>NC_042615.1:460421903-461021903 GCF_901001135.1 Rhinatrema bivittatum | reverse complement strand
GTACAGTAATTGTTCGCACAAGGCTGCAAAATAGCTAGTATCGGTCCTGGGACTTGGGATCCACGAGACATGCATTAATGTCACTAAGCTCCTGGGGAACTTATCTACACTCTTAAATTGTTGCTAACTTCAAATCAAATAACGCAGCTTGCCCAATTTGGTTTGCATTATTTAGGGTATTAATGATTTCCTTAACATGTATTTGCATGTCAATGAGCTCATTTAAAAACACATGACGCTGGGGCTCAGTAACTTGATGCATTTGAAATACCTTGTATTATCCTTTGCGTTAGGCCATTTATCACCATAAAAAAACAGAATTTTTCATGCAGTAAATGGCCCTATGTGCGGTTATGAATGAGCCTCTTAGATTGTAAACGCTCTAGGCATAGGGAAATGCTACAGTATCTGAATATAATCCACTTTGAAAGTGCCTGAAGGCAGTATATAAAAATAATATATATCCTGCTTCACTGTTGAAAATCAAAAAGACACAGAAAAGTCTGGGAGAACTTTGTTAGGCAGCAGGACATTCTAGAGATTCCAGGTCAGATCTAGTAATGTTCTAGATACAGCAAACCATGTTACCCTGGAAAAACCATATTAATGCATTAATTAAAAAATCATAGTGCTAACCTATAAAGCACTAAAATGAATTTTAAAGGTTGATATTTAAAGGATTTGTCTGATAAAACTTGAGGTTTGAGTATTTCCTCCCTGCTTCCCAGCTACATTTTGACTGAGTAACTTGTTGCCCACACAGATGTTACCCAGTTAAAAGAAGTGACAACTAGAGAGAAATCTGGAGGGAACTAAGATGTGGCTTGAAGCTTCGTCTCGGTGTGAGGACTGCTTTATTCTGAAAACTAGTTGTTTTTTTTTAATATAGTTTCCTTGATATCATGGGGAAATGTAAAAGGAAATCTCATACTTATTCTGAGGTTTCCAGGATGTCAGCAACAAGTCCCATAGACAAGTTTGTTCTGACTCCCGAGGCAGCAGAGCGACTTGGAACGTCAGTTGAGAGAGAAGTATCCTTGGGAGTGAGTTCAGGCGAAGGTTCACCAATCCCCTCTCTAGACTGGGAGATTTCCTTATCCCAGAAAGTCATGTTCCTTTCAAGCAGCCAGAGCCTCGGGTTGGGAGTCGTGAGGAGGCTTCAGTGATGAAGCAAGTCACATTTGGATGACATCATGCCTCCCCCCTCAGAGACAATTGTGGTATCTGAAGAGATTGGGACTGCAATTACAAAAGGTGAGGAGGAATCTCTTGCCTTTGGGCTGAATGTGTGTATGGTGGTACCTGGTCCATCAAGGGAGCCTATTCACATAGGGATAGATTTTCAAAGGGTTACGTGCTTAATATACGCGGGTAACCCCCTAAAAACTATCCCTGTGCGTGCCGAGCCTATTTTGCATAGGCTCAGCGGCGCGCACAAGCCCCGGGACACACATATGTCCTGGGGCGGTCCCGGGTCCTCCGGCACAGCGGCCATGCCGGAGGTTCGCTCGCCTTGTCGGCGCGCGCAAGTTATGCTGCCAGAGGCAGGCATAACTCAGCGAAATAAGGTGGGGGGGGATTTAGGTAGGGCTGGGGGGGTGGGTTAGATAGGGGAAGGGAGGGAAAGGTGGTGGGGGGGGAGCTAAAAAAAAAGTTCCCTCCAAAGCCGCTCCGATTTCGGAGCGGCCTTGGAGGGAACGGGGAAAGCCATCGGGCCTCCCCTAGGGTTCGGCGCACGCAAGGTGCACAAGTGTGCACCCCCTTGTGCGATGACCCTGGATTTTATAACCATGTGCGCGGAAGCTTGCACATGTTATAAAATCGGGTTGTAAATTTGTGCGCACCGGGGTAGCGCGCACAAAGTACCCTAAGCGCATAGGATTTAAAATCAGCCCCATAATTTCTGAACAGGTTATTTTTCCAAATTTGTTCTCAAGAAGCCTCCCACTACAGTGATGAATTTAATCCGCTTTGAAGTGCTTGAAAAGCAGAATATAAAAAAATAAATAATAATAATAATAATAATTTTTCCCTGGACTCATTCTGGGAAGCTTTGGACCTGCTTTCTTTTCATTTTAGCTCAGTTTGTTTTGAACAAACAAGGCCAATCTGTGCTTCTACAGAACTGCCAAAAAGATATTAGCCAGTTGGCTACAAATATGGAGGAATTGGAACCTAAGGTAAATATAGTTCAGGATAATGTTGTCCCTTTATTGAAAGGGCAACAGATGCTGCAAAATAAAAATTGAGGCTTTGGAGAATGAGGCAAGAAGTGGGAATATTAGATTGATACATTTTCCTAGGCAGAATTCTATTCCACCCATTACAAATACTAAGAGAGAATTTTCAATGAGGAATTTAAAGGTTCCTGGGAATCTACTACCATCCATGGTCAAGTCTTATTTACTGTCTGCTAAGAAAGCTCCATCTAAATAATCTTACAGTGAAGAAGCAATGGATATTTGGATCTAACCAGTATCCTAGAAAACTATTTGTCTGAAGAAGCTTTTTCATCTACATTGGCGGCTACATTTTTAGTGGATTCTAATAGAGATTACACATTAAAATAATTCTTTCAGAAAAGATTTACCCCTTTTTTGGATCTTAAATTTAGTATTTTTCCATATGTGGCTAAGCTGGTGCTAGAAAGATGGAAGAAGCTGTGGCATTACAGTGGGGAGGTTTATTTTGGTTAAATTTTCCTTGCAAATCTTTTGTACAATTAAATGGGGTAAAGTATGTTTCTTTGATCCTTCTCAACCTTGTTAATTTTATATCTCTTCGGCAGAGTTTGCTCTGAAGGCCTCTTCGCCATGTTTTCTTTTATGCTTACCTCTCATATACATAGTGTAGGTTCCCTATAATTTGTAGACTACTGTAGTAAAGAATTTAAGGCTGAATTTAAAATGGCCACCTGCGAAAAATTGGCACTTACGTGCGTGGCTGGGCCCTACACACGCTGCGCGCATTTTCAAAAGGGCCCGGCCACATGCGTATTGATACGCGCACAATTGCCGGGCCTTGAAAAAGGGGCGGGCAGGGGCGGGCAGGGGCTGTGGTCTGGGTGGGGAGGGACGGAGTGCCGGACAGTGACAACGGCCATTAGCCGCTGTCCGGGGGAAGCGTACGCCGGGAGTCGGCCGGCAGTTGGTGTGTCACACCTACCTTCTGCTCCAGGGGAGCAGTAAGTAGTAAAACAAAAAAAATGTATGTTGCTGGAAGGATTTAGGGGGTGAGGAGGGAGAGGGGAAGAGGGAGGGTGTTTAGGTAGTGGGGGTAGTGAAGTTCCCTCCTAGTCCGCTCCTTAATTGCGCAGACTGGGAGGGAACTGGGGAAGGCCCGATTGCATCAATCGCCCGTAATTTACTAAATTCCCACCCCCACCCCTGTGCACACTGCTTCACACATGCACGCGTGGCCCATGGATTTTATAACATGCCCGCACTGATGTTACAAAATCCACGCGTCCATGTGCGCACTCCAGGAACCAAAGCGCACATGGTCGCACACGCACACTTTTTAAAATCTATCCCATTCTGTACAAGATTTTACTGGTTGTTATTTCAAAATCTAATTTTAAAAATTACCAAATAATGGTGACACTGGAGCTATTCTCGAGATTTGTTTCACTTTGGGCCTCATTTTCTAAAGTATCGCAGGCCTGCGATACTTTAGAAAATGGCGCTAATGGGGGGCGCAAGCCTTAGAAAATAAGGCCCTTGGTCCGAGCAGCACTAATACTCAGCATTGCCCAGACAAGGTTAGCCGGGGAAGTCTGGCCAGAAAAATACTTGCCCCAAAGTTATCCTGATACCTTTATCTGCATATATTCAGCAAAATACTAATTCTGGTAAGCTCTGCTGAATATCCAGTTAAAGCTATCCTGGTAACATTTCTGCTCCCTAGCTTACTCAGCATGGACCTCTGAGTGCACAGCTTGCTTGATATCAGCCTTCCTATCCTCTGAGATTGGCACAGGAAGCACTATTAAATACTCCCTCGTTCTCAAACACACAAGGTACATTAGAATGAGGAATGGAATATTTTTTTCTGGCATCGCTTCACGATTGTGGAATGAACTTCTGAAATTCTATTTCATTTTTATATACCACTTTTTCCCCCCCAAAATTGGGGATCCAAAGTGGTTTACATCATAAAAACAATGCAATTCATTCTAGGAAATCATACATTAGTATAGCATAAATCCAAGACTAAATAAAGAGTTCCCAGTACAGAACTACTCTATCCCCAACTCTCACTAGTAGGAATACCACTAACTTAAAGCACATGTGATGGGAGACCAATTCCTTTACTTTTAGATGTCTTTTGAAAACTTGGAGGTCGATATTTAGAGGATCTGTTTGGCTAACTCTGAGAGTTAGTCAAAGCTTTGGGGTTTAAATCCCACCTCGCCCCAGTAAAGCAGGTACATTTTGTGGCTTCAACCCATTACACACACAAAAATTATGCGCACAAACAATGGTGGGGCTGGAGGCATTCCCAGGGTGCAATAAAACTTTTATGCGTTGTGCGCAGATATTCCGCACATACCAGCTAAAGTTATGCCGGTAAGGCTGCCCAGAAAAATATCTGTCCTAAAATTATCTAGGTAACTTTATCTGGGTATATTCAGTTGCAGACTTATATGATAAGTCCCTCTTAATATCCAGACACATAGCTTTATTTGGATAACTTACATATTCACTGGCTTTCTGAATCTTGACCTCATGTTTGTTTTTTTTTACTTAACTCATAATTGATCTGCTTTTCATGGATCTTAAGAGGACTGGGATTTATCTGGGTAGAGTTTCATCTTGGGGGTGGAATACTGCCTGTTGAGAACGGTGTTTTCATGTGCCCATGGGCCTCAGCCCGGCCCAAGCCAAGGGTTGACAGTGGCTCCGCGTGGCTGAACAATCTTGCCCTCGGCCAGGCCGGCAAGCTCCCATGGCCAACATCCAAGGATGTTGGAGGGTGAATGGTCCTCCGACCATTTCGGGCCCTTTTGGACCTGCTGCGAGCAGCATGAAGCAGCAGGCCTGGCCTGAGGTTGAGGGCCGACGGGCCTTGACACGAAGACACTGAGGTTGATGCAACGGCATCACATGGCACGAAGACTTGGGCTGAAGACATGACACCAGGACTATGAATACGTGACACCAGGATCGATGCAGACGGCATCGCAGACGAGACACTTGGAATCGATGCGGACGGCATCGCAGACGAGACACTTGGGATCGATGCGGACGGCATCGCAGACGAGACACTTGGGATCGATGCGGACGGCATCGCAGACGAGACACTTGGGATCCACATAGGCAACACAAGGCATGGACATTGGCACTGTCTCTCAAGGCGCCCTACTCAGGCCACCCGCGGGACTGAGTCGCGGACCACCCTGTCCCATTATGCGCCCTACACAGCCCCAAGAGGCTGGTATTGGACCACGACGGGAGCGAGGCAGCACAGGAACAAACATCCGGGACATGGCAGCTCAGGAGCACAGGACAACCATCCACCAGCAGGCAAGTCCACTCAGGAGTACTGCATCTGAGGGACCCCCAGCCTACCGGACCAGAAGGCTCGAGAGCGTTGAAGACGAGGCGTAGGGAGGAACATCAAGGAAAGCAGGAACACCAGGACGTGGAAGATCAAGACAGCAAGACACCTGGACGAGGACCTCAGGCACGAAGACATGATATGGCATGACGAGAAGACATCACGATGAGGAGCTCCACGAGACAAGAAGACCTTACACAGGCTCTGCCAAGCAGGAGCCTCCAGAGTGAAGACTCCACGATGATGTAAGGGCAGGAACAACTGACGGAGCAGCCCTTTATAGGGCTGAAGCAGGAAACAGTCACCAAGGTGGGGCCAAGACACTTCCTGTGTCTGGCCCTTTAAATGAAGCAAGAAGAAGCGGCCGCGTGCCTAGGAGCAGGAAACAGGGGCATGGCCAGCGGCCTGCACAGCGTCTGTGCGTCAGACGCGGAGCAGGGCCTGAGGAGCAGGCCCTGACGTCGGCAGCGGCTCCAGCCACTGCGGGGAGCCCCAGGGGCGGCTCCTGCCGCCGGATGGCACCGGGGCTTGCAGCCTAGCGCTGCGAAGATGGAAAGGCAGTGTCGGGGGTGGTCCCAGCCCCGAAGAAGGCCGCGGTTCCAGCCACGGAAACCAGGAGAAGCACGGGCGGCCTCCGGGCTGCGTGAAGAACTTCAAGCCGCGGCTCCAGCTGCATGGGAAGGCTGACGGCGGCGTTCTGCCGCGCCGGATGAAGAAAACAGCATGGGTGAGTCAACGGAGCCTGCTCGCGGGGGAAACCCGCGGGCAGAGTTCATAACACTGCCAGAATATGATGATGTTACCTGTTACTGGTTTCTATCTAGCAATTATATTAAATAATGTTTTTACTGCAGGCATTTTCTATTTTATGTTGAAATTTAGATTTAACACCAGGAGGCGGAGCACATAAGGAGACAGAGGCTAGCTGGAGCTTCACCAATAACAGTCTGGGGTTTCTGCAGGTTGAGCCCTTGGGTACCCAGACAGCCTGGACTTAGGTGGGCCTCCAGTGGTCTCCCAGAGAGGTATGCCCACTACGATCAAGAGTAAGCAACTAATGCAGAGTGGATGAGCTAGACCTGAACCGGAAGCTTTGGAGACCTCGGAAAGGCAACAGTTCAGAGAGGTCCTCCAAATGAGACAGTCAGTGCCTGTAGGTCCAGCCACGTGGAAGCCGTGGTTGTTATCCAAGTATGTTGGCTCGAAGGTCACCGGGGGCCAGAAGAGAGTGTCCAAGTGAAGCACAAGGGTCAGAGCCAGAGTATCAGTCCAAGAGAGGTCAGACAAAGTGGGGGTCAATACCAAAATCAGTCTGTGCATAGTCGAGGCAAGCGAGGGTCGGTTCCAGGCAGCAGACAGAAGAATGGTTAGGCAGGCAGTGGTCAGTTCCAGGTGGCAGACAGTAGAATGGTCAAGCAGGCAGTGGTCAGTTCCAGGTGGCAGACAGTAGAATGGTCAGGCAGGCAGTGGTCAGTTCCAGGCAGTAGACAGTAGAGTGGTCACGTAGGCAGAGGTCAGTCTGGATAGTTACTGCCTGGGAAGGACACAGGAACAAGGAGATGCTGGAACAGGAGACATTGGAACAGGAGACACTTGGAAACAGAGGCAAACTATCACACCAATGGTGTTGACCTGATTGCCAAGGCAAAGAGCAGTAGTCTGAGCCCTGCTTATATACAGGGCTCAGGTGATGTCATCAGGGTGTGCCGCAGATGAGTTTCTCGTGCTTGGCTCTTTAAATGTCAAGGAGTTCCGTGCGTGCGCTAGGGGGCGGGGCCGATGCCATGGAGGACGCCGAGCCCCGACGCGAGGAGCGCTGTGAGAGAGAAGGCCCCGATGGAGACGCCCGGGGATGCCGCGGATGAGAAGCGCTGGTGGAGGCAGCAAGTAAGGAGCTGGTAGACGGGCACACCAGGTGAGCAGGCCCGGCCATGGCACCAACGCGGCCGGGAAGCATACAAATTCCCTGTTCTTAGGTCTCCAAAATCCACTACTCATGCACTCAGTTAATTCAGAATTCTGCAGCCTGTTCCATTGCACATCCATATTTCACCAGTAATGACTGAGCTCCATTGGTTATCCAGTTGCAAATTTTAACCTTAACTTTTAAACTGATTAATGACCTTGCCCTACATTCTTTACTAAAGCCAATTTTTTATTGTCCCCCACTCTGCAGCCAACAGACAACTAGTAATTCCAACCTTTAAGCATGTCTGATTGGAGGTGACACATTCCAGAATTTTTAGCATTGCAAGCTTTTCCTTATAGAACCAATTCCTCGAGAGCTCAGAGTTGAGTTTGATTTATTACACTTTCATAAATTTCTTAAAACCTATCTTTTTTCTGAGACTTTCCCTTTTAATAACTAGCAAACCTGTCTTAGGTACGTCTCTTAGTTCTATGAAGGTTCCTATGGAAGATAATGTTGGACCTTCTCAGGGTTTCGATTGGGGTACAGGTACAGATACACCCATTTGTAATGTGTTTGTTGTACTGTGCTTTTTGTGTTGATTTTATTGTATTATACTATAACATTTATTGTGGCTTTTATTATGTATGTTTAGTTTACCTGTTACCTGCATAGCTCAGTGGATCAGCGGCCTACAATTTGTTTTAAACAAATAAAATAAATGCCTTATTTTAGGGACCTAGTACTCAACTGCTGTTGCCTCATCTCTTCTGCAGACTGTTCATTCCACTTAAAACCACCTAGGTCAAAGAGCTCATCCAGTGCAATGTTTCGGCACAATCATGGAGTTCGACAAGACTTTTTGGGATGAGACTGTTTTTGTAACACAACACTGTGGCTTATACACTATGATGTGCACAACATGGTTTGAAAAAAAAACAAAAACCAGCTGCAATTTATTAAACTTTTGTTGGAAAATACATTTCTGTTGTATTACTAAATGGAGAACAGTGTGTGCTGATATCAGTTCTCTATGGCCTTTTCCTCTCCCCCTCTTACCTGTCTTCTATGCCAGATCTCTCCTAACCTGCTGTTGAAGTAGCCAATTCTCCATCTGTAACCCGCAATGCATGCTGTTTGCTAAGTCCTTTAAATAGTGTGGGAGCCAAAAATGCACCACCTGTTAAATTTTAGACTTTCCTTAGCACCGGCTAAAAGCAAGAGGAGGAGAACATGTCATGTTGTTTGCCACATGCCCACTACAGCTTAATTTGCAAACAATATTATCTATTTATATGCACGTATGCATTTACATCTTCAGAGGCTGGGTTAGTGCTAAGTTTCAATGCATAGGTCCTTCAGGAAAGTCTTACATTTCAGGCAAAGAAACTGTCAGAGTGTTTGCTTGCACAGTTTTAGACGAATGTATCTTTTGCCCAGGGATTTCATTTCTTGTAACTTATAGAACAATTCCACAGAAAAATAGCCTAGTCAACAAATGTTTGTGCAAAAAGCATTTTCATTTTGAGACTTTCACCTAATTCTTAAGCTTAGCACTTTTTGGCAAAACTCCAATAGCCTTTTTTTTTTACAGTCATTTTTGTTTTCACAATTGTTCCGTGCATTTTTTCCCCTTTTCTGGAGCTCTTTATACTCTCTGCTTGACTTTAGAAACCTGACTGCATCAGTCTATGCAATCTAAACAGACATTTCCACTAATCATAGCCCTTCATTGCCAAGACTGCCTCATCAAGGTACAATTACAGTAAACTGGAAACTGTTCCACGGCATTTGCTGCCTTCCAGGGAAGCAAGCACTTATAATGATTAAGATTTACAGCTTAGAATTTCAATAAAATATTTGTTTCCTGGTAGGATAGAAAAAAGTGGAGTGAATTTCCTGCTAAGCAGACATGGATGCATGTAGCAGATGGCAGATCTGTGCACGTGTACTTTTAATTGCCTAACAAGATGATATTCAAACAAAAGTGCACACATGGACCTTGTGTTTGAACATTGGCTGGATTTATGGTGGCTAAAGAGTGTACGGATGGAGTGCCAGACAGTTAGACTCCCTCTGCTGACAATTAGCCTCTTTATAAAAATAGCTCATAAATGCTTTTGAGTAGAGTTGAAGTAGTAAGGAATATGTTTTATGCTTTAGAGAGACACAAATGTTAGGCTTGGCTCCTCAAGAAGGGAGGAGTTAGCACTCTGTTGTGGATTAGACTGCAGAGTTAGCAATCTGTTGTAGATCTGCTCCTCCAGAGAGGAGGAGTTAGCAATCTATTATAATTCTGCTGCTCGGAGTTATCTATCTATTATCAAGCTCCTCCTGTAGGGGGAGTAGTTAGCAGTCTGATATGGATCTCCTTCTGGAGAGAGAGGCGTTAACAATCTGTTATCAGTCCCTGCTGCTATGGATAGCAATCTGTTATAAGTCTGCCAGGGAGTAGGCAATCGATTATGGATCACCCTGCCAAGGGGAAGAGCTAACAATTGTAATACTCCGTAGGTGGAGTTAATGATCTGTAGTGGGTTGGCTTCCCACAGAGTGGCAGTCGTATAATACCGCTCTAGTAGTGTAAGGAATGAACACTTGAGGTAAATTGGTGAATCCTTGGGCCGATGGCAGATGACAGTGCCCCCAGGAGGATATCCTGAGAGGGACCACCGGTTAGGCTGGAGTATGGAGACAAACACAGATAGTTCTTTATTTAGACAGGAAGTAGAACCACCAGAGGTGGCAGTAGTGAGCTGATGTGCCCGGCAGGGCTGAAGTCCCTCAGATACTGGAATTGTGGTCTCTGGGTTGCTGAGCTATAGAGAGAGACTATAGGTAGTGAGTAGACAGGGTATGCTGGATACATGACCAGTAGTAGATGATACACTCACAGTTGTAGAGATCTGTAATGGATTCTCTGCAACAGAGTCTTCAGTATATTCAGGAACAGAAGCCATAGGCGAGTGCTGGTTCCTATAAGCAGTCTGAAATGAGAACTCACAATATCTGTGTATGAGATGGCTTATGGAAGAGAAGAGAGTCTTTGGAGGGTTTTAGGAACATAGGCCCTCGTGGAGCGAGTACCGGTTCCTATCTGCAATCCACAATAATGACTCATGATCTCCGTACCTGCGATAACGTCTTAGACAGAGACGTTAGGAACATAGGCCCTCATGGAGGAAGTACCAGTTCCTATCTGTTATAGAACTCACTGTGTTCACGTCTGCGATCGCTTCCAGGTAGTCAGGAGTCTTCTGACCATTCAGGGACGTAGGCCCTCGAGGAGCGAGTACCGGATCCTGTCTTAGCAATCTGAAATCAAGAAGAGAGAGTGGGGCCCCCAAGGAGTGTGTACCCCTGGTAAGGTGGTGGAGGCAGAGTAGCGGAGAAATAATTCCCCTTGCTAACTCGATTCGTAGTTGCAAGCCAAGACCTTTTAAAGTGGAAGCGGATGACGTCACTACGGGGGGACGCCCCTGAGTTTCACGCCCCTTGCTGGTACAAACTCTGGAACGCACGTCTTTACGTCATCAGGAACATGGCGGATCCGCACTGTCAGGCCAGCCCGGGGATTCCAGGAATTACGGCGAGGAGAAGCTGTGTCTGCATCTGTCCGTCAGACCCGAAGGGAGTCGCCACTAAGGTAAAGAGGGTGGAGCGAGGGTGAGAACAGGCACGAACGCAACAACAAAGCAAGCTTTGTGGTGGTGGGGGGGGGGGGGGGGGAATGAAAGGGAGAAGACCCAAATGGAGCAAGACTCATAACAGTACAGTAGGCAGGTACAAATGGGCAGACACGGTGGGACAAATCACCCTTATCTGCCAACATCTTGCAAGAAATCTTCCATCAAATGTTTTTTTTATTTTGTTTAAATTATATCATTAACTTTAGTGTGCATGAAAAGAAGCAAGAAATACAGAAAGAATGGATGAAGTTGAAAAGCATGTAAACATATGCTCTGCAAGCAGGTTTTTAATAAAAAGAGTTCAGTATACCTTCATGTTCACCAGCAAAAGAATATTGTTACTCCAGACCCAGCCCTTTCTTGAACAGAGTACCAACAGCCTCTATTTCTACATGGTATAAATATATATGCTATTCTAAACCAAAAAGTATGGGTTCAATGTGTTATAAATCAACAACACAGATGAGCCATTGAATCCCAGATACCCAACAGTTTAAACAAGAATGAAAACAAAACAAACAACAACTATTCAAAGGTAGATTTGTCTTATAATATTATGGCACAAGCCACCTGGTCATTTCATTTATCCACTTTCAAATAGGATACTAATTTTTTTAAAGTACTTTTTATAATTGCATCTAAAAAATGTCTATTAGACAATTGGTCTTAAACAAAATGTATCTAGCCTGAGCCCAACACGGCTGATGTTTTGCATGTAATGCTTTCTAAGGAGCTATGAGTTAACAGACCAATGTTTCAACAGGAAGAACAAGTGCCTCATAGAGGCCACTTTCTGGGTTGACACAGTTTCTAGCAGGCTGCAAGTAGATGATGTCTTTTTTAAACTATCATACCTAAAAAATCTTTTTTATAGACTGCCTTTTAAGTAGAGTGAGGTCACAAGTAAGGACCCCAAAGTAATCTTTTGTGGGATGATGAATGTCACATCACTTAACATCCCACAAGATTTACATGTACGCTATGTACTCTCTGGGATGTAGCCCTGTAGCTGCACATTTCTGCTTCCTAGAGATGAACTAGACCTTTATGTACTTTTCAAATAAGATTCTGACTAATGACATATGATGATAGCATTAGGTGCTAGACCCAGAGACAAGGCCCATTGTTTGGTCAGAGGTGATAGATCTTTACAGTAAAAGAGGCCAAAGGTTTGTTTTAGCTGCAGTATGACATTAGCATAGTTAGACAACCTATTGGTCACCAACAGAGTGAGGATCTTGGTACAGCACCTCTAGCCAGGCATTTATACACCTCTTCCACTGGATAGCATATGGAAGTGACCACTAGCTAGATAGTTCGCATCTCACATATATGCCCATGTACCCAAAGGTTAGCTAAAAGTATGATTTCTGAAGAAAGCAACATGAGCCACTTGTAAAGCTCCACAGTAAGGAGTTTCCTGTTTGGCTCTTTTTGACTACCTTGGAAACATACCAAGAGCTTTAAGTTTTAGGGCCTAGGCCATATGGTCTTGCATGTGAGAAATGTGCCTAATTGGAATGGCCAATGGCATTCTTACATGCAAAGTCATGTGTGTCCCAAACGTTTTACCTAGTGAGCCCTTAAGACAAAAACCACACAATGAAAAGATACAACCAGAAAGTTAAGTTTCAAAGCATGTGACCACTTTATTAAACAACTGTAATCACCAGATTCAAAGCAAGTCAACATCTTTGGTAATCACATTCTGCAAGGACAAGATATCAAATAGCACATGACTTTGTAACTGAAATGACCAACACATTTAGTGGAGACATGTACATACAATATTAGAAATGGCAACATGATATATATTGTATTGTGATCTTATCCCTTATCAAAATCATAATTACTGCAAAGAACCTAGAAAGCAGAAGTGGCATCCCAATAACTTCAGTACAGCTCTAAGGTTACAGTTGATCCCAGCACAACTATGTGTGACAAGAGAAGGCTCAGAAGGTTCCTGTTGAAGGAGTGCACTCAAAGGGGGACAGCCTAAGGGGCCAAGGCAGCACAGTTCAAAGAAGGTCCAGACAATCCATGTAGAAGGAATACACTCAAAAGGGGACAGCCTAAGGGCCATAGCAGCAAAGTTCAAGTAGCAGAAAGCAGGACCAGGACCAGAGAGTGCAGCATGGAGACACAAACAGGATGAAAAGAAGAGACAGCAGCAAGGAGGCTGCAGCAGGATGAGACGAGAAGAGATACTAGCATGGAGGCAGCAACTGGATGAGAGAAGAGATAACAGCATGAAGGCACCAGAAGGATGAGATGAGATGAGACATTAGTAGCAGGACCAGGAGATGATGCAGTCTCCAGTCATGATTTTGCTGCTGTCTCTTATCTTCTTTCAAGGAGGCATGTCTATGGGCAAAGCATAGAAGAGAGCTTAACAAGCAAGCAGCAGGACAACACAGGCAGACTGTACACCATCCCCATCAGCAAGCTGGCACAGGAACTCTGTAGTCAGGATGAGCCCAGCAGGTATCTTCCATCTAGCTGGCACAGAAACTCTATAGTCAGGATGGGCCCAGCGGGTATCTTCCATCTAGCTGGCACAGGAACTCTGTAATCAAGACGGACCTGGTTTGTGTGGAGAAGTCATCTTTGAGTGAAATGTGTTACTCTTTAACCATCTTAACAACTTGGGGGCCTCATGGCCCCTTTTCTCAACTGGGCTTTTCACTGATTGGGAGTGGCATAACTTTGAAGGGCCTACCTCTGGGCCATCCTGAGAGCCGGGGACTTCTGCATGGCGTTCACTCCTGGGAGGGTGAGGATGGTACAGGTGGAGGCTCTGGCAACCTTTGAATTAGTTGCATGATGACAGATGTCAAGTTGTTCATGGAGGCTGCTATGATGGTAAGACTCTGCATAAGGGCTGCTGAGTGTGCCTGCATGGCATTGGTGTTTGTGATATGAACCCTCCTCAACAGTACCAGCTCTGCCTCCTCTCTATGCGGTCGAGTATTTTGTGGACTGGCTGATCCTGTGTTGCTGCTGTTGCTGAAGTTGGAGGCTGAGGCACTGTCTGCAGGTGCAAAACTGGCATATCCTGGCTGGTGACTTTTTCAGACTGGGTGTTGTTGCATCTGACTGGGGAATGTGCATGCTGGAGCAAGTAGGGACTGGGCAGCTTGGTCCCATGGCATCAGGCCAGTTGGAGGGGTGAGCCAAGGGGTGGAAACAGCTGGTGCTCTTCTGGTGGCTGCTGCTGCAGCTGCTCCTCTTCCTCTTCTTCTTCGCTCCACTGTGTCTGAGTATCCAATTGGAAGGTTGCAGTTTGAGCTGCTGCTGCTGCTGCTACTGGTGCTGCTCTGCTGGTCATGGAGGCTTCATTGCTGAGACTGGTGGTTTCCTAGGTGAGAGCTGTAGAAACAAACAAGAAGACATACGTATAACTGCTAAGAAGTGCACATGTAATTATTGGCATACGATGTGCATTTTGCATCAATCAATCATTCGTTGTGGGTAAAGAGAGCCCAGAATATTTCCACCTGCTTTTTACTTTATAACAGTCCGACATGGGCTGTTAATAAATTACTCTATATATTAGGGGGTAATTCTGAAAGCTGATTTCCATGGTTAAAATGTTGTTTACCCATATAAATACACTTTTAGAAAACTGCCCACTGTCAATGTGAGGAAAGTAGATATGACGTTCTACAGTGTGTTTGCTTACATCCGAATTGCCAGAGGGCTTTCCTGAGGGCATTTAGGTCTAAGAAGGAAGAAAAACTGCACAGGGATGGTAACTTTTAAACAGACACGTGGACGCACAAGTGCTCGCATTCGTTCACCTGCGTCCACAGATACATCCATTTTATAACATACGCTCATATAGATGTGCGCACAAATGTCTCAACTCCCGCAAAAGTGGGGGAATTTTACAAGGGACGCGTGCTGATGCCATGGCTACTTTTCCTGGTTCAATCCAAGTTCACCCAGTTAAGGGATAGGACTTCCAAAACCCCTAGTTTAATAGCCTCCATTTCCCCACTGAATAGCCTAGACTTTTTTGTTTTACTACTTACACACCATCCATAGCAGAAGTAAATTTACACAGCAAAGGAGCCTGACCGCACATTTCTTGGCCAGACCCTGATATGCCAATGCCCTGCCCAGACCATACCCATGCCCTTCTCCTTTTTTGGGAACATTTTTTTTGGTGAGCGCAGCAAGAGATATGCGCATCCATAGGCAGCTTTTAAAATCCACTTGCCGCATGCCGGCCCAACTTGTGTACATATCTCCCAGTTTTGGCACATGCAAGGCTTTTAAAATTTGTCCCATAGATTGCATGTTCAAAACTATGTGCAATATTTTCCTTTACATTTTTGTCTGCACAAAAAAAAAAATGCAAGTGCAAATATAATGGGTTTCCTGTACCCACAGCAATAATCAAAGACCCGTGTGGACAGCTTGATTATTGTCTCATAAGAGTGCAGCTTACGGAGGCTTCTGATTTGATTTAATGGGGGGTTTCTATTGTTTTTCTCAATTACGACATATGAGCCATATGTACGAAGCATTTCGCTCCTAGTCATAAAACAGGAGAAAACCTAGGGTACACCTGTGCTTGAGAAAGGAATTTCTTTGATGGGGGAATTGTGACTCTTGAAAATGTTTTGATATTGTGATAAAAAGAGTTACTATGAACACTGCAAACACCAGAGACTGTATGTTCTTATCAATTGAAAGCTTTATTTTATGTACTTATGCGCATAAGGAAGTCAGATGCTATTCAGCAAGTCTGACTTAACTGCACATAGGACTTGCCATGCTTAAATACAGTTCCATTCCAGGATATTACTATAAACACTTTTTGATTTAAGATTACAAAGTGAAAATATTTGCAGACATTTGCATTCTTAACTACTCTGGGAACTCTAACCTTGAAGACATACTCTAACCTTGAAGACATACATTATAATACCCAGCTTAGTTTTTAACATGCCAGTGAAATTCTCAATAAGAACAGAGGCCTGTGGTGTGAAACCTGAGAGAGATATCCAGTGCCTTACTTAATGACACCTATGTCATTTACAAAATGTGTTCCCTGATCGCTATCAATTGATTCTGGAATCCCATACCTCATGATAAATTCTCTCAATAGAATCTTAGCTATAGAGATGGCATCTGCCTTTACCACAGGAAAGTCCACCCTGAGAAACAGCAAATCATTATTAATGCATATTTATAATTTTGGCACAAGGATAACTCAATAAAATCAATTTGGATCTGTAGGAAGGGGCCCAAGGGGCACTTCAAATGTGCAGGTGTGATAATCAAACCTTTAGATGCCTTGTACAAATTGCATTGCACCATAGACAATTCCTTTTAATTCAGGGGCAGGGGTGGGGTCAGGCTCCCGGCACAGCAGCCATATTTGCAGTTGGCTGGCATCCTTCAAGCTCTCCATTAGAGCCTTTTCTTGCTGCAGCACCGTTGTTGCAACATGTTACTCTTGTTGCCCTCCCCCCCCCCCCTGTTCTTTGTATTTTCCACCTTTTTTTGATGTAAACCGATATGATGTTCACTCAAATATCGGTATAGAAAAGCTGTTAAATAAATAAAATAAATTTGCGCCAGCCCAGAGGCAGACACAAAAGGTAAAACAAAATTTATGAGGGGGGTTAGAGTAGGGCTAGGGGGGGAAGGTTAGGGGAAAGGGAACGGGGGAAGGCACACACAAGTTATAAAATCAGGTGTACATGTGCGCACGCCAGGTCGTGCACGCACATGTACGCCATGCGCACATGTTAAAAAATCTACTCCATACTGTACTGTTTCTAGCTCATAATTCTTCCATATATAGTGAGCAGGGGTTCTGGGATCTCTTTACTGGATAGGTCCTCCATACTTAACACCGACTTACTTTTATATCACAGACACACACACACACTGTATCTGGGACCTCCCAGGCAGGAATGGGATCAGGGATTCTTATTTTCTACTTTACATATGCAAGCATGTACTTCCCATACTTATCCAAGTCTATTTACATAGGCTGTATTCCCATGGATTTCACCTCCCTGTAATCCACCGGGCCCAGTATTTTCCCGGTGCGATCGCTGCCGGCTAGCGCAGGACCGCCCCCCCCCCCCCCCCCGCCTGACCCCCCACCCCAGAGTAGCGCAATTTTCTAAAGTATCACAGGCCTACGATACTTTAGAAAATGAGGCCCTATGTCAGTATAATACAAATAGTACAACACAAAAAGCAGAGAGAATTTAAAAAAATGAATACATTCAGAGATCCTGTCCTGTATTCCATTCGAATCAAGAGAAGGGCACTCAGCTAGTAGAGCTGTACTTTTCCAGGTCAGCTAGCATAGCCCTCCTTTGATTCCCGGCCAATGCACCATCTGTGATTAAAAAAAAAAAAAAAAAGTTACCAAGAACACCGCAAAAACCAAAGACTGTATGTTTTTATCAATGAAAGCTTTATATACTTATGCACATAAGGAAGTCAGATGCTGTTCATGTGGCACCTGATTAGTATTATTATTATTCATTTTTTAATAATTATGGTTTTGTTTTAAGTTTGTTTATTTATATTATTATATTTTTTTATACTTTTTAATTGAGTTTTACTTTATATTTTGAGGGGGGGGTTTTGACTGATATATTGTACACCGTTTTGACTAAACTTTGGGCCTCATTTACCAATATCGTATTGGTAACGCATTAAGGGGCGTTTCCCATGCAAATGAGGCTTTTTTCATGCAGCGGGGAAACTTTGCGTGCCGCGATGTTTTCGCAAAAACATCTTCGCGGTGCACGATAAAACAACCAAAGAATTATTGCAGTGCCGAGAGAGAGAGAGAGAGAGAGAGAGAGAGAGAGAGAGAGAGAGAGAGAGAGAGAGAGAGAGAGAGAGAGAGAGAGAGAGAGAGCCCCTTGCTATAGTAGCATCTCCCTAGACAGGTATTTGTATCCCTATGGGACGCCCACCTAGTAACTCGAGGTGGGGATTAGGTATGAGTGTAGGGGGTTGGGGGCCACTTTCACATTCAACATGAGATGTACGAACAGTACAGTGGTCTCTTGTGAAGCTTTGCTGGCCTTCAAAGTGAGGAAACTCACTCCAAGATGAGATTTGGGCAATGGTCTCTCAACCTAGCTTGATGGACACTCTACCTGGGCAACAACAAGCTAGGTTGAGAGAACATTGCCCAAATCTCATCTTGGAGTGAGTTTCCTCACTCCGAAGGTCAGCAAAGCTTCACAAGAGACCACGGTACTGTTCGTACATCTCATGTTGAATGTGAAAGTGGCCCCCAACCCCCTACACTCATACCTAATCCCCACCTCGAGTTACTAGGTGGGCCTCCCATAGGGATACAAATACCTGTCTAGGGAGTAATTACTATAGCAAGGTTCTCTCTCTCTCTCTCTCTCTCCCTCCCTCTCCCTCTCCCCCTCCCCCTCCCCAGAACACTGAAACAGGCTGTCTGGAAACATCATGAACCACAATAAACCTTTACCGGCCTCTAGCACACAACGTACCACAAATGAAAGAGATGTAGCTATTGGCCGCATTAGGAGCCGTGCTAACACTGCGGCTGTTTCACAGCACACGATAACTCTTTCCTACTTAACATATGCTCCGCCCCCTGAATACAAAATTAAAAATTTGCAAATCACGTTAACGGCTGTTAGCACGATTTGCAGAATTATCTCCTGCGGTAACTCCTTGGAAAATGACCCCCTTTGTTTGTAAAAGCAGTATAAACATTTTTAAATAAGACTGACTTAACTATACATAGAACTTGCCATGCTTAAATACCATTTCCTTTCCAGGATGTTACTATAAATATTTTTTGATTTAAGATTACAAGGTGAAAACATTTGCAGACATTTACATTCTTAACTGCTCTAGGAACTCTGCTTTAAACTTGAAGGCTTACTTTACAAACCTCCTTTGATCACTAGTGTGACAAGGAAATACAATTTGTCTCTTGTCATCTGTTAACAGACAGATCCCAGATGACTAAGCACTGCTTCCTTGAGCCTTATTTAATTGCAACTTTAAAAACACCATTTTTCACTTGTATTTTCTATTGAAGGGTTTCTTCTAATAAATTTTAGCTACTTCAATATCTTCCTTGTTTGTGAGAGGAGTGGAGAGGTTTTTGGATGCTTATGCATATTATTGTTTGTTTTTTCCTTTATATATGTAGAAAACCCTACTGATAGTGTCAATTGACTGAAAAGAATAAGGAATTGTAAAAGATCACTTTCATTAATTTTCCATCATTTATCAATAAAGTTAAGTTGGAAACCTTTATCAGATTCCAGTGCGATTATTACTGCTGTATTCAAAGACAATCTTAACAATGCTCAGGGTCTTGGAGTATAAACCAACTCCCATTCCCCAACAGGGAATTCTAGTCTCAGATGAGCTTGATGTCAAAAAACAACATTTGAACAACAGAAGCTTTTAAATATAAATGTGGTCCTTAGTATTCTATAGTGGGACATCAGCTCAGGGGTTACATGTAAAAAAAAAAAAATCCCAAATTACCTGAAAAATAATGACTTTATGAAACTTTCACTGCATCAATCATGTGACATGAAAGCCAAGAAATAAATGGGGGTTTTTTTTTTAAAGCTCCATGTAATTCTGAAGTGTTTGAATTTGAAATGCAGGTTTTAGATGAGATGTTGTTGTGAGCAGAGATGTTTTTGTTTTTTTTTTTCCCAGAGAAGCTATTAAAACTGCACACTTCATTTCAAGTAGCAGGAGATGGAGTATCATGCAGAATAACTGAGGGAGAATTGTTTGAAGAACAGATTCTAAAGAACAGCTGAAAAAAAGCTAGCTAAAAGCTGACTTGGAAATAGATCATGGATTTAGATACTAGGTAGGTAGATATGAATTTAAACATACACAGTTCTCCATCTTCACTCCCTCCCCCCATGCATAGATGAAGGCTTTAATGATGAAGGTAACACTTATTTATCTTCTAGACAATCAGGTAAGGCTCTTGTAAGTAACCCAAGAGTAGCCAGAATAGTTTACAAATGAAAAACACATATCTTTCAGAGAAGGGAGCCATAAAGTCATCTAAATGGACATTTTTTATATGCAACACTAGCAACATGGACATAGGTTGAGATGGGTATTACTGGGAATGTCAGCTCCCCATGAGCAGGAGAGTAGGTGACAGGGTGGTGTGAAAACTGGAGCAACCAGGTTAAGGTAGTGAGGGCTTTCCCGTAGTTCTGTGCTGCGAATCTTCACAAGCCCTTAAGAACATAAGAAACACTATGTGGAGTCACACCAAGGTCCATTGAGCCCAGCATCCTGTCTCCAACAGTGGCCAAATCCAGGTTGCAAGTACACGGCAGATCCCATGAAGTAAATCTTTTTCCTGTTTTTTTCCCCTTTTTGCTGGGGGGGGGAAAATATAAGCAGCTTAGAAAAGAGAACAAAATTTCATTTCATAATAGAAATGGCTTAACTTTGAACTTTATAAACCCTTCAGTATAAAAAGATAGCACACGCATTATGGTTATTTAAGGAAAATGGTAAGTAGGGATCAGATCAATGCATAGCAGAGATGGGAGAGTATACTGTGGAAACGGGAGAGAACATTTAATGTGTACCACTTTCCTCGAGACCAGTCAAAATACTTAAGAGACTCAAGTGGTTTTAGCAAGGATATCTCCTATCCAGTGCCCAGGGGGGAATGTTTTGATAAATCACACTCCTCCTGTCATAAAAAAAGGAAGAGAAAAGAATCAGTATCAGGTAAAACAATTAGGGATTTGAAAAAGGATGAAAAGAACTGCTGGTCTTGGTCATGTCATATTACTCTTAAGATTTCCCCCGGCCCTCCAAACTGTCAGATGGTGGGTGGTATAACAGAACAGTGCACCCACAAGCAAAACAGTAAGGGTGGAAAGTTTTGTGTCATTGCCCTATCACATTTTTCTGTGTGAATAATAAATACTTGTTGACACAAGGGAAAGCTTAAGGATTTTTGGACACTTGGCACAGGAAAATCCAAGGCCTTACCTCTGTTAATAGGTTTGTTAGGTGCAATATAAAGATGTCTGCCTTTATATATCTTGCATACACATTAGCTGAGAGGAGAGATCCTGGACATTTTTTTTAAGAGCTGATAATAAAAGAGGGAATTAAGAAAGAGGTTGTAAGTAAATAAGAAAAAGTGACCAGGAATGACAAAAAAAAAATGAAACCAAGATAGAAATAATGTGAGGCAATTTATGTATATGTGGTCTAGAACGGCCATCCCTCTGGGGTGCTCTTAAAAGCAGGGCTCTGACTACTGCTAGGGAAGCCCCCCCATAGCCCCCCCATAGCCTCAATGAGGAAGGAGTCACCCCGGAGTTATGCTCAGTTGTGTAAAGATTAAGTATAAGATCCAGGAGGACATTTTTGACAGCTCCTTCCTTCCTGAGTGGAGCACCGAAAGCCCTGTACCAAGGGATTCCTCCCATCAGGGATTCAAAGGATCTAAGGACTGCATTAAGACTTAAGAAGAAATTATAGAGCTATGAGTAAAAGGCCAAGCCTATCATTCAGGAAGACATCCATTCGGTGATTCTAAGACCCCTGGGGAGAGAGGTTTATCTCTGTGCAGAGACTGTCACATTGTATCTTTGCCAGTTGGATGGAGTATTCCTGCCCAGCTAAAGGAAACCCTGTCCACCTGGAATCTCTATTTTTCCAAAACCTGGAGGGTAAATGTTCCCCTTGGCTCTGGCAGCTGATATTCCTGCACAGATCGAGGGAGGAGTTATAAAAAGAACATTCTGTGGTGCTGTGGATCAATATTGTGCCAATTTCACTTATTTGCGACAGTAAAGATTTATTTGGACACTAACACAGTGACTCCAGTGATTTCTTTGGCATCTCCAGCACACACTAGGACATACAACTACCCTCCCCAGGGACCATAATAAAGGACACGTGAAGCCACCCTTAGCACTCGGGAGTAACTCCCCCCCCCCCCCCCCCCCCCCCCACTCGACCAAGAATCCAGGCTCTGGAAAGAAGAGATGGGTGCAATTGCTAGCCTGGGAAGCTAGCCCCAAAGAGAAACAACAAATTATTTTATGGCCTCATTGGGTAACAATGGGGGTTACATCATGAACAATCATCCTTTCTCTGGTTCTCCTCCTCTATCCCTTGCCTATTCTCTTCCAATCCTTCATCTGTGCCATGCTCCACCCTCAAGTCTGTTACCTCCCACTGCCTCCCTCATCTTTCTTGCTCCTTTCTCTGCATTGTCTCCCTCTCTCAGTTCTCAAGCTCTCTCCCTCTCTCCCCTTCTCTCTCATGCTGTATAAATATCACAGTATTTCATCGGATCCTACACATCCTTTAGCTTCTGATCACCATTCACAGCTGGTAACTGAGAATTTCATGGCCTGCTGATGGGCAATTCTTTCCTCACTTTCCTTCACTCAAGATGCTCGGTCTGTGCTCCATGGGCACAAACTTTAATCTGGCCCTACCTAAACTTTACTACTCTCCCTCTCTGATACAGTCCTCAGAGGACTAGACAATGGTCAATCCTACTTCCTGATTCTACTGGACATCTCCGCTGCGTTGGACACAATCAGTCATAAAAGTCTGCTGAACAGATTAAGAGAAATTGGATTAAATGACACCACAATGAACTGGTTTAACTCTTACCTATCAGACAGGTCATTCAAAGTAAGAATAAACCACACAGAATCAAATCAAATACCCCTCCCACATGGCGAATCCTTATCTTCCACACTATTCAACAAGTACATGTTGCCCCTCTGTAAATTGTTGACTGGACTAGGCCTTTCTCACTACATTTACGCCGATGACGTACAAATTCTACTCCCCATAAAAGACTCACTTGATAACACTCTAAATCACTGGGACACTTACTTATCAACAATAAAGCAACTGTTATCAAAAATGTCTCTTACATTAAACCATAACAAAACTGAAATATTATATATATGTAATAAACTCACATCACCATTTAGCCCTGATCTTAAAACATGTCTAACTAAGAATCAAATTGTTCTCACAGTAAAAGACCTAGGAATCTTCCTAGACAGTGAATTCAACTTCGAAAAATACATAAACACCATATTAAAGGATGGCTACTACAAACGTCAACTAGTAAAAAACTAAAACCATTCCTCCACAAATCAGGACTTTTGTACTGTACTCCAGTCAATACTCCTCCAGAAACTAGATTACTGCAACGCAGTCCTACTAGGCCTTCCAACATCCACATTAAAACCAATGCAAATGCTTCAGAACGCAGCAGCTAGAATGCTCACAAACAGCAAAAGAACAGATCATATAACCCCAATCCTTAAAGAATTACTGGTTATCCATCCCATACAGAATCCAATACAAAACATTAACTCTCCTCCACAAAACACTTTATAACCAGAATATAGACTGGTTCAATGCTGCATTGCATTTTCAGATACCTAAAAGAACTTACGTTCTTCAAACACAGAACTTCTTCCAACCTCCTCTCCTAAATCAACACATCTTAACTCAGTCAGGGAATGCGCCCTTTCTATGGCAGGACCCATCTTATGGAACAAACTACCAAGCAAGCTAAGAATGGAACCCCTAATACAAACCTTTAAGAAAAACCTAAAGGCATGGCTATTCCAAAAAGCATTCATTTGAATCTTACAATCTTTGCAACAACCACCATCTCCCATACAACTGTTATGCTCAGGCTTGTGAACCCTTGGGCCGATGGGAGGATGGTATACCTTAGGAAGTGGATCCGTAGGTTCTCCCGTCGGTTGGCGAGGCAGAACAGAAGAGGTGACCAGCTGACCCTCGGCACCGGAGACTGAGGCGACTGTGGAAGCAGATGAAGAGTCAGGACGTCGCGGAGAGGAGTTGAGTCTTCGCCACTGGAAGCCCGCGGTCCCCCCAGGAGGGGCCCATAGGGACCCAGGCCGCTGGGATTTAGGTGGACCTTTGAGAGGTCAAGGAGATGAGAGTTCGGAGCAAGGGCTAACTGGAGCTTCACCCCTGGAAGCCCGCAGTCCCCCCAGGAGGAACCCATAGGGACCCGGGCCGCTGGGACTTAGGTGGGCCCTTGAAGAGGATGGTCCAGCAGAAGTCCGAGGTCACGTGCCAGAGGGTTGTCGCTTACCAGTCCGAGGTCGTATACCAAGGGATCGACACTTGCCAGTCCGAAGTCACACACCAGGAATCACCGCTAGCCGATCCGAAGTCAGGAACCAGGAACACCAAGACAAGACAGGAACAGGAACAAGGATCCAAAGCACTAGAAGACTCACCGATGCAAGGAGACTTAAACAGCGCTACAGGAGACGTTGCCAAGTCAAGGAATGAGCAGAGGAAGCCTCCTTTTATACTTCCTCTGACCTGGCTCATAAGGAACAGCTATGGATAGTTAAAGGGATCAGGTCCCTTTAAATCTGATGAAGAGGTGCGGCCTCGCACCTAAAGATGGTGGTAGCCATCTTGGATTTCCTCCAAAGAGGAAACGCTGCTGGACGCCGCGAGGGAGGAGCAGGGACGGCTCCCCACCCGGCGACCATCTCCGTGGCCCGTGCCAGAGCGACGGGCACCAAATCAGGGACTTCCCCCAGGGCTCCCGCGGTGGTTCGCCGTCGCGGGCAAGGTAGGGGACCACGGTCGTGGCCTTCTACGGCCACGGAACACAACAACAACAACCTTATTCAGAAACTCCATGCGTCTTAAAACAATTTCTACAGCTCTCTTTGCCCGACGCCAACCTATACTAACAAAATTTATATTATGTGATAAAATCTGTTTTGACTAACACCTAACAGCAAACATATAGGGGTACATTTTAAAAAACAGCGCGTGTGCGTACTTTTGTTTTCGTAACCGGCGCGAACAAAAGTACACCAGATTTTAAAAGATATCTTCCCCTTTTTTTTCACATTTTTTTCTATGAAAATGTATGTGATCAAGTATTTACAATGAAATAGAACATGAAGAAATGAAGAGAAGTTGAAAGGAGGGTACCACTGTGGATGATACATATATACATCAAAATAAATAATTGAAGGGGGAGTGTTTAATAAAAAAAATTTTTGGATATTTGTGATGCTATATTTATATGTGATAAATTTGTATTGGTATGAATGTGGAGAGTGTATGAGTTTATATGAATAATATATACTATTTTTGTATGTATCTTAAAATTTTAAATTATTTTTGAATACAATCTGTTCAAATAAATTTTCATAGAAAAAATGTGCACACAGTTGTTTGTTATATTGACTAACACCTAACCATATTTATAAAGTAATCATGTTTACTACATTCCTCCCTAATCCTACTCCCTAAAGAACGTTATGTAACTCCAATTGATTTCACCTTCGCGCACATCTATAACTAATGTATATTAAGCCTTTACTTAACAAACATTGTAAAAAATTCTCAATCTCTTTATAAGTAACTCTGTTTATTTTTTGTAAACCGATGTGATATACT
Source organism: Rhinatrema bivittatum (assembly GCF_901001135.1). NCBI lineage: Eukaryota > Metazoa > Chordata > Amphibia > Gymnophiona > Rhinatrematidae > Rhinatrema > Rhinatrema bivittatum. Next base: position 460,996,259 of record NC_042615.1, on the reverse strand, counting down.
AGTTCGAATGTCGGTATATAAAAATAAGTAAATAAATAAATAAACAAACATATTTCTGATTTAATCCATATGCTGCACTTTAGGCTTCTGGATATTTAGCGGCCAAAATTCAAACAAGCCTTAAATGGATAAGTTATTCGACTAAAGTTAGTTGGATAACTTATCAGGGATATTCAGCAGGGTAAACAGCCTGCTGAATATCCCCAAATAAAGTAATCCAGATATATGTAGTCAAATAACTTTGAAACCTAATCAGCTATCTTTGAATTTTACTTGTTAGCCAGATAAGTTATCCAGGATATTCAGTGGGATTAATTTTAAACCTAACTGGCTAGCTTTGAATATCATTCGTTAGATTTAAATGTAGCTGGCCTTGTGTGGCCAGATGACTTTAGAATTATCCAGCTATTTTCAAAAGAATATAGGTGGATAAGTGGCCAAACTGTAAAAAAAAAAAAAAAAAAAAAAGGTCCCGTGTGGGCCTAGTGGCCTGAATCAGAAATTCGCCTCCCGCCCCTCCAAAATCACAGCCACCCTCTAAACTTCCAAGGATTCAATATAATTAATAAAAATCCGGGTCTTGCCAATTTACCCTTCCCATTGCCCCCTCCCCAATAAAACAAATTTCCCTTTAATGCCCCTTCTCTTTGTCCCCTGGTTCTCCCTTTTCCCCAACTCTTATCCTCTCACCTACCTACTGTTTTTACAGAGGCCTTTCTGGCCCCAGGATCACTGTGAATTGGTATGGTGATCCCATTTCTTTCTTTCTTTAGATGTTTTATATACCATTGTTCCAAAAGAAGATCACAACAGTTTACAAAATCAACATTCATAGTCTTTGACAACATTCATTTTCTTTATCAGCACAACAGAAAATACATATCTAGGTTAGAACTATTTGCTACCAGCGTTGCTATTCTGCAACAAATAGCCCTAATGTGCTAGGCCTCTAAATGTTGATCTTTCCTTCTAACTATAATTCTAAATGTTTAAAGGTCTGCTTTCAACTTTGTGGTTTTTTTTAGTCTTTTTTTTTTTGAGTCTGTGTGGTTTAGCTATGAAAAGTCCTTATGCGACAACTCTGAGACTTATTTTCCGACATGGGTTAGGGACTTTTACATGATCACTTTACTGACATAAGAGTCTAAATACTAAAGAATAGGGCATAGTGAAGGTCGGTTGGTGCCATTTAAATTTGGTGCCATTGCAAGGGAGGAGGGAACAGAGATCTTGTCTGCCTCATTCTTTGCACATTCAATGTTTAAAGAGGTAGACATTGTGGGCCAGATTTTCAAAGGGGTACGCGCGTATCTTACGCGCGTACCCCCCGAAAACCTGGCCCAAACTCCCCCTGTGCGCGCCGAGCCTATGTTGAGTAGCCTCGGCGGCATGCGCAAGCCCCGGGATGCGCGTAAGTCGTGGGGCTTTCCTGGGGGGGGGGCATTCCGGGGGGGCGTGTGGCGGCGGCACGTCATCGGGGGCATTCCGGGGGCATGGCCGCAGCCTCCGGACCAGCCCCCGGACCGGACCCTGACGCGCCGGCAGCCGGCCCAATGCGCGCAAGTTACGCCTATTTCGAGCAGGCGTAACTTGTACAACAAAGGTAGGGGGGATTTTAGATCGGGGGGGGGGATAGGTAGGATAAGGGAGGGGAAGGTGGGGGGAGGCCGAAGGAAAGTTCCCTCCGATTTCGGAGCAGCCTCGGAGGGAACGGAGGCAGGCTGCGCGGCTCGGTGTGCGCAGACTGCTGATTTTGGGCAGCCTTGCGCGCGCTGACCCCGGATTTTAATGGATACGCGCGGCTATGCATGTATCTATTGAAATCCCGCATACTCTTGTTCACGCCTGGTGCGCGAACAAAAGTACGTGTGTGCGCAAATTTATAAAATCTACCCCTGTGTGTGTATGTATGTATGGAGTGCATTAAGGGCCTAATATTCAAAGATATCTGGCTATGCAACTGAATATATCCTGATAAGTTCTAGTCAGCCGGATAAGTTATATCTGGTTTACTTTAGACCTGCTATTGAGCAAAACTACTTTATTTGATTAACTTAACTGGATATGTTAAAAAATCAGCACTTAAGTTAACCAGATAAGTAGCCCTGCCCCAATCCATCCATTACCCACCCCAATATATCCAGCTATCTTCTTAGCCAGATAAATACAAATCCAGCTAAGTGGCAGCTGCTGAACATACCTGGATATTCAACAGCTGCCACTTAGCCGGCTAAGTCCTTATTTATACGGTTAGGTAGCATTAAATATCAGCATCTAAGTGTTTAAATCAAGTTTCTAAATTCACTAGGTACAAAAATTCAATGAGGGCTGTACCATAGCCAGTTTTCTTTTTGATTGACCATGTTAGAATACAGTTTTCAAGAAATATTCCAGAAGAGAAATGCTCCTCATTAATACCATGCTATGTCTATTCACTCATAAGATTTCTATATCAATTGAAGAGCCAGAAAGGTCAATGATTATTGGATCAGCTTTGCTTATTTATTTTTTAACATAAGATAGTTTGTTGTTTATGCTATACTGCCTTTCAAAAAAAATCAAGCAGTTTACTTTTATTATATCATTATAACAATCATTCTGAAACATAAAAGCAAACACCAATAAACTAGTGCAAACAATATCAGTCATAAACAATTTAAAAACAGAAATTCAAAATAACAAATATACATCTAATAAAAGCAAAATATGCTCCTTGAAATACTTTGTCCCTCCCGATGCAGCTTTGTAGTGAAACACATACATGTTGGGGGACTCATGGTTTTTGAATCTTTGAAATATATATACATTGACTGCTTCATATCAAATAAAAGTTTCTATTCATCTATTCTCTACATTAATGGTGGGGGTGGAAGGGAAATAGAACCAAGAGCTAAGAGAAACAGATAAGTATGAGAGAAAAAATGCGTGAGGCTTGCTGGGCAGACTGGATGGGCCGTTTGGTCTTCTTCTGCCGTCATTTCTATGTTTCTATGTTTCTATGTTTCTATTCTCAACTTGTAGATCCTGCAGACTTTTTGAATCTAACTCCTCCTCACTCTTGGTGTCAACTATTGACTATGAGAACAGGCTTTTTTGGCTTTTTTTTACTCTGGATATTGTTTAATGTATTAACATATTGGAAGAAATGTGATTACAAGATGTCAAATATGATTTCATGAAATTCATCCAGGCAAAAAATAAAAAATAGTCGGGCAGGCAAACTGTGTCCAGTCCACTCAATGAGGTACACCATTATTCTTTGGAGTTGACATTGAAAGCATTTTACACATAAAACATAGATCACACTTTGAAATCAACCTGGGGGCTCTGCAAATAAAAGTATGCATGAAACCCAATTTCAAATGTACTAGTACCCGCACTTGAAGTAGGCAGTCCGGGAGTGAATTTGGGTGGGGAACGGATTTATGCGCATATTTTCAATATTTGAAAGTACGCACTTGGTTTGAGAGTCCCTAATACAGGGGTCAGTCACAGCAATTCCAAGGGCCAATCTCATTGTCCCGGACCTCCCACTTGACTGGAAAACAGACAGGCAGTTTAAATCCTTCTCTTTCCAAGATTGGGCAGGTCAATGGAAAAACTCTTCTTTATTTTCCTCCCTGCAGGAAAAATATTCTCCTCCTGGTCCATGAGGGCCCAAAAGATAGGATTTCTCCCTATTATCCAACTTTGCAGGCTGCAGGGCAAAACAATCTCCAGTCCTTACAAAACCAAAACTATAGCCAAACACACCTTGAGCGTGCTCAATCCGGTTTATGAAGGGGAGCTCAGCCAAATCACGGCAGAAGGCAAGATAAACTCTTAGGGATGGTCCAAAAAAAGGCTGCCCACCTCCCCAAATTGAGACTTGTGAGTAAGGAAACATGGTGCTCCTTACATCTACATGCTCAAAGTTACACCTGCTCGAGAGCAGGTGTAACTTTCTTCAAGTATATCCATGCATAAACATGGCATGCCTGCAAATTTTCAAAGCACATTAATCTGTTTGTGGGTAAAAATTAAACCGACTTTAACCCTATGCAGGTAGTTATCAAATTACCCTTTTTATGGTGCATTGCCAAATTAGGCATTCCACTGATGAATATAGCTGGGTAAACTCAAACTCCTAGTTATCGGGATAACACTGAACATCAGAGATGACTGGATAAGTTATCCCGATAACTCCATCCCAGAATGCACCCAAAACACTTCCAACTTAGCCAGCTTGCTCTTATTTGGCTAAACAGTTACCCAGATAAGTCTGAAGTGTTCAGAGTGGTGTAAAATTAAGAACCCACAGTTTTTCCAGCTACATCCTGTCTTAGCTAGAAAAAACGTCTGAATATTAACCTTAAATTCTCTAGTTAGGGCATTGCTGTATCACCGCATAATATACCTGATTCTATCACCCTGTCTTTTGTCAAATTATAGTTTGCAACATTTCTTATGTCAAATTATAGTTTGTGACTGATGAAAGTTTACTGTTTATATATCAATCTCTGTTATGAGCCTCAATATTTTCTCCTTTTTTATTGTCTTTTTCTTTTAGACTAAAAACCTTAAAGCATACAGAGGCACCTTAATGGTTAGCAATGTGAAGACTGATCAGCAAGCTTTATTAAACTATCATGATTCCTTGAATGGCCCCCCCCCCCCCCCCTTTGTGCAAATTTCAGTGAAAGAAGCAAATGTTACATATGACCGAAGCTGTGTTGCCTGATTAAGGAGTGCAGCACAGGAGGAAGAGGAGACGACCTGTTTCATAGCGGCTTTCCCTAGCCCCAACTCACACATTCAAGATGGAGCTCTTCAGCAAATGCCCTTTACTGGTACTAATGGTCGTTATGCAGGGGTGCCTTAGCTCGGCCTTTGTCAGAGTCAACACGGCGATAAAAGTGAAGAAAGGCCAATCTGTCTTCCTGTCAGAAGAAGACCTGCAATTCTCTCTTCCCAAGGAGAAAGACACTTGCAAAGTGGAAGTCGTAATGAATGAACCAATAACCCAGCGAGTGGGCAAGCTGTCACCCCAGGTATGTGGTGCCAATCAGTTTATGCGTTGATCTAGGGTTTGCCTTATACTCTTTTTCAGGGTAAAAAGCATGATTTGATTTTAAGAACACAGAGTGGTAGGACAGCAGGTCAGGAGTCCAGGGTTTATACTATAGTCGATAAGCATTTAGGTCACTAAGTCGCTGTGCTTCTGTTTCAGTTCAAGGATCTGAAGATAGGGAAATGATGATTATCTATGTGCAATCTACTCTCCCCCATTTCAGTGACTGGTGCACAGATGCTGGAAAATGGTGCACAGTAATCACTGCAGAGTTGGCTGCTTGCATGTTTCAGAGGTATAATACTTGAATCAAGCTCTGAGATCCTGTTTGGTTGAAATATGCTGTGTAAAATCAAATAATTTCTATAACTGTTATGAGACTAGTTCTCTTGGAGGATTTGGTTGCCATTTGAAGAAGAAAGCAATAGCCTTAAACTTAGTTCTAGCATTCTGTTAGCTAACCAAGGGGGTCATTTTCCAAAAAGGGACTTTTCGCATGCAAAAAGGGACTTTTCGCACGCGAAATCTAAATTGGGGCGGAGTCCGCACCGGAAGGGGAGCGGTCGGGGCTGAGTCTGTACTGGAAGGGGAGGAGTCGGGGCGGAGTCTGCACTGGAAGGGGAGGAGTCGGGGCGGCCTCGGGGCGGGCTCTGTGACGACTTCACCGACGGCGAAAAGTAAGACTCCTTATTGCCGCCAGTATCGCGCCCAATAGCACCACCTTGCACAGTGGTGCTATTGGGTGTGAAAGCCGGCCCCCCGCTTCGCCCCCCATTACCGCCGGTTTCTCTAAGGTCTGCGGCCTTAGAAAATTCAGGCCTAAGTAGTTACTCAGCTAGATTGCCCTGGTTGAAACTTGTACCTCCCTCCCCTCCGCCGGGGACTGAAAAGAGGAATTCCTTGGGAGAGCTGTTGGCAAATCAGCAAAGGATGCCAAGGGGAAGGGGCTCACTTCCCTCTGCCTCCACAGGGTTTTGAAGATAGTATCAGAGATATGGCGCTGGTCTAAGGGGTGGTGGTCAGGGTTGGGTGACAGAGAGGGCAACTTGGCACTTAAGGGCTTCATAAGTGTGCAAGCATAAGACTGAGGGGAGGCAGTGGAAATCTGCTATCTGCCATTAGACCTACATTTTATTTTTTCCTATTGTAGATGATGAGGATGGGTTTTTTGGAGCATGGTGAGGGGGTGCTCGTGGCACTCACACACTTTGACAAGGACGTTGGGGAGGTTGGGAGACCCTGTGGTACACACATACTTTTGACAAGGGCATCAGGAGATCGAGAAGCCATTTTTGACAAGAGAATCAAGAGGCAGCAGATTGTGTGTGTGTTTGTGAGGCAGGGGGTGTCGCCATGGCAGTTGCCTACTTTGGACAAGTGAACGAAGAGATGGGGGTGCAAGAGGGCACATGGCTCTCGCACACTTTTGACAAGGGCAATGGGAGGTGAGGCGGGCTGCTTGTTGGGTTTGGTTTTTTTTTTGGGGGGGGATTATCATTTATTCAGTTAATTTTAGGACTGTTCTACAGCAGTCCTAAACTTAGCCACAAAAGTTAACTGGATAACACTGAATAAAGGCGTTATCTGACTAATTTAGCCAGATAAAATAGTCCCCCTGGGAAAGTCCCCAGACTGTCCCCAATGTATTTGGCTAACGTTTATCCAACCAAACAGTTATCTGGATAAATAAGAGGTGTTTACTGTAGCCATATATTCATAAGTGTTATAAACATGAAAGCATAGATTGTTATATCCCGGTTTAGAATTTTATTTCTATGAACCAGACCAACTTCCATAATTTCTAAGGACAAAATCTGTCCTTTTTTGGACCTTGCCAAGATTAATGCTGCTGATTTTACCAGATGCTATGCAGGATGAGATAACATGCAATAAGATTCTCATCATCATTCTCAACCTTTATTTATGACACACTTTTCCAACAAATAAGAGTTCAAAGCCAGTTACAACTAATTTTCAAGAATCAGTTATTTCATGAGTGGTCAAGATCAGTTACAGTGACCTATGTTAAGTAGTGACTAGCACTTAAAAAGTCAGGAGCAGTGTCCAGGTAAGGATAGGTGTTTTAGCTATTCAACGCTGACAGGGATAGGGGAAGGAACTTAGGTAGGATTCGGCTTGAGGGGTAAAAGCAGGGCTTACTTTGCAAGTAAATAAATAAATAGATAAATAGAACATTAGCATGGGGAGGGGGTCATGTGAGGGAGCATGGCCAGTGCTGGGTGTGACTTGTATGAGAGGACGGGGTTAGGGCTAGTTGTAAACTCCCACTTTCAAACACACACACACACATATACAAACATGTTATTCCTCCTCCTTATCCCAGTTATTCTCTATCATCAGTCCCCACCAGTGCTTATCTCCCAGTCATCCTTTGCCCACCAGTGCTTACTATAATAGGGAGCAGGGTAGCTTTTCTCTATTCTGTCTAGTCCAGGCTCATCCCATCTCCTCCTCTTCCCTGGAGGCTGCCTGGAATGTGTGTGTGTGTGTGTGTGTGGTGGTGGTGGTGGTGGGGGGGGGGGGGGGGAGATGACTAGAGCACAACACTCCTGCTGTTCTGCTTCTTAAATCTGAAAAGAAGAAAGGGAACTCCATTCCGGGCTGTTCCCCCACAAATTATTCACTGGATACACGGCATGGTGGGAGAGACCAGATGGGCATCCAATGGGGGAGGGGGGAAGGGGCAGATTTCTAGAGGGTGCATTATGGTGAGACTTGGGTGAAACCTCTGTGACATTGTAGTTGACTCTAATGTTCACTAGTGCCTAATGCTGCCTCAAAGAGTCAGGTTTTAATGGCTTTCTTGAAAAGTTAGGAGGTCTTGGGACTGGGACAGGGCATGCCAAAGGGTGGGGGAAACTATCACCAGACAGGTCTGGGATACTGAGTATAGTGAGTATAGTGAGTAGGATGGTGGTGGTGGTGGTGGTGGTGGTGAGGGGGTGGGGGATCTGTAGGGAATGAGTGAGCTGCTAAGGTAGGTTTTGGTCAGATCCTCGAGGGATTTGTAGGCTACAGTCCTGATCTTGAAATTGTGTGGTATAGCATTGGCAACCAGCGGAGACTTTTCAGAATTTGGTTATGCGGTCATGTTTATGTTCATGTACTTTCATGATCACCTGAGCGTCAGTAGCATTTTGAGGTAGTTGTTAGCAGTGGTTTAGTATTCAGGATCCCCCTCCCCACACACACACACAGGCCAATGCCATAAACTGCGCGTAAAAACGTGCGTCCAAACTGGGTTCCTGTTTTTTTTAATGTGTGCCCAGCCATGTCTCCTGCAATATTTAAATGAGCTGCTGCATTAAAAAGGACACTCCAGGGAAGATTTGGGCATCCCTAGCACTCAAATGCATCGGGTGCCCAAGAGATGTGACTGTGCGCCCACAATTGCTCAATACGAGCGTCCGTTTTACGCCGCCTCAGTTGATTTTTTCCAAATATGTACGCACAATATACATGCCTGGAATGTGTATATTGTGTGTCCAGAAATATATATATATTTTTTTTAGATCAGGTTGTCACATTATTCCTTTAATCTTGAACACTTCAAGCAGTAGATCTAAGTATCACAACGATACTTAGGAGGAAACACAGAGCAATATTTTTGCATTTCTCAGGAGCCCTTGACTGGCAGAATGACTTAACATCAGCTCCAGGTCTGGAGTTAAAATTGCCGCATCGAAAAGTGTGTGTTGGACAACTGGCGATTTACTGCATCGGGGGGGGGGGGGGGGGGGGGGGGCGGTAATAGCTAATAGCCTCAGCTGCATGGAATTTACATGTGATGAGCGCCATTGGCTACACAGTTGTTTGGGCGCACGTTTTAGACGCGCTGATCCCCTTCTTCCATCGGGTGCTAGTCTAGCATGCCCAAAATGTGCGTCCAGCCGCTCGTTCACCTGTGCGCTAGGCTGGGCGCAGTTTAATGCATCGGACCCACAGTGCATTGCAGTGGTCCAGCACGAGAGCACAGTAGCCTGGACCGCAGTTGAGAAAGCTGTGCCATCCAGTAGTGGGCAGAGATAGCAGCGCTGGAAGAAAGCTGCTTTAGTCTCTGCTCGGATCTGAGCTTTAGTGTTCAGTTTAGAATCAAGGATGAAATCCAAGCTTTGAACTTGAGAACTGAGAGTGAGAATTGTTGCCCCCCCCACAAGGGTTGTATTTGGGAAAGGGGGTTGGGAGTCCTTTTTCCCCAATCCAGAACATCTCCATTTTTTGAGGGTTTAGTTTGAGCTTGTTGTATTGTAGCCTGTTTGTGATTTTTTTTTTCCTATTGATTTATTGAGATGGGTGATGGTTTGTTCTTGGCTTGAGCCTATCCTACCTGTAACTTTTTATGGATATGTCTATGCCCTTTTAAATATTTGGTTAACTTCCTTGGTAAAGGCAATCAAGCTTTACTAGCCTCTTAAAGAAAGATATGAGGATTAGAATAGGATTGCATGTGTAACCCTTGAAGTTCAATTTTCTTTATGACTCCTTGTGTCTGAAACCTGCACTTTGATTCCCAACCCAGTATCAGAAATGAATCCACACGCTCTTTAGTGAGTAACAGTTTTATCTTTACTGGAATGAATGACTGAAATAAATCTGTTCACTTCCTAAGCATCTGCATTTGTCATATAAACACATGTATATAGTACAAGAGAAAACTCAACTTTGTCATAACTCATGTTAAGTATTTCAACCAGAATCAGCATGTGATTATAGCACCCGACCTTAAGCAGTCTCTGAACAAGCAAAGTCCCAGATTGTATCCTACTGTGTGTCCATTTGAATTTAGAGCTGAAGAGGGCGTCAGTACTGCTCTTTGCTTCAACTGCCAAATCCACAATACAGCAGCCTCTATCCGAAAGAAGAGCTTCAAATCCTGACAGGGCACAGTTCAATTACTCCCAAGTCGTCCACAGCAGGGTTCCAGAAAAGAGAACCTTAATCAGTACAGATAATATTTATTAATTCAGAGCAGGGCAGGAACTCTGTTCAAGCTGAGCAGTGATCTGTTTGCACATGCTCAGACAATCCAATTTTGAATCTCCTTTCCCCCCCCCCAGCTCTTAAAGAGACAGCACTCTATTGTCAGTCTTTTCATGTCACAATGATGATTCAACATTTCTCTGCCCTAGTTCCTAGAGGTATGTTACATGGTCCCCTCCTAAAACCTGACGTCCCCGGCAGGTATTTATGTCCACAGCTTATATATTAACTCTGTTTGTTTGCTCAATATCTCTTGCATCATACTACTTAGTTGCTGCATGGATATACACGCCTCTAATGGATTCCTTGAATATGACTGTCTCAATATGTTGTGGCTGTGCAACCCCTTGGGCAATTGCACTTCAAAGTCATCGAATCTACTAGGCAGTCTCCTTGGTCTCTGCGATCTTTGAGGTAACGGTAGAAGTCCTATTTTAGTCATTGATTCATCAAGAGTTTTCTTCTTCCCCAAGGAGGATGCATGCTGTTCTTCATTGACTGAGCTGTTCAAATCGCATGAATTGTTATGATTTACTGGTATACTAACTTCCACAGGATCCTCTTCCCATGACTCTGGATGAAACTCCTCCGCATTAGGATTTAATGTTCCATTTGACTGAATTTCACCAGTAATTGGACACTCATCCAGTTCAGCTGGATCTGAACTTCCGCTCTCCATAATAGAGCCATCCATACTATCCTCAGCGTCCTCCTTCTGCTTTTTCCTCAATTGCTTGGTACTATTGAATGGTTCACAGTGAATATCAGCCTCTTCTCTTCCAGAAATAAATCCACAGGGGCGCAGTAGATCCCTGTGTAATGTCCTTTCGGGTCCATCCCCTGTTTCTGGCTTCACCACATAGACTGGTATACCTTCAATTTGTTTTACCACAATATACACTGAAGACTCCCACCGATCAGCCAATTTGTGCTTGCCCCTCAACTTCACATTCTTGACCAATACTCTATCACCCTCTTCCACTGAGGATGGCATTACTTTCGCATCCCATCTGCGTTTGTTGGCTAGTTGATGTTTCTCAGCTTCCTGAGTAGCCAGCTCGTATGCATACTTCAACCTCTGATGTAACTCTCGTACATATTGGTGATGAGTTTTAGCGTTATGACCCACTGGACTGATGCCGAAGCATAAGTCTATTGGAAGTCGAGGTTCTCTTCCAAACATGAGAAAAAACGGAGAAATTCCAGTACTGTCATTCCGAGTACAATTATAGGCATGTACTAGTGGCCGAACATATTTTCTCCAATGTTCCTTACGCTTATCCTCTAATGTACCCAACATTTCTATTAAGGTTCTATTGAAGCGTTCTACTGGATTTCCTCGAGGGTGATATGGAGTGGTTCTGGATTTAGTGCCTGCTATTCTACATAGCTCTGAAATGAGTTCAGATTCAAAATTGGCTCCTTGGTCACTATGGATTCGTTTTGGAAATCCATAGTGGCAGATGAAATTCTCCCACAGGGTAACAGCAACAGTTCTTGCAGTCTGATCTCTAGTGGGATATGCCTGAGCATACTTAGTAAAGTGATCCGTGACTACCAAAACATTTCGTGTATCCTTGTTGTCAGGCTCTAAGGTAAGGAAGTCAATGCAAACTAGCTCCATGGGGGCGTAAGCTTTTATATTTACCAAGGGGGCTGCTTTTTCTGCTCTAGCTTTTCTCCGCACACATCTTTCGCATGTCTTCACCCATTGCTCTACCCCATGTGCCATTCTCGGCCAATAAAAACGTGCACGTGCTAAGTCCAAGGTCCGTTCACAACCCAGATGGCCAGTTTCATCATGTACCCCCTCCAGAGCTCTCTGACGATATTTTCTTGGAATCACAAGTTGTTGGTGTGGTCCTCCACTCCTCATCACTTTTCTGAAAAGTACTCCCTCTTGAAGACATAGTTTTTGCCATTCTCTGAAGAATAATCGAAATTCTGGATGCTCCCGATTCCTGTCTCGATCTTCAAATTTCTCACCTCTCTCCAGCATCATTATGACTTGGGATAAACATGGGTCTTCCCTCTGGAACACTCTCCAGTCACCCAAGGTAAACCCAGGTAGGGTGGGTTGTCCAGGCCACAGGTCCGGGTCATCAAAATCATCTGGAACAGCATCTCCTCCTGCAGGTAAGATTTCCACCAAGGCACCAGGGCTGCACTCAAACTTGGAAGTAGAATGAGGTGTAATGGGAGTGTCGTAGTCTCCCGAATCTTCTGAAATATGTGTCAAAATAGAGACATCATGCTTCTGGAATGCCGCCTTACTTATTACCTTAGATAGAGTGTCCATTCCTTCTTGATCTGTCTTCACTCGAGATAGCATCTTGGCAACCCTCTCCTCATATTTCAAAAATTCTTCATCATCTTCTTCAGGATCATGTGGTCTCCTAGACAACCCGTCAGCATCTATATTGGCTTTACCAGATTTGTATCCGATGTCAAAGTTGTACAGGGAGAGGGATGCTAACCATCGATGACCTGTGGCATCCAGTTTAGCAGTCGTCAGGACGTACGTCAGAGGGTTATTATCTGTCACTACTTTAAACTCTGCACCATATAGATAATCATGAAATTTTTCACAAACTGCCCATTTAAGGGCTAAAAATTCCAATTTGTGGATAGGGTAATTCCGTTCACTTTTAGTGAGCCCACGACTGGCATATGAAATCACTCGCAGTTTTCCTTCTTGAATTTGGTAAAGTGCAGCGCCTAGCCCTGTAGTGCTGGCATCAGTGTGTAATACATAAGGTAGCTTCCAATTTGCGAAAGCCAACACAGGGGCAACCGTGAGTTTTTCCTTTATAATTTCGAATGCTTTCTGACATTCTGAGGTCCACCGCGTACCCAATAGCTGCTGACTTTGAATCCGGGCTTCTTTCCTATCCTTTCGACTGTTTGTTAGTCCCACCAACAGATTACTGAGCGGCTTCACCAAGCGTGAGTATTGATTCACGAATCTTCGGTAATAGCCCGCAAATCCTAGAAAAGATCGCAGCTCTCTAATGTTTTTAGGTTGTGGCCACTTAGTAATGGCTGAAATTTTCTCTTCATCGGGGAGCACCCCCTTCTCTGAGATATGATGACCCAAATATTTCACTGACTTCTGAAAGAATTTACATTTAGATGGAGAGAGCTTCAATCCGCATTTCAACAGTCGTTGTAACACCCTCATCAATCGGTCCTCATGCTCTTCCAGTGTGTCCGAGAATATTATAAGATCATCCAAGAAGGCCACAACTTCATGTAGATTAATATCAGTCATTACTTTCTCTATCATTCTTTGAAAACTTGCTGGAGCATTTGTCAGTCCTTGAGCCATTCTCTTAAATTGCCAGTTTCCAAAGGGCGTGGTGAATGCAGTTTTAGGCCTATCCATTTCTTCTACCTCAATCTGATAGTACCCACTCTTGAGATCTAGTACTGAGAACCACTTGCTACCTGATAGGAGAGTGAATGTCTCTTCAATTCGAGGCAATGGATAGGAGTCTTTTCTGGTTATGTTGTTCAATTTACGATAATCAACAACCATCCTCAAGGTACCATTCTTCTTTCTAACCAATACCACAGGTGAAGCATAAGGGCTATCAGACTCCTCAATCACTCCTGTGGCTAATAGCTCCTTCAGGTGCTGCCTGAGATCCTCAAAGTCAGCTGGGGATACATGACGTGTGCGCTCTTTAAATGGAGTTGGATCCAACAGGGTGATTTTATGCATTATTCCTGGAATACATCCAATATCAAGGTCATGACAGGAAAATGCTCCTTTTGCCTCTTGATTAATTCTCTTTTCTATATGCTGTTTAAACTCTTCAGATATTGGAGAATCTCCGAAGTCTAGCGACACCTTCTCAGACTCCATGTTACCCTCTCCAATAGATTCTAGTTTAGCACCATCCTTATAGGTCGAGCCTGTAACGTTCATGGTCCTCACTATATCGACTGGCTCACCTACACCCAGTGTCCTTCTAGGAGGCAAACTGATGCTACAATCTGATATATTCTTCATTAGCACCCTAGCCTTTGTGTGCGACTTACTGCCAGTTCGGATGAGTTGAGGTTGTACTAGTAAGCCTCCGGGTAGAGGATAATTTTCTGAAGCCTCAAGCAATATGGACAAACTCTGACCATGTCTGGGCATTCTCAGAATGCATTCCACTTCCTTCGCTTCATCCCTTTCGAACACTATTGGTCTGGTGCTGGTCAATCTAGCCATCATTGGCCTAGTAACTCTTTGATTGGAACTTTGATGAGAAACATAGGTCTGATATGTAGTTACCCAATTTTTGTCCATGGCTAACTCCTTAAGGTAATTTGGGACAGCCAGTTCTTTACAGTCATGTATTAGATGTCTGAGAATATTCGTTCCCACTATTAAAGGCAGGGGTTTGTTCTTTTGATCGGGACAGACTAGAGCAAGGACAGAATATTTGTTCCCACTTCCACAGGCCTCCTTGGGAAACTGTACTTCAACTTCAATATACCCCAGATAAGGAACAGGTTGACCTCCTGCACCCGTAACACAAAGTAAGTCTTCTAGCGGGTATAGCTTCCGATGTGATAAATAGTCTTCATAGAAGGTTTGTGTTATGCACGTCACTTGAGAGCCAGTGTCCACTAAGCAAGGGCACTGCACACCATCCAAATAAGCGGTTGCAGAACAAACCTTTCCCACGAGGCGTTTCAAAACATCATCTGGTAGAGGACATGGTGGGATATGATCACTGGATATTTTTTCTTTTGGGACTTATCTGAATTGCATTTGGTGCCTTTGTCTGCCCCTCGCAAAAGCACCTTTTTAGTTTAAAGGAGTATTTGAAACCTGCCTAATGCTGGGTATTTTTTTTTTTTCAAATTTTTCCCGCAATTTCTGTTGGACTAGAGCAGCATTTACAGGATTGATGCATTCTCCCATCATGTGTCCATTCTCTCCACAGTTATAGCAAAATGAAAGTATCTTGGGATGATGCCTCCCTTTTTGAGGCATCTTCTCTACCCAAGAGTTTCTTCGCATCATGCTGTTTGCAGCAGGGCTATTTACTATTTCTGAATTGGCAGCTCTACAATGAGTGATCAATGGGGCGAGCAAAACATTATCTTCTCCTGAAAATGTTCCCAACTCAGATCCCACCTTAAACTCACTTGCCTCTGGTGTCATATGTTGAGCAATGCTTATGTCATTTGCTAGGTAAGTCCTGCTTACAGGTTTAATCTGGGTAACTCCCAATTGACGTATCCTCCTAGATTCTTTCATGTTTCTTTCTTCCTCAATCGTTCTAATTTTAAATAGCAGCTCCGAGTACTGTGGCAGTTTCTTCGACTGGCTCTCTAATAAGTCCCTCAATTGCAGTCGGGTAATCAGGGTCTCCTCCCAGCACCCACGTACAAACTGTTGTAGTAACTGCCTGTCTGGGGCGAGCCCAAAGAAAATTCCCCGCTCCACGACTTTCTGTAACAGGACCTGAAGCCTTCTCAAATAGTCTGAAGATTTTTCTTTACCATTCTGGAAAGTTTCAATAAATTGAAAAAATAATTCCTCTCCATTAGTTACACTGCCATATGCCTTCTCCAGTTCCTCTAAACACTGCTCTGCTGTGGCGCTTTTATCTATGTAAGAGACAATATTTAAAGCTGGAGGAAGGAGACTTTCAATTAATTTCCTTTTTTTTGCACCTGCGGTGAGATCTGGATCCTGCAGTAATTGCTTAATTTGAATATGCCAAGTTTCATAGTCTCCTTCATTACTAGGTTTAGGGACATTTCCAGAGAAAACTTTAATTTTGTAGTACGTATGATTCAACTCTGCACCCTTTTCCTTAGGAGTTTTGATCACATGCTCCACTATAACCTTTGAAACATCCGCAGGAATAGAAATTGGTGGAATGGAATATTGAGAAGAATTGACTGCCACAGAATGTTGGGTCAGCATAGCATCCCGCCACTTGGGAACGTTTTTTTGGCTTTTAACTGGAGTCTGCAATATACTCTGGGGTGATTGATCCATATCTCGTGTTTCTTTTTCTTGTGACCCCAAACTCTCAATCATGAGAGCAGATGTTCTTTTCCTCAGATCTTGAATATTGATTTTATGACTGTCAGCTATATATGCTAATTCTTCTTGAAGTCGATCTGTCATATCTAAAAGTATGTCACTCACTAGTGGGTCAGTGCATGCTTCAGGGGACATCGACTCAACATTCTGTTCTGATAGTCTCATCTAAGACAGGTAAAATTATCCACTGACTGTCCAGTTCCCCTTTTAAGCTCATTCTTTCTAAAATAATTATAGAAAGCGGTTCTTCAAACTCACACAAAACTTGATCAGATGACTCAGCTCTTAAACGTTTCAATTTTGTAACTACACCCGCTGGGCTTAATGCATCTTCTACACTTGCTAAAGATATTTCAGGATTTACAGAACTCAGAATAACAGATCTATCAGGAATACAATCATAGTACTTGCAATACTCCATTTTGTATGAGAAAGAAACAAAGAGAATACTGTGCTCACTTCACTAATGATGCTGGGTCGCTCAGTAGCAGGTCAGACAGAGAGAAGAAAAAAAAAACACTGCCCCACGTTGGGCGCCAGAATTTGTTGTAACCCTTGAAGTTCAATTTTCTTTATGACTCCTTGTGTCTGAAACCTGCATTTTGATTCCCAACCCAGTATCAGAAATGAATCCACACGCTCTTTAGTGAGTAACAGTTTTATCTTTACTGGAATGAATGACTGAAATAAATCTGTTCACTTCCTAAGCATCTGCATTTGTCATATAAACACATGTATATAGTACAAGAGAAAACTCAACTTTGTCATAACTCATGTTAAGTATTTCAACCAGAATCAGCATGTGATATAGCACCCGACCTTAAGCAGTCTCTGAACAAGCAAAGTCCCAGATTGTATCCTACTGTGTGTCCATTTGAATTTAGAGCTGAAGAGGGCGTCAGTACTGCTCTTTGCTTCAACTGCCAAATCCACAATACAGCAGCCTCTATCCGAAAGAAGAGCTTCAAATCCTGACAGGGCACAGTTCAATTACTCCCAAGTCGTCCACAGCAGGGTTCCAGAAAAGAGAACCTTAATCAGTACAGATAATATTTATTAATTCAGAGCAGGGCAGGAACTCTGTTCAAGCTGAGCAGTGATCTGTTTGCACATGCTCAGACAATCCAATTTTGAATCTCCTTTCCCCCCCACCCCCCAGCTCTTAAAGAGACAGCACTCTATTGTCAGTCTTTTCATGTCACAATGATGATTCAACATTTCTCTGCCCTAGTTCCTAGAGGTATGTTACACATGCATCCTATGAATGATTGTTTAATATTTACTTTCTAATGTTTGTAAAACTATTTTGCCTCATCCCTACCCTGGATATGTGTGCTTATCTTACAAATTGCACTAAGGATTATAGCAATCAACAAATATGTAATAATTATAATATACATTATAGTCTATCATTTTATATGATTTACTGAATATTGATAGGGTTTGGTGCATTACATTTATGTCCAATGTTCTCTGGTTGATTATCAAATTTAAAATAATGTAAAACGTAGTAACAGGTTTATCATTATCCTAAGACCAAAAAAATTCGCATCACAATCATTAAATAAACTAAAAGAGTGTTATGGAATGCAACCTCAGAGCATGTTCTTGGCATTTATGCTTGACTGCTTTCCCTCCCCTCCCATGCATACACAAAGAGCAGGAGCAAAGTAAGTGGATACGTTTTAGATGTGCACTTTACTCCAGCTAATTTTCCAAGAGGAACTGCCGTGGTAATGCAAAGTATTCATAGTAAAAGCAGCGATGCCGGTTACTCAGAATTGTCCCTAACGAGACTAAAGGAACTAAGGATCCACAGTAGTCTCTAAGGCAGGGGTCCCCAAACCTGTCCTGGAGGGCCACCAGCCAGTCGGGTTTTTGAGATATCCTCAATGAATATGCATGAGAGAAAATTTGCATGCACTGCCTCCATAACATGCAAATTATCTCTCATGCATATTCATTGAGGATATCCCAAAAACCCGACTGGCTGGTGGCCCTCCAGGACAGGCTTGGGGACCACTGCTCTAAGGAATGGAGGTTAAGCTCATATTCCTGTTCCATCTGAGAGAGAATTCCTCAGAGTCAATGAGAGGGAATTCTTAAATTTGGAGGACGGGGGTGAAGACTGCCTTAAAAGAAAAGGTCCCTAGAGTTGCTCTCTGAGGAAGCATCAGCAGAGCTTGTCTTGGTCTCATGAAGAACGTTCTGTTTTTATTCTATTGGTTTGCAGAATCTGCATTCAGATTTGCAGATATTACCAGGGCAATTGCCCGGAGAAGGTTTTCTTACTCAGAGTACCTACTGTGATTTTTCTATATTAACCGTGCAGTAGCCTTAAGTTTATTAGTAAAGGATTTTATATTGAACAACACTTACAGAGGTGGGGTATGTTTCCTACTAGATTGTTGTAGAAGATCTGCAGAGAACTCTAAAGAATCTTGAAAGACTTGGTCCTTCCCCTGCTGCGGGAGAAGAACCTGGAAGCATAGGAGCAGCAATGACCTCCTGTGTGAAACCCTGTCACTGAGGAAATGTTGGGGCAAGGTCTACATAAGCATTAGGACAATACAGTACAATTGCAATGTGGAAAACACAGTGCTGAGAGGTCACATTATTTCATATTGTTCTCACAAGAAACAGATCAAGAATAAGAAAATATTAGAACTCGAGAAACTGCAGATTTAAAAAGAACACATGTGCAAACATTGGATCTGGCTGAATGTGGAGCTAACAAGGCTCCAGCAAATATTTGGTTTTATAAATACAAATTATACCAATGACCCTCTAACTGCTTTTCCACAAATGGAACTTCCTTTTAGACCTTCCTAAGAATATTCTTCTCTGTCTAACCCACCCCTGGGATTCACAAAGGTAATCTCTCACAATAAAGCATTGTTGAAACTTCTTAGTACCAGCAGTGAAATTAGCAGCAGTGAAATTAGCAGCAGTGAAATTAGCAGTAATCGCAATACAAAAGAGTGAGTCTCAGGATCCTGCTGGAGAAAAATCAACAGACAACCACATCCCTATAACTATGATATGTTATTCTGTTCATTGTATTTCCTCCTTTTCATTTCAATGTAAGCCGGCATGATATGCCTTACGAATGTCGGCAAAGAAAAGCCAATAAATAAATAAATACATAAATAAATAAATCAATCAATCCCTAAGCCAGCACATTCATTAGAATTTCAACAGTTCCAGTAATCCACACACATAAAAAGAAAAAAACCTCCAGCTCTTCCCCATGATAAGACCAGGTATTACTGACTCATTGCCTTGAGTTCATAGGCTCAAACTCTCCTGGGAGGGATTTGTTCTGGTAATCAGGAATGTCCATTCTTCCCCCTAGTGCTCTTGATAAGCCACAAGGTTTTGTCGCAGAGGAATAACCTTTTGGCCCATCAGCAACCAGCGGAACAGAAGAATCCTGCTAGACTGGCAGAAACACCAGGCCTTCAGAGATATCCCCAGCACCTAGGACAGGTCCTGTCCCTTTAGACTCCAAGAGGCTGATATTCAGTGCCACTTTGCCAGATAAGTTCCAACTTATCTGCTTAAGTGGCACATTTTAAATATTCCACCATGGTCAGCGGATAAATACTTATCTGTCCTTACATGTCCTGTATGCACGCAAGTTTACTCAGACGATGCAGAGGTTATTCCTGGGGGCAGGGTCGGGGAGGGATTTGCATGTATATACATATTTTTTAATATACTGACTGGGCGAGGGGTCTCGGTAAACTGGAGTGAGTGAAGGCTGAAGAACCAGGGGAGTCATGATGAATTTTCAAAATATGAGGATAACTTTAAAACATGTGCCCAAAGATGCAGCTAAATGGACATGCGCATGCATGCACATGTTTTTTATATCGTGCATGCAAATACGAGCACACTATATAACATACACATAAAACTACCCAAGGACATGTTCACGTATCATAAAATATGCGGCCTGTATTTTAAATGTAGCTGGATACATTTTGACTTATTCGGCTAAGTGGTGACAAAAGTCTAGCTATGTGTCACTGTGGTGATTTATCTGGCTAAGTAAGATAGCCGAATAAGTAAAAGAAAAGTGCTACTTAGCCAGATAAATAACACAGATGGATAACTAAAGTTTGAAAACTTATCCATCTATCTTACTTATTCAGCTAAGTAGTATTTTTTAAGACTTATCCGGCTAAGTCAAAATTTATCTGGATAAGTATGCACATCTGCTGTGTGCTCGTATTTGTGCACCTAATTTTAATCATTTACAGGAGGAAATGTAACTCGCATAATTACCAGTTAAACCAATTATTCCACCAGTTTGCTTAGTCTATCTCTAAATCATCAGTAACCCCCTGGTTCTTTAGCCTGAATTCCCCCTCCAATTTACCCAGACCCCTCAGCCAGTCAGTATTTGCCTAGAAAGGATTTTATGAGCAGGTAACAGCAGTGCACGTGTCACATTCACAGATTTTAAAATATCAACTTATATGCGTAAATGTTGACCCCCCCCCCCCCCCCTCCCTGGAATATCCCTGGCCTAACCCTTTTTTTATACAAGCAAATTTATTCATGTATCATTATTTGTGCATGTATGTGTGATGAGTGGCGTGAGTGTGAGCCCTTAGTGCTGTAGTGTAGTTGACACAGCCTCGCAGGCAAACCTACAAGGCCTACACTGACACTGGCGAATGCACCCTGAAGCAGGACAGGCTGGAGCTTCACCTTTACCGGCTGCCTCCTCCGCAGGTTGAGCCTTTGAGTTCTGGCGGCCGGCAGGACTTAGGTGGGTCCCAAGGGTGGTCAAGCAAGCGAGAGTCCAAGAACACACCGAGGTCAGAGCAGGCAGCAGACAGAAGAAATCGGAAACAGGCCATGGGGTCAGGGCACGGGGCAAGCAAACATGGTCAGGTCCAAAGCTGAGGTCAGGTCCAGGTGGAAGGCAAGCGTGGTCAGAGGCAGGAGGTCAGGTCAGTACCAGGAGATGAGGCCGAAGAAGGGACGAGGACAGTCGAGGAGAGGCTGGATGAGGCAGACTAGGCAAGGTAAGGCTGGAAGAGGCAGGCTGTGCAAGGCAAGGTTGGAACAAGACACGGGAACAGTAATGCTGAAGCAGCACACACTGCTCTAGGCAGGAGGCCCATTGCTGAGGCGGTGTTAGGCAGACCAGAGAGCTCTTATATAGCCAGGACCTGCTGATGTCATCAAAGGGCACTGCAGGGGCTTTTCCCACCTTGGGACCTTTAAGAATTGATGTGTGCTGTGCGCGCACACCCAGGAAAGCCCTGGGAAGGACAGGAGCATGGCGATGTTCAGGTGGCGTACCCGGATCAGGATCAGAGGCTAGAAAAACAGAACTTCCACAGGGCAGATGCCAAAAAGTTTGTTGCACCAGCCACTGTGTACCTTCTGAGAGTTCCTTATATACTGGTCTACATTTGGGGCACTCCCAGTGCTGGTCTAAAATAAATACCACATATGCATGGCCAGCTCTCTCCAGAATATAGAGTTAATATGCAATGACTCCTTGTTTAGCTAGTAGCCTTTGTAGCTCAGCTACAGGTTCCCAGCCTGTAACTTCCACGTCGATGGGTTCAAACCTTGTTCACCCTGACAGAGGGTTTTCCCAGCATGCAGAAAATGTTAACTGGACTGCAGTTATACTTTGTGGGTCACATTTTCTTTGTTCCAGTAACCTAAGTCAGATCAAATTATTCTGATTCCCAATGGCTTAAAATAAATTGCATTAATAGTTACAGCCATCTCTACTCAAGATCCATCAAAACAGCTTTGTTAAACATAGCTCTGAAAGAGAGTATATCTTCCTCTGCTGCAGGTGTTGCTTCAGTATTTGGTCTATAGATACTAGTAAGCAGTGAAGTGATATGCCAGATTCAGTGAGAAGGGGCAAATGGGAGGAAGTCAGCCTGGAAATCTTGCAATGAATGATATGCAAGCAGATAAAAAAAGAATAAAAGCAATGACATAGCAACATGGTTTATTATAACTTGTCTACTATTATTATAGTGAATCATTTGTGTAGGTATGTGCAGCAGTTTAATTGCAATCCTTATCTGGAGTGGATAAACATGACTAGACAGTAATTAGAACATTTAGGCCCTTTTCTTTCCAGTAGATAACAAATGATTATACACATTTACACTGACTTGTTCTAACATAGTACAAAGTATCAAGAAAACCCCAAACAGATGTGAGCTCACAGTATAGAAAGGACAACTTTCTTAGAGCATTAGCCCTGCATATTAGAGAGTCAGGGCCTGTAGTACGTGTGTAAATTTACCCATGTATTGGATGAACAATTTTGTAAAAGACCATTCTTTGCATAAAACCGTGTGATTTTGCACACATAGGGCCGGATTTTAGAAAGGTTACCGATTTACGTGCGTAGCCAGTCCTGCGCACGCCAGGCCTATTTTAAAAAGGCCCAGCAACGAGCGTAACGCCCCGAGACACGTGTAAGCCCCGTGGCTTTACAAAAGGGGCAGTCCGGGGCGGTCCAGGGGAGCGCACAAGGTGCACAGTTACGCGCGCCAACCCCGGATTTTATAACACGCGCGCATGTTATAAAATCAGGCGTACGTGTGCGCGCGCCAGGGAGCGCGCGCACATGTAGGCCACGCACACTTCTTTTAAAATCTACCCCATAATGGAGAGGCATTCCAGGGATGGAATCTGGGTGGGAATTGGGATTTGCAATACTTTTAGATTTTGAAAAATACACGCATAGGTTTTCTCCTAAAATCTACCTGCACAAATCAGTAGCTGTAATTCCTGCAAAAAGCTTTGCTGAGATCATTTTCAAAGCAAATTTACACAGAGAAGTTTGCATTGAAAACTGGTATAATGTGTGTGTGCGCGGTAACATTAAAACAAGAGTGCGGGTGTCCATTCACACATATATCTGTGAGCGAGCGCACGTACAGTGTTATTTAAATTGTGTGCACAGTTGCACATATACAATTTAAAATATGCCTACTGTACAAATGTGCACTCCTAATTTTAAGTGGTTACTTGAGCAAATATACTTTGTGCATCTTCCTTAGGACTTTGTCGTGCGCAGGTAAGTGGATTTTAAAACATGCTCGCCTGAAGGACATTCCCACTTTTACCAATTAGTCCACCAGTTTGCCCAGTCCGTCTGAAGGTATCCAGACCCCTCTGGTTCTTCAGCCTGCACTCCTTCCAGTTGACTCAGACCCCTCACCCATTCATTCTAGGCCTAAACAGAGATTTTTCCAGACTTCCATCTCATCAAGAACAGAAGTAAACACGAGCGGCTAACAGCCTGCTGCACGCAGCCGCCGCTGGATTTAAAATATAGATTTATGTGCTTAAATCTTGTCCCCGCCCTGGAATGCCCCTGACATGCCCCAGCTCCACCCCTTTCCCACCCCTTTGTTTAAACTTACGCATGCGCATAATTTGCAACTTCTAAAACATGCATTGTTTATGCGCGGCCCATATACTTGCATTTATGGGCCTTTTAACGCAAACAACGCTTTTAAAATTCACCCCATAATGTACAACCCGGAGTGCATTATTAAACTTAGAAAATAACTATGAACTGTGAAAAAAAAGAGTAATTTAAATTAAAAAAAAGAAATATAAATTAGAAAGGTAGTGCTTGGAGTTTATAGCACTTCAACCGAAATGTTCATATACTCAAGCTGCATAATATCTCTATTCACTTTAATACAGTTAATTTTAATATTGTCAAAGCTTGATGTGCAGTGTGTTTTCAGGAACAGAAACAGTGATGAGTGGGAAGTGACATTACTCACAGTACTAGTACTTATATATATTAACAACTGGCAAAATAAATAGCAGAAGAAGCATAAAAAACAAAAAACAAACAAGGCAACCATAACTTTTGGGGCGAAGTCTAGGGAGATACAAGTGGACAAAACTGAATCTAGTGTGTCTAGAACTGGTTTTTTCAACAGTTACCTGGCAGCAGTCAGTTCTCTGTGGATCATCCCATTGCTAGGTAACACAGGGGCAACAATCCAGTCTTTCCGTCAAGTGAAAAAAAATCTCACGAGCAGAGAGAGTTCCCCGTCACAGATAGCACTCTAAATGCACACGATGTCTTACTATCTGGCTTCCCAGTTGGTAGTGGAACTACCACCATTACCTGCTTCAGAAAGCAGATCTTCTCCCTCATGCAGCCATTCTGCCGGGAAGTCCGGAGCTGGCCAGCGAAAATCTGACAGCCAAGGCAAAGAGGTCTGGAGCCTGTTGAGACTGATGGAGCAGCACAATTCAGTTGTAGCAGCAGGTGGGGGCTATGTAAAGGTAAATATTTGGAAGAGCAAATGGGAGAAGGAAAGCATGGCAAATCAAGCTTTTCTTACAGAGTTATCATTTCTCTTACTAGTAAGGAGTATGATAGCGGTGACACAGTCAGTCTAAGAGAGGCCAGAACTAGCAATGAGATAAATGAGATAGCGCAAAGCCTACCAATATCAGTGCCTTACAAGGTTTCCTCTAATCTCATGACTTCTCAGCACAGACCCCCAAGAATCTCCATTATGTAACATGCTGTCTATGTGTTAGGAATTGCAGCAGAGGTTAACACCAGGAATATCTTGGCATCAGCAACCTACTGTATCCCTTGAATACAGTTCATGTTCTGTGGATAAAGTTATTAACAAGTTGTGATGGAGAGTAACCTGATTCTGCAGACAAGGCCTCCTTTGACTGGAGGGCACCACTCAATGCCAGGGATTCTTCCTGACCCATGTCTATAAACTCTGGCACGGATTCTCTGACAGAAGGACTTACCTTCAGGACTCAAGGCACGAGACTTGTTAGGTGGTCACAAAGTCTCTTCAAACAAGTGGTGATGTTCCAAAATAAAGACTTTACTGAAAACTTCTTCAACATAAAAGGCTGTGGCATGAATCACAGACTTTGGTGAAAATGTCCAAAGTACACAGTTGCATATGGATAGTGGAGGTTCTGATCCTTTTCTGCACACCTTCCGTGGATCCCCTCACTTCCCTCTGGGCTGGCATGTGGACGCCTAGCTCCCCAAGAACCCTTTGTTGTACTTCTTTCCAAATGCTTGAACCATCACGCCTTACACCTTAGGCATACTTCTTATCACTCCTGAGAAGATCGTTATTCACTTTTGGAGCTTAGAACAAGATTATGAAGGTGGAGTTGCAGAAATCCATGGCTTATCTCTGGGATAGGCAGCATGGAATCCATTGACATTTTGGAGTCCTGCCAGGTACCTGTGACCTGGATTGGCTACAGTAATAAACAGGGTACTGGGCTTGATGGATCTTTGGTCTGACCCAGAATGGCAAATCTTATGTTCTTATGATCTTATATCCTCTTTCCCTTTTGAAAGATAGACCTCAGAGTAAGTGGGGATATTCTCCATGCCATAGCACTTGAATCTTTCAGAGAGGCTAGTGAGCTTGCTGTTCCTCTTCAGGACTCTTTGCTGCCTTCCAAGCCCAGCACTTAGCTCATCCCAGCATCATAGCTTTGACCATGAACACGCTGCCGATTACTTCATCATCTTTGCAGGCCCCAAGGAACTGAAACCTGAATGACACTCCCTTGTGTTGCTTCCATTGGGGTGTCACCAAAGTAGTGCATGAAAGGCGAACTCCCTTTTGTGTGACCCTTCATGAACAACTGAATGAACTGTAAGGCCTTTGTGTTGAAGTAAGCTAATTTATTCACCTTGAATTCTGGAAAAGTTAGCCTTTATACAGACCAGTCATTTGCTTGCTATGCCTTTGTCTTGTTGGTAAGCTTGGGCTTTAGTTCTGCTTCTGATTTTATGTGTTTTAGCTGTGCTTGTGGTTAAGGTTCTCTTTGACTTCTTTTGCATTAGTACCTTATCGCCGTATGACATAGTGAGGGTAAAGGTAGCGCCGGCGCCATTTTGAAGATTGGCAATACGGCCCGCGTGCAGGAGGTCACTCCCGGACCCCCGCTGGACTTTTGGCAAGTCTTGTGGGGGTCAGGAGGCCCCCCCAAGCTGGCCAAAAGTCCCTGGGGGTCCAGCGGGGGTCCGGGGGCGATCTCCTGCACGCGTGACGTCGGGAGCCAGGAACCAAAATGGCGCCGGCGCTACCTTTGCCCTGTCACATGATAAGGGCAAAGGGCCACCGGCGCCATTTCTCTTAACGCAGTCGTGGCCAGAGAGAGGGAGATCATTCCGGGACCACCCCACTGGACCCCAGGTAATTTAAAACATTTGGGGGGGTGGGTGTTCGGGAGGGTGGGGGATTTGTTTTAAAGGTTCGGGGTGGGTTTTAGGGTTTTTTTGGTGTGCCGGTTTTCCCGCGCCCTATTTAACGATACAATACAAATGCCCCTGACGATAAATCGGGGGCATTTGTATTGTATCGTGCACTCTAACGATTTTGGACGATTTTAAAATTATCTGACGATAATTTTAATTGTTCAAAAATGATTCACATCCCTACTTAGTACTAGTAGTGGGATACTGACTGCTTCGGACTGCTCAACAGCAACAACTACTACAACAGGCAAGGGAAGTTCAAATGCCTCCTAGGGAAGTAACCTCACTGGAGCCAGAGCTGCAAGCCCTGCCAGTGAAGTGCCTTGGCCTTTGGCAGGGCTTGCCACTCAGTAGGGCATTCAGGTAGCACATTTTTCATCCACGAACCACATTGCATGGGGATACCAGAGGAATAAGTGGTTACAAGGTATCGCCTGAGCTCTCGGGCTATCATGGAGTTTTATCAAGAATTCAGAGGGGATCTGGATCCAGTCACAGAAATGTCCTGTGCTATCCCAGGCCTCAAACTATTGTGTAGCTTGCATTTTATGGCACCCTGCTCTTTCCAAACAATAGTCGGGGTCATCAGGGAATGTCCCAAATGTCTTTTTCCCACTGTATGGGTCAGGTCATAACAGCTGTATGAAGTTCATTAATCGTTACATAGGATTCCCTCATGAAAGGCAGGACTTGCTGGACTTGGAGAGAGGTTTTTATGCCATAACAAACTTTCCAAATGTTCTGGGAGCTATTGACTGCACTCACATAGCCATCATCCCCCCTCCCCACCGGCTCAAGGAGGATATCTATTGCAAAGGAAAGCTCTTCTACTCCATCAATGTGCAAGTGGTCTATGACGCTCGACTGCATAACGTGATGTGCTTGCCAGGTACCCAGGAGCTGCGCATAATTCTTTTATACTTAGGCAATCTGGCCTGAGAATTTTGAAGATGGCCTCTATGGTAACAGTTGATCTTATGTAGCTGCATACGTTTTGGGTGCATAGATTAGGTGTCACTTTTATCCTGTTGATAACTGGAGCCACATCCCTTGTCCAGTACTCAGCCCAATGTTTATGTACCTCGGTCTACTTGCAGCCTACTAGAACATCATGTCAGCTGCTGTGTGTCAAGTGAGGATGAGTCACGGAGGTGTGCAGGATAGAGATTCCCCACTGCTCAAGAGCAAACAGCGATGAGGCCTGCGTTGCTTGGGACGAGGCAGATTTCAACAGACTGGCTCCCACCCATGCACTGCCTTCGGTTGTTGATCTATATATATACTAGGGATGTGAATCGTGTCCTCGATCGTCTTAACGATCGATTTCGGCTGGGAGGGGGAGGGAATCGTATTGTTGCCGTTTGGGGGGGTAAAATATCGTGAAAAATCGTTAAAAATCGTTAAAAATCGAAAAATCGAAAAATCGAAAAACCGGCACATTAAAACCCCCTAAAACCCACCCCCGACCCTTTAAATTAAATCCCCCACCCCCCAAATAACTTAAATAACCTGCGGGTCCAGCGGCGGTCCGGAACGGCAGCGGTCCGGAACGGGCTCCTGCTCCTGAATCTTGTCGTCTTCAGCCGGCGCCATTTTCCAAAATGGCGCCGAAAAATGGCGGCGGCCATAGACGAAAAAGATTGGACGGCAGGAGGTCCTTCCGGACCCCCGCTGGACTTTTGGCAAGTCTCGTGGGGGTCAGGAGGCCCCCCACAAGCTGGCCAAAAGTTCCTGGAGGTCCAGCGGGGGTCAGGGAGCAATTTCCCGCCGCGAATCGTTTTCGTACGGAAAATGGCGCCGGCAGGAGATCGACTGCAGGAGGTCGTTCAGCGAGGCGCCGGAACCCTCGCTGAACGACCTCCTGCAGTCGATCTCCTGCCGGCGCCATTTTCCGTACGAAAACGATTCGCGGCGGGAAATCGCTCCCTGACCCCCGCTGGACCTCCAGGAACTTTTGGCCAGCTTGTGGGGGGCCTCCTGACCCCCACGAGACTTGCCAAAAGTCCAGCGGGGGTCCGGAAGGACCTCCTGCCGTCCAATCTTTTTCGTCTATGGCCGCCGCCATTTTTCGGCGCCATTTTGGAAAATGGCGCCGGCTGAAGACGACAAGATTCAGGAGCAGGAGCCCGTTCCGGACCGCTGCCGTTCCGGACCGCCGCTGGACCCGCAGGTTATTTAAGTTATTGGGGGGGGGTTCGGGAGGGTGGGGGATTTAATTTAAAGGGTCGGGGGTGGGTTTTAGGGGGTTTTAGTGTGCCGGCTCACGATTCTAACGATTTATAACGATAAATCGTTAGAATCTGTATTGTATTGTGTTCCATAACGGTTTAAGACGATATTAAAATTATCGGACGATAATTTTAATCGTCCTAAAACGATTCACATCCCTAATATATACATCTTAGACCCAGTGTAGAAAGTTCACATTTTTGAGGCTATTTTCAACCACTTCTCTACAATAGTTATACTTCCTATTTGTCATTTATGTTTGTCATGTTTAGACATGAAGCTCCATCAAGCAGGGACGGTCTCTTAAGTGTATCTGTTCAGTGCTGCATATGTCTAGTAGTGATTTAAAAGTGCTAAGAAGTAGTAGTAGTAGTAGTAGTAGTAGTAGTAGTAGTAGTAGTAAGGACTATGGGGTAAATTTTAAAAGTCAGGCATACGCCAAAACTGGGAGATATGCGCAGAAGTCAGGCCAGTGCGCGCTGTGTGAATTTTGAAAGGCACCTGTGTACATGCATATCTCCTGGTACACGCACACATTTTTTTTTTTTTTTTTTGTAAAGTAATTTTATTGAGAGAATAAACATCGAAACGTCAGCTAAAGTCTAGGCACACATTTTTTTCCGAAAAAGGGTGGGGCATAAGTGTAGTCTGGGCGGGACAAAGGCATTTCAGGATTTATGAATGAAATCAGCACGTACATACTTCTGCGCACAAGCACGCAGCGGGTTCCCCTACCATGTCATTTTACTTCTGCTATGGAAGGCGTGTAAGTCCTAAAACCAAAAAAACTAGGCTAGTCAGCAGGGGATTTAAAGGTAGGGGCTAACAGGGTAAAAGTAGGCTAATTAACTGGGTTAAGAAGTCCTATCCTTTACCTGGGAAAACTGGGAATGAACTGGGGAAACTAGTAATTGCATCAGCATGCATGTCCACTAAAATCCTCCCAGTAAAGCAGTAGAGGTAGCATTTGTGTGCACATGTGCACGTCCATATAAAATTGTACGCACATGTATATGCATACGGCCTATTTTATACCATGAACACATATACACGCGTATGTTATAAAATGGCTGCGTCCTTTGGCTGAAGCCAGCATACATGCGTACATGTGCATCCATGCAGCTGGTTATAAGTTCCATGACATGCATTAAAATCCTTTCAGGCTAGACTTTTAACTGTACATTCAGTTAAGGAAGCATGTCTAGTTGAGACAAGAGAACGTGCATTTTTCATTGCAGGTCTGACATTCTAGAACCCTTTACCAGACCACCTCAGGTTGACTGCTGTGTCCGTCGATTCCCGACGCCCTCTCTCCACCCTCCTTACCTCTTTGGCGACTCCCTCTTCGACCACGGGAAGAATGGCTGCCGCGGCGTCCTTCTGCCGAAGTCCTATGGCATCCCCGGACCAGCTAGACGCTGCAACCCGCCATGTTTTCTGAAGGCCTAGGGACGCAAGTGCGGCATGGCCCCGACTGAAGTACTGGCGATGGCGCGAACCTCAGGGGCGTCCCCCTGAGATGATGTCACCCGCGATGGATATATAAGGTCTTAGAATTTGCTAACAGTTTGAGTCAGCAAGGGTTCGGGTTACTCTACCTAAGCTACTCTGCCTCCTTGGACTTACCAGGGGTACCCGCTCCTCGGGGGCCTCGCTCTGTCCTTTGTTTTTCAGGTGACAGTCTGCAACCGGTACTCGCTCCTCGAGGGCCCTCGTTCCCAGTCTTACTCCGTATTCTCTTCTGCCTGGAAGTCATCACTGCCAACTACATCAGTGAGTTACCATCGCTCTCTCAGAGCTTTCCCTGGAACCAGGTACTCGCTCCTCGAGGGCCTATACATCCCAGCTCCTGGGCTTCTATGAGACATTGTGTGAGTGTTCCATCAGGTTCGGTACATGAACTCTGCTTACCCTGCCTACTCACTATATTTTCAGTTTCTCTACAGCTCAGCCTCCAGGGATCGCTGTTCCAGTATCTGAGGGACTTCAGCCCAGCCGGGCATTCCAACTCACTACTGCCACCTCTGGTGGTTCAGTATACTGTCTAATAAAAGAACTAGTGTGTGTCTGTCTCCTAACTCTGAGCCTGACCGGTGGTCCCTCTCGGGATCTTTCCCCCGGGGGCGTGGTCATCTGCCACTGGTCCAAGGATCCACCCACAACTCTCCTAAATAACTACAGATTGCTAATTCCCTAGCAGACTGCTAACTCCCAACAGATTGCTAACTCCCAACAGATTGCTAACTTCCTAACAGACTGCTAACTCCCTAGCAGACTGCTAACTCCCTAACAGATTGCTAACTCCCAACAGATTGCTAACTCCATGGATCCGGCACAACATAATGCCTTGCAGGCCATACCGGGCCTGGCCCAGCGCATTGTGGAGCAGCAAGACGCCTTGGAGAAACTTACTGCAGCATTTCATCAGCTACACACACAGAAGGTTCAAGGCACAGCCTCCAACCAAGAAGGTCAGTCACAGGAGGTAACTTTGAAGACTGCTGTACCACTGGCGGCTCTAATCCGCTTTTCCGGAGAAATCCAGAAGACCTGGGGCTTTTTGAACCAGTGCTGCATGCACTTTGCCTTACAGCCGTCTCGATTTCCTACAGCTCTCTCCAAGACTACCTACATCCTTTCATACCTGGATGGTAGGGCCCTGTCTTGGGCATCCACTTGTGGGACTGCAAGCACTCTATTTTGCATGACATAGAAGGATTTATGGACTTGTTTAAATCCGTTTTTGATGACCCTGCTCGAACTTCTGTAGCCGGTTCTGCTTTAGTGGATTTGAAGCAAGGCAACAGATCATTGGCTGAATTCACCATAGAGTTCAAAACTCTTGCGGCAGAACTTTGCTGGGACCCCAAATGTCTCAAGACTCTTTTGCAGAGGCCTGGATAACCGTTTAAAGGACAAGCTGGCTGCTCGCCAAACACCTGACTTGCTGGACGAATTAGTAGCCTTGGCTACTCGGATTGATCACCGGCTCCGGGACAAGGTGAAGGAACTCCGGCCTAGGGTGTTACCTGGGTTGAAACAGGCCAGTGCTGTGTCTACACCTCGGATGGTTCCAGTAATCCCTGCTGCTGATACAGATGAACCTATGCAACTTGGTCACGGTCGCTTGACCTCCAAAGAGAAAAGATTTCAGAAGAAGCGCGGCCTTTGCATGTACTGTGGTCATCCCGGCCATAATGTATCCACATGCTCCATTTGTCCGGAAAACGGATGGGCCTAAGTCCTGCAGGAGGACTGTTCTTAGGCCTTACCGTGACATTTCCTCCGCTCTCTCTCTCCCAGTCTCTATGACCTACGGACCAATCGCGGTTCAGACTCCTGCCCTGGTGGACTCAGGGGCAGGAGGCAACTTCATTCTCAGACGTCTAGTAGAAGACCTGAGGAGTCCCCTCATCAAATTAGAAGATCCACTACTGTGTTACAACTTGAAGTGGGCTTTGGACGTTCCCCAACTTCGCCACTTCCACTGAAGATCTCAGTGATGTCCCCAGCAGCTCATCCATCGCTGCTGATTTCTATAACAACATACTCCGTGAATTTTCTTCCAAGACACAAGATCTATCTGTCATCAATGCAGAAGACGACTTAGAATACAAAGTCGAAGAAGTTCTGGACGTTCATAAACGACTTTTGAATACCTTCTAAAATGGGAAGGTTTCGGCCCCGAAGAATACTCTTGGAAGCCTCAGACCAATATCCTGGACAAAGAGATGCTTCGTCAGTTCCACCTCGCGCATCCTTCAAAACCTAAGCCTGGTACCCGAAGAGGAAATCGCCCTTTAAAGGGGGGTATTGTTGTGTCCATCGGTTCCCAACGCCCTCTCTCCGTCCTCCTTACCTCTTCGGCGACTCCCTCTTCGACCGCGGGAAGATTGGCTGCCACGGAGTCCTTCTGCCAAAGTCCTCCGGCATCCCCGGACCGGCTAGACGCTGCAACCCGCCATGTTTCCTGGAGGCCTAGAGTGCGGCGTGGCCCCGACTGAAGTACCGGCGATGGCGCGAACCTCAGGGGCATCCCCCTGAGATGATATCATCCGCGACGGATATATAAGTTCTTAGAATTTGCTAACAGTTTGAGTTAGCAAGGGTTCGAGTGAGGCCCCCAAGGAGCGGGTACCAGGGGTACCCGCTCCTTGGGGGCCTCACTCTCTCCTTTGTTTTTC
Source organism: Rhinatrema bivittatum (assembly GCF_901001135.1). Classification (NCBI taxonomy): domain Eukaryota; kingdom Metazoa; phylum Chordata; class Amphibia; order Gymnophiona; family Rhinatrematidae; genus Rhinatrema; species Rhinatrema bivittatum. The sequence goes on along the minus strand of NC_042615.1, from coordinate 460,963,455 downwards.
ACGTGACAGTCTGGAACCGGTACTCGCTCCTGGAGGGCCCTCGTTCCCAGACTTGCTCCGTATTCTCTTCTGCCTGGAAGTCATCACTGCCAACTACATCAGTGAGTTACCATCGCTCTCTCAGAGCTTTACCTGGAACCAGGTTCTCGCTCCTCGAGGGCCTATACATTCCAGCTCCTGGGCTTCTATGAGACATTGTGTGAGTGTTCCATCAGGTTCGGTACATGAACTCTGCATATCCTGCCTACTCACTATGGGGTAGATTTTCAGACCGCGCGAATAGGCGTACTTTTGCTGGCGCATCAGGCGCAAGCAAAAGTACGCGGTGTTGCGATCCCCCCTGCCGCTGCGCTACAGGAGGTCTCTTACCTTCCTCCAGAGGCCACTTTGAAGCCAGGGCCTCGCCTACGTTCCATCCGGGACTTGCTCCAGGGCCTGAGAGGCCTGGCTGTGCCTGTGGCTTGCATGCCTCTGCGTTTGGACTTCCTGGTTTCCAGCCACGCCCGTTTCCCTAGGGGCTGGCCCGCAGCTCTTTACCCCAGTTATAGGACCAGCGGTGGGCGGTCCTGACTAACTCCTCCCAGGGAGTTGCCTTCTACCTCCAGTATTTAAGGACTTGCTGTTGACTTGCAAAGGGCCTTCGGATCAGGTCCTACAGTCGTCTGTATCCTTGCTGATCCAGGTCTCCCGTGATCACATATGCTTTGATGGATCCCTGTCCAGTGTCTCTGCCTAGATGTTTGTTCCTGTGCCTGCCAGCCGTAAGGACTTCGGATGTGAGTATCCCAGCATCGGAGTTCCTGTTCGCCTGGAGTTTCCCTGCACCCTCCTTTCTTCAGCGTGGTCCGTGACCAGCCTTCCTGGGCTGTGTAGGGCACGTCTGGGACGGGGTGGTCCGTGACCAGTCTAGCTGTGCTGGCTGAGTAGGGCGCCCTGATGGACAGTGCCATGTTTCCGTCCAGCCTTGTCTTCAGTGTCTCGCTTCAGCCCTTGTCCTGATGTCTCCGTCTTGCTTCAGCCTGCTTCTGCCCCGTCTGATGTCTTCTGTTTTAGGACTCTGTCTGCCCTCGCCTCTGTCCGGCCTGCTGCCCATTGCCGTTCCCTGCGGCAGGTCCGAAAGGGCCGGGAACAGTCGGAGGACCGTTCATTAGTCAACTTCCCCGTGTTGGCTACCATGGGCATGCAGGTCCGGCTGAGGGTCGGACTCCTTGCTTCTGTTCCTGCCTGCCTCGCTCACCATGCCTGCTCAGCTCACCTCCCACGGTGGGGCTTGGGGCTCCTCCTTGAGTCCTGCCGTGGCCCAAGGGCTCACCACCCGCCCGAGACGACCGCGCGCGCTCGAAACACACGGGATTTTAGTGGATACGCGCGGAGGCGAGCGTATCCGCTAAAATCCGGGATCGGCGCGCGCAAGGCTATGGATTCTGTATAGCCGGCGCACGCCGAGCCGCGCAGCCTACCTCCGTTCTCTCCGAGGCCGCTCCAAAATCGGAGCGGCCTCGGAGGGAACTTTCTTTTGCCCTCCCCTCACCTTCCCCTCCTTTCCCCTACCTAACCCACCCGCCCGGCCCTGTCTAAACCCCATCCTTACCTTTGTTGGGGGATTTGCGCCTCCCAGAGGGAGGCGTAAATCCCCGCGCGCCAGCGGCCCGCTAGCGCGCCGGGATGCGACCTGGGGGTGGGTCCGGAGGGCATGGCCACGCCCCCGGACCGCCCCGGGCCATAACCACACCCCTGGACCCGCCCCCTAAACGCTCCCGACACGCCCCCAAAACGGCGCTGCACTCGGTTCCGCCCCCGACACGCCCCCCTCCGAAAACCCCGGGACTTACGCGAGTCCCGGGGCTCTGCGCGCGCCAGTAGGCCTATGTAAAATAGGCTCACTGGCGCGCAGGGCCCTGCTCGCCTAAATCCGCCCGGATTTGGGCGGATTTAGGCGAGCAGGGCTCTTAAAATCCGCCCCTATATTTTCAGTTTCTCTAAAGCTCAGCCTCCAGGGATCACTGTTCCAGTATCTGAGGGACTACAGCCCAGCCGGGCATTCCAACTCACTACTGCCACCTCTGGTGGTTCAGTATACTGTCTAATAAAATAATTAGTGTGTGCTGTCTCCTAACTCTGAGCCTGACCGGTGGTCCCTCTCGGGATCTTTCCCCCGGGGGTGTGGTCATCTGCCACTGGTCCAAGGATCCACCCACAACTCTCCTAAATAACTACAGATTGCTAACTCCCTAGCAGGCTGCTAACTCCTAACAGATTACTAACTCCCAACAGATTGCTAACTCCCTAACATTGACATCTTCCACTGAGAGCTTTAGAAAGCTATTAAAAACTTATTTCAATTGTCCTTTGATCCTGAACCACAGTAACAAGTGCATGGACATGTTATGCATTGGCAAGCCTTGTCCTTTCTACTGGCTTTTGTGACTTTTAAATTCTATTTTAGATTTGCCCATTAGATACCTCTTGATAAAATTTGAATTTTTGTTTTTAGTTTTGATTTATGTTTTTTATCATTTTATGTATGTTCTTATGTTAACCACTTTGAACATAAACTAGACGGCATATACATTTTTTAAATTTAAAAAATAGATATATACTTTTTTTTAATTTAAAAAAATAAATTAAATAGCCTTGAATTGGTTTAAACAAGGTGATTCATAAATTAAAATAAATAATAAAATAAAAACTGATATGTCAATCATGTGGCTGGTCCTATTTTAGATCTTGGATGCTGATGACAAACCTTTCAGTTTAATCTGATTAGCCTGTCTTATTAAAAAATTAGTTATACTGGTATATGCCAATCTGAATTTTGAGATCAGTGCAGGAGGCATTTTTATATAGCTTCTTCTTTTTCCATGTGACTGAAAGGGTCAAGGGGAAGGGTAATTTAAGGTACTGGCCCACAGTTATAGAATTGTCTTCCCAGGGAAGCCAGATTAGAACTAGAATACCACTTTTTTAGATGTTTAATTAAGACCTATTTGTTTTTTTTTACATGAGCTTTTTATGACTGGGTAGTTTTATGTTTAGCTGGTTTTAGTGTTTTTATTGCTGTGCCAATTGATTTTATTTATTGTATTTGTTTGACATTTCTTGTTTGTGCTATTTTTAGTCGTTTGGAGGGCAGTTTTCAAAAGATTTTCCTTGGACAACTAAGCCATTACCCGGGTAAAATCAGGGGGCAGAAAATTGTCCTTCCCTTTTGTGGGTAAAATTAACCATGCTGTGGGTACCTGTACTGTTATCTGTTCTGCAAAGGAGTAGGGCTGGGGGCAAGCAGAGGCCAGAACCGGCAGACAATGCATTGGGGATTTCATTTTGAATTCCCCATGTGTGATTTACTGTGCAGATTTTGCTAGCTGACCCAGAGAGAATAACCTTTAGAAAATGTATCCCTAGGCCTGCAAGTATCCCCCAAGGTTTAAACATTTCCCCTTATTAGTTGCTGTTACATTTAAGATCATATAGAATAAACAGAGCGAAAAGAATATCCGAAACCAAGAAACAAAAGGTTAGCAGAAAAAGAAAGAGTTGATAAAATATTTCCCAATCAGAAGAGGTCTAAAATCGACAGGAACCATAAGTGCAATGAAGATGAAAAAAAAAAAAAAAGATGTTTATAATTCCACGTTAAATGCATAATAACATAGCGCACATCACTTGCTTACTCTATCTACCCAGCTGCCTTGACTAACTTTTCACTGCTATAGCTCTGGTTATTACCCTTTCTTCCTCCAGCACCCTATGTGCTACAGAGAACTCAGATTTTCTTGAATCCAGAAAATATGGTGGCTGTTTTATTTTTGTTTTGCTAATCTGTTTTTCACATGGTGCCACTCCCCCTGAGAGGGACTTGTGATAGTTCAAACACATGTTAGCCTTTTCCTTTTTATGTGAATTTTTTTTAAACTTCACATTTCCTTGCTTTCTGATTTGCTGGTAAGCACTGCTGGCTTAGTTTTTCCCCTAAAGGCAAAAGATTTATTGATGTTCCCACATCTTAAGTGAATGTACTGTTCTATGGGTTGAACATGGAATCATTAATGTTTTGTTTTTTTCATTTTCCTATTCCTTATGCTTCCTGTTATTAGTCCTTTGCTGGCACTGTGAGAATTTTTGCTTAAATCTATTTTTTTTTTTTACTAGAAAAGGTACATTTTTTAAAATTTAAATATGTATTCTTCTTTGTATTTTTATTCTTGCTTTATATCTTCATTTTTGGCACATCTGTATGTTTTAGTCATTGCTTTTCCTATATTTTGTTTAAAAACTTGGAAAGTGTGCATATAAGCCATTCTCTGCTTTTTGCTGGCTGTAAAGGATCTTTTTTTTTTTTTTTATTATCTCTTTATTGGAATTTTCAAAATTACAAATAAGAATTCCATTCTTACCATAGATTATAGCATATCAACCTTACAAAAACAAGCAATAATACTTAACCAATACTATTACATAAGCTATAACCTTATTTTACTATGAAATCTGAGAGATTAGAACTTAGGTAATTAAATGGAGCAATTTTTTAACAAATCAATTTTAACAAAAACACAATAGAAAGTGGTCGAGTAAATCTTTTACCTGTTAACCAAGCTTGTATATAGTTCTTGAGGACCATTTTCTCCAGACCTGAACTATGATGTTGAAACTGCCTTGGTGAATGCTATGAAGTTTCTAGCGTTGCCCACTTTAATTGCTAAATATGATTATTTTGGAAACAAACTTTGATAACAGCATTTCGCTCAAGATAAAAGTACTGTGACATAGCCCTACACAGTTTTTACATTAAAAAACTGTTTCAAATTTCTTAAAGTAAGGAGGCATTCAGCTAAGAATTTTAGGCTAGATTCCAAAATCAGATTAGCTGTTTTGAACTGTAGCAGCAATCAGTGGTATATGCCATTTCTTCCATCTCATTTCTAAACTAAAAAAGATTAGTAAAGCAGCCTTCTGCACAGTTTGCCAACAATGACTAATCAAGGTAAAATGTGTTTTGGGGTTCTGCTCTAAGGCTTAAGTCAGTGTTTCCCAGCCCTCTCCTGGAGGCACACCTATCTAGTTGGGGTTTCAGAATTGTCACAATGAATATGCATGAGAGAGATATGCATACATCGAGTCTCAAATCTATGCAAATTTATCTCATGCATATTAATTATGGATCTGCTGAAAACGCGACTGGATGGACGTGCCTCCAGGCGACGGCTAGGAAACACTAGCTGAAGTAATGGGGATGTACACAAAAGATTTTTCATTTTGGTTCGTTCATTCATTTTTGGCACATTTTTTTTTTTCCGTTTCCTTTTGGCAGCTTATGCACATAAATGACCTTATACATACCTAAAATTGAATTTTATGAATGGAAAGAATGTACATACATAAACTACTGAAATGAAGGAAAATGAATGCAAAACCCTATTAAGTAAGGTTTACAGAAAAGCCACACAGATGCTGTAGCTGCCCTGCGGAAACGCTCGCACCAGCTCATTAATGTTCTTTAGGCAAACAGGAAGGAATTTCAAAATGGGGATGCTCACTGAAAAGCTTGACAATGCTTTGTTGTTGATTTGTAAAGCTTTTTAAAAAAATAGTCTGTTTTTGGCATTTTTGGTGTTTTCTTAGGTATTTGACTGTCGTTTTCATCCCCATGAAGTAAAGTACACTCATAATGGCTGCCCCATTTTAGATGAAGATGAAATCATGCTCAGGGTTTACAGGTAAGTTGGGCAAGGGTATTACATATTCATGTGGAGACAGAATGAAGCTGTGTCACTACTTCTGAGCAACATAAATTTAGAGGTAGCTAAAAAAATAAAGAAATGTCACAGCTCATTTGACCTATAAGTACACTCTTCCAATGGGAAGTAAGGTCTTCAGTCCAATGTTTTTTAATATTGAGATTTGTCTTTTGACAGATATAAATTTTAACCATGCAAGGCAAAATAATCCTCCATCATTTGTTCCGCACTGATAGTCATCGCTCATTAAATGCATGCACAGGTCTTTCTCAAGTATTTCAAAAGGGTGAACTAAATTAACGCAGATATTACCAGATCTATGGTATGCTTTAACTGACTGTCAAAACATTGAGCAGATTTGATCTGCTTTTGTGAAATCTATCTAAATGGATGGTAGATTTATTAAACGGCAGTAACATGTCCAATATTTTGGAGGTAATCTATTAGCTTCCATCAGCTCTTGGTTTATTAGCCCTGTAGAAATCTTCCTATATCCTACTCTGGTCCTGATGATGGAGAAAAAGAAACCAAAGCTGAGATACCAGAGGCCTACTTTTACGGCTGTCCATGGTTTTGACCCTGCCTCCAGCCCCCATGATTAGCACATAGCTTAGATGCACCTCACATCAATCACTGCATAGGGAAGCCTCCAGCTGAAGGACACAAACTGTGGCAACCTCCAAACCCCAGTCTGTCTATGCCCTCTTGTTAGCCCATAGAAGCCAGCAGTGGCACCTGCTTGCACCTTGCTTCTCCTTGATGCTTATTGCTTACCAGTCAGCAAAGCATGGAAGGGAGCTTGTTAATTGCCATCTGCAGTGGTGACTGGTTCTGTCGGGAGGCCACCAGACTGAATTTGCTAGGCTGAAATTAACACATTTTGTAGAGTTGCAAAGATGTGGTTTTAATTCTACCATGAAAATCTAATGGCATAAAAGAAAGGTATTTGACGCAGAACTCTTCTAATGAGATTTCCTTATTCTTCTTCACGTCTAGATTTACAGCAAATGAGACATTCACAAGAACCTTTATCCTTCAGGTGAAGTTACTTGAGCCTGACTGTAATGTCATCAAGATGGGCTCCATGGCACTGGAAGTCTCTGAGTTTTATGGCCTGTCCAACGCAATCGATAAGAATGTGATCAGTTTTGACTATGATCGTAAAATTAACCTAGAGTGCACCATCCGAATGGCCTATTTGGAAACTCTTCTACCATCACATGGTCAAGTTGTCATCGGAGAGCCTGAAAAAGAAAAGCCACGTGGAGATCAGCCGCATAGCTTCTTCCTCACATCCAGTATGTAACTTGACCAGTAACAAATGAAGATTGTATAATATAATAATCTGAGATATTAAGCAGACCCAATTCACTTTATAGTTGGCACTGCATTAATGTTATTGCTTAAAATGTGTCCAAATCCAAACTGTTGGTATATATTATGAGGTCAATATACAACAAGGACCTAGTGAGATAAAAGCTGGAAGGGCTAATCAACTAAAATTAAGCACCTCATTTTCACTAGGTGGCTAATTTTAGCTGATCAAATTCTGGATGGGCCTGGGGTGGGGTTGGATCGAGGGGAGAAAGGTGACTAGCACTCATTTTTAATGCTAGCTGCTCAACTTGGTGGGCCACATGTAAGCACTACAATAACAGGCCTACATTTTCTGGACCACCTTCCCTCCTGACTCTTGAAATATAAAAAAAACCTACCCTGGTAGCCCATCCAACACCTTCTCTCTCTCTCTCTCTGCCCTCTTAAAATATAAAAAAAATAGACCCACAGCTGGCCCAATCCCTTCCCTCCTTTTCTCCCGCTTCTTAAATATTAAAAAATTAGCCCCACGAGCAGCCTATCCTTCCCTCCCTCCTCCCTCCCACTTTTAAAAATAGCCCCAAGGTCAATCTACCCCTTCCCTCTCTCCCTCAACACTACTGCTACTGCAAAAAAAAATTCTCCCAGAAAAGATTTCCCCTCCCTCACTCCTTGCTGGCCAAAAAAAAAAAGAGAGTAGGGTTTGAGGATACCCCCTCCCTCTCTCCTGTCCAAAAAAGACAGAAGAGAGGGAGGGGGAAGGAAAGGTAATCCCTGCCAGGAGACTTTTGAATGTCAACAGTGGTGAGGGAGAGTGGGAAGGAGTCAGGCTGGCGGAGAGGCTATTTATTAATATTTTAACAGTGGGAGGGAGAGAAGGGGGTCAAGCTGGCTACAGGGCTAGTTTTATTACTTTAAAATTGCGTAGGGGTGGTGGGGGGGGGGAGGAAGGGGTTGGATTGTGACAGTGGGCATACAGTTTTAATATTTGGAAAGTGATGAGAGAAGGGGAAACTTTTTAAAAGAGGACTTAGCTGGGTAGTACTTGATTTTCAACACAAATTGGAGAAGTTTAGTGAGGGAACCCAGCCAAACTAAATCTAGCCAGTCAGAATTTGACCAGATTTAGGTGACTATTCAGCTGAAAAACTAGGTTCAGGTAAATATTCCCTTACAGATAACTGTCTAAAATTAGCTGCTTATCTTAGCAGGTCTTTCAAGATCTGCACTAAGGAGTGACCCAACATGAGACTATAACAGCCAAACCTAAGGTACAATTGTGCCCTGTAGGTCATGTCGTGAGTCTTTTCCTCTATAACCTGGAAAAATAGCCTATTTAGACTTCAATGTTTTTTAAACTTTGAATGTAGAGGTCAGAGACAATTTGACGGGATTACCTAATGATAAACAACCTCGCTATAACACAATAGAAAGCTCAGGGTAATACTTAAAGGAGCTAACATTATTCAAAATGAGAAATCATTGCCTAATGGTGGGGCCTATGCACTAAAACTGGAGGGATGGTATTGGAACATTTATACCAAAAAAATCAATCAGTATTCAAATTAACTAAATAAACTGCAGAAAGCTTGCACACTCTTTACACATTCACATTCCCCATACTAGTTGTCCTAAAGTTAAAGGTCCTGTTAGTCCACCTGTTCCCCCCCCCCCCCAAATCTACCCAGACCCTGATGGTTACATCATCTCCTCCCACCATCACCTGCCCAGCGGTGATGTGAAGTCCATCAGTCCCTACCTCTGAGGAGCTCTGATGTTAAAAGGCACCGCCCTCACCACCAGCTGGAGGATTGTCTTTTACCTCCATTTGGGAGCTCATCGTGGTTGAAAAGATGGCCACCCCTGCCAGCAGAGAAGAGATTGTGGGAAGAACAGGGGGGGACTGGACAGGACCCCACCCACCAATTTGTCCCTGTGGTAGGGGGTTTGCTAAATCATACACATTTTAGCATGTACCATAAATGTACTTACTGCAGTTGCCAAAAAAAAAAAAATCAGTTTAGCGCTTAGTACATAGGCCCCGGGGTTAGCTCCTGACAGAATCACCTCAAATTTTAATGCATTTGTGTTGCTCAGAAAATGAACATGTAAACAGAAGAGTTTATTTTAACCATGAAGTTGAGGCAACTTTGACCTGTATATCAAAGAAACACCTTATGCAGGTACCAATGTAATGATCTAGTGATGATAACTACAGCTGAAATAAAATAACAGAGTTACTTCTTCTTTTCACTGATTGGTGTAACCATTGCCTCGAGATGATTTGAAAGTGTGTTTGTAATCTTACCTCACTGAATTGGATGCGGGGGTGGGAGAGAATTTTCAAAGGGGCTTTTTATGTGGCTAAAAAGATTGGAATATTGCTTCCAGGGAGGATTTTTGTGAAAGATGATTTCACAGGGAAAGCAGTGCTTGACCCGTAGAAATGTCCCTTTAGAAATGTGCCCGCCTGCTATGTGGGTAAGCGTGTGTGTGCATGAAACTCAGCATGCGCACACCTATACCTACATTCTGGAGAGGAAGGCTTTCATTTGCAGGAATACCTTGTGTTTTTTTAAAAAAAGGAATGCAGATTTTCACGGCAAAACTGCCCGCACCGCACAGCGGGTGTCATGAGTGCAGGTAGTTTTGCTGGGGTAATTCTCAAACGGAAATTAAATAAACTCGCTTTGAAAATTGCTGTAGCTTGGTGGGTAATGGCCTCGACCTGCAAATTTTATGCGGCCTGCAAAATCACCCTCGTCAGTGTTTAATCCAGAGCCTGTTGTAACTGTTAGTGCATTCCCTTGGTGCTGCACTGGATTTGAACTGCTCTTTGTTGCTTTATCAGTGCTTTGTTACATTAGGGCTTTGTGCTGAATTGTAGGTTACAGACCGGGTCCGAGGTGCAGGAGCGGAGGCTGTCTGCTTGGAGTGAAGAAAATCGACACCGTTCTCAAAGTGAGCTGTGAGGAGTTCCTGTCAATGGGCATTCGGTATCAGCACCTCAGCCCCCCCTCTCCAAATGTTGACTACATTCCCATCAGATTGGATCTCACCGACAGCAGGAGCAGAACCATACACAAGGTAACCCTGTTCCCACTTCTACAGTCACACGTCATAAACTCTAGAGCCCTCGATAAACCTGCAGATAAACCTTTACCTGGCAAAGGCCTTCTGACTTTCACTCAGGGACTGCAGGGTCCCAGCTCAAGGGACAGGCCCCTCTGTAAAATGAACACGATACTTACTGACTAATAATTGTGGATTGGGAGAGATGGACCGCTGCTTTCAGCCAATTTGAATTTGTAAAACAAGGATATATCTCCAGTACATCAATCTAGAGCACTAAATTGCCTCAGTCAAAAAAAGACATTTCTTTTAATCTTGCAGAATGATGCTCACTTCTTCCTGTTCTCCCCTATGGCCAAACTGTAACAGCCAAGCATCACTCTCCTAATTACAGTCCTGCCCTGCAGGATTCCTGTTAGTTATCTGCTTCCCCTCTTGCCCTAGAAAGGCTTTCAGCAAAAAGTGCCATATATCAACAGACAAATTCCTTCAGTTAATGGCCTATGTGCAAATAATTGAAGTGCTGATCAGAATTTTATGTATAAAATAAATGTCTGACACTAATAAGACATTAAAGAGGCATCACATACATTAATGTTATTGAGTAACTCTCATCGGACCAGGGTGCATAAAATGTGAGAAGGTCTGATGCTTGAATGAGCCGAGCACCAGTCTCACAGGAAGGGTTTGAAGGGAAACATGAGTCAAGCAGATGGTGTAGTGAAGCAAGGTAAACTGATGTCCTTAGCTGGGTAGGGCTATCACTTAATAAGAATTTCTTCTATGACCCACCTCTGACTGCAATATCCTCCTACTCACAAGTACCAGACAAAATGGGGCTTACTCTGAAGATATAATCAAAACAAACACAACTTTTATTTTCTGAGATTACCCACAGTCAGAGTATGTAGCAGTGTGAAAATCACCGATTAGATCAGGGCACATAGGCTTATACAACTAAGCTGAGTTAGATGCAAAAAAAAATAAAATACACAGACTATCAATTTATTTGTGCTTCAAAAACTAAGAGAACCCTTTCCAAATACTTTTCCCCACTCTTCAATCTTCTAATACTTAAAGCTTAGTCAGTGAATTCAATGATCACTTTTCACTATTTTACAATTCCTCAATTACTGTAATGTCCTTTAAACAGGGTTTCCAGCAAATTCCTTATGCCCTTTACAATTGGTTCAAAACACAGCAACCCATATTTTGACAGGCAGTTCTATGTCAGTCCATATAATGCTAATATTGTATTGTTTACCAGAAATCTTGATCTCATTTTATGTTAGTATCCTTAATTCACAAAAACATCCAAGGTGACTCTAACTATTGGGCAGACACTGTTTTTTGAGAGTTTGTAAACCTTCACAGACTTAGGGGGTCATTTATCAAAGTGCTATATGGTGTTTCCACATGTGAAAAACACCTGCGAAAGCACCATAATGCAATACAAATCATATGTGTGTGTGTGTGTGAGAGAGAGAGAGGCCATAAAGCTCTCACACTAGATTGGTATTTATATCTGTATGGGAGGCCCCGCTAGTCACTCGAGGTGAGGTTTACGTATTAGTGTAGGGGTTAGGGGCCACTTTGACATTCAAAGTGAGACGTACGAACAGAACAGTGCTCTCTTGTGAAGATTTGATGACCTTTGGAGTGAGGAAACTCACCCAAAGATGAGATTTGTGCAATGTTCTCTCAACCTCTCCAGGGTTAGGAAACTGCAGACATTTTTTTTAACCCATCTCCATCCAAGCAACAGTCAGTAACCTCCCCAGTGTTGTAGCCCTCATCCTTCTGAGGCTCTTTACTCCAAACTCTTTTCTCACCCTGGACTTCTCATCACACCGCTACTCCACTTCTGGGACATACCTGATAGTCTCTCCTTGAGAAGAAACATCTCTGGCTACTTCCCCATGAGGAGAAACACCTCACGCCTTGGGCCTTTCCTCTTGAAGCCCCTGCAGGTCCCTCTCACATGACAGACCACCCTGAGCTGAACCCATTCCCCAGATGGGTTCTCTCCAGTAACTCCCTGCTAAAATCCTCAACCACCCTTTTTATATTGAGGGGCACACTCCCTTTACTGGACCTTGTTCCCCAACCTTCTTCAACAAAAAACCTCCGGAGGTCAATATTCAAAGCAAGTTGTTTAAGTAACTTAGCTGGATATAACTCATTCAAGTATGTAACGATGTTCAATGGCATGGCGAAGCCGCTGAATATACACATATATGTGTGTGCACTTTGCCAGATACGTCTACTTGGTTAAGCTTAAATCTGCTTTATGGGGCATCTAAAATTAGTCATACACTTATACGCCTAACTCCGAATATTGGTAGTTAGGCGTATAAGTTATACGTCTTAACGCCCTCCACCCTCATCCGCCCAATGCACACCCACTTTTTTTGTGCATACATTTTAGGTGTATAACCAACTTGTACGGCTAAGCGTCAGCCACTGAACACAGTTGCATATTCAGCTTATCTGACTAAATAGCGCTGAACATGCTTTGAATATTGACCTCCCTATAAACACATCTCCCAACCTTTTAAACTGATACAGTTCAAAAGCATTGTCTGAATTTACCAGCATGAATGCCATCTAGTGGACATTCATCATACCATCGCCTTCAATTTCAGTTAAAGTAGTTCTGGCTATTTCAGTGATATCATCACACTCTATAGTAGCATCCAAGGTGAAAACCAGGCAGTCTTCACCCAGAATTCCACCTAGAGCTCTTTGGTGGGAGACCTGTCATATATGTAAAAACGGTTTATTGTGGATTTAGCTCGTGCCTTCTCATTGGTAGCTCAAGGCAATTTACATACAGGTACAACATGTTTTGAGTGTTTTATATACCATCATTCCATGAGAGAATCACTAGATCACAACGGTGTGCAGGTTTAACACTCACAGACAGAGGATGAGCTAGAAAAGCAGGCATACATACAGGTAAACATTTGAATATTAAGGATAAATGATTTCATAATCTACAATAGCAATTAAAACTCTTACTTGGAGTATTTTTTTTACATTGGTGAAACGTGTGCAGGTTTTGCAAATCTTGTAGAATTTTCATCATGGCATTTCTGATGCAGCTCGCAGAAAATTTAGCAACATACTGCAGATTTTTGCGGAAAGTACATTAGAAACACCAGTAGACGTTCCTTAGACAGCTTTTCTTACTGAAACTGGGCAAGGATTTGCAAAAACATTTGCGGAGGTGAAAATGGCAAAAAGTGCCTGTTCCTCCTTTGCCACAGAGAAATCCCTACGCCAGTGCTCCTCATGCCTGCTCTGTCTCCCTATACACAGCTTATGTCCAGCTTAGCTCCATCCTGTTAATGATGCCACAGACTTTCTCTCATACCTTATGCATTGCTAACAATCATATTACAAATCTTCTTTTTTTTTTGTTTTACAGTCAGAACATGCTTGGCTACCTGTACACATCAGAGCTGCTATTCCAAACCAGATCCCCAGGGCTGCTTTCATGTCCATGTTCATACTGGAGGTGGATCAGTTCATTTTGACCCCCATGACAACAGCAACACTCGACGCTGAAGACAGTGAAACGCCAAAGCCCTTGCTGATCTTCAATATTACTGAGCCACCTCTGCAGGGCTTTATCACTCACCTGTCCGATCACACCAAACCTATCACATCCTTCACATGGAGGGACCTGAATGAGATGCTTATAGCCTATCAGCCTCCAAACAGCAGTCATACGGAGAGAAGAAACTACGAGGTAATAACCAGGGGTGGCTCAAGGCTATCCGCTACCTGAGGCGAGGGATGAGATAGCGCCCACTCACCCCCAAGGCATGACATCAGCGAGAAGGCAAAGGGGATTGGGGACCCCTTGGGGAAAAGGGGGAGACAGGGGTCAGAGTTCCCAGAGAAGTGGCAAATAATGTCAGTGATGATATTTCTAGGAATCTGGCATCCCAGCCACATACCTAGGAACCCTACCGCCTGTTTCCCTAGCATCTGCACACTGGGGACGTGGGAGATGGGTGAATGCTGGGGGGATGTGTGTTGTGCCCTAGATGATCCTTACAGGTTTGTTCCCTCCAACCCCCCCCCCCAGCCCTTCCCACATACAATTAAAAATTATGCATTAATAACAGAGCTTACTTGAAAAAGGACATCAAAGTACAGTCTTCTGAGGTAAAAATCACTTACAAAAACATATATATTATATTTACATACATTACTGAGGTACCAGTCAGAAAATGCTTCAAAAAGACATTTGGAATTCATATGGTATTAGGCCGACTATAAACACATGTAAGGCGAGGGCTTAACCCTCAGAAAGCCATAAGCAAATTGAATTACAATAACAATATGGTAAACCTCCTATACCTGTAGCAATAATTGTTGGCCTTTAAACAGTAACAACCCTTCCTAGAAAAAGGCAACAATGCAACTATTACACCAGGCCCTAAAACATCAATGCACCTGCTATTAGGAAAACAGAACAGGCCAATGCTATAGATTCCTAAACAAATTACATACTAACAGAATATTTCACCTCAGTCACACATGCAGGACATAGACAGATCTTCAACCAAATGCAGAATAAAAGAAGACCATGAAGCATATATAGAAGCCTGCAGATAAAAACTGAACAGGAAACTACAAGAAAACAGATTCTTTACCTTTATCTTTATTAAAATGTATGAATTGCCTGGTGCATTAGGTTCTAGGTGATTTACAATAAAGCATTTCCAATTAATAAATGTGAATAAAAACAGTACAAAAAAAAGAAAACTCGTAGAATACAACCTTGATGCAAATGCTTGAACTGCCTATAAGTTCATAAACTAAAAACAGAGTGCAAAAGTAAAACTACCCATATGTCATTTTAAATAATTAGGTCTTCAATAAAGACTTAAATTGTTTTGGACGTGTCACCAACCTCAGTTATGCAGATAAGCTATTCCGGAATTCGGGAGCAACCACTGAAAATGTTCTTTCGCGAGAACATCCAACTGTGTCATTTTGAAAGAGGGAACATCTAAAAGGCCTGTGTGATGATCGAAAAATGCGGGTAGGAACATAAATCCTCAGGAGAGCATTGGCCCAAGCAAAGAAATCAAGTTTTAAAAGATTATGCACCATGGCTTCAACTTTAGATAACACACATTAGTGAATAGGAAGCCAATGCAATTCTCCAGAACGGGAGAAATATGCTCACGGATGTTTGTGTCACCAATAAGACAAGCTATTTGTAATGCTTTTAGAGCATAAGAAGTTAATCCCAAAAATACAACCTTACAATAGTCAAGTAAAGGAAGCACTAAAGCCTGCACAACTGTACAGAAATTGGAAGGATATGCAGGGGTTTTAAGCCATGAACAATTCTTAGCTTAAAAAACCCTGATTTAATGACTGCTTTAATTTGATGTAGTGCAACAATGGAAAAACTGAAACATCACCATTCCTCATAAAACATCAAATAATAAAATCAAGAAATATAATACAATCATTATAATAAAACCATACTAATAAAGGTAATAAATGTTTTTAAAATAGGTGACAAATAAAATATCTGATAATTAAATATTTTTTTTAAATTTCCCAAATACCAATAAAATATTTCAAAAGAGCAGACACATCAAATAAAACCCACGTGGGAGACCAAGCAGTGTTTCTTGGCTAGAGTCACAAATCCATACTGATTCCAGCCTTTTAAAATGCAAACTTAAACTTTTATTAACATGGTAGTCTGTCTTACCTCCTGGACAGTGTACATTCTAGACTTTTCATACAGCTTTTCAGAAAGGGTCAGGAGCTCCTTGCTCCTAGAGATGCAGTGTCTCTTGAACACAGCTGAACTTACCCTTTTATGCTCCCCAGCTGATCCCGCCCTCTGGACTTCCCCTGCCCACAGAGATCTCTCCCTCTGTGGGATTTAAGGTGGTCTAGCTTAGTCCAGCACATACAAAAGGGGGAAAACAGGGTGACTTTGTTACATACTCCCCTCAGCTTGGATCCATTGATCTGTCCATTACTACTTCCCCTTGGATCTCATCCAGGGAAGTACTACACACCCTACTACCCTTCATCTGACCTCCCACTAGCCAGGCTTGACGTGGGGTATCTAGGGTCAGACTCATCCCCACACATTAGGGTTACCCCAGACAACATTCTTAGTAACATCATTTATAAATATATTGAAAAGTAAGGGTCCCAATACAGATCCCTGAGGCACTCCACTGCCCACTCCCTTCCACTGAGAAAATTGTCCATTTAATCCTACTCTCTGTTTCCTGTCTTTTAACCAGTTTGCAATCCATGAAAGGACATCGCCACCTATCCCATGACTTTTTTACTTTTCCTAGAAGCCTCTCATGAGGAACTTTGTCAAACGCCTTCTGAAAATCCAAGTACACTACATCTACCAGTTCACTTTTATCCACATGATTATTAACTCCTTCAAAAATGTGAAGCAGATTTGTGAGGCAAGACTTGCCTTGGGTAAAGCCATGCTGACTTTGTTCCATTAATCCATGTCTTTCTATATGTTCTGTGATTTTGATATTTAGAACACTTTCCACTATTTTTCCTTGCACTGAAGTCGGGCTAACCGGTCTGTAGTTTCCCAGATCGCCCCGGAGCCCTTTTTAAATATTAGGGTTACATTGGCAGTCCTCCAGTCTTCAGGTGCAATGGATGATTTTAATGATAGGTTAAAAATTTTACTAATAGGTCTGAAATTTCATTTTTTAGTTCCTTCAGAACTCTGGGGTGTATACCATCTGGTCCAGGTGATTTACTACTCTTCAGTTTGTCAATCAGGTCTACCACATCTTCTAGGTTCACTGTGATTTGGTTCAGTCCATCTGAATCATTACCCATGAAAAACTACTCCAGTACAGGTACTTCCCCAACATCCTCTTCAGTAAACACTGACGCAAAGAAATCATTTAATCTTTCTGTGATGGCCTTATCTTCTCTAAGTGCCCCTTCAACTCCTCGATCATCTAACGGTCCAACTGATTCCCTCACAGGCTTTCTGCTTCGGATATATTTCCTCAGTATCTGGGTCATCTTTCTCTGCAGGGCCTGGCCTCCCCGCCAGTAATTATTCTGTACAAAAGTACTGAGCAGTGCTGAGGTGGGATACACTCTTTCTGCCAGTTGGAGGTGGGAACCCAACCAGCATGTCCATAAATTGTGCCCCACTTCCTGCCAGGGGACTCTTATAGGGTGGGGAAATGAAGTGGCCACTGCAGAGATATTTTGGGGGAGGGACACTTGCTGTCACCCAGCGCCATTGCTAGGGTCTCCTACCACCCTAGGCAGTGATATCATAGTGTCATGTGTCTCTCTTTCTCTCTCTCTCTCTCTCTCTCTCTGAATCCCCTAATCCCATAGCTTGCACCATCATATCACAAAACCTATCTCTCCACCTACTTCTCGAGGCTCGCCCATGAAGCAACCTCTCTCATACCTCCTTCGCCAAATTCATATATGGTGCCCTCATGCCTGCCAATGGTGCCCTGCCAATTTCTGGCACCCTAGGTGACTGTGTAGTCCTGCCTAATTCTCATGTTGGCCCTGCTACTGCCTCAAAATGTTCCACTTGATGGGACTGCCTTATCCTGCCTCATAATAGAGGCACCCTTGGTAATAACAAAGTCATACCAAATGCTAGCAGCCAATAGGAGGATTACACTATGCAAAATAGGCTCGGCGCGCGCAGGGGGGATTTAAAAGAGTTACGCGCGTACCCCTTTTAAAATCTGGCCCCAAATATATACAAAATCAGTGATGTCAAACAAGCAATACCAATTAAAAGTCTAAAACTCACCAGTGGTCAAAGGTATAAATATAGAGTAGATAAAGTTTCCTTATAAAGCAATGGTTTTCAAATCATGATACTGGAAAAATCCCAAGCGGTCTGATTATCAGGATAATCAAAATTTGCTAATAATGCCTCTTACCTTTGATCTGAAGTAACTCTGACATAACCTCCAGCAACATTACGTTCCACAGACCCTGGCTAAAACTTCCTGTAGCTCTGAATTTCCTTTATAGATCCTCCAGTAGGCACTTCCTGTGGTGCTGGCTGATGACATTACATCCTCCATGAGCATATAAAGAAGTCCTTTGCAACCAGCCAGTGCCTCAGCAACCTCAGCCTTGCAGTGTGTGCTACTTTCCATGTGCTTTGTCTTCCTGTTTCTGTGCCTGCCTTGCTCCTTGTCTGCCTGTGGTTCCTTGTCTTGCCTCCCTGTACCTTTCTCTGCCTAGACCTGCTGATTCCTTGGCCTGGACCCGGATACCATTGCTCGCTGCCAGCTCTAACCTCTTCCTGTGTCTCAAATTTATCTGCTCACTTCTTGCAGGACTCTTGCCTAAGCCCTACTGGCCCCTGGAATCCAAAGGCTCAACCTGCGGGGAACGGGGCTGGTATAGGTGAAGCTCCAGCTCCAGTCCTAGCAACAGCGAGTCTACCAGCTGTTGGCATGGGCCAAGTAGGTTCACCTGCTAGGCTCCATCAACCATGCCACAGCCCAAGGGCTCAAATGCATGACACCCTTGTTCTTATAGCAACTGAATGTAAATATATTTCAAAAATAGTCACGGCAATCCTGTAACCATTGCTTTATAAGTGTTGTGTAGCCTTGCTATTCTACCATCAGTTTTCGAACAGCATTTGTCATTGAATCAAAGGGAGATAAAATGCTATTTCCAAAAATCAGTAGGTATTTTTCCTGATGCTGTATGTCATTTAAGAGCTGCAGTTTCCTGTCTTCCTTCATCTACAAACATAGGAGGCAATTTAAGAAATGGGAAAATATGTAAACTATCAACACATGAAAAGGTGCTCATTAGAGAATTAAAGAAATGTGCACATACCCTAAATGCATTCACTGATGCACCTCCTGCGGTGTGTGTTTATCACACTTATAAAATCTCCTGGAATATTAAACCCTTCTGCCATTTTTTTACATTTCCTCTCACTGACAGTCTAAAAAAACTCTTTTGAGGCTAGGATGTCACTTGTTTTGTCCTTAGAATAACAAACAAATAAACAATAAATGGGTTTTTTTTCAGCGAGGCTAGAGACTATTTTGATGTGATGTCTTTTCATTGGTTATTTATTTTATTTATTTATTTGTAAGTTTTTTATATACCGAAGTATTAGTGTTGGCCTTCACTCCGGTTTACATTTATAACAACGATATACAATAAAATCAGAGGTTAGTGATTAAAGGAGTTATGGTTAGTGATTAAAGGAGGGCTGACGTGTGAATGAATTAATTTTGATACATAGTCACATGATATTATAAAACAAATTGGAATGCTTAATTTGTTAACCATTATATAATACTACTTATACTAAACAGTTAAGTATTTATTTAACTTTTCTTTGAATGCATTCCATTAAAACTTTAAATGCATGCACTTGAGTGCTCTTGAAACTCAAATAGCATGTCTTGAAACTCCCTGAGGGCAATGCAGATATCAGTAATGTAATAATAATTTTCCATTTCCTAAAAGTATGACAAGCATATGCTTACTTCTTTTAATATACTCTAAAACAGTGGTTCTCAACCTCTTTTCGGCTGGGATACAACTGACAGATGGTTTTCACATGCGTGACACACTGAACATATGACCGTCACGGGGCTATGTGTAAACATACACTCTGCATCCACGGGAACCGCCATTGACCCTTAACAATGGATGCAGAGCAGAACTAGGGCATTACCCATAGAACTCACCATGCAAAAAAAAAAAAAAAGATATTCTGGTTCTGATGACATCTCAGTAAAAGCAAAACAAACTCCTTTTACTACCAGGCACAATAGCCCTCCTTATGAAAAAGCAATAATTTACCACTAATGCATATCCTATTGAGAAAACACAACAAATAAGATTGATACAAATGCCTACATGCTAGTAAAATACCTCACCTCGGGCACACACACAGAACTGACTTTCACTAAGTACAGAAAGACCATGGAGACAAACTGGAATGGAAAACCAACGCAGCCACTCTGCTTGCAGTGCAAACCTGGATAAATGGAAAGAGAAATATAGTACCTAACACAGTCCCAGGATCTGCAATAATGCACAGAAACTAATCTCTGCATTATGGAACACATAGCAACCCTATCTATGAAAAGGCAACACTACAAATATTAAATTATGTCTTAAACACTAATACACCTCCTATTAGGAAAACAGAAATAACTGTAAAACTATATTAATAAATGTTTCAAAACAGCTGATGAACAGAATAAAGTCAAACAAAACTCATAAAAATTATTAAAAATTGTCCAAATATCAATAAAATATTTCAAAACAGCAGACACATCACATAATAATTACAATGGCAGTCAATCAAGAAAAATAAGCTTAAAATGCCACCTTTACTTACCCTCTCCAGCAACTCTCCTACTCCTTTTCCTTGAAACCACATACCAGGAGCAGCAGCGGCTACTGAAGCTCTGTCCTCACGGTCCTTTTCTTTAGCACCCACAAGTCAGTCAGTCAGTCTCACACACACACACACCCACCAATTAATCCCTATGACCAGTCTCTGTTTCACACACACAGACACCAGTCATCTCCCTGCCTAGTCTCTGTCTCTCACACACAACCCAGTCACCTCCCTGCCCAGCCTTTGTCTCTCACACACATTCCAGTCACCTCCCTGCCCAGTCTGTCTCTCTCTCGCTCTCTCACACACACCCATCACCTCCCTGTCCATTTTCTCTCTCTCACACACACCCCAGACACCTCACAGCCCAGTCTCTCTCTCTCTCATACACACACCCCAGTCACCTCCCTGCCCAGTCTCTGTCTCTCACACTCACCCCAGTCACCTCCCTGCCCAGTCTGTCTCTCACACACACCCCAGTCACCTCCCTGCCCAGTCTCTGTCTCTCTCACACACACCCCAGTCACCTCCCTGCCCAGTCTCTGTCTCTCACACACTCCCCAGTCACCTTCCTTCCCAGTCTCTCTCTCTCTCACACACACACCCCAGTCACCTCCCTGCCCAGTCTCTGTCTCTCACACTCACCCCAGTCACCTCCCTGCCCAGTCTGTCTCTCACACACACACCACAGTCACCTCACTGCCCAGTCTCTGTCTCTCACACTCACCCTAGTCACCTCCCTGCCCAGTCTCTGTCTCTCACACATACCCCAGTCACCTCCCTGCCCAGTCTCTGTCTCTCACACATACCCCAGTCACCTCCCTGCCCAGTCTCTGTCTCTCACACACATCCCAATCACCTTCCTGCCCAGTCTGTCTCTCACACACACCCCAGTCACCTCCCTGCCCAGTCTCTGTCTCTCACACACACCCCAGTCACCTCTCTGCCCAATCCCTGTCTCTCACACACACTTTGCTTAGAGCCCCAATGCTGTGTTCCCCTTTAATTTTGCAGTGGCAGATTTCCCAGTGCTGCTGCTGCCTTCTCAGCCGCACTGAAGCAGCAAACATTTATTTTAGAAAACTATGCCACAGCACTCAAGCCTTTCTTCTGGCTGTCGGGATATCCCTAGGTTCCCGCCAGCCCACCGTCTGCCTGCTTTTACGGCCGCTGGGCGCTCCAATTGCCTCATCTGTAATCAGCAAGGCAGGACCACTTTTACTTTAAACGTGGTCCTGCCATGCTCACTTTTGCATTGGGGGGAATCACTGGAGCAACTGGCATCTTCGTGCTTGTGACTCACTGCCGCTTTGGGGAATCCCATCTCTATTGTGGTTACTTGTGTGGCTGATCTCTTTTCTTTGTGGCTCGCCACTGAGTTTAATTTCAGCACTTCCAGCCCATGGCGGCCATAGGGTCGGGCTTCTTCGCCACCACGGGCCTGGACACTGCCACTCCTCCCAGTCCCCCTCAAACCACCCCACCCCCAGGCTATGAGATGCCTCCCTTCTTCCTTTCCCACCAGCCAACAGAGGCTTCCTCCTCCCACTGGCAGGAAGAAGGGAGGAAGTTTCCCATTGGCCCGTGGGGGGCAAGAGAAAGGTAAAGGGAAGTATAACTGGGGCTGTGGGACACTGGGAGCCGTGACACACCGGTTGAGAATCGCTGCTCTAACACAACTGGATTTTATGCAAAAAATAATTGTATAAATTGCAGTATAAATATTTTGGTGTTGAAAAAAACCTACAGAAGACAAGAGGTACTTGTATTAGAACATGCTGTATAATAATAAGGGGTCCTTTTCCTTTACTAGGTAGAGTTTGAGGTTCATGATTTCTTCTTTGAAAGAAGTTCCCCGATTACAGTCCATATTTCTATCAGACCAGCAGACACAAATGCTCCTCGGGTTTCATGGAACATGGGTAAGACTTAACTTGGTGATTGAATTATGTAACAACAAGCACAAAAAGGTATACTGCCATTAAGAGTATACATGTGTGGAAGTGGCATTCTTGTAGATTGAATTTGTTTCATATAGCCCACCATACCAGGTAGAACACTTGCCCATAGCGGTGTATAGCAATATCTATCAATGTGACCAATGTGAAACTGGGCAATTACAATTACCCCAGCATCCCATCTCCCTTCATTTTGCTTATGATACTAGGCATTTTCACTATACTTAGTACAAAAATGTTTAAAAAGTACTGTAACTTCCTTATTGTCCATGCCAGACCAGGCCAGAGAAGTGGATTATGTTCCCTCTGCCAGCAGATGGAAGCAGAGGAAAAAAAGCTCAAAGCTTACTTCATTCCCCCTATTGGGGTCTGGTGCTGCCTTCAACACTTCAGTATTTCTCTGTGTAAATGAGGACAGTAAACATAAAAGAAAAAATTACCTAGCTCTTGGGACTGATGTCTAGGGTACCTGGGAGATGGTGCAGAGTCTGGGGAGATGGTCGGGGCCATGGTTTGGGGCTAAAGTGAGATCCTTGGGCCAGGACTGGCTCTAGGGAGTTGTACTGGGACAGTGTTGGATTCCGTGGCCGGAAGCAGTATGGTGCTACCCTGGCTAGGGCTGCTACCGGTGTGGGGCCTGGAAAAGCCGGAGCAGCACTGAGATGCTGTTGACTTTTACTCGCATGGTGCTGCAGGAAGAAGGAGGCATCCAGCAGCTGCAGTCTGTGGTGGGGGTCCTTGTTGAAGTGCCAGTGGGGAAGAGGCCTGTGAAGTAAAAAGGGCCATGAGTGTGATGGAGTGCTGAAAGCCAACTAAACTTTAAATAACAGAAATACTGTCTTCCAAATTACACTGGCACCGACAGTCTCTTCCACAATTGTACTAATTAAGTTCCCTCAAGTTGTGGTCTAGAAGCCTTCTTGAACTCGGCTAGCTAAGTGAATGAAATAAAAAAAATAATTCAATTTCCCTCTCACTATCTTTGCACAGAGGAATGGCTTCAGCAGTTTCTTATGTGTGTTTTAAGGCATTTTCTTATCTATTATATTTAACAAAGAAAAGTTACCCCCCCCCCCTTCTTTTATTTTAACCACTGAGTTACAAATTGAACATAGGATGCAGGTGGGCAGACCTCAGAAATGCTGGAGATGCCCCTGCCTGGGTTCAAAAAGTGAATTTGAAAGTGACCCATCTGAGCCCTGATGATTTTGGGGGTAAGAATTCCTAAAATCACCCAATTCTAATAAAATTAAAGATCTGGGCCCCAAGGGAGAAACTCAAGACCCTTACACAATCTTTATTTTGATTGTAAAAGTTATAGCTTTTAAAAGAGGAGCAGGTGGTTTTTAGAGTTTTACGGATATTTGAGTGTTTTTTTAAATGGTGATGTGTAGTGTGAAGCAGTCCTTTGTCACTTGGGAAAAATGTTTGGAGCATTTTTGGACCTTAAAATCAAAATTCATTGTGACATAAACTCTGATCTACTTAATTCTCAGTGATCCAGTCCAAGATTTCCTTTGTCAAAACTAGTGCAGACCAGACCAGAAACCACCCAGAAAAGCTGTGGTAATCAAAGGCCCTCAGTTCTGGCAAGTTCAGAAAACTAACACCAATTACATTATTGCATTTCTAAAAGTAGTTGGCCTAATCATGGTCTTGATGTAGGGATATCTAATTCCTAGATTAATGACCATGGAGTGAAGTGTTTTGGCTGCATCAGGTTTTGATTGTGGAGGTGATTTGGAAACCAAAACAACTGTCTTTGGTTTTTTTGGCTTTAACATAGAAAACTGAAGGGCTGAAGGCAGTACCAGACCCCTGTAGGGGGAGTGACGTCAGCTTTGAGCTTTCTTTCTCTGTCTCTATCTGCTAGCAGGGGGACATAACACACTTGTCTGGACTGGTCTGGCAGGACTAAAGGAAAGGAAATTTGCGGGTAAGTTTAAATTTCAAACTAAAGATTGTAATGTTTTCATACTCCCTACAATTTGAAGTTTGTGAAAAAAAAGTTAAAAACCTATTGAAGTAATTCAGGGGATACAAAAAAAATCCCCCTATTCAGCATATTACTTCTCTGTGAGGGCTATTGTAAATTAAGGGTGTAAAGTTTGTTTTATTTGCTACCTTCAAACAGTTCTGTTTATTGAAACACTTATATTTTGCACTTGTCTGAGATGTGTTACTTAAAATTGGTATGCAGTGCTCAATGCATTAAAAAATACAGAGCAATATGTTAGCTAAATCACAGAATCCCTACCAGAATTCATTCCTAATTGTTATGATGAATACAATCAGTCTACTTTTTGTTTGATATTCGGAAACATGACATTTGTGAAGATGGCATAATCCCATTCTGGGGAATGTGCTCTGACAGCCCCACTACTTCTTGAAATCTTACCTTTGACTCATTGCAGATCTTTATTTCATGTCATTCAAAGAAAGACTTCACAGGAAGGACTGCGAGGTTAAAGTGATTTGCAAAAGGTTTACATATTCTTTCATCTCTAGGCCAGTGGATCACTGTGCAACAGTTCCAAAACGTTATTACTATTTGAAAGTTATTTGGTAGTCTGGTTAGTTCCCTTAGTTCAGTTCCAAGTGGGGAGGTATCTACAGCTTCAAATCCCCCTTTCACCCCCCACATTTTGATACTATTGGCAGTCTTAGCAGAAAGGCCCAGATTGCAGAAGGATTAAGACTGAGTTACCCTTCTTATTCTTAAAGGTAGATCCTCTAGAGCAGGGTCGGGGCAGTGTGGACAGGCTTGCACTGCCACTGCACATTCTGTACCTGCTCTGTAGTCGTGCAGAGGATTTCTGTTTCCAGTACTGTAAGGGACCATTAAATTCAATAGCTCCCAAGTCAGTTATGCACACACTATCCACCACTTAAAAGCAGTCTCCAAATTCTGCTCTGTCCGGGACCCCCCCCCCCCCCCCGAAACTCAGATTCACTCATCAGAATCTGTTCTCAAGGTCCTCTATATGCTTGCTCACTGAACTCCGATTGTGAAAGCACCAGCTTGTCACAAGTAGTATGCTACTGCGCCATATCAGAGGCCTGCTCTTCCAGCACATTTTGACTTTTCCACCTGTCTCCCCAGCTCCAACATATCACGACGCATTTTGGCCACAGTGTTCACAATCTCTTGTTTTATGGTCATCATGTCATCCCTTAGTGCCTTAATCCACGTTTGGAGCTCAGCTTTGGGTAGCGCATTACCCCCTGAGTGCTCAATCATGCCATGGGCTACCGCAGCATTAGCAGGCTCCAATCCCTCTTCAACATACATGGCCGGCTTTTAAAATCTGCTCAGCATTTGCCAGCCATATATATTCATGTATCTCCTGGTTTTGGGCGTGCACCGGGCTTTTAAAATTAACCCCTTATTGTATAAGCCCTAAAATGTGAAAAACCCTTTAGTACACCTGTCCCATAGTATCCTTTACCAGTATGCAGTTTGCATGAGAACAAAATATGCAACAAAATACCATGTGATGTGGAATGAAATGCACAAATGAAAATGCAGAAGAATAGGTAATATAAGATGCATCATTTTTCTATTCATATTAACATCATTATGATAATACCAGTTGCAAAAAGTTATTAAAGTATATGGCTATGGGATGGCATTTGTTGCACTACAATTACAAAATTATATTTTCTACAGCTCCATTCATTATTCTGCAGGTCTTGATCTCCTAGAAGGCCAATCTCGACCAATCAGTTGGGAACAGTTTCAGATAGTTGACAACAATGACATTGATGCGGTTCATCTTGTTATTGTAGATGGCTTACAGCATGGACGAATCACTATAAGAGGTGAAATATGATTTTGTGTGTATACACTGAAGATAAATGTTGGTATTTCTGTCATATATGTATTCGATGAATTGGGGCTCTTATTCTAGTTAACATCTACTTTTTCCCTCCTATCCTAATCAAACTTTCCAACTTCTAGCCTTCCAGCTTAACTGCCAAGAGGATGATGGGACAGGATTCAAAGATGAGATGGCACGGGCCTTCATTTTTATAAGCCATATATATATATACCGTATTTTTCGCTCCATAAGACGCACCTGACCATAAGACGCACCTAGGATTCAGAGGGGGAAAATTTAAAAAAAAAAAAATTGTGCTAAACCGGCTCTGCGTCTGGGCGTCTTATGGAGCAAATTAGGGGAGTGCATAGTTTTTTTTTTTCTCCCCATTTTGTTTTCGGGTCTGGGGAGGGCCATTTCGGTCCACTCCCCAGATCAGAAAATTTTTCTTTCTGTGAGAACCCCCAAAACCCCCCCCCATCCCAACCCTTTAAATTAACAACCTCCACCCCCCTGACCCCCCCAAGACCTGCCGAATTAATTTCCTGCAACCCCCCACCCTCCTGACCCCCCCAAGACCTGCCAAACGTCCCTGGTGGTCCAGCGGGGGTCCAGGAGCGGTCCGGGAACGATCTCCTGGGCGTGAGCCGTCGGCTGCCAGTAAACAAAATGGCGCCGACGGCCCTATGCCCTCACTATGTCACTGAGACCGACCAATAGCAGCGGTCGGTCTCAGTGACATAGTGAGGGCATAGGGCCGTCGGCGCCATTTTGTTTACTGGCAGCCGACGGCCCTATGCCCTCACTATGTCACTGAGACCGACCAATAGCAGCGATCGGTCTCAGTGACATAGTGAGGGCATAGGGCCGTCGGCTGCCAGTAAACAAAATGGCGCCGACGGCCCTATGCCCTAACTATGTCACTGAGACCGACCAATAGCAGCGGTCGGTCTCAGTGACATAGTGAGGGCATAGGGCCGTCGGCGCCATTTTGTTTACTGGCAGCCGACGGCCCACGCCCAGGAGATCATTCCCGGACCCCCGCTGGACCACCAGGGACGTTTGGCAGGTCTTGGGGGGTCAGGAGGGTGGGGGGTTGCAGGAAATTAATTTGTCAGGTCTTGGGGGGGGGGGGTTTTGTAGGAAATTAAGTCGGCAGGTCTTGGGGGAGTCGGGGGGGTGTTTGTTAGATTTTTGTTTGGTTTTTTTTTTATAGTCGCTCCATAAGACGCACATACATTTTCCCCCCACCTTTGGGGGAAAAAAAGTGCGTCTTATGGAGCGAAAAATACGGTATATATGGGATAAGAAATACAAGTGAACTTACCATCATTGGACACAGAGATAGGGATCAATCTGTGATGAGTTATGCCATTGTAATCACATTATGTGACATATGTTATGGTTAGGCATAACAGCTCTCTTTTGTTTTTCAAATGTCATCATTATGCTGGACTATTGGAGATTAACAACCCATGAAGTGTAAATTTTACATCATGCATTCATAGATGGAAATGTGTTATACATGTATTGCTGTATATTGTGCTTAAATGTGATGACATACAGAGATTGGATGTGGGGTTATTTCAGCTAGTAAACGTTAGTGAGTAGTTAGCATTGAGAGAGGTCTTAGGGTTTTTAGGTTCAGGTACTGCACATTCTATATAGTACATTTTCATGTGAGGATTTAGTATTGTATACTTATAAATTATTTTTACAAAAAGATGTTTTCAATAAATATGCATTTCTACTCTAAAAAATTGTGGTATTAAATACTATAAGTATATATAGGTGCTTTTTCCTTTTCCCCCTTCAGAAAGGGGTTTTTGTGGTATATATAGATATAGATATAGATATTTATTTATTTTATTTATTTATAGACTTTTCTTTGCCGACATTCGTGAGGCACATGATACCGGCTTACATTGAACTGAAAGGAGGAAAATACAATGAACAGAATAACATGTCATAGTTAAACGCAAATGGTGTAAGATATAAGCATCGTAAAAACATTCTGAGATTATATATAATAACATAAAAGAACTAAATAGCTATGGAGGAAAAAGGTAGAAAGAAAGAAAGAGAAACTTTGTACAAACTAAGAAAACTTTATCTTTAACAATGAGAAAGTGGTACAGGGGTTATGAAGTGCATATATATATATGTAATCCTTTCACCTCCATCCAGGGGTGGTCACTGGTTCTATAATGAGGCAGGGTGAGGCAGCTGCTTCAGACGGCAAATTTTGGAAGCAGCAAAAACAGCCCCCCCCCAACTCTTCTAGCAGCCATCTCACCCTGCCGCCAAAACAACAAAGGACCTGCAGGCCTCTGGTGGATAGTCCTGGGGGAATTCTGCACAGAATTCCCACCCTACGCAGCTTGGGTCTCCTCCATCGTTGCCATTTTCCTCACAGAAGCAGGCGGCCTCAGGGGCCCCGGCTCAGGGCGCAGCTCACCAAAATGGCGTACATCTCGATGCCAGCGTTGGCCAGAGCGAGAGAAGCGGCGGAGAGGGCGACTGCAAAGGTGTAGCAGCAGTCCTCCAGCACCAGCATCCACTTGGGGATCTGGGCGCGTGGATACCACTCCAAGCGGCAGCCGGCTCCAGGCTCTCCTGCAGGGGCCATGCTCAGTTCCTGCTCCAAGGCCACCCTGGTGCCGCTGCCGCACCAGGCCCCAAACCGCGCAAACAGCGCCCAGCGGACCTCGCATAAGAGCCATGCCCTGCGCAGCCCAAGCCCGTCCTGCCACTCGGCCTCCCAAGGACCACTTGCACCGCTCAGCACCCTGGTCCTGCCACCGCCCATCTCCACATAGGCCGAACCCTTAACTTGGCTCAGCAGTCCAGAGTGCTCATACAGCAGTCTGGGCTTTATCTGGGCCTGCTCTAGGGACTGCAATGGCTCGGGAGGAGCATAGAGCAGGGGCAGCAGGACTCCTCTGGGCCGCAGATCCGCCGGCTGTCCCCTGGCATCCTGTCCCCACAAGAAACAAACCAGGTGGCAGAGCAGAAGAGAGTAACCACTAGAACCAGCAAGTGAGACATGGGGAGAGCAACTTCCGGACACCATGCGTGGAAGTAGGTTAGGTGGCAGGCTCCTACTGGGTGCCAGAGAGAGGGAGCCTATGGGGGAAGGGGTGGACG
This sequence comes from Rhinatrema bivittatum, assembly GCF_901001135.1. NCBI lineage: Eukaryota > Metazoa > Chordata > Amphibia > Gymnophiona > Rhinatrematidae > Rhinatrema > Rhinatrema bivittatum. Next base: position 460,933,994 of record NC_042615.1, on the reverse strand, counting down.
TGGGCGGCAGAGGGGGGTAGGGGGCAGAGGGGGGGCCCCCATCTCATCCCTCTCCTCAGGCAGCAGATTACCTTGAGCCAACCCCGGTTCCATCTATATCTCGGATGACATGGCATTGACTCTACCACTTGGGTACACCGATCTGAATCCTAGGGTGAGTTCACCCTATAACTCATTGGTGAATAAAAGTGTTGAACATCTCTCTACTGACAGACAGGTCTGCTGTTTCTGCACCACCCTCAACCCCAACTAATCTCAGATAAAAGAACTGAGTTCAGGAATTTCGCATGGGTCTCCTGCATGGTTACACCCGGTGCTGGCTGAGGATTATTGGGTCTCTCCTCCTCTGTAACACCCTTTGCGCTCTTTGAGTGAGTGGATCCAGGCTTTCCTTGCCAATGTTTGGGGAGGAAAGCAGTAATTTCTGCTTCAAGCTTTCCTCGCACTGCCACACCCATTCTTCTCCAGCCTCTCCCTTTTTCTTTTTTTCCATACTGAAGCTGATGAAATTCCCGTTTGTCATACCATATTTAAATTTCAAGTTGCAATGCTGGCATGGGTTTTATATCTTTATAAAATATGTATATATGAAAATAAATATACAGAAGAAATAATATCTTGAAGCCTGAACTAACAATATCCTTGCTGCAGGTTTAAAAAATAAGAAATTCCGAAAGCAATTAATTTGTGGACCCTAGGGGTGACGTTTTCAAAGCCATATGTGTGAATAACACCCGGTTTTATGTGCATAAATGGCTTCTATGAAATAGCCTGGGGTCTCGGTGAGTGTAACCAAGACCCCAGGCTATTTTAATGCCCCATTTCGCCAATACTTTTATGCACAGTGGCGATAGGCATTCCGGGGATTGTGTTGGGACTTACATGCCATAGACAGTAATAATTTTAAAATGAGCACACACAAGTGAAGATATACTGAAATGTTTAATCCGTTTGCGCACTTGCGCCTGTATGTTGTAAAATACACATGTAAGCATGCGCCTAAGTTTAAGAGGTTACTCGAGCATAGCTAGAGCACGTGTGTCTTCAGTAGGACTTTGTCGGCTTTTACGCGCTTATGTCAGCGGATTTTAAAACATGCTCTCGCGCGAGGCACATTCCCAGTTTTCCAATGAGTTCACCAGTTTATCCAGTTAATGTCGTGGTCTTTCAGATCCCTCTGCATCCTGCATGCCACCCAGCTGACCCGGACCTCTCAGCCTGTCCTATAACCCCTAAAACTCAAGATCTATAGACTTGCTTCTCAGGAGCAGCATCAAAATTACGCGGATATCTAGCATATCCCCTGCCCAGGAACACTCATGCCCCACCCCTTTCCCGCCCTCTTATTTCTCACGTGCACACGGGTACATATGCGCGTATTTTGCGGCTTTTTAAAAATCCACATTGCTCGCAAGCGGCCTGATACTGTTTTATTTTCTAAAGTATGCACATAAATTCGTCTGCACAAGATGCAACCTGCGAAGAGTGGATAGAACTTTGTGCAGGTATTTTGTGCATGGTGATGGGCACTCTCCTAAGCATTTCCAAAGGAAACTTATGTGCATAAGCTTACTTTGAAAATGTATGATAAATTCTGCATGTAAAAGTTAAAAAATTACCCTTATAGAGGCCTACACAATAAAATTTAGCATGCTCAGTAAGGGCCCTTCGTGTGCGCTTAAAATAGCATACAATAAGGCTTTTATCATACATGTGAAAATAGTCCGAAGAGACCTTAGGGCCATGTACTAAAATTAGTGTCTGCACCCTTATAAATCAAGGAAAATCACATTTAAATGAAACTGTAACTTATATATGGTAAATAGCAAGGTATGCTCTTCTCCAACCGCTGTTTTCCATGGAATTGTTAATACCAAAAATTGAACATCTGCCTATACCAAAAATTGAACATCTGCCTTACACCAGGTGTTAAATGTTTAGCATGCACGCTGCCTCTGGAAATGGCCCCCATGCTAACTCACTCAAAGTGAAAGGTCTGGTTAGCGGGGGGGGGGGGGGGGGGGGCATTTCTTCCAACCCTCCCAATCAAAACTGGAGATTCCTCTCTTGCACCAATACACACACCCACACACATATACACACCCTCACAGCGCTGTCATGATGCCCCCTCCCACGACATCATCATGACACCTCTGGATCATCATGAACCATCCTTCCTCTCCGGGGAAGATCGAGACCTTTTTCTAGTCCATCAAATACCTGGTTTCTCCCCCAGAGCACTCAGACCCTCCCTCATAGTTATCCCCCCAGTGGTGGAATTTCCGGAACCCCCTCCCTTCCTTCTCTCCGGCATCAATCAATTTTGGTAAGTCAGTTTAATGTATGTCTAATTTATGTTTTGTTATTCAATGTGATTTTGTTTATATGTTTGTATTGTACACTGCCTTGATTTTAAACAAAGAAAGGTGATTTATCAAATAAAATTAACTAACTAAGCCATCTTAGTGGCACTGCTGTACACACTGAATGATGCTGCAACTGTGTTTTGTTTTGTTTTTAATAGATTGTATTTCTGTGCTATATGTATATATTTGTAGAGCTATGTGTAGGCAACTCTGGTCCAGGAGTGCCATAATAAGGCCTGGTTTTCAGGATATTCACAATGAATATGCATGAGGTATATTTGCATGCACTGCCTTCATTGTTCCCAAATCTATCTCATGCATATTCATTGTGGATTTCCTGAAAAACTGGCCTGTTTGTGGCACTCGAGGACCAGTTTCCTACCCCTGCGCATGTGTTCTTTCTCTCACTCTCTCTCTCTCTCTCTCTCTCTCCCGCTCTCTCTATGTTAATCTATAAAGTCTAAATACCTTACTGTATATTGTGGGCCATTCTGCTATGCTTGAATGGGAATACATTTTAATATGGGTTGTTTAGCTTCCTGTATTTCTGCATAATGTAGACAGATATAAATACAGAAATAACTCTTCCCTTCCTTGCTTCATTAGGTGGGAAAGGTTTCATGTTCACGGTGAACGACATCAAGGCTGGAGTTGTTTGCTACCATCATGACGACAGCGATAGTATGAAGGATTTTGTGGTTTTCAGGATTTTTGATGGTCGCCACAGCATCCGGCACAAGTTTCCTATCAACATCCTGCCTAAGGATGACAGTGCCCCCATCCTCATCACCAACGTTGTTATTGAGCTCTGTGAAGGGCAGACCATCCTGATACAAGCCTCCATGCTGCAGGCCTCTGACATGGATTCCAGCGATGACTACATATACTTCAACATTACCAGGCCTTCCCAAGCAGGAGAAATAGTTAAGAAGCCGGGACCAGATGTTGTAGGTAAGGCTGTCCTCATCTTCCACAAATGCATTTTGTTCTCCTCCCTCTAAAAACTACAGTAGCTTCAAACTAGAAACTGTTATAAGTTATCTGTACTTTAAATGCAATGTGCAGCTCTGCCTCAATCTTTAAATGAGTAAAGTACAAGAGTTCTTGTCCAGGGTCACTTTTAGCACTTAAAAGGATCTAGATACATTTCTGTGGCTAGGCCCCCTTTTAATTGTTTCCATATTGACCGTCACCCTCTCTCATCTCCTCAAATCCAGCACTCTGCTCCTCCCTACCCCTTTCTTAATCTGATGCCTCCAGCCCAGTGCTGCAGCTTTCTTCCTCTGCGCCAGCTGACAAGAGAACAGCCTCATGCGGCTTTCTTCTTGTGCTGGCCAAGCACAGCTCCACCTTTTCCTCGCCCATACAGGCTGTCTTCTTCTGGCCTGTTTGGGCTTATGCAATGAGATAAATTGGCCTGCAGTGGAGGCAGTGCATGCAATTCTATCTCATGCACATTCGTTGCTGATATCCTGAAAACCTGACTGGCTGGGGAATCCCAGGACAGATTTGGGAACCACTATCCCAGGTGAAAATTCAGCCTTGCACCTCACACCCCTGATTAACTTTTCAGGCCCACAGGCACGGCCGCTCTGAGATTTTGATAAACTAACAATCGTGACCCTACCAACAACTCTCCTAGAACAATCCTGTAAAAGCACATAATTAGGAGTATGCATTTGTTTATAAACAAAATTAGAAATGAGCTGAAATATTTACACTTTGATTTCTTTAAAAATGAAATGAATCCCCCCCAAAAAAATATATTTGAGAAAGTAAATGATAAAAACCCCTAAAAGACCTGACGTTCACCCCTCTACCTCCAGAGTCCAGACCATGTTTGTTTAATGCTTCTACAAAGATCTCCAATGTAGAAAAGAGGAGGAATGATCTTCAGTTGCTCCTGCCCTGCCAACTCCTGGTTCAAAAATAGTACCAACCGGGCTTGAGGCCAACACTGATGCTGTTTTCTTGCATGGCCGTAGGCTGTACAGCTGTACAACAACATGGTGCAGAGCTGGCTGATACCACCTTCAGTTGAGGAACCACTGGGGCAGAAGTGACTCCTGGCCCTTTCTACATCAGAAACCTATACAGAAGGGGTAAACATGGTTTTTGGGGGGGGTTCAAGAGTGGCCATTTTTTTTTGTTTTTAATTGAATGTTTATTTTGGCTCAGCAAATGAAACAAACTGAAAAAAATAGTAAATGAACTGAAATTCAAATAAAGCCTCATCCCAAACAAATGTGTTTCCTTGTACATCCTTGCCATTTTGAATACTGGCAGCTGATAGCCTTTGCCCTCACTATGTCACAGGGGCCAACCGTCGGTCCCTGTGACATACTTACTGTTAGGGTGGTAAATCTTTCCCCCTTCCTGGAACACTTTGGAGACTGTCCATTTCCTTAGTGGTTCAGTTTAGCCAATTAATGCAACTAGATAACTAAATCTGGCTGCTCAGCATTAAAGAGCAGATACATTTCAAATGCTGCAAGCCTGCTAACTCTGAGGCCATGTTAATGGCTTGGCACGTGCATCTGTATAGAGCGTGCTCAGTTTTGATAGCAGAACTCCCATGCAAATATGTCCAACACCAAAATTGTGCACATACTTTTTCTACAGACTTTTTTGCAAAAGCTTTTACTTATACTTCATCGAAGTGACTTTTTATTTATGTATTTATGTATTTATTTATTTATTTATTTGCAAAATTGCACTTGAAAAACATTTTTTGCACACAGTTTAATTATGTGGCCATAAAATGAGTTGCTTTGCATAAATTTCCATTGCAGCTCCTTATTAAATATGAATTTGCATGAACCTGCACTAAAAGAAAAGTACACAGGAAAAATAGCTACTGTGTTTGTGAAGCAAAAGTTAACATCCATGAGAAAATTGTGCATATGGAATTTCACAAACTCACAGGTGTGCACAATTTGCCTTTTATACCAACATATGTGCATTTCTTGAAGTTGTTTGCACTGTAGTATTTTGGGTGTTTACTAGCTAGCCCACTTTGGAAATCCACTTCTTAATGACTAAATAAATCATTTTTAAAATTGGTTTTGTTTTGCAATAGGTTATCCTGTCACTGGCTTCCTACAGAGAGACCTTTTCAATGGGATTATTCACTATCACCACCTTGGGGGAGAAGTATTTGAAGATTCATTTGAGTTTATTTTGTCTGACAGCCATGATCCTCCTAATCTCTCGGAACCACAGGTACTGCATTGCACTGGAAATATTTTTCTAGTGGTCTTACTTAACAAGTAGTAAAAGTATAGAGGCACGATTTCATGACTGCTTTGCAAGACAGATTCCTAGAAGGGAATGGCGGGGTGCTTGCTTTGCATATTTGTCTACTCCTCACATTCTTTGAGAATTCACTTGAGAAATTTATTATCAATTCATTTTCCAACTTGATTCTGTTATTATTGGATGAAAGAATCTTGATAATGCAATAACTAGGCCTCATAACTAGAACATCGGAACTTGATCTGAACAAAGGTTAATTACTTAGACTGAGGTCCATATTCAGTCACTCGCCAGATTGCAACATCAGCCGGATAAAGTTATTCGACTTACTTTGGAGGTATATTCAATAGTGACACCGCACTATTGAATATAGCCAGCTATCTTAAAGTTAGCCCAATAACTTTATTTGGCTAACTGTAGGACAGTTCTAAGGCATGATCAGACTTACTGGGTCATTTATCAAAATGTGCTAAGGCGTTTTTGCATGCGTTCCGGGCTTATCGCATGCAAAAACGTCTTTAATGCATGCGATAGTGCCATAGAGGTAGATCTTCAAAACATACGCACGCACGTATTTTTGTTCGTGCCACCGGCGCGAACAAAAGTACACCAGATTTTATAAGATACGCACATAGCCGAGCCGGGCAGCCTGCCTCCGTTTCCTACGCGTCCCCCCACCTTCCCCTCCCTTCCCCTTTCTACCCCATCCTCCAGCCCTACCTAAATCCCCCCCTTACCTTTGTTGGGCAAGTTACGCCTGCTTGAAGCAGGCGTAACTTCCGCGCGCCGCCCCGGCATCCCTGTGAGCTAATAAAAGCAGCTCTCTCCTTTAGAGAGCCGGGCAGTGCAGTTTGGTTTTTTGGAGTTAGGAGTCAGGAGATTCTGCCTCAGTTGTTTCTGGCCTACTCCTGGATTCAGGCACCACTAGCCTCCAGTTTAGAGAGAAGGTCAGGAAGCTGCCTTTCCAGACTGGTTTTATTAGTCTTCTGGGTTGTTTTGAGGGATTTTCTTTTTGGTTGTAAGAAGCTTTGCGAGACCCCTGGTTTTTTGCCTGGAGAAAGATTGCGGGGAAATCTCTATCTGGGAGGGCCAGGATAAGGAAGATCTGCCCCTTTGCAACCTCATCAAGAACCAGGAGCTGACCAATGGCACTGGTAGCCCCTGTGACAAAGGCTATCGGCGCCATGATGAAACTAGCACCGAGGGTCTGAGTGAGTTCCCGGACCCCACCGCTGGACCACCAGGGAGTTTTGGTGAGTCTTGGGGGGGTCAGGAGGGTGGGGGGGGGGGTTTAAATTTTATTTAGGCCGAATTAAACAGAAATCTGTTTAATACGTGGGGAGTCGCGATGCGTTTCGCCTCCCCACGTATTTAACAAATAGCAAAAAATAAGTTGTGGATTTCAAATACGTGGAAAATGGATGCACATCCCTAACAAACAGGATGGAGTTGGTCCAGAGTCTGGCTACTAAAATAATCAATGGTTTTCATTCTAAATTTAAAGATCCGAACATGTGTACCCTACAGGAAAATTGAGAAAGGGGAAATATGACAGAGACATTTAAATACCTCGAAAGTTACATGTGCAGGAGGCAAAGTTCTTTCAACAGAAAGGAGGCTCTTCAATGGGAGGGAGGAGTCATGGGATGAGGATAAAAAGAGGTAGACTCAGGAGTAATCTAAAGAAATATTTCTTTATAGAGAGCATAGTGGATGCTTGGAACAGCCTGCCTGTGGAGATGATGAAGACTAGAACAGTATCTGAAGTCAAGAATGCGTGGGGATAAGCACAGAGGATCTCTGAGGGAGTGATAGGGATTGTAAAGTTGACTTAGTTGGCGTGGATGGACAGACTAAATAGGCCATACAGCCTTTTTCTGCCATCACATTTCTATAAATTTATGATTAATTTATATTGTATTTTGTTATAATATTTTAATATTTTTTATTTCAAGATTAATTTATAATATATTTATTTATAATGCTTTCATTATTGTCGATAATTGATAATGGTTTTCAAGTGATTATTATGATATTTTACTGATTGCATTTATTGTACCACACTTTGGATACAATTTGTGGAAAAGTAGGTAAGAAATTGATTTAACTACATTAAATTCCAAAACAACTCTTTTTACCTCCAAGTCTTGTAGCCTGCTGTCCCATTACAGGAAATTAGGGTGGTAGAGAGCAAATGCACATCTCTCTCCAAGTGTCCTAACCCCTTCCTCTGCTTAATGTTAGTAATCCTACGAGGCTTACCTTGAGTATTTGGCACCTGGGGTAGATAATTCTTTGGCACCCGCCCCTCCCCCTCCATATATAATTTTAAAATTTCCTAAACATCAATAAAATATTTCAAAACAGCAGACACATCAAATAACACCCAGTAATTAAAACTAATAAGGAGACACATACAATTTCTCTGTACCTCTCACATACAGACATGCTTCCTCCATCTTTCTCCCTCACACACGCACACTCACACACACATGCTTCCTCTGTATCTCTCTCACACACACATACACACACACATGCAGACAAAAATTGACCTGGAAGCCACAAGCCAGATTCTGTATGCAGTGCAACAATGGAAAAGCAGAAAATCACTATTCCTCAAAACAATACAATCCAAACAGCTGATGAATAGAATTTTATTCAATAATTAGCATTTCCAAACAGCTGATGAATAGAATTTTATTCAATAATTAGAAGCTCCTGTACAAATTTTTTAACATTTCTTAAACATCGATAAAATATTTCAAAATAGCAGACATCAAATAACACCCAGTAATTAAAACTAATTAGGATTTTAAAAATCCCCCACTCTCCAAACCTGTCACCCTGAGATTGTCATGAACTGGGGGTACACACACACAGAGACACAAACAAAATATGCTCCCTCTGTTTCTCACACACATACATGCTTTGGTGAGAGAGAGGGGGGGATCTTGAGTGTGTGTGTGTGTGTGTGTGTTTGTGTGAAAGAGACAGACACACACGTTTCCTTCATCTCTCTCTCACACATAAGTGCTTCCTCTTATCTCTCACACAGGATTCCTGTTTCACCCACACGCACACACACACACACACATGCTTCCTCTCTCTCACCCCCCCCCCTGCACAGAGTCACCCTCTCACACATAGGCATGCACAGGTTCACAGATACACACTCTCTCTTCTATACACTCACCATCTAGTACACACACAGTCACCCTCTGATACACACACACACACACTCCCTCTCATATACACACACACCCCCTCATATACACCCTTATACACACACAGTCACCCTCATATACACACACCCACACATCCACTGTCATACACACAAACACCTAAACACCCTCACACATACACACCTCATACACACACACACACAAACACATACCCACACACCCCCCCCCCCACCCTCATACACTGGCACTTACTTTCACAGGGCATCTCTCTCTTCTTCGGCTGCCAATGGCACCGCAGAGCCTACTTTTCTGCCGCTGGCACTGGGAGCGCAGGCGGCAACATTGGGTCTGTTCATCTGCCGCCAGCTCCCGGAGTGCTGGTGGCAATGCTGAACCTGTTCTTTCCCTCCGCTGGCTCCAGGAAATGTCAGGGGCGCTGCTGGCCTCTGCCACTGCAGGTCCTTGCTTTTGCTGGCGGAGTTTCCCCTGCCGCATCACTGTTCCGCGCCGCAGCAGGACCTTCCTGCCGGCAGCAATGACACCCCTTCCCCTGTTGCCACCCGGGGCAGACCGCCCCCCTTGCTCCCCCTTTAGCACTCCTCTGCCTACAATCCCTCTCCTTCTCACACAGAACGTACTACCTCATTGAGAAATGGCTTAGCCTTGAAAGCATTTCCAGAGTCAAGCCTCTGCATGCTTCTCCCATCTTTTGCTTTCATTTTATTTTCCAAGTGGATTCTAGTGGTCTTATCTCAAAAGAAACATTTGAATGCTATTGACAGATTGCACTGGGAAGGGAGAAATCTTGGATATTATTGAACTATACCTGGACAAAATGGCTTGGCTGAAAATTTCTCTTTTCTGCCTAGCTAAGAGTATGTCCCAGTATTCACAGTGCATATATTATTAACCGGGTAAAAAGTGGGGTAGGATGCATTTAGGCCAAGGGAGTAAAACAGTGCTCATACAAGCTTTTTTCAAATGCAGGTACACTGTTTTACCCCCAACATAGCCATCTGCACATGTAGGAGGTGCAGCATAGCCAGGCTGGGCTAGCATGTGCACTTTGTGACTGCTAATGTCTGAAGAGGAGGAAAGATTATTTGCTGTAAGGCACCCATGCTAAAAGTGCCCATCTACATTGCAAACAGCACAGGCTGTTCAAAACTGGCCCTTCAATAGCTCCTCGTTCACTAATGCTGCTTAATTATAAAGCTGCAAGTGAGTGAATCACTGTCTTCAAATTTATGAGCAGTGTGTTCTACAGTTCAAAGACAACAAACTCGAATTTGTTCTTTCTTAGACTGTGATTTTGCACATCACTCCAGTTGATGATCAGCTTCCAAAGGAGGCCACAGGAACTCTCCGGCACCTGGTGGTGAAGGAAACAGAAATTGTTCATCTAACTAAGAAGCAGCTACATTTCATTGACATGGAGTCACCCGAGAAGGAACTCGTCTATACAATAAGCACGCCACCTTTTTTCACTTCCATTTACGGGTATGTAACTAACTAGGGATGTGCTGTCACTTTAAAATGACAGACCCTAAGTCACTTTGTTTTGCTTGGCATTCAGAATGATGGAAAAAGTAACATGTTATTATGACATTTCATACCAAAGCTGCTTCATTTTCAGTTCTTCAAGCTGTCTTGGTTTCTTTTCTTTTTTTTTTTTATAATTTTAGCTGAGTCAGTCCTAGGTAAAGGAGGAAGTAGCCAGGACCAATCATTAGCAATCATAGCTTGCACCTGCCAATCATAGCTTGCCTTTTTTTTTAAACCTGAGACACAGAGGGGTACACTGACACAGAAGTTGATATATTCACCTTCAAAAATTTTTTACAAATGGGGCTTTGCATGCAAAGATATGCAAATTGTAGAGTTTTGCATGTTTTTACACAATAAGCCCTACTTGTGAAATTTGTCACCAGTTTTCCTCTTCATAAATAGTAACATTTTGTCAGGGTCTGATTAAACAAAGGCACTATTAACTTGCTTCACCAGTAGTTTTAATGAACAAAACGTAAAACAAACATTACCTGCGTCTCCTGACTTACAATAATGCAGGAGAATAAACCAAATAGCGAAACAGCTTGTTAGCATTCAGCAAAGTCTTTTTCAAACCCAGCCCTAAGGATTAAGAAAAATGTTGTTCCAGCAGAGAACTCTCTGCTGGCTAGAGTTTAAAACAGGTGTATTTCAAGGGCGGATCTACTTTTGGGCCAATGAGCTTCTGGCTGGCCCAGGCCCAGCCCAACCCATAATACCTGAGAAACAGCAGCACTACTGCTTCCCTACCTTTCCACCATAAGCATGGCTCATCTGAGAAGGTTTCAGATGACTACTCCCAGACTCTGCTGGTAAAGCCCTGCAGGTCCATACAAATTTCACACATAAGAATTGTCATACTAGGTCAAACTTAGGGTCCATCACCATGTGCAAAGTTTTATTCAAATTCAGAATTATTGAGCTACTGTGATGCAAGTGTTGCGTGCCCCGTCCGCGTCCGGCCCGCACACGGACCTGCTCACCCCTCTGGCTCCTCTGCAGGTCCCGGGTCGGCCTCCCCAGTGGCAGCTGCGAGCTCCTCCAGGCCTCGGTGTCCCGTGGCGGCGGTCACCGGGCCTTCCACTGTGCACCAGGCCTCACGCCGGAGTTCGGCATCTTCTGTGGCATTGGCCATACTCCTACGCACACGTGCGCGGACCGCCCGGCCTTTTGTAGGGCCAGGGGCGGGTCCTAGCTCTGCGGTGCATCCTGATTGAAGGAACTACTTAAGGAAGTCACTGTCTGCACTTCCTTGCCTTGGCAATCTGGTCGGCATTGTATTGTGTGCTAGATTGTCACTGAATTCTAAGCCTTGTTCCAGTCTCATTCCAGCCTTATTCCAGGATCCTACTGTTCCAGCATTGTTCCTGCATTCTACTGTTCCAGCGTCCCTCTGTTCCTGCGTCTGTCCGTCCGTCTCCCAGGTAGTACCATCGGACTGTCTCTCTGGAACTGACCTCAGCCTGTTCCTTTACCTCTCTGTCTGCTGCCTGCCTTGTGACCTCGTCTGACCCCCGGAACCAGACCTCTGCCTCGTTGACTACTCCTCGGACTGACTTGGATTCTGACCTCTGCCTGATTGACCACGCCTCCTCATTCTGGCTCTCTCCCTTGCCTTGCATCACCTACGCTGTTCTGGTCTTCCTTGCTTCATCAGACCTACAGCCTCGAGTCCGACCACGCTCCCCTGTTGTCTGTGGGCATGCCTGTCTACTACCTCTCCAGGAGACCCTGTGAGGCTCACCTAAGTCTAAGCAGCCTGGGTCCCTATGGGCTCCTCCCGGGGGGACCTCTGGCTTCCAGTGGTGAAGCTCATCCTAACCTCTGTTTCTTCCAGTGCTCTGCCCCCTGGGGGCAGGTGCTTCCTGGTCCCTACCAGAGAGCCATTCTCCACTGCTCCAGGTCAAGGGTCCACCCCCGAGCACAACAGGTTGCTAAGGCCATGGACTCGGTGGAGTCTCCCGCCTTCAGGGCCCTACCGGTTTTGGCTGCCACAGTCAAAGAACATCACCAAGCTTTGGAAATCTAGCCTCTTCAGTGGAAGAGCTTCGTTCCCAACTGTGAGATACCGCTCTGGCCAATCCCATGGGTCTATCGGCCTTTATGCTACCCAAAGCATCATTGGCACTCCCTGCACCCCCTCGATACAATGGGGACCCACGCTCCTGTCGTGGTTTCCTCAATCAGTGGTTTATGCAATTTGCACTGCATCCCTCCTTGTTCCTGAAGGAAACCACTAAAGTGATCTTCATCCTCTCCCCCCTGGAAGGGAAGGCTCTTTCATGGGCCTCTCCCTTATGGGAATGTTCTGATCCCTTGCTTTCCATGTTATCCAAGTTTGTTGCTCTCTTTAGCAGACCTTCGGAGACCCAGGCCGCCAAGCTGTAGCCAGCCATAATCTACTCCACCTCCGTCAAGGGTCATGGACGGTGGAGTTCAGGACCCTGGCTACTGAGCTTGGGTGGTAAGAAGATTGTCTTCAATCCATCTTCCTAGATGGACTCTCCAATGCTCTCAAAGATGAACTCTCCATCCGTGAGACTCCCACGTTTCTAGAGGAACTGATTTCCCTCACCAGGAAGATCGACCATCATCTCTGGCAAAGGCACCTAAAAGTAAAGGCCTCCCGCTCTCCTACACTGTGCCCCACGCAAGTCCTAAGCCCTCCAGCCAAGACTCCAGCACCACCGCCCTCTTCCGAGGTGGAACCTATGGAGGTGAACCATGGGCGACTGTCTCCGACCGAACATCTCCGTCGGAGGAAGGAGGGTCTTTGCCTTTACTTTGGCACTTCCGGCCATACTCGGCAGTTCTGTTCGGTCCGTCTGGAAAACTGCAATGCCTGAGCCCGGTGATGGTCCCGAGCTTAGGTGCTACTGTCACCGGCCCCCAACTCCTGCTTCCCATCTCTCTGGGCATCGAGTCCCACTCCTTTGCCACCATTGCTCTTGTCGATACCAGAGTAAGTGGCAGCTTCATCATGGATAACATTGTCAAGCTTCTGAACATTCCTCTTCAGCCATTAGATGTGAGTCTCCGCATCACCTCCAGGACTCATCACCCACCAAACAGTGGCTGTCTTACTGTGGGCATTCTCCATGAAGAGGAGATGTCCTTCTATGTAGTAAAATGATCGACACATCCAGTTATCCTGGGGCTGCCCTGGCTCCAGGCCCACGAACCCCAGTTCAATTGGCATTCTCTGCAGTTGGTGCAGTGGGGCTCCAAATGCCAGAAGACATGTCTATGTCAAGTATCTGCAGTTGTCCCTGTTCTGAAGTCTACCACTCTATCTGGGTTGCCTACTCAGTATGCTGACTTCAAAGATGTCTTCTCGAAGCAGAAAGCGGATACCTTGCCCCCGTTATGCAAGTTCAATTGTCCCATAGAACTTCTGCCGGGCACAACGCCTCCCAAAGGCAGAACTTATCCACTGTCTCACCCAGAAACCCTAGCCATGTCTGAGTATATCAAAGAGAACCTAGAAAAAGGGTTCATTTGTCCCTCTGATTCTCCTGCTGGCGCAGGATTTTTCTTCGTTAAGAAAAAGGACGGCGGGTTACACCCTTGTATTAACTACACAGGGCTCAACGCCATAACCCGCAAAGACTGATACCCCCTGCCCCTTATCAGTGAGCTGTTTGACCACCTTCAAGGAGCATGGATCTTCACCAAGTTGGATCTGAGGGGTGCATACAATTTGGTATGCATCCGACCTGAAGATATCTGGAAAACCACATTCAACATGAGGGATGGTCACTATGAATATACTGTGATGCCCTTTGGGTTATGCAATGCCCCAGCGTTCTTTCAACGTCTCATGAATAAAATATTCGAGACCTCTTGTACTCCTTCGTAGTCATATATCTTGACGACATCCTGATCTTTTCTAAAGACCTTGAATCCCATTGAGATCATATTCAGATCGTCCTCCAACACCTAAGATAAAACCATCTTTATGCCAAGTTAGAAAAGTGCCTCTTCGATCAAAATTGCTTACCCTTCCTAGGGTACATCATATCTGATCAAGGTTTCTCCATGGACCCAGATAAAGTCCAAGGGATCCAAGACTGGCCCCAGCCAGTAGGCCTACGGGCCTTACAATGTTTCCTTGGCTTTACCAATTATTACCGGAGCTTCATTGCCAATTATTCTACCCTAGCTGCTCCTCTCACCACCATGACCAAGAAAGGGGCTAACACTCGTGTGTGGACTCGCAAAGCACAAGCCGCCTTTCAGACACTCAAAGAAGCATTCTGCTCTGGCCCTTGTCTTCAGCACCCAGACCCAAGATGCCCATTCATTGTCGAAGTTGACGCCTCTGCAATTGGAGCAGGAGTTGTCTTAAGTCAATTTTCTCCCAAGGGTAAATTGATACCTTGCTCATTCTACTCACACAAGTTCTCACCAACAGAGCAACGTTACACCGTGGGTGATCGAGAACTTCTTGCCGTCAAGTTGGCACTCCAAGAGTGGCGCCCCTGGTTGGAAGGGTCGCAACACAAGTTCACCATTTTCACCGACCATAAGAATCTTGAGCAATTTAAAGAAGCTTAACTCTTGAACTCTCGACAAGCCCGATGGGCGCTCTTCTTTGAACGGTTCAACTTCATTCAAGGTTACCGCCAAGCTTCCAAGAACCTTTGTGCCGATGCACTATCCAGATCCTTTGAACCTGAAGATATCCCTGACGTTCCTAGATACATCATATACCCTGCCTGTGACCACTACAGTTCCAGCTGGGAAAACCATCGTTCCACGTAGATTACGTGAATGAGTTCTGAAATGGGCTCATGATTCCAAGTTGGCAGGACACCCGGGTTGTGCCAGGACCTTAGAGATGTTACGAAGATATTATTGGTGACCCAACTTGGCGCAAGGCTCTCGTAACTATGTAGATTAATGTCCTGTCTGTGCCCAACAGAAGCCACCTACCGGTTGGCCTTGGGGCCTACTCCAACTACTTCCAGCACCTACTGAGCCATGGTATATCATTTCAACAGACTTTATTACAGACCTGCCTCCGTCCCAGAACAATACCCTAATATGGGTCATCATCGACCATTTTTCAAAGATGTGTCACTTTATTCCTTTGCCGGGCCTTCCTTCAGCCCCAGAATTAGCCAAGTTTCTGAAGCACATTTTCCGTCTCCATGGACTCCCAAAAGAAATTATATCTGACCAAGGACCATAGTTTGCCGCCAGGTACTGGCGATCCCTATGCCTTGAGTTTCCCCATTGCCTTGAGTTTCACGTCGGCCTACCACCCGCAGGCCAATGGTCAAGCTGAAAGGACCAACCGAACTTTAAAAACATTCCTCCTTTCCTACGTGAATGATCAGCAGGACAACTGGTCTGATCTACTACCCTGAGCTGAACTGTCGCACAATACCCACGTCGCTACTGCTATTGATGTATCTCCTTCCTCCGTGGAGTTCGGACGACAACCTCGGCTGCCACTTCCAGTTCCTCTGACTGTTCCTTCTCCAGCTGCACAGTCCATGGCCCACACCATTTGTCAGGTGTGGAACCAAGTCAAACAATGCCTTACCCACGCCGCTGAACATTCCAAGCGTACTTCCGATGCCCATAGACGTCCTGCTCCACTCTTCCGTCCTGGCCAGAAGGTGTGGCTGAGTGCCCGACATATAAGATTGAGACTTACCTAGCATCCCATTGGCTCCCAAATACATTGGCCCATTTCCAGTGATCCGAAGAGTGGGAGCAGTATCGTATCAGCTCCAACTGCCGCGTGCCATGGGCATCCATAACACGTTCCATGTTTCCCTGCTGAAGCCCTTGGTCCTCTCCTGGCCCTCACATAGAGTGCCCTCTCCTCCATGGGTCTCTACAAAACCCAACACATCTCTTCAGGTAAGAGAGGTCCTCAACTTCCGTCAGCGTCAAGGGAGATGGGAGTACCTCCTAGAGGTCTGGAGAATGTGTGCAAGAAGGAGACTTTCTTCCTGAGTTTGGTACTGGCAGAGCTGGCAGTGGTCCGGGAAGGAGACTTGCTTCTGGCTCTGGTACTTGCCAGGCTGTCTGGGGCTTGTTCTCACCCCTCACCATCTCAGACTCCGTGGCACTCTCCATACCTGAGCAGGGTGTCTCCTCTCTCCGGTTTCCTGTCCTGATCTCCTGGCCACACCTAGTCTTCTCCCCCCTGGATAGCAGGGGATGCTGGTCTGCTTCAGACTCCCCTTTAGCTTCTCTTTCAGGGGTCCCTTCTCTGGTTTCAGAGTTGCTTTTCTGGTTTTAGTTTTCTGGTTTTGCTTCCTCCTCCTTATTTGCCCTCTTGTCTTATGCTTTTCAGCTGATAAATATGCATAAGCTCCTGCATAATCATGTGATGGGTGGAGGGTCTTTGTTGCATTGCAGGTCTTTTCTCCCTCCCCATTTCCTCGGGGGGGGGGGAGGGGCAGTCCTGCCATGTTGTAGGTCTTTTTCCCCTTCCCCATTGCTTTGTGGAGAGTACTGCCATGGCTGTATGCCAGAGTCAGTGTTTCTCTCCATCTCAGACTGCCCCCCTTCTTCCAAGGGTGGGGATCTCTCTGACCTCTGGACTCCCTTAGTCGGTCCATGACTCCTGCTTATGAGCTTAGCTGCTGTATTATCTCTCTGCCTTGGTTTTTATTTATACAGGAGCATACAACAGGCAGACCTTGATAAAGTATACTTCAGTGTAAAGTTTTCAATTGGGCAAGATATCTTCTTTTTCCACTGAGACAGAGTTTTGGCCTGTCAGTACTTTGGTCTGCATATTTCTTGGCTTTTATATTCATCTTTGGTGCTGTCAGTGGTAAAACATGGGACATCTCCCTACACCCTCCTCCTTCAGCATGGATTCCTTTACCTTAGAAACCCTGAAGATTGCCACCGTCCAAACTGTGCTGTATTTGGTTTCAGGCAGGCTGTAGGTGCCAGTCCACTGGTCTCCCTGTAGCTTGGTAGCCCAGGGAAATTGCCCTGCTTACTCTTTTCTATCACCAGCCCTGGTTATAAGCAAAGAATAGCATGTGCATCATTTCCTTCATTAGTGTTAATGGAAATGAAACAAAAAACATAAACAATAAGAAAACAACATAATAGCATAAAGCTCAAACAATGTAATAGCACAACTAATTTGTTTCGTGCATATTCCTATAACTAATATAATAGTTTTTCTTATGTGCACTGTGGGGCGGATTTTCAGAGCCCTGCTCGCGTAAATCCGCCCAAAACCGGGCGGATTTACGCGAGCAGGGCCCTGCGCGCCGGGAAGCCTATTTTACATAGGCCTCCCGGCGCGCGCAGAGCCCCGGGACTCGCGTAAGTCCCGGGGTTCTCGGAGGGGGGCGTGTCGGGGGGGCGGGCCCGGTCGTCGCGGCGTTCCGGGGGCGTGTCGGCAGCGTTTTGGGGGCGGGTACGGGGGCATGGCTACGGCCCGGGGGCGTGGCCGCGCCTTCCGTACCCGCCCCCAGGTCGCGGCCCGGCGCGCAGCAGGCCCGCTGGCGCGCGGGGATTTACGTCTCCCTCCGGGAGGCGTAAATCCCCCGACAAAGGTAAGGGGGGGGTGTAGACAGGGCCGGGTGGGTGGGTTAGGTAGGGGAAGGGAGGGTAAGGTGAGGGGAGGGCAAAGGAAAGTTCCCTCCGAGGCTGCTCCGATTTCGGAGCGGCCTTGGAGGGAACGGGGGGAGGCAGCGCGGCTCGGCGCGCGCAGGCTATACAAAATCGATAGCCTTGCGCGCGCCGATCCAGGATTTTAGTGGATACGCGCGGCTCCGCGCGTATCTACTAAAATCCAGCGTACTTTTGCTTGAGTCTGATGCGCAAGCAAAAGTAGGCTGTTCGCGCGCCTCTTAAAATCTACCCCTATGTATATTACAAGGAAAATAGTGCCCTGATTTGTCTAAACAACATACTATGTAGTTAGATCTTTTTTATTCTGTTTTGTTTATTCAAATATCTGATGATTGAATGTAGAACTGGGGGTCTTGAAGTCCATTTATTTATTTATTTTACAAATTTGTGGTCCGTTAATCCACAGACCTTAGCTGGTAACAAGAATTACATACATAATAAAAAGACAATAATTTACAAGCAGTACAAATCTAATATAATGCCTAGACTAAACAAAAATTAAACAGATTAAAAGCTTAAACATAACAGGAAAATATTGCTAGTCATCAACCATAGTAAGAATTACTATAGTCCCTTGCTATAATCCCTTCAGATAACTAAGTAGGGAAAGCTTTGGAGAAAAGTTAAGTTTCTAACATCTTTCTAAAATTTAATAGATTATATTCCATTCTTAGTGGTTATATGAGACTACTCCAAAGGTGTAACCTGCAATGATGGAAATACTCAGCTAAGCAAATGGACTTTTGTATAGGGATCACAATAATCTACAATCTGTTGAGTGCAAATCGCGAGGACGATAGTAGAAAACTGGTTGTAGAAAAGAGGGAAAAAGCCACTTAATGGCCTTGGATCTGTGGCTCTCTTGGGAGCCAGGGAATACAGCCAAAACTGGGGGGATATGTGCATGTAACTTTTAGGATTTTGTATGTTTGTGGGCCCCTGGGCCAACGGGAGCAATGGTACTACCCACAGGGAGGAGCCCTGTGAGTCTCACCGTCAGGAGGTGAGGTCTCGCCAGGCTTCAGACACAGCTGTGGAATAGAGTCTTTATTAGAGAGAGAAGGACTGCCCAAGAAGTGGGTAGTACAGAGGCAAGCACAAAGTTCATGAGGGAATACCTCCTAGTAGTAATCCGGTAATGGTCCGCAGAGTGGGGTACATTGAAATCCTTGGACTACTTCCTATCTCCGGTGTATCCCGCACTGCAGGCCACTACAGCATTCACCTTCATAGGACCTCCTATGAGCACCTCATCCTGTGGACCTCCTATACCATCATCTGTGGGAATCCTCTGACGTACCCCACACTGCGAGCCACTACCATTCCTGATCTACTTGAGGAACCCCACTGGTGTACCCTGCGTTACAGGCCACTACCAAGCCAACTCTACGAGAGGACCTTTTCAATGGATGGCCAGCGCCATCTTGTGCTCCTACCATGTGACAGAGGCTGACCAATGGCACTAGTAGCCCCTGTGACATAGTAAGGTCAAAGGCTATCGGCGCCATTTGAATACCGGCAGCCGAGGGTGTGAGAGTGCAGGAGATGGCTCCCGGACCCCCCACTGGACCACCAGGGAGTTTTGGTAAGTCTTGGGGGGTCAGGAGGGTGGGGGGTTGTAGTTCATTCAATTTTAGCCGGGAAACGAATAAGAATGAACGCATTAACGTATCGGGGGGCCCCCCTTGCCGAATGCAATGTATCTGCCCTCCGATGAATACGAATTCCGAATGCAATGTATGGCGTCCCTCTGCCTATGCCTAATACACCAACCCCAAACACCTATTGTCTAGTTAGACCACAGTGGGAGATTAAAGGATATAGTCACACATACAGCAAGAATAAAGGAAAGTGAGAGTGCAGAGTGACACTTGACTTCTGACCAACTTGAGAAACATAAAGAAAAGAAAGAACTTATGCACAGAAACATACCATGTGTTTACTGGAAGGAGATAGACTGGAACAGCTGTGAAGAGAAGTATCAGGAATTAATCATAATCTTTACCAAGTATCACCTACTTTTCATGCATTTTATTTTAGTTGGCACAAATTTGATTATTTAGAGACACATGCAGAGATATCTATACTTATCTGATGAGAGCTCTCATATTGTAAACTCTGGTACCAGATAGGGAATAGAAATAAAAGAAAAGGTTTAACAAACATAATTTTCTATATGGCGAAGAGTATTATCTGCTTTATATGTGATATTCAAAAGGTTGCAAACATTTCCATTGTTGATTCATGATATGGTTTCTTGTGAATAAAGAAAAAAAGTGAGAAAAGTGGGTTTTTTAATCTAGTTTTGAATTCATCTGACCTATTTGTTTTAAAGACCCTGCCTTCCCTGGGAGACTAGACGGGTGGGTTCTAGTCCTCTTGGTTCCTGTTCACGGGAAGCCCCAGCAGGAAGGAGGGCAATTTTCCTCTCTTATCCCCTCTTTTGTGGATATAGTGACTCCCAAAGTAACATTTGAAACCCCATACCATCTTACCCCAATAGTCACTGTACAGCAGTGGTTCTCAACCCTGTCCTGGGGACCCCCCCAGCCAGTCGGGTTTTCAGGATATCCTCAATGAATATGCATGAGAGAAAATGTGCATGTTATGGAGGCAGTGTATGCAAATTTTCTCTCATGCATATTCATTGTGGATATCCTGAAAACCTGACTGGCTGGGGGGGTCCCCAGGACAGGGTTGAGAACCACTGCTGTAGAGGGAGAGTCACTTCCCAGAAATGCAGTCATGCAGAGGGTGAAGTAGGCCTTGATGGTTTACCACAACTCTATTTCACTTACATTGTTAGAACAGGGAGGAAACCCCTTGACTCCCCTCCATGATCTCTGAATCCATCCATAGGGGTAGGCTGACATAATAATTGTATCAAATTCCAAAATAACAGCAACTTTATTTTTCCTGGAATATCCAGCCAACCAAAACTATTTACATGGATAAGTAAGTGTTTCACATATATACTGAACAAGTCATAAAATCATGGGCTTCCATATCAGTGAATATTGCCATTTCTGCTGGCCAGAAGGGTCAACCTGTTATCCTCTTCACTGCTTCTTCTCTCTCTGAGCCAGATGAGATTGTTCAACCCTGCCCATATCAAAATTCTCATCCAATGGGCACCAAATACACAGTTATTTCCAATAGCAATACTTATTCCTCCAGTGGTCTTGGGCCTTTTTTTTATCATTCTCCACAACCCCATCCTCTCAGTTCAGGTTTCCCTAGACCCTCTGCCTTAAGGACATTTTGGACATATCTTCACCTGAGCTCATCCCATTCGTGCTTCTACTCTGTACCTCTTTTGGGTAGTTCCTTGAGAGGAGGAAAAACGCCACTACAGCTCAGGCCTCTGGCCTCTCCATTTCACCACCCGGGTAAGCTACTTGTAGGGGGGAGGAGGAAACTGCTTCTTTCTCTCTGTGTGCTGGTTTGCTGGACCTCCGCACATCAAAGGACACTCTGGGGCACTCCCAATTTTGTGAATTTACCTCACTCCAGCCTTTCTCCTTCTTTCTATATGGTAGTTCCATAGGAGGGAGAAAAACCTACTCCTTGCCATTCCGCAACCTCCATCTTGTACTTCTCCGCTCCAGTCCAAACCCATAAAGGATTTGGGACTCCTCCCCATTTCTTCTTGACCTCGGGCCTCTCCCTTTGAGGAGAATAAGCCCCTGCAGGGTCCCACTCCCCTTGGAAGGTCTCTGGTCCTCCCAGCCCACAGGCTGTGCTCTCCAGTTGGTTACATAGCTAGAGGGCCCTAATCCCCACCCTATATGGGCAAGGGCAGGGGAGGAAAGGGCAAAACCCTACTGAAACTTTCCTTCTTTATACTGACCACTTCTGTCAGCAACCAATAGGTGAAACCCAAACCTTTATGGAACTATTCGCTCATTTTCCCAGTGCACATTATATCAGGTAATATACTCATTAATCAAAATTGGCATCCAGAGGCCAAATATTTTTACTACTGGCAACAACCACTTAAACATTTATTTTTTTCCAATAACCAGATATCTTAGTAACTCCCTGGGGTCTCCCCTACCCAAAACCTTCTGTAGGCCTCAGGCTCGCAAACAGACAGGAATGAAAGGGGGTCTCTCCCCCCATACAGATGTAAAGCCAGTTGGGTTTCACTATAAATGAAACTAGGGACTTTCTTGTAATGGGAGTAAAATCATCTATTTTTAGTTTGCATCTTACCGATAACTCAAGGCAAGGTACATTTGGATACAGAATGTATTTCCCCTCTCCCAGAGGGCTCACTATCTAAAGTTTGTATTTGAGGTAATAAAGGGTGAAGTGACTTACCTACAATCACAAGGAACAGTAGCAGGATTTGAACCTTGGCTTTCGTGGGATTGAGACCTCTGCACTAACCAGTAGGCCTTGCCTGCATTGGGGGAGTATTAGGAGATTCCATCCCCTTAAAGGGTCAGTCAGTAGGTTGCGCATATACAGGGTGGTTCAGTGAGTCAATAGAGGAGTAATCATTGAGGAGAGATATCTTGGAGGGAGCCAGAAAGGGGCAGTGAAGGGGCTGCACGCTGCCTGTGGCTCCATTGGATTCATAGGCGAGGGGATTCCTCTCCTCCAAGCAGCTGAGAGCTATCCCAGGAAGATCCAGCCCCTAGAGAACAGGGAGAGGATTTGTTCCTGTCAAGACAGCCATCTGTAGGAACAAGAGGAGGAATCTGTACAATTGTTTTAGCGTTTTGAAGAGCTGGAGGCCTTCTTGGAAATGTTGAGGGAGTCCAATGTTTTTAAAAGGGATTTAAGCAGCATAAGGAACTATATATATACTTTTCTGGACGTTTTGGAAATTATAGAACTGTTTCTTATTTTTTGGACTGTCTATGTTTTAGTACCTGTTGAGGTTTTGACCCTTTCAAGAAACAGCTATGTTTTTGTTTGATTGGATTAGTCTGTAAGTTGTCGTTTACTGTGGAAGCATTGCTAACCAAACATCTCTTGTTTCTGTCTCTCTGCCTAGCCGTTTAGATGGAGGCAAACTGGTGATGGTGGATACTTTACCCAAACTTAAAAAGGATCCTGCAGCCCTCATGCTGAGGTCATTCACACAGGTATATTATTTGTGAACTTTAATACTATGTGTGTGCAAACTATTTAAGGATAAAACTCAGCAAAAGGGGCAGTTTTGCCTGCTGTCAAAATGAGTTGCTCTTGACCTGACAAAACGTATGTGTCTCTGTCCCTAATTCTCTGAGAAGCCTCTACTAACTCTTTACTTGTTAAGAGCTCAGCTTTCGAACTCTAATCTTCAGTATCTGTCTGTAAAGTTACTGGTCATTATACTTCTCAGAATTTCCAAGCTAGAAGTACTCAGAGAGTTGCCAAGTTATCCTCTTTCAGGAGGGCGATGTTAGGTCAGTATTGGATTTCTGTCAGCCCCATCCTGATGCATTATGGGATCTGCAGAACTAAATTCACTGCGTTGAGCTATAAGTTCAAAACCAGGACTGGTCTAAAATCTCCCTCTTGGACCCAGGACCCCTGGTAGATGTGAACTAATGAATCTTATGCTTAGTGATCCCTTCTGATATGTGTCAACAATTTACGAGGGTAATTTAAATTTAGTAATGCTGTGGGTAGGGCAAAATTCTGCATGTGACTTCTACACGTAGATTTCAGCCCACCTTTTCAAAGTGAACTTGTATGCATAAGCTAATGTTGAAAATGCTGAGGTAATTGGCCCAATAAGTGCATAGATTAACCTGCACAGTTACATCTCCTTCTTTTAAAGGCCAAAAGTATGCACATACTTTCCAAGTTAACCCCCCCTCCTCCCCCACCTTCCCCCTTTCCTGGAAAGCCTCACTACAGTTTCCAATAAATTAGGCATCTAACCGAGTTACCACAAAAAATATACTGTATCGGTGTGCAGAAGACACACGAATGAGGAAAATCGAAATTACAAATTGTGTGCTGCGTTAACCCTCAGAGTGGCCGCATACAAACAGACAAATTTCAGAGAACCAAATAAAATGGAAGCATCTCATAACTCAATCACGTATCCTTTTAATCAGAGAAAATGTGTCCAGAACACATGTGAACATCTTCAGATAACAATAGCTTAATCATATGTTGTAAGGTTTCAAGCCCGGCTGAAACGGGCTGTTATCCACGAGCTCACCAGGCTGCAACAATTTGGCATCCAGAGTTGAGCCATGACTCAACTCTGGATGCCCGCTGTGGTCCCGTTTATGTTTGTTTCTATTCATTTGCCAAATCGCTGCAGCCTGGTGAGCCAGTGCCCTGCTCTCGGATAACAGCCTGTTTCGGTAGACCTTGAAACTTGTCCGATGAAAACCAGAAAATAATTCTTGCTATTATATATCTAAATACTTTCTCCTGCCTGATCAGACCAATTGCTGTAAGCTTATGGTCGTGGCATCTTCACATTTCTCCTTGTATCAGGGATTTGTTACTCCGCAGAAAGATCTGTCATTGTTCATTTATATAACTTACTGGATAACTGAACTGATGTGACACCTTTCGAGTTTTGCATTTGTCCCTCCCGAGGCAGAGTCGCGAAACATAGCCCCGTGTTGGGGGCCCAAACTTTAATACATATGATTAAGCTATTGTTATCTGAAGATGTTCACATGTGTTATGGACACATTTTCTCTGATTAAAAGGATATGTGATTAAGTTATGAGATACTTCCATTTTATTTGGTTCTCTGAAATTTGTCTGTTTGTATGCAACCACTCAGTGTAATGCAACACACAATTTGGCTTTTTTGATATAACTGAGTTATGCATATATTTTTACATGCTTTTTTAGAGCAGATATTTACATACATAGAACTAGGTTTTATGTGTGTAAATGGCTTACAAAATTCAGGCCAATAAGGGCATTTTCCATCTGGTCTATTATCCATATCAATGGTGATTTATTTTACCCCTTACTAAATTTTTTTGTAATTTTACATTTTGGAGCTCAAGTATTTGTAAAAATTCCATGATACCCACTGATTCTTGATGATAAATGTATCAACTGTCAGGTAACATAGGATTAGCAGAATGATTGCTGTATATTTGTGATCTGCCACACCCCCTTTTCCACCCAATCGAGAAAACTGAAGTCTGCCACAAGAGTAAAATCAACTTTTATCTTAATTATCTGGGCTGTATCTGAAAAAAACTTGGATAATCTAGATTCGGGATAAATGAATGTCCAGTGGTTCTCAGTCTTTCAACAATTTTCAACCTCCATATTAGAGCATCTCCCCTCAAGCAAAAAAAAAAAAAGAAAAAGAAAACCTCCTAGGTCAGTACAGGTATGTTCTTACCACTGGCAGGAGCAAGGCAGGGAGGGGCTACTCAGCACCAGCAAGTTCCCATCCATGGCATCGGTGCCAGAAGGGAATAGAATATCCCATGCAGTTGCTGAGAGTCTTGTCGAGCCTGTTGAATGGGTAGTTATGATTGAATGGGGGAGAGAGGGGGAGGCTGGATAGTCAAAATTGTGCTGTAATATAGCTCACAGAGGTGGCAGAGCCTTCCTTTCCCAGAGAGTCTTCAGGGCAGAGATGTGACCTGGACTTTGCTCAAAGTCGCCTGATGAGTGGCAATGAGAGGGTCAAAGTTCACTGCTCTGCGTGCTGACAAAGGCTTTCTACTACCCATCCCCATGAAAAGGAGCTGAATGGTGTCGCCGCTGGTTTCAAGTAGGTGAATAAAACAACATTTAAAAATATAAGAGGATTCTAAGTTGCTGTTATTCAAATGCCACATGCAGCCACCGGTGGATTTTTTAGTGATCCCCACAGATGAAGGAGATGACTAACTGAGTATTTTAGGGAAACATTAGCAATTTGCTCACCAGTAAGAGCTGGTGGGCACACACTGAGGCCATCAGAAAAGTTTGATGTGAGAACCCCTGATGTAAATGTTTCTCAATGCACACTAAGGCGTTTTCTTGTCTTGTTTTGTTTTTAACCAGTACGCCATAAACTACATGAAAGTGGCTTACATGCCGCCTCTGCTGGACATAGGCCCTGATCCTCAGCAAGTCCAGTTTGTTTTCTCTGTCAGCAACCAGCACGGGGGCACCCTGCATGGAATCTGTTTCAATATCACCGTACTTCCAGTGGACAATCAAGTTCCGGAGGTAGGTACAGGCATCGAGGGCAGAGATCTGCTTGGTAGCTTCCAAAAGGTGAGAGCACCAGCTGAAAAGAATACTTGCACCAAGTGCTGTGCTATTATTTGTGTTGTTATTATATTTATCTTTGTATCTTTTCTCCTTTTTGTGGGTACCAAGGTGCTTCTTGTGTGGCGCTTTGTGCAAATAGTCAAGTTTTAGGATATTTTTCCCGTGGAATTTTGACAATGAAGCATATGCCTCTCCTCCCCCATACTTGCATGGCGTCAGTGATGTCACTTAAAAGACAGACGATGAGTGTGCATTATGTGGCATTTTAGAAATACACACTACATATGGTTATGCACATTAGCACATGTCAATGCTAGGTCATTGTTATAACTCAAATCCTTCGAGGTCCTTATCTTCACCAGCGATAGCAATCGTGCTTGACAGTCACAAAGTACATTTTTTGCACTGGTAGCTGGTTCATGCATTTTATGTGCTGTAGTTTCTCACACAATCAACATGAAATAATCAGGTGTGCTGTGTGCAGCACGCCTGATTATTTCATGAATCACCAACTATGACGGCCGACCTAACCCTTCCCTCCTGGGCAGTAGGCCTTGGGGAGATATCCTCAGTGCAAAAGGACAATGCATCACCTGGAGAGCAGGTCCTTGCTACAGGATCCTTTCCTGCTGCACCTGGTTGATGCTCTCCCATCATGAGACCTTCTTCCTCCAAGGCAGCACCAGGGCTGCCAGTCTGAAGTTGAGACTTGACTACTATGTCCCTGAAGGTCCTATCTATATACCTCTCTGTCTGCCTCAGCTCCTCCAGGTCTGCCACTCTAGCCTCCAGAGATTGGACTCGTTCTCTGAGAGCCAGGAGCTCTTTGCATCGCATGCACATGTACAACTTCTCTATACTAAGTTCACAGCAAAGAAGCCTTTTTCATTCAACATTCATTGAAATTTTCTTGTCACCAGGTATTTACAAACCAGATGGAAGTTGAAGAAGGAGGGACATGCACAGTTACAACGGATTATCTTCTCATAAGAGACATAGACACCAAACGGGAGAACATTAGGGTCCAGCTCCAGAGAAAGCCTTTATATGGGGCAGTGCAGCTAGATGGGTTTTCCATGAGAGATGGCGACAGCTTCACCTTGGATGATCTTGTGACTTCCAGACTTAGGTAAGGGACCTGTATGACTTTATCATATTGTACTCTAACCATTAGATAGAAAAGCCATCTTTATTAAAATAGGTTCTCATATAAAGTGCCAAAATGCTCATTTCACTCCCTTAGCTCCTTTGGAGATGGGTTATTATGAAGACACAACAAAGATCTGATAATTTTTCCTGGATTTACAAATATGTCATGTTTGAAACATGACCAAATCTACTGTTTTTAGTTCCGAGAATAAAAAGTTATGGGGATTTCTCCCCAGTTTCTAACCAATTATAGAATTGTTATGCAATTAATAAACTATGCTTGGTTTTATTTTTTTAATTATTGGTATTTGGTTCTTTGTTTTATTTATATATTTATTTTGTTAGCTTATTTACCATAAAAAATAGTACTTTGATTCAATTGGAAAGGTTGAAACAAGAATTTTAGATATGCCAGTGCTCAATGGGAGCACTGAGAGGAGAGGATCACCTTGCTTTTGGCAGAAAAGAATCAGTAAGTACTGCTTGGAGAAATGTTTAAACTTAAAAACATTCAGGGGAAGTAAACTATTGGGGTATACTTTTTAGTCTGTGTGTTTTGCTTTAAATAGGTAGTCAGAAAGGCAAGCAACAAACAGAAGTTTGTGTGTTTGTATTTCCCAACCCTCCCAACCACCTCTAGCTCCTCCTTTAATTTATAGGCAGATGTGACTTTCACACTTAAATACAAATTTTATAAAAAAAAAAATCAAATCAGCCTTTTTACTTAAGGTGTGGGGAATTTCTGAGTTTATCAAGAGTTTAATCATTCCCTTGTAGGTCACTACCAGATATATAGTGAATACACTAATACATTTAAAAGTCTCTAATTGTATGCATTCCTACTCCCATAGAAAGCTAAAACGTAACTAGGAACTGAACAAATTTAAGATGAAGGCAGCAGTCCAGTAGCAAGAAGGGGGCCTCCCAGTTTTTTGCATCAAATGTCACATGTATGATTTTTTACCTGCTGGTGAGAAATTGTACGTGTGCATCTGAAGCAAAGAGCTCCTGTCTCTCAAAGAATGAGTCCAATCTCTGGAGTCTAGAGTGGCAGAACTGGAGGAGCTGAGGCAGACAGAGAGGTATATAGATGAGACCTTCAGGAATATAGTAGCCATGTCCCAACTCCAGTCTGACAGCCCTGGTGCTGCATTGGAGGAGAAAGGTCTCCTGACAGGATAGCATCAACCTGGTAAAGCAGGAAATGATCATGTAGCAAGGACCTGCTCTCCAGGTGATGCATTGTCCTCTCTTACTGAGGATATCTCCCCAAGGCCTACTGCCCAGGAGGGAAGGGTTAGGTTAGCCGTCATAGTTGGTGATTCGATTATTAGGAATGTAGATAGCTGGGTGGCTGGTGGGCATGAGGATCGCCTGGTAACATGCCTACCTGGTGCGAAGGTGGCGGACCTCACGCGTCACCTAGATAGGATTTTAGACAGTGCTGGGGAGGAGCCGGCTGTCATGGTACATGTGGGCACCAACGACATAGGAAAATGTGGGAGGGAGGTTCTGGAAGCCAAATTTAGGCTCTTAGGTAGAAAGTTTAAATCCAGAACCTCCAGGGTAGCATTCTCTGAAATGCTCCCTGTTCCACGTGCAGGTCACCAGAGGCAGGCAGAGCTCTGGAGTCTCAATGCATGGATGAGACGATGGTGCAAGGAAGAGGGATTCAGTTTTGTTAGGAACTGGGGAACCTTCTGGGGAAGGGGGAGTCTCTTCCGAAGGGATGGGCTCCACCTTAACCAGGGTGGAACCAGACTGCTGGTGCTAACCTTTAAAAAGGAGATAGAGCAGATTTTAAACTAGAACAAAGGGGAAAGCCGACAGTCGCTCAGCAGCGCATGGTTCGGAGAGAGGTATCTTTAAAGGATACTAATGATGCATTAGAATTAGGGCATCCCGACAGTGAGGTTCCAATAATTAGAAAAGTAGTCCAAGTGCTTGTAACTAAAAACTCACCTGAGCTAAAAAATTCTAACTTATCCCTATCAATTAAAAAGCAGAATGAAAATACAAACAAAAAACAAACTTTGAAATGTTTGTATGCTAATGCCAGAAGTCTAAGAAGTAAGATGGGAGAATTAGAATGTATAGCAGTGAATGATGACATAGACTTCATTGGCATCTCAGAGACATGGTGGAAAGAGGATAACCAATGGGACAGTGCTATACCGGGGTACAAATTATATCGCAATGACAGAGAGGAGCACTCGGGAGGAGGTGTGGCGCTTTATGTCCGGGATGGCATAGAGTCCAACAGGATAAAGATCCTTCATGAAACTAAATACACAATTGAATCTTTATGGGAAGAAATCCCTTGTGTGTCGGGGAAGAGTAAAGTGACAGGAGTATACTACCGTCCACCTGGCCAAAATGGTAAGATGGACAGTGAAATGCTTAGAGAAATTAGGGAAGCTAACCAAACTGCTAGTGCAGTAATAATGGGAGATTTCAATTACACCGATATTGAATGGGTAAGTGAAATATCAGGGCATGCTAGAGAATTAAAGTTCCTGGATGGAATAAATGACAGTTTTATGAAGCAATTGGTTCAGGAACCAACGAGGGAAGGAGCAATTTTAGATCTAATTCAATTCTCCGTGGAGCACAGGATTTGGTGAGAGAGGTAATGGTAGTGGGGCCACTTGGCAATAGTGATCATAATGTGATCAAATTTGAATTAATAACTGGAAGGGGGACAGTAAGTAAATCCATGGCTCTAGTGCTAAACTTTCAAAAGGGAAACTTTGAAAAATGAGAAAAATAGTTTAAAAAACTGAAAGGTGCAGCTACAAAGGTAAAAAGTGTACAAGAAGCATGGTCATTGTTACAAAATAACTTCCTAAAGTACAATCCAGATGTATTCCACACATTAAGAAAAATGGAAGGAAGACAAAACAATTGCCAGTGTGGCTAAAAAGTGAGGTGAAAGATGCTATTTTAGCCAAAAGATCTTCTTTCAAAAATTGGAAGAAGGATCCATTAGAAGAAAATAGGATAAAGTATAATCATTGGCAAGTTAAATGTAAGACATTGATAAAACAGGCTAAGAGAGAATTTGAAAAGAAGTTGGCCATAGAGGCAAAAAATCACAATAAAATCTTTAAAAAAATATATCCAAAGCAGAAAGCCTGCGAGGGAGTTGGTTGGACTGTTGGATGATCAAGGGGTTAAAGGGGCACTTAGAGAAGATAAGGCCATCATGGAAAGATTAAGCTATTTCTTTGCTTTGGTGTTCACTGAAGAGGATGTTGGAGAGTTGTGATTCAGATCAATTGAACCAAATCATGGTGAACCTGGAAGGTATGGTAGGCCTGTTTGACAAACTGAAGAGTAGTAAATCACCTAGACCGGATGGTATACACCCATGGTTTTGAAAGAACTAAAAAATGAAATTTCAGACCTATTTCAATTAATTTGTAACCTATCATTAAAATCATCCATTGTAACTGAAGATTGGAAGATGGCCAATGTAACCCTTTATTTAAAAAGGGATCCAGGGATGATCCAAGAAACTATAGACCAGTGAGCCTGACTTCAGTGCAGGGAAAAATTGTGGACACTGTTATAAAGAATAAAAGTACAAAGCATCTAGATAAACATAGTTTGATGGGACACAGCCAACATGGATTTACCCAAGGGAAGTCTTGCCTCACAAATCTCCTACATTTTTTGAAGGGGTGAATAAACATTTTCCCAAAGGTATACCCGTAGATGTGGTGTATTTGGATTTTCAGAAGTTGTTCGATAAAGTCCCACATGAAAGGCTTTTAAGAAAACTAAAAAGTCATGGGATAGGAAGTGATGTCCTTCTTTGGATTGCAAACTGGTTAAAAAACAGGAAACAGAGAGTAGGATTAAATGGTCAGTTTTCACAGTGGAAAAGGTAAACAGTGGAGTGCCTCAGGGATCTATACTTGGACCAGTGCTTTTTAATCTAACTAGATAAATGAAGCTTGACCGACGTGCCCGCAAATGCGCAGTAGAGAGCAGCTCTACTGCGCATGTGCGGGCGAGCACGTCAGTCTTAGGCAGCGTCAAAAAAAACCAAAAAACATGGCGGCAGCGGTGGTAGCAGCGGCAGCGGGCGGTAGCGGCGGCGGTAGCGGGCGGCAGCGGCGGCGGTAGCGGCAGCGGTGGTGGGCGGTGGCGGTAGCGGCAGCGGGGGCGGGCGGCGGTAGCGGGCGGCAGCGGAAGCGGTAGCGGGCGGCGGTGGCGGGCGGCGGCGGTAGCGGCAGCGGCCAATAGCGAGGGAGGGACGGACTAAGTGGGAGGGACGAAGAGAGAGAGTGGGAGGGAGTGACTGAGTGAGAGGGAGGGAGGGAGTGAGGGGGAGGGACTGAGTGAGGGGGAGTGAGCGGGACTGAGGGAGAGGGAGGGAGTGAGTGGGACTGAGGGAGAGGGAGGGAGGGAGTGGGACTGAGGGAGAGGGAGGGAGTGGGACTGAGGGAGAGTGAGTGGGACTGAGTGTGAGTGAGAGGGAGAGAGGGGGAGGGAGTGAGTGAGACTGAGTGGGAGGGAGGGACTGAGTGAGAGGAGAGGGAGGCTGGGGAGGAGTGGGTGAGTGGGTGGGAGGGAGGTAGGGGAGAGAGAATGAGGGAGGTAGGGGAGAGAGAATGAGGGGGAGGTGAGAGACAGAGGGATGTAGCCCGTTTTGAAGGGGTCTGAACGCTTCAACCTGACAAAGGACTTCATGTACCAGAATTCCCTGCTTCATGACGGGTTTACTTACAGTCTGCAATACAGCTGTAATTAGGACATTGAGAAACTCTCTGTCAGCACATTGCACATTTTCATTTTTTGGCTTCGCTGTTCTTATTCTCTGATAAGCTTTCACTGCTGTAACCTAGATTAGAACAATGGATGTATTATGTGATGGGCTGTATTACTGCAGACTCGCGAATTCCTTTCCAGAACTGCAAGTCCCAGCAGCCTCTCCTGCAGAACATGGGAGAAGTTTCACGAAAGTTCCAGGGTGTCTAGGGAGGGGGGTCAGTAGCCCCTTCAGCCGGAATATGCTTGCTCAGCAATGCTTAGAACGCATGTGTAAAAGATAAGAACTGT
Organism: Rhinatrema bivittatum; assembly: GCF_901001135.1. Taxonomy (NCBI): domain Eukaryota; kingdom Metazoa; phylum Chordata; class Amphibia; order Gymnophiona; family Rhinatrematidae; genus Rhinatrema; species Rhinatrema bivittatum. Next base: position 460,901,614 of record NC_042615.1, on the reverse strand, counting down.
AAAGTGCATAAGAGTCTGCTCCTGAATGGGAGGGGCATGCAGTTGTACTGAGCCTTTGTCTTAGCTGCATCTTGCTGGCAATAAAAGTCTATCTTTACGGATCAGTTGTCTGGACCTCCTTACTGACTAAAAAGAGACGGTTACATTTGGCGAGCCTCAGCCAGGAGGTACCGGGGATGCTATTTTAGCCCCCCAGTTGGTCCAGGGGATTTTGTGGCGGAGTGATCCCCCAGACTTGCCTGGTGAGTGGCCACCGCTGAGTTCAGTGATCAGGTATCTGAGGGGGTCATTCCACGGAGATCCTCTGAGACCTTTGGGCTGGTGATCTGGGAAGAAGGCTTTCATGACGTTCGGAAGAACCCTGCAGGCGAGTATTATGGGAATGATGGGAAAAGTGAAGAATAGCTAAAAGAGTAGCAAATAACCGGTCCATCCGTGAGGGGACCGAGGGGGCTTTGATCACACCCCAAGCGGTGGTTTGGTAGGAATTGCATTCCGAAAGCCACGCGCATAAAAAGAGGAAAAAGAAGTAACGCATACGATAGTGGGAATAGGTTTCTTGTTGTGTGAAAGTGACCCTTTTGTGTCTGACGGATACGGACCCCTTACCTATCCGTCTTCCCTTCCCTCCTTTGTCTGTGAATTCTATCCTGATGGGAGGGGGCGGTTCGACTCCATTAAAAGTCATGACGGAACACTATAGTGAAGTGTTCGATAGACATAAATGTACTAAACCCGGAATGATTCAACGATGCACCCATAGGTGGCCCAGTTTGTGTGTAAACTGGCCTCCGGTAGGAACTTTCGATTTCCAAACGGCCACGAGGGTCCAGAAAATAGTTAGTGAAGAAGGGAATCCGGGTTGCCCTGAGGATGTACCGTACATAACTGCTTGGATTGCAGTCATTGAGAATCCTCCGTCGTGGGCAAAGAAGTTAGTGGAGGGAGCCGCCCTCGTAATGGTGGCTCAGGCGCACAAAATGGGGAACTGGAAGTCCCCATTATTAATTAAGGATTGTAATGTATGTAACTGCTATCTGTGAATTGCAAGCACATGTACCAGGGATTTTTTGTTTTTAATTGTTTTAAACCCTAATAAGAAGAGATTTTGGTTTACAGATGCTGCACAAGACTACTATACAACAAATTAATGTACAGTGTTAAGTTAAAATACTGATTTGATTACTGGAGAATGCATTTACTGGTGTTGAAGTTTAGAACTTGATGGCAGTTAAGGGTTAACGGCAGAGATAATTACAGGAGAGAGGAGGGAATCGAGCCAGAGGAAAAAAAAAAAAAAAAAAAAAAGACGTTGAGCCAGTGCGTAGTGCATTCAACATGGCTGTGCGTTTCAATGCTTGTATATTTATAAATGATCTGGAAAGGGGTACGACAAGTGAGATGATCAAATTTGCGAATGACACAAAATTATGTAGAGTAGTTAAATCTCAAGTGAATTGTGATGAATTGCAGGAGGACTTTGTGAGACTGGAAGGTTGGGCTTCCAAGTGGAAGATAAAATTTAATGTAGACAAGTGCAAAGTGATGTATATATGGAAAAATAACCCTTGCTGTAGTTACACAATGTTAGGTTCTTTCTTAGGAGTTACTACCTAGGGAGAAGAGACCTAGGCGTCATAGTGGATAATGCATTGAAATAATCGGCTCAGTATCCTGTGGCGATTAAATAAGCAAATAGAATGTTAGGAATTATTAGGAAGGGAATAACAATTAAAAGGGAGAATGTCATAATGCCTCTGTTTCACTCCATGGTGAGACCGCACCTTGAATACTGTGTGCAATTCTGGTCACCACATCTCAAAAAAGATATAGCTGCACTGGAGAAAGTGCAGAGAAGGGCGACCAAAATGATAAGGGGCATGGAATGGCTGCCCTATGAGGAAAGGCTAACGAAGTTAGAGCTGTTCAGTATGGAGAAGAGATGACTGAGGGGGGATTTGATAGAAGTCTACAAAATGATAGGACATGAACAAGTTAATGTAAATCAGTTATTTACTCTCTCAGATAATAGAAGGACCAGGGGGCACCCCATCAAGTTAGCAAGTAGCTCATTTAAAACAAATCAAAGAAAATTCTTTTTCACTCAGCGCATAGTTAAGCTCTGGAATTTATTGCCAGATGATGTGATAACAGCAGTTAATGTAACTGGATTTAAAAAAGGTTTGGATAAGTTCCTAGAGGAAAAATCCATAAACTGCTATTATAGTAATGAATCAGCAATAGTAGCTTGAGATGTATTTCTTTGGGTACTTGCCAGGTACTTGTGACTTGGATTGGTCATTATTCGAAACAAGATGTGGGTCTTGATGGACCCTTGGCCTGACCCAGTATGGCATATCTTATGTTCTTATGTTCTTATAATAATACTGAAAGATGATGTTGCTGCCTGCTGCCATTTGTAGATAAATCCACACTTAAGTAATGTAAGTTAGAGCAGTTGTGACAGCTAGTATGTTTTAGGTAGTTCAACAAAAAAATAGTTACATTTTTTATTCTGATTAATGTTTCTTTTATCTAGTAAATAGGAGTTGAAAAAAGGTGGGCTACCTGGGCCCTGGCCTGCCAAACCTCTCCTACTTGCACTATGGAAATCCTGTTGCCAGTTGACACAGCACAGCTCTGCGTTTTCAAGTTGGTCTTGTGAGAGTGCAGACAGTCAGGTGGTGTTTGCATCATCAGCACTTCCAGATGGAGACTGCATGATAAGGAAGGCAGGCAGACTGGGAAGGAGGGAAGTCTCTGAGGCTGGAGACTGGCTGGTGCTGGGGGGCTATGGGGCTGGACGCTGACCGCTGGCTGGTGAGGGAGGAATGCTGGCTGGCTGCAGGAGAGGAAGATTAAAGCTGGCTTGGGGGGGGGGGCGGGGTGGAGGTCGAGGCTGACTGGCTGGGGGAAGGGGGGGGGGGGGGGGGAAGGACTGGAGGCTGACTGGCCAGCTGGGAGCGCTGGAAACAGGACTTGAGGATGGCTGACTAATAGTGACTATGGAATTAGCCTGCAATCTGGCTGGCTGATGGGGAGGAAATGGCTGGGGACAGGCTGACTGGTGGCAAGGCTAGTTGGTTGGGAGGAATAATTGATGGGGTGCAGACTTGCAAGCTAGTGGGTACAGAGGAATGGCTTGTGTATGTGAAAGAGAGCTTGCAGGATTGGGGGTGAGAGAGAGGCTAGAGAGGGGGGGGGGGGTGAAAGGCAGCAGGACCAGAGTAGAGGTAGGGATAATTCTCCCTTTTCCCCAATCCCCGATTCTCCTTCTGCTTACATCCTCCCTTTCTTTTCTCTGCTCTCCCCACTCCCAGATAGGAGGGGTGGATAGAAATTGAGAAACTAGAGGTCAGGGCAAGGGGGATGCTGCTGTGCCCAGGGAGTCAGTTTTTCAGTGTTGCACTGCATACTCAGTCTGGCTTCTTGTGGTTTCCATTTCAGTTTTTGCCTGCCCATTTGTAATTTGTGGTCAACTATTCAGTATTTGGTGAAGGTTCTGCGCGTGTGACTGAGCTGAGGTATTTTGCTAGCGTGTAGAGATCCGTAGCAGTCTTGTTCTTTGTGTTTTCCCAACAAGAAGTGCATTGGTGTTCTAGGGCCTGGTGTAGTATTTGCTGTCCTGCCTTTTTATAGATAGGATTACTGTTTTGGGGGTCTTGTGAGTTAGTGCCGCTGTGGTATGGCAGTTTTGCTACATATGTGATGTGTGTGTATTTGGGGCGTGGGGGGGGGGCGGTTTGTAAGATTTTGTATTATTTCACAGTGTGCCTGGTAGTGGAGGGAGTTTGTGTTATTGTTACTTAGATGACACTAGAATTTTATTGTATGGTGAGGTGTAGAGGAAAATATTTTGAAGGTGTCTATGTTGAAGGTGTGGGGTGTTCTGTTGATACTGAATATATATTTAGTGAACTGGCGGCACAGGATTTATATTGGGTTTGTCTGGTATATACGGTGACAAGAATGAACCTCGCTCTTAAGCCAGGGTATGTTGAGTATGATCTCAATCTTTCAGATTTACTGCTAGTTCTCTTCTTAATACTTGCATTTTTTCTGAAGCCTGTATGGTGTAATATGTACAGACAACATAGCAAGGTAAAGTGAGCTTGGAAGATCTTTATAATCAGGTGAGTGGGGTGCCCAAACAGTTAGAACTGTTTCTATATCTTTAGGACGCATTTTCTTGCTCTCTGATTTCATCTCATATTTCATATAGATTTCATATAGAAAAACAAACAAATAAATCAATCTCTTAGTACTTGATGATCTCCTCTCTCTCCATACAATACAGAATAGTTGCTTAGTATTGACATTTCTATTAATTATGCTTTTGTTGTTTTCTTCCTTACCACTATGTCTGATTTTCTAGTATCAAGTCTTGTTTTCCAGTATCAAACCTTTTATTGGTTGGACTGGGGAATGAATCATGATTTATATGAAGAATGTATGTAAAAAAGAATGTAAACATACAGTAAGAAACGAGGGCATTTCTGTGCTCTGCTTTGTGTTTGCTTCCTTGCTCATGCCTTCTAAATGAAAAAGGAAAGTGTAGGCTTACCCCTCAGAGCCCATTCGGCCCTTGTTTGAGCAGAAGATCATGGATATCTCTGTTTCTGGACTGGCTCTTTCAAAGGGGACTTAGGCAAGGCTCAACAGAATGCTGGTTTTGGGAATGACCGGCTTTTCCAAGGCAGACATCAGGGGCAGGTCTATAATGAGGCAGGGTGAGGCGGCCGCTTCAGGCAGCAAAATATTGGAGTGGAAAAAACTGCCCCCTAAATGCCTGGCAGCCTTCTCACTTGCTTCCAAGAGGGCACTACATTTGATCTCATGGAAGAAGAGACCATGTGGCTGAAGAGAGGAGGAGCCGCGGCAGACTGGACCAGGCGGCTGAAGAGAGGAGGTGTAGTGGCAGGTCAGGCCGTGGGCTGAAGAGAGGAGGAACAGCAGCAGGAAGAGCTGCCTGGCCGAAGAGCAGTGGAACTGCAGCAGGCTGGGCCATGTAGCTAAAGAGAGAAGCAGCAGAGGCAGATTGGGTCTCATGGCCAAAGAGACGCAGGAACTGGGCACATGGCCGAAGAGAAGCATGGGCCCAATCAAAAGAAGAGCAGCATCCTCTCCACAATGACGATGGTATAAGAACTGAAGCTGCTTCTACTGACTTCATCTGACTGGGGAGAGAAAAAAAAAGTGTGTGTGTGTGTATGTGTGTGTGTGAGTATATGAAAGTTTATGTATCAGTGTGTGTGAGCATGTGGAGGGGAGAGAGAGCATGTGTGTGTGTGTGTGTGTGTGTGTGATCATGTGGGAGAGAGCATGTATGGGTGATGTGGAGAGACAGCATATGTTTGTAATCATGTGGGGGAGAGAACATGGGTTTGCGTATATGATCAAGGGGCTAGAGACAGAATATGTATATAAGAGCATATGTGTAGGAGACCATGTGGGAGAGAGGGTGTTTGTATGAGAGCATGTGTGTGAGATCATTTGAAGGAAAAATATCATGTGTTTGTGATTTTGTGGGGTAGAGAGCATTATGTGTGATCATGGGGCGAGCATGTGTGTGGGATAGCATGTGTGTGTAATAGCATGTGGGAAAGAGAGAAAGTACATATATGAACATGTATGAGAAAGACAGTTTGCTTGTATTGGAGAGTGAATGTAAGAGAGAGAGAGGAAGTAGGAGTCACGTCGGCCGACTGAGGTTGGTCAGCGTTTCTGAGACCATGGGGTGGGCCATGGTTCAACAATTAGCCCTCTAAGGTGTCCAAAGAAATAGCCCTGTAGCAGGGCTGCCACGGATCCCATCCCTTAGCAGCCCAGAAAAGGAGGCCCAGCAGCAGGGCTGCCGCAGGCCAGGGGTAGGCTTGGGCACGATTGGTGTGTATGTGAAAGAGAATGCTTGTGTGTGAGAGCAAAAGGCTGTATGTGCATGAGAAAGAAAGACGGCATGTGAGAATGAGAGCTGTGTGTGTCTGTGAGATGGAGACAGCATATGAGAGTGAGATCTCTTGTGTGTTTGTGAGAGAGAAAGACAGTGTGTTAAAGTGAGAGCCTGTGAGTGTGTGCTTGAGGGAGAAAGGGAAGAAGAAGAAATAGAAAAATAGACCCTGAAAAAGGAATTGGGAAAAAAAGGAGAAGAGGAACATGAAAAAAGGGGCCTGGACCAGCCAGTTAGAAAAATAAGATCAGACAACCTAACCCATTTTATTTTGATATTTTAGTGACTGGCATATGCTATTTTTGGGAATGTGCATTATATATTTGTATTTTTCTCTTTCTTCAGAATTTCCTTGTTCGGTGTGGTTTCTCGGCCTTTCCATTTCAGTTTTGTTGGCATGTTTCTGTTTCTAATTTGTAGTCCCTTATTCTGTATTAGGTAAGGGTCAATCTGTATTCTGCGTTAATGTATGGGTGTGTTTGAAAAAGGGAGAGATGAAGGCGTAGGGGGGCAGGGGGGCAGAGGGGATGGGGGAGGGGGTAGGCAGGGGGCATCATCTCATCCCTCACCTCAGGCATAAGATTGCCTTGAGCTGCCCCTGGCAGACATCTCCTCGACCCTACCCGACAGCAGACCGCCTGCATTCAGATGACAGGATCATGGCATTGAATCAGTCCATGGTGCAGGAGGTGGAATCGAGTGCCTATTTGGACACTCGAGGTATCAGCCCTTGGAACATGGAAGAGACGAGACTCTTTGAAACATGGAAGAGACAAGAATCTTTGGAACTTGGAAGAGACAAGACTCTTGGAACTTGGGAGGAACTGTCCCTCATGGCTCCCTACATAGCCCGATGTAGACTGGTCACAGACTACCCTATCCCGTAGCGTGCCCTACACAATCTGAGAGGCTGGTTGCAGACCACGCGGGGAGCGGAACAAGCACAGGATGGAGAGGATCTGGTCAGTGCTTGAGAGAGACCCTGCCAGAAGGGGAATCCAGTCACCTGAAGACGGACAACAGATGAGACAGATTTACTCCCACGAAGGACGGCTGGAGACAAAGTCCGGTGGACGACAAGGCTGCTTGCGGATTCTTCATGATCAAGATAAGGAAAGAAGGAGATCGGTACACAAGAGAATGGTACCTCCGAAGGCAAGGGCATCTGGACATCTGGACACCTGGACATCTGAACAAGTGGACATCTGGACATCTGAACATCTGGATGAGAGGACTCAGGATGAGTGGACATCCGGACATCAGAACAGGTGGACAAATGGACATCTGGGCGGGAGGATATCTGGACATCTGCATGAGAAGACACCTGGACATCTAGACATAGACGAGGAACTCTAGGGCTTCAGGAAGGGAAGCCAAGGACTGGAACATACCACGAAGAAGGTCCAACGAGGGACGAGACCCGAAACATCAGACGGAGACATCGAGAACAAGAAAACATGGAACATGAAGTTATCTGGACAGGATGAAACTCCTTGGAAGCTGGAGAATGCACTGGAGCTGATTAAACTCCATTCGAAGGCCCTGAGGAACTGAAGAAGGGCTTTTATATAGGGCAGGTCCAGGAAGAGCTCGGAGGACATCATCCAGTGGTGCCAAAGGGTTCTTCCTGCTTCTGGCCCTTTAAATGGAATGAGGAGGCACACGCCCGAGGCTAGGGGACCCCGGAGGAAGGTAGGCAGAGCTGAGGCCTGCGGTGGCATTCTGCCACGTGGAGGAAGAGAGAACAGGCCAGAGGAGGCTCCAAGCCGCAGGAAAGCCTGGCAGCATGCGGCATCTGCCATGAAGATGAAGGCCCGACGGCAGTGGCTCACGCCGCAGGAGGAAATCCCAGCAGGGACTTCCCTGCAGAGGCGGAGTTGGCGGGTCCAGCCACGAGGGAGGAGAGCGGCAGCGACAGCAGCTGGCCGCGTCGAGGGATACCGTCAGCGGCCAAAGGCCGTGAAGAGAGGCAGCAGGGACGAGCCGGTCAAGGAAAGAGGTGAGAGCCTGTCCGCAGGATGGGGTCCACGAGCAGGATCATAACATCAGATTTGAATTAATGACTGGAAGGGGACAGTAAGCAAATGCATAGCTTTAGTGCTAAACTTTCAAAGAGGAAGCTTTGTTAAAATGAGAAAAATAGAAAAAAACTAAAAAGAGCAGCTACAAAGGTAAAAAGTGTGCAAGCGGCATGGACATTGTTAAAAAATACCATCCTAGAAGCACAGTCCAGACGTATTCCACACATTAAGAAAGGTGGAAGGAAGGCAAAACAATGACCGGCATGGTTAAAAGGTGAGGAGAAAGAGACTATTTTAGACAAAGGTTCTTCATTCAAAAATTGGAAGAAGGCTCCAACAGAAGACAATAGGATAAAGCATACGTGTTGGCAAGCTAAAAGTAAGACATTGATAAGACAGGTTAAGAGAGAATTTGAAGAGAAGTTGGCCGTAGAGGCAAAAACTCACAGTAAAAACTTTAAAAAATATATCCAAAACAGAAAGCCTGCGAGGGAGTCAGTTGGACCGATAGATGATTGAGGGGTTAAAGAGGTACTTAGAGAAGATAAGGCCATCGCGGAAAGATTAAACAGTTTCTTTGCTTCGGTGTTTACTGAAGAGTATGTTGGGGAGATACCCGTTCCAGAGAAGGTTTTCATCGGTAACGATTCAGATGGACTGAACCAAACCACGGTAAACCTAGAAGATGTGATAGGCCTGATTGGCAAACTGAAGAGGAGTAAATCACCTGGACTGGATGGTACACACCTCAGGGTTCTGAAGGAACTAAAAAATGAAATTTCAGATCTATTAGTAAAAATTTGTAACCTATTATTAAAATCATCCATTGTGCCTGAAGACTGGAGTATGGCTAATGTAATCCCAATATTTAAAAAGGACACTAGGGATGATCTTGGAAACTACAGACCAGTTAGCATGACTTCAGTGCCAACATAAATAGTGGAAAGTGTTCTAAATATCAAAATCACAGAACATATAGAAAGGCATGGTTTAAAGGGACAAAGTCAGACATGGCTTTACCCAAGGCAAGTCTTGCTTCACAAATCTGCTTCACTTTTTTAAAGGGGTTAATAAACATGTAGATAAAGGTGAATTGGTAGATATAGTGTATTTGGATTTTCAGAAGACATTTGACAAAGTTCCGCATGAGAGGCTTCTAGGAAATGTAAAAAGTCATGGGATAGGTGGCGATGTCCTTTCGTGGATTACAAACTGGTTAAAAGACAGGAAACACAGAGTAGGATTAAATGGTACTTCGCCTTAATTTATAATTTTAAAACAGTTACAATTATGTTCCTTTTATTATATTTATCAAGTTGTTTGTTCCTCTCTCTCCTTCTGCCCTATTCTTTCTTGCTGCTCTTCCCCTGCCCACCTCTCACCTTTTTCTTGCCTGCTCCCCTTCTCCCCTACCCTTGTTCATTGTATTTTCTACCTGCTTCAGTTTTTTGTAAACCGGCATGATATGCCCTATGAATGTCGGTATATTAAAAGTTAAATAAATAAATAAATAAATGGACAATTTTCTCAGTGGACGGGGCTGGGTAGTGAAGTGCCTCAGGGATCTGTACTAGGACCTGTGCTTTTCAATATATTTATAAATGATCTGGAAAGGAATACGACGAGTGAGGTAATCAAATTTGCAGATGACAAAAAATAATTCAGAGTAGTTAAATCACAAGCGGATTGTGATAAATTGCAGGAGGACCTTGTGAGACTGGAAAATTGGGCATCCAAATGGCAGATGAAATTTCATGTGGATAAGTACAAGGTGATGCATATAGGGAAAAATAACCTATGCTATAGTTACACGATGTTAGGTTCCATATTAGGAGCTACCACCCAGGAAAGAGATCTAGGCATCATAGTGGATAATATATTGAAATTGTCGGCACAGCAGTCAAAAAAGCAAACAGGATGTTAGGAATTATTAGGAAAGTAATAGTGAATAAAACGGAAAATGTCCCAATGCCTCTGTATCGCTCCATGGTGAGATCATACCTTTAATATTGTGTACAATTCTGTTTTCCGCATGTTAAAAAAGATATAGTTGCGATGGAGAAGGTACAGAGAAGGACGACCAAAATGATAAAGGGAATGAAATAGCTCCCCTATGAGGAAAGACTAAAGAGGTTAGGGCTGTTCAGCTTCGAGAAGAGACGGCTGAGGGGAGAATATGTTAGAGGTGTTTAAAATCATGAGAGGTCTAGAATGGATAAATGTGAATCAGTTATTTACTCTTTCAGATAATAGAAGGAGTAGGGGGCACTCCATGAAGTTAGCATGTAGCACATTTAAAACTAATCAGAGAAAGTTCTTTTTTACTCAACGCACAATTAAACTCTGGAATTTGTTGCAAGGGGACATGGTTAGTGCAGTTAGAGTAGCTGGGTTTAAAAAAGGTTTGGATAAGTTCTTGGAGTAGAAGTCCATTACCTGCTATTAATCAAGTTGACTTAGAAAATAGCCACTGATATCACTAGCATCAGTAGCATGGGATAGATTTAGTTTTTGGGTACTTGCCAGGAATTTATAGCCTGGATTGGCCACTGTTGGAAACAGGATGCTGGGCTTGATGGACCCTTGGTCTGACCCAGTATGACATGTTCTTATGTTCTTATGTTCTTAGGTTGCATCAATCACACCACAGTCACAAGGGTCCACTTTCTCCGTTGATGTTACATCACTTTTCTGTATGAGCGGTTTTTGTTTGTATTTAAAATTTTTTGAAATTAGTTTTAAAAAAATTGGTAGTGGAAGCTGGAGGTGGAGTTTGGTTGGACTTTCCCCACCCAATCAGAAAGGCTTGCCACTGCCCCAAAGGTTTAGTGTTGGGAGTCAGGAGGAGACAGTTCTGGAGGAGTAAAGATTCTCTAGTCTATAGTATGAGTTTAGGGGTAATGGAGAAAAATTTAGTGAAATAGTTAATTAAAAGGGATGGGAAGACATAGTAATATTATAGATGAACCTAATTTTTGTACAGGGAAGGAACAAATCACTAGGGATGTGAATCGTTTTTTGACGATTTAAAATATCGTCCGATATATTTTAAATCGTCAAAAAATTGTTAGGGCCACGATACAATACCAATTCCCCCGATTTATCGTTAAAAAATCGTAAATCGAGGGAAGGGGGAGGGCAGAAAAACCGGCACACTAAAACCCCCTAAAACCCACCCCCGACCCTTTAAATTAAATCCCCCACCCTCCCGAATCCCCCCCCAATGCTTTAAATTACCTGGGGATCCGGCGGTGGTCCAGAACGGCGGCGGTCCGGAACGGCCCCCTCAATAGAATCGTGTTGTCTTCAGCCGGCGCCATTTTTCAAAATGGCCGCCGCAAAATGGCGGCGGCCATAGACAAAAACGATTCGACACAGGAGGTCGTTCCGGACCCCCGCTGGACTTTTGGCAAGTCTTGTGGGGGTCAGGAGGCCCCCCCAAGCTGGCCAAAATTTTCCTGGGAGTCCAGCGGGGTTCCGGGAGCGATTTCTTGCCGCGAATCGTTTTCGTACGGAAAATGGCGCCGGCAGGAGATCGACTGCAGGAGGTCGTTCAGCAGCGGTCCGGAACCCCCGCTGAACGACCTCCTGCAGTTGATCTCCTGCCGGCGCCATTTTCCATACGAAAACGATTCGCGGCAAGAAATCGCTCCCGGAACCCCGCTGGACTCCCAGGAAAATTTTGGCCAGCTTGGGGGGGCCTCCTGACCCCCACAAGACTTGCCAAAAGTCCAGCGGGGGTCCGTAACGACCTCCTGCGTCGAATCGTTTTTGTCTATGGCTGCCGCCATTTTGCGGCGGCCATTTTGAAAAATGGCGCCGGCTGAAGACAACACGATTCTATTGAGGGGGCCGTTCCGGACCGCCGCCGTTCTGGACCACCACCGGATCCCCAGGTAATTTAAAGCATTGGGGGGGGGGTTCGGGAGGGTGGGGGATTTAATTTAAAGGGTCGGGGTGGGTTTTAGGGGGGTTTAGTGTGCCGGCTCACGATTTTAACGATTTTTCACGATAGTTTACACACCCAAACGGCAACAATACGATTCCCTCCCCCTCCCAGCCGAAATCGATCGTTAAGACGATCGAGGACACGATTCACATCTCTACAAATCACAACTGTTTGTGAACGAGGTGGCTGGACAATGAGTAATCAGTTGACTGGAGGTGGTAGTACATGGTAAATGGAAATTATTTCAACTCCATAGAAATGAGGGTAATTCCAGCTGCAACAGAGCAATGATCAAGATGCACACTCTGTCATTTTCCATTGTAAAATGTCAATTCAGCTGACATGACTAATTTGGAGCTCAATTCCCACAGGTACCAGCATGACGGCTCGGAGGTTCTTCGTGATGATATCTTCTGTGCAGCCACAGATGGTGTTAATTCTGTGGAGTTCACCCTAACAGTCAAGGTCAGCACTGTTTCAAATCACAACTTATGAGTAGCACATAAAGTAGAAATATAAAACAGCATGTGCTTTCTGACAGCTGTAGCATTTCTTTGGAAGAATCATCCTAGTGGACCCTTTCTGCCTGTTGAGTTCTGACTTTGGTCACTACACTCCACAAGTTAGCAAATGTGATGGACAGCTGCATCTCCTTTGATCTTTTTTATGTATCCTTGTCCACAGGAAAAATGTATCCATGTTAGAATAATTAAAGAGACCGACCTGATAGCTCAGGAGCGGTAGTTACATGCCATGTAGGAAAGGGCCACCCTGCTGCCTTGTGGTTTGATTGCCAGCTCAGGTATTTCACGCCTTGGTTTCAGGAATAGCTGGGGACGTTGCAGAGGCAGCATTCATAGTTCCTAGGGGGAGAGGGTCCCACTCATCACTTAACAGTGACCCCTGGTGGTCGGATTCAGGGCTCATGATTACACAGTTCCGGAAGGAGCCCTGGCACATGACCCCCAGCCGGGAACTGTTGCAGCAGTGACTCAACTAAAGTGAGTTGAAAGGGGATACAAAACAGGGGGGAAATTCCTAGGTAGTTGCAAATGAAGGATCATGACTTCAGATCTCAGTTGTGGTTCCAGTTGAGATGGAAATCCAAAAGAACAGGAGGGATCTGCCAGATCAAGGAGAAAATAATATAAAAATTGGGACCAATGTTGTTTACTGCTATTGGGGTAGACTGGGTTCTGATTTTCAGCCCCTGCCCTGATCCTTGGACCAGCAGCGCACTGAGATCCTGCAACTGTTGCTGGTCAGAATTTAAATGTAATCTCATAGTCATAGGTAGTCAGGCATATATGTAGAGAAAAAAAGAATAATTATCCTACAAAAAATAAGACTTGAAGGTGAAAACTAGCAAGGAAAATAAATTCCAACTCATTCTGCGTAACATCATAGTAATTGACAGCAGTTGGCCCAACCAATATGTCCAGTTGTCTTCCTCTTTGTTTCTCCACCTGAGTTCATTCTAAGAAGATATTAGGCACTTTGAGGGTAATTTTGTAGCATCATACATAACTTAGCCCGCAAACAAGTGCATAAATTACACCAATTTTCAAAGCAGACGCTTGCATAAGTCTCCTTTTAAAGTTATCACTCTAAATCTGCTGCACAAGTCACACGTGTTAAAAGCGCGCTGACTTTTTCCTTGAAAATGTATGCACACAGGTGGTAATTTTAAAAGGAGTTACACGTGTAAATGTAACTTACTATCGTAGCAATTCTAAAATGCCATTTATGCACGTTAAGTGCAATATCCTATGGACAATTCAATGGCATATATTGTAGCAATTTTCAAAAGCCCTCTTACATAGGCATAGTGCATTTACACATGTAAAATCCAATTTTAAACATGTAAATGCTTTTAAAAATCAACCTCCATAATTTTTAAAATGCCAATGTGTGCATGCAAGTCCAAACCCCTTCCTAATTCTATCCCTAGGAGCACCTTTGCTCAGTCTAGGTAAACCTGCACGCGAACAAGACATAGGCATGTACGTTTACCTGCATACCTAGTGATAAGGACAGACTTCCTTATCACTAGGTATCCCTTTAATTATGGACACTGTACCAAGTACAACTTTTAAGAACCTGCAACAGGACAACTATCTTTGAGTTCAAAATTCACTTTATCTCATATATATATCTGGCTTTGGTTAATATTTATTTCTACGTTAAATAGTTATACTGCTTATATTAAATAATATAATTTATTTATTTATTACCAGTTAAACTATTATTTTAAGTTATCATTATGTTAAATTGTCTACCAGTTATACTGTTCCATATGTTCTACAGTTCCATGTAAAGCTCCGCTCTCTGTTGAGCAGTTCTTTGTTCTATGTAAACCGGAGTGATTTGTAGTCCCTACAAGAACTTCGGTATATAAAAAATTAAAAATAAATAAATAAATAATAAATAAATATTGGATGTGCAATTTTGTTAAAAGACCTTTTTTGCATAAACAACATTCTTTACGGAAATACCTTTGAAAATTACTCTCTTCAAGTATATGACCCAGATTTTCACTGATCACTTTTCATGAATTACTTTTACTATTCTTTTGGGATTCTTCCATATGTAGAGGCTTTTGTTTTGTATTCCAGCAGTACTGGGTTTTTCTGATTTGTACTCTCTTCTTTCTTTAAGTAGTGCATGTTTTATATGCCTTGTCATGGCTAGGTAATGTGTGAATGTTTCTTTAATGACAGGGTTTGGTATTTGCTTTTCTTAGGTACTACCCATAAATGATGAGCCCCCCATCCTGAAGGCTGACCTTCTTCCAAACCTACATTGTCCAGAAGGAGAGAAAGCTGTCATTACGTCTCAGTACCTTTATGCCACTGATGCGGACAGTGATGACTCAAAGCTGCTGTTCATTATCATTCGACAGCCTTATTATGGGATGGTACAGAAAGGGGGCACCATGGTGGATCGATTCTCCCAAGCAGATGTTGTTTCAGGCATCGTGACATACCAGCACACTAGTATGTGAGGCAAGGTCAAGGATGGGTTTGACTCTCACAGGGTTCATTGGTGTGGGTGGCTAGTTGGATCACACCAGAGTAAATCCAGATAAGCTGATACCTTGTTTCTGAATAGCACTAAGGAATATATTTACCATCATCAAAATACATAATGAATACAATTTTTATTTTAATGGAGCCATCCATGTACAAGGGGCTATACAAGATTTGCTGGCAGACGTTATCCTACAACATTACTTATTGAATGATTAACCCCTCCACTTTTTCTGGCACTTAAGTCACCCTGTCCTCTATTAAAAATAAAGCTTCTTTTTTACCTAACAGATACATGGTGGAATGAGAAGTATGAGACAATTCTTCTAGTATTATCCTCAGCACAGTTTTTTCTTTGCCTTTTAGAAAAGGACAGATTAATTTTATATAAGCACTGAAAATACAGCCATTGGTGGGGTGCGATGTTGCAGCAAGGCAACTTTGTCATGTTGTGAGACTACATAACCTTGCACTTGCCTTCACCGAATGCCAACCACATGTGTGGTTCACTATGTTTATTTCTAGGGTGATCCCCTCCTATAAGGCATGTGACTACTACCCAAAGTTAAACTGGTCTGCGCACGGGACTCAAATCACGTTGAAACATTTCCAGCAGAAAGATATTCCTCAACTGTGGTGAATAAAATAAATCACACCCTCTGTTTAAAAACAGTTCAGTTCCGAGGCTCTTAATAACTCTGAAGATGCAAATAAAGTCCCTTTGAGGTGGGATCTCGGGACGGCCTCTGTCCTGAACCATGGAATACATTATCAGACTAAACACAGCATTGATGACATTCATTATCCCTTTCCCGACATACAGAGTCACTGTCCTTGTATCACCAACATATGGGAAGGATGAAGCCCAGTGAGCATGCTCCTGCCATGAGGTCAGCTCAGACTAGGGCAAGATGAAAACACTTGCCAATATCTCAACCACTATGAGGTCCATAATCAGTAGGCCGGTGCGTGGACAAGTTATCCGGCTAAAGGTAGCCGGATAACTTGTCCCATATTGGCATCCTGCTGAATATAACCGCCAAACGTTATCTGGCTTCATGTAACTGGATAACTAAAAACCCTCACCAACTATGTTTATGCTTCCAGCGGATTTGTGACAGTAGCTGGAGTGCCGGGAGTGAGTTAAGTTTGTATTCTGCTTCCGGCAGGGATTTGTATGTTTACGGGGATGGTGGGAGGGGTGTAGTATGGCATCTAAAGCTGCAGGGGGCTGGGGGAGTGGGTAGGAGGGTCTAGCGGCAGCAGCAAATTATAAAATCAGGGAAGGTGTGGAAAGTTGCCAGCAGCAGACTCCAGAACATTTTTAATATTTAGAGGTGATGGGGATGGGGATAGGGGGTGCACAGTCCAATGGGACCATCTATGAAATTTTGGGGGAAGGGGAAGAGGAAGTTGAGTTGCAGGCCCCTTTACTTCTTTTTTTTTTTTTTATTTGACATTGTTACTTAACAGGATATCCTTCCCACACCTTTGAAAAAAGCCTCAGTTTGCCCCCTTTAAAAAAAAAAAAATGAAACTAGATCCTAACTATCCAAGTCACTATTGTCCTATCTCCTCCATATGTTTTATGGCTAAAGCCATTGAATCTGCCCTCATTAAATAACTGCATGGTTTCTTTGAAAAGTGTAATATCTTGGACGTATTCCAGTTCGGTTTCCGTCCATCAATGGAAGACCAAAGTGATAGTAACTGATTATAAAAAGAGGTTAGAACACCAGGAGTTAAAAGGAAGGTCCAAGCAGAACTAATGGAACCTACCTCTTTGGAACTCCTGCACGTGCATGTAATGTTTAGATGGAGCCCAAAAAAAAAGATGCCCCTGGCAGATTATCAGGGCTGGGACTGGAGTGTGCAAGGGAGAAGTTGCCCCCAGGCCTCAGAACTAAGGGGACATCAGCAGCAGGACTGCTTTTACCTAGGAGCATCGCAGGAGTCCCCTTTGTTGAGCAAACAGGGCCATGCCCAATGACTCTATTAACCAGTCAAGCAATAAAACAAACTTCTGCTGCCTGCTCCAGCCCCCTCCGCTCCCAAGCAGCAAGCAAGGAACAAGAGGCGGGGAGAGTGGGTGAGCCTGGGGCAGACAAAGCACAGAGCAAAGCAAAGATCCTTTTGCTTCCTTATCTACCCCTCTTTCTCCATTTTTCCCCTCCTGTCTGCAGGGAACAGGAAGGGAGGGAAGGGAGATGAAACTGGAGTGGATGGCAAAACAAAGAAGAATCCAGTTTTTACCTGCATATTTCTATTTCTAATTTGTGATCTCTTATTCTGTATTTGATGAGGTCTGCGTTTTGTGTTTGTGACTGAGGTGATGTATTCTGCTAGTGTGTAGGGTCTTTGCAAGAAGCTGTAGCTTGTTCTGTTTTCCCAACAGCAGGTGTATCGGTATTTTAGGGCTTGATGGAAAATTTGCAATGTTGTCTATTCATACAGGGTTGTTGCTGTTTGAGTTCTGGGAGTTTTGCTCTGGCAGGTTTGCTGTACAGGTTCTGAGTGACATTTTTTGCATGGCTTTGTTTTACAAAAATTCCTGGTAATGGAAGGACTTTATATCATTGTTTCAGAAGAGACAACATAATTAGAAGTTTTTTTTCTAATGCATGTAGTAAAGGGAAATATCCCAGGTCAGCCCAACCAGCCATTTCAGTCATTACCTTTAACCAATGTATATGAATTTGTTTTAACTGATAAACTTAGGCATTTCTTTGAGTGGAGGGATTTGCAGTCTATCCTCAAAAATCATCAGTAACGCATTCATCAGGCATTGTGACATGATTTCCGAACCATATCTGTCTTATGAACAGTATGTGCATTCATTCAAATCAAAGTGTAATATTTGAAAGCATGATGCCTAGTTATGTGATTTCATAGGATTGGTCGGGGAAGGCTGGATCTGGGGTGAGCGATGGGAGAGAGAAGGAGGAAGATGCAAGGGTTTGGAGTGGAATGGGGAGAAAAAGGAGGGACTGCAGGGAAAAGAGTGAGGATGAAGAGAAAGAGAGATGCCGGGCAAGGGGTGGGGGATGAGAAAGAGAGGAATGGTGAGCAGGAGGAGGAGGGAGGTGGTGAGGGTATGTTATAGGAGCCTCCCCCCATCAGTGCCTTTGCTGCCACAGGAAAGAGTGTGCCGTACTGGAGCAGCCACTTGGAAGCCAAGTGTGTGGGGGGGAGGGGAGGGGGAGAATGTAAATCTGAATATTTGTCCTGGGCACAGATAAAGCTGGCCCCGGCACTGCAGAATATCCTTGAACTCCCCTAGCCTAGAATAAAAATTTGGTGAGAATTAGACACTAAACCCCAAAATTACTAGGAGCACACACACCGCAATCTGATGCCTAATTTTCTTCCTTTGGAAAGTAAAATAAAAAAACACTTAAGCATTGTCAAAGAAATATTTTTGCAGTTTTTGCTGCTGCTGTTACTATTACAGACTTATAGCTTGGATCTTGAAGTTGATTGATTATTGCCTCAAGCTGCCTTATAATGTGACATCTGCAGGAGCTGCACAAGGAGTCTATCATAGTGTGCTCAATTCAAATAGTTTGCATGGCTAATATGCCTCCATTTTGAGAATTTTTATTTATTTATTTCAAAACTTTTCTATACCGTTGCCAAGTTAAATACCGTCGCAACGGTTTACATGTAGGCACATATTTAATGTAGGTAAAAGTGTACTATAGTACATTCTAACAGGTGCCGTCAAAGGTTCGGTTACAATATATCATTAAACATAGACATTAGTGAAGTAGTTCATGACCAATTGTACCAAGGTACTTACACTGGTAGTTTTATTACACATAGTATTATAGTTATGCTTATTGTGGTGTAGAGTTCATGGACTAATCTACTGTAAAGTCCTAAGTACTGTGTGTCAGTGCCTTTCTGTCTTTTTCTGCAGAATTTCTCTCTATTCTCCCGTTTCTTTGTAAAATGCTTGTTTAAAAAGCCATGTTTTTAAACTTTTCTTAAATGTCTTGAGATCACTTTGTAGCCTGATCTCTGGAGGTATTGTGTTCCAGATTATGGGTCCTGCTAGTGACAGGGCTCTTTCTCTCACTTGGGTCAGCCTTGCTGTTTTAACTGATGGAATGGTTAGGAGTGCTTTATTTGCTGATCAGAGGTTTCTGTGTGGAGTGTGTATCCGTAATGCTGTGTTTAGCCAATCTGCTTTCTCATCATAAATTAGTTTGTGAATGATACATAGGGTTTTGTATTTAATTATGTGTTCAATTGGTAGCCAATGTAACTTTGCTAGGGTTTCGGTTATATGGTCCCTTCTTCTTTTTCCGGTTAGTATTCTAGCTGCTGTGTTCTGAAGTATTTGCAGTGGTCGTAATGTCGTATTAGGTAGTCCTAGCATAAGGGCATTGCAGTAGTCTGTGCTGGAGAAAATTAGTGTCTGTAGTATTGTTCGGAAGTCCTTTTGAGTTAGTAGTGGTTTAAGTTTTCTGAGTACCATGAGTTTTGCATAACCTTCCTTTACTTTTAGTGATATGTGTTGTTTCATATGCTGCAAAAAACCAAAGATGCTCAGTTTCATTGGCCCAAGCGCCCTTTCCCTGTGAGGAGCATTCTAGTAGGTGCCTACATCTTGGCCTTGTAAAATATTTGATTTGGTCTCAGCATGTTTTCACATACGGTGTTGGATCTCAGCAGTCATTACTATTTTCCAGGTGGGGAGATCGGTCTGAGGCCTTGCTTTGACACCATCACTCTTATTGTCTCTGATGGAGAAGCCAGCACAGGGATGCATGCCTGTTGCGATGAGGAACCCCTCCCTCCTCCGGTGCCACGCCATGGCTCCTTTCCCACGTATGACATTAACATCACCGTCTTTCCAGTGGACAATCAGCCACCATCTGTTACAACTGGTAAAGGAAAAAAGCCCTTTTATATTTTCCTTTTGTAATAAAGCAGTGTTAGATATTAAAGGTGAACAAACACGCTGTAGCAATGTTATGCATTTGTGGCTTAGCTTTTCATAGTTATACTCATTTTATCAGTTCGAGGTAAGGATGTTCTTACGGCATGGTATTGTTTCTTAGTGTATAATCTGTGCAGTTCTTTGTCCATCATCTTTAGCTCATTTTTGCAGTGACATAATGAAGACAGTATAACTCCTGAAAGCTAGTCCAATAAAAAGATTATCTCCTGCCCTACAATTTGTTCTGATGAGTTATTACATAGTGTGAGAAAGTGTAGACACAGAGAGAGAAAAACTACATAGAAATAAAACATTAAAAAAAAATAGAAAAATATTAACTTTGCTCAGGTAAAAAAAAAAAAGGTGATTTAAAGAAAAAGCCTTTAATATATAGTACATTTTAAAGCTGGCTGCATAGAAGTTCTATTGTGGAGAAGACTCCTTAACACAATTTTGCCCAATTCTGCCACAATGAGAAAAAAAATGAACTATGGCCCAATCCCCGGGGCAATTTTGCAGAAGAAGCTCCAAAGGGTTGGAACGACTGATGCTGAAACTGTGCAATACACCTAGGGGAGCACATCCTAAACAGGTAAAGCAGCCTTAAAGTGCTGGAACCAGGCAGGGAGAAGCAGGAAAAGCTGTACAACTCTTTGGGGGACAAGAAGCATCAGGCACAGGAGATTATATGGAATTTTCGCCAATGGGACTGCCAGAGCTAAAGATCAGAGAAGCAAAATGTTTGACACATGGAACTCTAAACAGAAGTAAGTACAGCCTTGACCTAAATTTGGAGGCTCTAGGGATCTCTTTATTTGTGCTCTGTCTTTGCTGTTTAACCTCTGCCATTATTCTTATGGGTAGGCGGCTCTGCGGCACAGGATAGCACTTCATTGTCTATTCCTGTAAGTGAGCGTATGAGAAGCATTAACCTTTGGACGGGTTATAGTCCTAGGTTTATAGGTCTGAGTTTCTGAGTGGGGGGATAGATTGCAAGCTTCAGGTAGAGATGCAGCTTTGCTCTTACCATGGATGCTGGCGAGAAGCAGGACTGTTCCCAGGCACTAACGCCGTGCTTCTCATTAAAAGCACTACCAGGAAGCACGGACACAACTGATTACCAGAACAGTTTCCCTCTAGCAGAAATCTGGAGGTAATGGACTCAGGACTACCAGCCAGTAATGCCTGTATTATCAATGGGGGTCAATTGGAAGTAATTTTCTGTGTCTTCCTGGAGATAAGAGAAATCGAATTGTTTTGTTTGCTGCTAGCAAGGTTCGGGTTCTGTGTGTCTAAGGCTGGCTGTTAGTATTTCCGCAGTTAGGATTCTGTGACTCATTCTGTTTTGTTTTGGGGTTTTTTTTATTATTTCTGTTACCCCAGAAGTAAATAAAAGTTTGAAAGTTGGAAGCATAAAGTCCTCGTGTGAGACTTTCCTTTGTAGGGCCCCCAGGGTTGTGGGTTCAATCAAGGGAAGGTCTGACGAGGAGAGTACGAGGTCCACTAGGGAGTCAGTAAAATGGTCACAGAGGTGAAAAAGAGGGACTTTTTTTTTCCTTTTCCCTGTCCTGCAGAGAAATACACACTACTTTCCTCTCCAGTCCAACATCTTACCCAGTCCTATGATGAACCCACTCACCAGTGCTAAAGGAGGAAAGAATCCCCATCAGCAAATGCTTTTATTTTATGTGCCTCTAATACGGGATACATAAATTAAATAAAAAGTAACATATTGAATGTTCTTCCCAATATTATACCTCTTGGTCGCAGATTGCCTCAACGGTCCCACCGAGGATAATCAGGGAACAGTTTATAGGGTATGGGCTCGGTGTTTGTGTTGTTTGAAGGAGACAGGAATGCCGAAGATCTTATGAAAATGAGGCATTTAGGAATCAGCAAATAATAGTTATTTAATATATATTATTAGTTATTTTTCTTCCAACACTCCAAGTGTTGTTTGTAATTGGACAGTAACATGGTAGCATTAAATCCGTGTAATGATTTTGTTAAAATGATCGTATGTTAGGTAAAAAGGAAAAGCTCCTAAATTCCAGAATGTATAAAGACAAATTATCCTTTTTTTTTTTCCCCTGCAGGTGCTATGTGTTTTGTGAATGAGGGCTCCTCGGCTCCTATTACTGGTGACCATTTAGCTGCCTCCGATCCTGATACTCACGTGGACAACCTAGAGTTTGTCTTGGTTTCACCCCCCCAGTTTGGTTACATTGAGAATACGCTGCCATCCCCGGGGTTTGAAAAGAGCAATATGGGTATCAGCATAGGTACGTATGTACAGGACTACTGGGAAGAACAGATAGAAAGGGAAGAGAGCCATGATAAATGCTTTCTTATACCTTTACACCATGTTCTCACCAATTCTCATGTGCGAAGTTATTGCGCCCTGTTTTATGTCACTGATTTCTCTGTTCCCCCTGTTCGATGTAAACCGGCATGGTGTCCCTGACGAATGTCGGTAAAGAAAAGCCTTAAATAAATAAATAAATAAATAAATAAATAAATCAATGGGCCAGGAAAATCACTTGATGAGTTTTTCCAGCTTCCCCAGTTACGACGATGTCTGGTTTATAACAGCATTAGAGACTAGAAGAAAACCTTTTTTACTTTTTTATGCAGATAGCAGTAAGATCTTTAACGGAGTGGAAGCCCCAGAGGGAGTAGATAGACAGAGGAAGATCCAAGACATATCAAGGAGAAGATGTGTTAGGGGGGGGGGGCCTTTGCCAGTTAACTTTTAATGCAGCGAAATGCAGAATTATGCATTTGGTGTGCGGAAATCCGAGGGAGCAGCACGCGATAAGGGCTTGGAAACTAATGTCCTCCAATCGGGAGAAAGACCATGAAGGGATCATATCTGATGATCTCAAGGTAGTGAAACAGTGCAACAAGGCGGTGTCCAGAGTCAGAGGGATGCTAGCGTGCACAACAGCTGCGCCTCTGAAAGCATCTAGATAGACAGAGAAGAAGCAGTCCAGGAAAATACTGCTAACACGTTGCAGGGCCTGCACCAAAATCTCCATGACATGAGATGACACAAAGATTTAAATATGTGTGCCCTAGAACAGAAGAGAGATAGAGAGACATTCAAATACTTAAATGATATGAATAATGCAAAGCAGCAAGCATGTTTCAGTAGCAAAGTAGTCCCAGAACAAGAGGAGATTGATGCAGCACCCTGTGAGAGAAGAGATCCGGATTCAAGTTTGTGCAAGTTTGTATTTTTTCCATCTTTGGGGAAAGGGAGAATTGTTCTGCCCCCTCCTTTTCCCCCCTGAACTGGAGAATTTTGGTGGTGGCTTCCAGCATAGACCTTTCCTCCTGGGGGGGCCTGCTTCTGTCTTTTCAAGAGGAATCATCAAAGAAGAAACATCAAGAGACACCCCCCCCCCCAACCATATATCAATAAATACACTTGAACCTGGACAGGCAGTAGTCGAATCAGTTGATGCTTCCAATAGTGCCAAGGTTTAGTAAAAAGCCTGCTTAAACAGCCATGTTTATAATAAGGATTTGAAAGTTTTTAAACTGCTAAATAAATGCAGTTCAACTGGAACAGTGTTCATCTTTAAGTGCATGAAAAAACAGGCCCCAGAATATGTCTTACTACTTCTTCTCCCTTATACCCCATGAGAGAACTCAGATCCTCCCAACTGGCTCTACTTTCCTCCCCACTTCTAGCTCCAGCCAGTCTATCCTGCATCAGACTTTGGGCCTTCAGCTGTTATGCATCAAAGATCTGGAATGTGCTTCTATTAAACATAAGCTTGGATCCCAGCTACCTTCCCTTTAGGTTAAAATGCCAAAGCATGGCTTTTTAGCCAAGCATTCCCCGAAGAAACTTCCTGACCCAAAACCTAGTTATCACAGAGCTATTCCTATTTCTTGAGTATCAATGAAGAACCTAACTACAAATCTGTCTTAAATGTATAGATATCCAACCATTATTGATTGTTGATTTAATGCTATTGTAATCTGCTTTAATATTTATTGTAATCCGCTTTCAGACCGCTCATGGCAAAAAAGCAGAATATCAAATGCCAATAAATAAAAATTAGTATAATAAATAAATGCTTCAGAGGAACTGAATCCATTCAGTGTGTGTCTGGAAGATAAGCTAGAGGAAATTGATAAACTAAATATTAATAAATCAGCAGGATCTGCTACTGGTAATCTGTAATCATTCAAATATGACTCTATACCTAAGGACTGGAGGGCAGCAAATATATCACCAATTTTCAGAAAAGGATTCAAGTGGACAAGTAACTATACTGATGAGCCTGACATTGGTGCTGGATAAAATGGTATAAGCTATTGTTAAGACGCTGCATCTCAAAAAAGATATAGTTGTGATGGAGAAAGTACAGAGAAGGGTGACCAAAATGATAAAGGGAAAGGCTAAAGAGATTAGGACTTTTCAGCTTGGAGAAGAGATGGCTGAGGGGGAATATGATAGAGGTGTTTAAAATCATGAGTGGTCTAGAATGGGTTAATGTGAATCAGTTATTTACTCTTTCGGATAATAGAAAGACTAGGGGGCACTCCATAAACTTAGCATGTAGCACATTTAAAACTAATCGGAGAAAGTTCTTTTTCATTCAACTCACAATTAAACTCTGGAATTTGTTGCCAGAGGATGTGGTTAGTGCAGTTAGTGTAGCTGTGTTTAAAAAAGGATTGGATAAGTTCTTGGAGGAGAAGTCCATTACCTGCTATTAATTAAGTTGACTTAGAAAATAACCACTGCTATTACTAGCAACAGTAGCATGGAATAGACTTAGTTTTTGGGTACTTGCCAGGTTCTTATGGCCTGGATTGGCCACTGTTGGAAACAGGATGCTGGGCTTGATGGACCCTTGGTCTGACCCAGTATGGCATATTCTTATGTTCTTATGTACTGGTCATATGGATAAATATAACTTAATGGGGAAGAGCCAGTCTGGATTTAGCAAAGGGAGGTTGTGGCTTTCTAACCTATCTGAATTCTTGGAAAGTGTTAATAAGCATGTGGATAAAGGTGAGCCGACTGATATGGTGTATTTGAATTTTTAGAAGGTATTTGATAAAGTCCTCCTGATGGACTCAGAAAATTAAAAAGCAATAGGATAGGAGGCGATATTTTACTGTGGATTGGTAACTGATTAAAAGACGGGATACCATTTTCCCAATGGAGAAAGGTAAATGGAGTGCCCCAGGGATCTGTACTGGGACCAGTGTTTAATGTATTCATTAACTGATTGGAAAAAATGAGCAATAAGCAGACTATGAGGAATGGCAGAAAGACGTCACAAGACTAGGGAACTGGACAATCTAAGAGACAGATAAAATTTAATGCTGGCATAGGAAAAATAATCCCAACGACAGGTACAGAATGCTAGGTTCCACATTAGGAGTTACAACCTAGGAAAAGGATCTTGGAATCATTGTGGGCAACATGTTGAAATTCTCTGCTCAGTGTGCAACGGTGGTCAGAAAAGCAAAGAGAATGTTAGAAATTATTCAGAAAGAAATGGAAAATAAAGCTCAGAAAATCATAAAGCCTCTGCATAGATCCAGGGTGCAACTACACCTTGAGTACTGTGTTCAGTTCCAGTTGTCCCATCTCACAAAAGTTATGGGAGAACTAGAAGAACAGAGAAGGACAATACAAATGATGGAACAGCTCACTTATGAAGAAAGACTAAACATCTTGGAGAAGAAATGACTTAAAAGTAAATAGGTGACGGTAATTTATCCTTTCAGATAGTACTAGGACTAGGAGAGAGTCCTTGACACTAGCAAATATCAGATTTATAAGAAATTGGAGAAAGTATTTTTTCACTCCGTGCACACTCAAGGGGGTAGATTTTCAAAAAACGCGAATAGGCGTACTTTTGCTGGTGCATCAGGTGCAAGCAAAAGTACGCTGGATTTTAGTAGATACGCGTGGAGCCGCGCGTATCCGTTAAAATCCTGGATCGGCGCGCGCAAGGCTATGAATTCTGTATAGCCGGCGCACGCCGAGCCGCGCAGCCTACCCCCGTTCCCTCCGAGGCCGCTCCGAAATCGGAGCGGCCTCGGAGGGAATTTCCTTTTGCCCTCCCCTCACCTTCCCCTCCCTTCCCCTACCTAACCCACCCACCCGGCCCTGTCTAAGCCCCCCCCTTACCTTTGTCGGGGGATTTACGCCTCCATCTGGGAGGCGTAAATCCCAGCGCGCCAGCGGGCCGCTAGCGCGCCGGGACGCGACCTGGGGGCGGGTCCGGAGGGCGCGGCCACGCCCCCGGGCCGCCCCGGGCCGTAACCATGCCCC
Organism: Rhinatrema bivittatum; assembly: GCF_901001135.1. Taxonomy (NCBI): domain Eukaryota; kingdom Metazoa; phylum Chordata; class Amphibia; order Gymnophiona; family Rhinatrematidae; genus Rhinatrema; species Rhinatrema bivittatum. The sequence continues at coordinate 460,875,416 of NC_042615.1, read as the reverse complement.
CGGGCCCGCCCCCAAAATGCTCCCGGCACGCCCCCTAAACGCCGCGACGACCGGGCCCGCCCCCCGACACGCCCCCGACACGCCCCCCTCGGAGAACCCCGGGACTTACGCGAGTCCCGGGGTCTGTGCGCGCCGGTGAGCCTATGTAAAATAGGCTCACCGGCGCGCAGGGCCCTGCTCGCCTAAATCCGCCCGGATTTGGGCGGATTTAGGCGAGCCGGGCTCTTAAAATCCGCCCCAAGCTGTGGAATGTGTTGCTGGAGGATGTGATCATAGCTGGGTTGGAAAAGGGTTCAGACCAATTCCTGGAGGAAAAGTATATAAGTAATTATTAGTCAAGTGGACTTGGAGAAAGCCACTGCTTATCCCTGGGAGTGATCAACAAGGAATAGGATCTGCTGGGTACTTCCTAATGACTCGGATTGGTCAATCTGGGAGAGAGGATGCTGGGTTTGATTGTCCTTTGCTTTGATCCTGCATAAGCACATCTTATGTTCTTATACCTATAAGGCTTGGGATAACATCCTTTTTTTTTTTCTTTTTAAAAAAAGATTTCAACTATTCTGTGCCTATACAGTGGGGGAAAGTGTTGAAAATTTCATTTAAGCTGTTTGCTGAAATGTCAGAGTCCCTGCCAACAGCCTGAAGCTCTGAGCAGCCAGTGTGGAGCAAAGCAGCAGCTGGTTGTAGCAGGTTTGAAAGCATTGCGTTACCAACTCAAAACAGGGGAGAGAAGTGACGGCCTTCCCTCAGAGCTTTGCAAGCAAACTGGGGCAGTTAACATATACACCAGACTTGGTTTGTGAGAGCAGTTGTGTTAGAGAGGCTGATAGGATTCTATTTAAAAAAAAAATACTAATAATCTTCCATCTTTTTATGAGCCTCTTGGGTATGATACATGAATGCTGAACCCCGCAGTGACTACCTCCTTTTTTTTTCCAGTGGAGAGTACTGAATGCTGTCATGTAGGATGAGGCCCATGCTTTTCACTGGAATGGTAAAAGGAGCACTATGGGGCGGGTGATGCTCACTCAGGGTAAGGGAGCAGATCGCTTGCCAGTGCCTATAAGCCCCTGATCCCATGGTGATCATGTTGAAAGAAACTCCTAATAGTTGATTTTAGGTAACCCAAATGCAGGCACTGTGTGGTGTAGGGGTAGTAAGGTAAAAAGAGGAAAATAAAGACCATTAACTGTGACCCTCGAGGTGCTCGGTTGACCTTTCTAGCCTTTCAAGGAAGGAGGAGGTGGAGAGGAGTGAAAAAAAAAAAAAGTGATCCATAGCATTTTAAATCCTCTTAAATTCCTACTGATTGAGCTAATGGGATGGGGATTCTTGAACCAAAGACTGGAAAGTGGGTCTTTGATAAAACTATTGTCTTTTTGTCAATTTACCAGCTTCGTTTCAGTGGAAGCACATGGAAGCTTTACATATAAACTATGTGCAGTCCCGACATCAAAGAATGGAGCCAACTACAGACCACTTCATGCTGTGTGTCAGTGATGGAAAGCATCGCTCAGCAGAGATACCCTTTCATGTCATCATCAACCCTACCAATGACGAAGTCCCCGAATTTCTAGCAAGAAACTTTACTGTAAGAAAGTCAGAAAATCAACATACAGTTGTTTCTACTTTACTTATTGCTGATTAGGGATGTGAATCGTTTTTTGACGATTTAAAAAAATCATCAGATATTTTTTAAATCGTCAAAAATCGTTGAGTCGCGATACAATAGAAATTCCCCCGATTTATCGTGAAAAATCATAAATCGGGGGAGGGTGGGGAAAACCGGCACACCAAAACAACCCCTAAACCCACCCCGACCCTATAAAACTAATTCCTTACCTTCCCCCCACCCTACTGAACCCCCCCAAAACTTTTTACGAGTACCTGGTGGTCCAGTGGGGGTGCGGGGACCGATCTCCCGTTCTCGGTCCATCGGCGCCATTTTGGCTGCCACTCAAAAATGGCGCCGATGGCCCGATAAAAAAAAAAAACCACCCGACCCTTTAAAAATGACCCCTTAGCTTCCCCCACCCTCCCGATCCCCCCCAAAATATTTTAAAATTACCTGGTGGTCTAGTGGTGGTCCCGGGAGCGATCTCCTGTTCTCGGGCCGTCGGCTGCCACTCATAAAGATGGCGCCGATGGCCCTTTGCCCTTACCATATGACAGGGTATCTGTGCCATTGGCCGGCCCCTGTCACATGGTAGGAGCACTGGCTGGACGCTGCCATCTTTAAAGATGGCCGCCGCTGTAAAGATGGCCGCTGCCATCTTTAAAGATGGCACCGGCCATCCAGTGCTCCTACCATGTGACAGGAGCCGGCCAATGGCATGGATACCCTGTCACATGGTAAGGGCAAAGGGCCATCGGCGCCATCTTTATGAGTGGCAGCCGATGGTCTGAGAACGGGAGATCGCTCCCGGGACCACCACTAGACCACCAGGTAATTTTAAAATATTTTGGGGGGGATCGGGAGGGTGGGGGAAGCTAAGGGGTCATTTTTAAAGGGTCGGGTAGGTTTTTTTTTTATTGGGCCATTTTTGAGTGGCAGCCAAAATGGCGCCGATGGCCCGAGAGCGGGAGATCGATCCCCGCGCCCCCACTGGACCACCAGGTAATTGTAAAAAGTTTTGGGGGGGTTCGGGAGGGTGGGGGAAGGTAAGGGGTCAATTTTAAAGGGTCGGGCCTCACTAAAAAAAAAAAAAATAACGATGTGAATCGGTTCCGATTCACATCACCAACGATCAGATTTTTTCCCCCCTCTAGCCAAACCTGATCGTTAAGAGATCGGGCACACGATTCACATCCCTATTGTTGATTCTTCCATGCTCTCTTGAGCATTGTATTGTGTGTGTGTGGGGGGGGGGGGGGGGGAGGGAATTTTTGGAGCTGTCCAGATTGAGACAAAGATCAGGCGCTCTTTTTACTGGGGGTGGGCTTCACACCAGTTTTCAGAGCATGCTTTCACTTTAAAACCTGCCACAGGGACAAGGTCTGCATGGTCACTTGCTCCTGCTTCTTCTGGGGGAGGATTGTTGTTGAAAAAAAGTATGTGCGAAGATTTACAAATGCAATCTATCTGACCTAAACACACTCCTGAGAACTCTTCCTTGCAATGCAAGTTAAAGTACACACATTGCAGAAGGACGCGCGGATTTCTAGCCACGTTGAGGGAAGGAGATTTTCAGACAGCTGATTAAACGCAAGTAAAATGCTTTTTATCCACCTAAATTACTTTGGAGAATTGTCGTCTCTCTTTGTAGCTCAGGGCTCAGAATTAAGGTACCCGGATGTGGGCTTGACATCATGCATGCTCGATGACTCGTTGGTTCAAGGCTAGTTAAAAGCACGTATGATGTGCACATAGACGCAGATAAGGGGCTGTGGCCTAGTGAGATGATGCCAGGTCGAGAAAATCGTGGTAACAAGCAGCGTTGAAGCGGCGTTCTACGCAGTTAATGGCGCAGTAAGTTTGGGCTGTGGTGGTTTTGAAATGGGCAATAGACAGTGGTAAGCAGTGTGGCATGCAATATTGTGTTGGTTATGATAATGGTAGATATAATATATCTATTTCAGATTTGTGAAGGAAGCTGAGTATATAGTGAGATGTCTGAATACAATTTACAAGAAAGAAATTTGATTAGCTGGAAGCATTAAGTATACAAAACAACAGAGGAATGCAGTCAAGTCGGTATGAAGATGTGAGAATGAATGAGAGATTGCGAATGTGAATGTGAATGCTATAATTAAGTACTTATATTTGTTAACTCCGGTACTGTGTGGATATATATACTATGTATTAATGAAAAGCATAGAGTGTTTATGGAAAAAGATATGATTAATGCAGATTAGTAGTTACTAGCGGAATACCCGTGCTTCGCTACAGTGGAGAAGTTGATAGAAACATGTGAGTTTATTTCACACAAGCTGAAAAGTAATTGTTTTGAGTGAGTGAGGGCTTTGGAGTTTATATATTTAAAATGAACATGTTATTATTATAGAGTGAGCTTTGTGGTAATTAAAAAATGTGAATTGAATATGTGGAATGAATGTACTGTGAGTTGTCTGTCACGACGTAATGATTTCTTTGTATACAATGTTTGCTGTGTGACCCTCTGGCTGCAGTATGATGAAGCTATCAGCTGAGCTGACTCTAGAGCAGGCCACGTACAGCTGGCCATGCGAGAAGCAGTGGTGCCTCAAGTCAACACCAATGACCTTGAGAGTCTGGCCTTGAGATTTGCTAATAGTTATCGCGAAGCATACTGTGACCGGGAACCGCAGGCGTTTAAATTGAAAGGGTACGTCTGATGGTATAAGGGGGATGCGAGGGATGAAAACTGTTTCCCCTCGTCCACAACCTGTGAAAATGATTGCTTCAATGACATTTCTGTGGAGAGACTTGACATGAAGTCTGGTGCCATTGCAGAGTTTTGGTGGCTGTAGATTTCTTAGTAACATAATTGGTGCGCCGACCTTCAAAATGAGATTGTGCTGAGGAATGCCTGGAGGGTTGAGACTGTGCAGGAACTAGATAGGGTAATGTACTGCATTGTCGACTTCGACGACCGAGTCCACAGACTTATAAGTTTTTGTTTCTGAGGTGAACGCCTGCAGGAGTGTGTCATTGATAGAGTTTATCGTGTCATTTGTAGAAGTTAAAATTGCCCTCTCTCTGAACCACGATGTGTCCTTCATGTAGATGTTTTGAAGATCCAGGTATACCTTTTGTGTAAGACTTTTCAAATCTATGACCAGGTGACATAAATTTGCTGGCAGTTTCACTTTGTCATCTTGTTCATGGAGTGTACCATCTCCTATAGCCAAAAGAAGGCATGAAAACTCTCCTGCCTTGACGTCGCCTGTCAGGTGCACCCTCATGTTCACTCTCAAGGACAGGACTTTCACTGAGGGCCACAGGTAAGAGGACTTGAAAGAGGCTTTAACTTCATCAGCAAGGTCCCCCATGGAACATCTGGCAGAGTATGTCTGAAGTCCACGGCAAACAGTCCACGGCTGTTGTTGTTTCGGATGTCTGGGACCATCCTATGGAGAGCCTCAATGCCGCCTCTGTGGGCAATGGTGCACTCATCCCACATTATGAGTTTGCACTGTCGGAGTACCTGCACCATGTTGCTCTGCTTGGAGATGTTGCACAGAGGTGTTTCGGTGTTGTTGAGATTGAGAGGAAGCTTGAAGGCAGAGTGTGCCATCTGTCCACCTTCCAGAAGCGTCACTGCGATGCCAGAAGAAGCCACAACAATGGCAATGTTTGAGTCTCTTTGTACCCTGGCAAGCAACAGGTTGATGAGGAATGTTTTACCAGTACCTTCTGGAGCATCTAGGAAAAAGATTCGGCCACTTTGACAGTGAATGCTGGTCATGACTTCATGACATACGTTCCTCTGCTCGGTATTCAGCCTTGGCTTGTTGTCGTCGATTGTCTTGGCCAGATCGCAGATGTTGTAAGCCAGCTCTCTGAAATAGTCGGGGTTAGCTGCAGCGTGTTTGTGTGATGGCGCAGGCAAGTCGTACTTGTGAAGTGGTTGACCTCTTATAGCCAGTACACAATCCTGAAGGAAGGTGAGGCATTTGTTTTAGATTATGGATGACCGTTCTTGGACATCATCTTGGAGAGATTCCCTCTGCAGCTGCCAACGAATATCCTCTGAAAGACTATGTTTTTCCCATAGTGGTAAGGGGTTTGCCATTTGTCAGATCACCAACATAATAGTGAAGAGCTGATGGATCCTAGGTGGCGAATGTGAGAGTGCAGCTTCCTTGAGAGTATTGTTCAAATGCGTATCATCTTCTAACAGACCGAGTGCTCGACAGGCAGACTTGAATGTGGGTTGTAGCACACCAGAGACAGTTTTAAGATAGTGAAAGGATGTGGGCCCTCTGTCCTCATGGAGCAAGAGTCTGAGATGATAGCACTCTGAATTGTTTGGGTGGACTGTGTACACTCTGCTGAGGACTTGGTCCTTTTTCACTCCTAGATAGCCTGTTTCCTCCTAACAAATTGGTTATTTTTCCAAACATAGTAGGCTGGAACCTGAGAGTACAGGAGCTGTTTGGCAAAATCATCCCGTGTGCAAAGATCAAAGAACTCCAAGAGGATTGTTTGGGGAGGATTGTGTACTTTTTCTACAACGTTGTCAGCTGTGAAGTAAATCCTCTGGCCGTTCTCCAGATGAACAGCGAGATGAACGACTGGGGGAAAATGTTCATGGATAGGGAAACAGAATATGTGCCAGGCTGCTTCAGAACTGCTGATGTAACGCCCTGTCTCATACCGTGATACCTCGTCATGTTTCTCCAGGGCAAATACGGCCTGGTCACTGCCCTTGTTGATGTATTTACAGATGTACTTGATTGATTTTACAGAATTGCTAAACTCGACGTTAATATGAGCATGGAAGGTTTGGGAGAGTACACAGTTGTAAAGGACCACCCATCTGTTGATTAGTTCGACTCCTTTGATGGTGACGGTGTGGCCATCATCGGAAAGAGCGTGCCGTCAGTACTGGGGGTATCCATCATCTCCTGTCTGGGTTTCTTTGATGAGTGGACGGGGGTACTTCTTACTGCAGGATCCTCTTACCATGCAAGGGGAATTTCTGTTTTGGAGTCCACATGGTCCATGAAGTATCGTTGACTTAACGATTTGGTGGAATAGCGGGTCAACTTCAGGGTCAGGAATCTCTGCAGTGATCACCTGATCAATGAGGTCTGGTTTGATCCAATCTCACAGCCATAGGAGGATGTAGACGTGGGGAAGACCTTGCTTTTGCCACTCTATCGTATACATGTAGCAAGTAGTGGAGCCAAAAAGGAGTACTCAACATTTTTTTTGGTGACCCCAACGTGACCCTGGCGGGGTGTTGCATTCGATGGCTGGAACAAACCATCGAATGTAGGAAAGTGAGAAGTGGTTAGTTTTTCCAAGGATATGATAGGGAATGACGGAGAATTAGTGATGAGTGAGTGAGGGCTTTGGCGTTTATATATATAGATAAGCAGACAAAAGACTTATTTGTTTTAGAAAATAAAATAAACAAGAAATTCTGGAAGTTCATTATCTAGGTACACAAATAAGTGTGGACTAAGATTTATTACCTCCATGTAATTGTTTTTCTGTTTGCCATTAAATAGGGGGGTAGGGTTAAAATACCATTTTCCAGGTAAGAACTGATGTTGATTTTCTTTCTTTTGCTGTTTTTTTAGGTTCAAGAGGGCCAGATGAAAGAACTTGATCCAACTATTATCAATGTGGTTGATTTGGATATTCCTCAGAATTACTTGACATTTGTTGTTACCCAGCAGCCACAACATGGATTAATTCTGAATGGAGTGTATGACAATGATATTGCCCGTTACAAACGGTTAATCAACAGTCATCAAAGTCATGGTCTTCCTGTACATGACTTTTCCATGGATCTTCTTGCAAATGGTATGGAAAAAAAATCTCTTAAACAGAGATTAAATTTATTCTAGCTGAAAGTATTGAAGGTTACATAATAAAAATCGCCCTATGTAAGGTGGTTGTAAATGACATTGGGTACAACATTGCTGAAAAAATGTGAGGATTAGCATATAATGCCTTAAGTGTGTTTAGTAAAGCAGAGGACAGACTAGGTCTGAGTTACTTATCTTGCTATGATCATGCATTTATTTGTAGGAATGGAAAGTAACCACTTTGCCATGTGTACCAATCAATTTAGAATTAAAAATGACAAAATAAAGTTGTTTTCAAACAGGGAAAGCAGGTACTATTTTTTTCAGGGACATAGGGCTAGATGTTCAGAAGGCCCAATGAATTTTAGGTTAGCAGTCCAAGATGCTGATTCTTGAAGAGTAACCCAGCATCTCCGCTCACCTTCCCATTTGGATCCTCTGAGTATTTCCAAGTGACCCAGATTGACCACTGTCAGAGACAGGATGCTGGGATTGATGGACCTTTGGTCTGATCAGCATGGCACATCTTATCTTCTATTCATGAGCAGTTTGCTGATTTGACCTGTTAGTTTTCAGACTAAGAAAGGGGGGAGGGGTGCACATATGGAGGCTTCGTGAGAGCATGAAATCTTCATATAAAGACTTTGGTTCACAATGGAACAAAAGCTTCTGTTCTAACAACCCCTGTTTAAAAGGAAAATTTTATAGGAAATGGAGAATGCCAGTTGAGTTCTAAAATGACCACTATGAGTACCAGCTACCTTAAGTACCCTCTCCCCATGGGGCAATATTTTCAGAGTATTGTTTGGGTTGAGTGGCACACACAGTTTTTAATTTATAGCTTTGTAGCCCCATGTGGGAAGGAAGTTGCAGCAATAATTGTGCAAAAAGAATTCAGTATTTAGTTGCAATAGTTTCTGGACCTGAAAATGCACTCTCCTGGGTAAAAATCCAAGAACTGGTGCATCTCATGCATGATGTTTCTGGGTTAGTCCTAGGCTTTTGAGGACTTCTAGGTCTTTCAGGATATGTTTCATGTTATCCTCTGTAAGCTGGCATCTCCCAGTGCATCAGTGATTATTAGGACTGCTGTATGACTCTTATCACTGCTAACCTAGTGTTGTGATGTGGCCCGTGGCTGGAGCCACAAGCCGCCTCTTACCTCAGTCGCCATTCTGACTAGGCCACAGCCTGACTTCCTCGCGGCCCAGAGGCCATTTCATCTCTCCCGCAGCCAGCCTGGAGCCGCCGACGCCACGGACCTCTGTGGCCCGGCCGCCATCTTGCTGGTACAGCAGGAACCATGCCGGATCTCTCCAATGCGGCCTGGAGGCCGTTGAAGCCGGGACCTGTTCGGCTGTGCTGCCCCCGGTCCTCTCCTGCACGGCTGTTGCCACTGCCAATGTCAGGGTCTGCCCTGAGGCCCATCTCTGCTGCTCTGTCTCCTCTCTGCACAGCGGCAGCATGGCCGCTGTCCAGGGTCCTGCCCTTTCCTTCCTAAGAGACGGGCCCGCGGCTCTTCTCTTCTTTTAAAGGGCCTGCCAAGTGTGGCCCATCTGAACTCCTCCCAGGGAGTTGCCTGCTTCCTGCCCTATAAAGGGCTTCTCCGTCAGTCAGTCCTTGCTTTGGCAAGGAAATAGTCCTCCTCGGCTACTTCTCCCAAGGATTCCTTGTTTCCAGTCCTGAGTTCATCCTCGGACTTCTGTGTATCCTGTATCTTTGTATCCCCGTGGTCTCCTTGATGTTCCTGATGTTCCATGATGTTTCCATGTTCCTTGATGTCCTGATGTTCCTTGATGTCCCAAGTCCCGTCATGTTCCCAGTCCTAATGCTCCAGGTCTGGTGGGACCCGTGCCTCCGGAGATTCCCTGCTTTTATCCTGAGTTTCCAAACTCCAAGGTTTTATCTGATTCCCAAGTTCCGACTCTGGAGGATCCGAGGGGTTTCCACTAATCTGCGCTGTTAGATTTCCTGAGCTTGTCCCGATCTCCTCGTGGTCTGCGACCAGCCATCTGGCTGTGTAGGGTGCGAAGGGATCAGTGTGGTCCGCAACCAGCCCCACATGCTGTGTAGGGTGCCTGAGGGTCTTGCTTATCCCTTTTGTTTCCTGTCCTCGTCCCAAGCTCCACATCAGAGTCTTCACTCCAAGTTCCAGTCTTCACTCCAAGCTCCAATGCTTACGACTTTCTTCCACCGTGACCTCTGTCTGGCCTGCAGCCTCTGCTACACCCTGTGGCAGGTCCAAAAGGGCTTGGAAGTGTCGGAGGACCATTCAGAGACCACCATTGCGTTAGTGGTCTCATGGGCATGAAGGTCGGCGGAGAATTCGAGACTTGGACTGTCTTCACCGCAAGGGCACACATTCTCCTTGTTCCATCCTGGAGAGCCCTAGGTTGAGCTCCATCCCATCCTCCCATCCCAGGAGTGCCAAGCCTTGAGCGTCCCAAGCTCGAGGCCGATGCAAGCTCTAACACCTAGTTCTGATCTTACTACTATCTCTCCATTGCATGAGGGCATTTTCATTACTGCTTTAACTACTAACAGAGGAATATGGTCAAACAAAATAAAGACTGATCCTGATGAGCTGATGTCATTTGATAAGCAAGTTGATGATGTAACAGGTAGGGCCAGTTTGACCTGACCAACAAGGCAAGATAGGAGGCAAAGGCCACCAAACTTGTTCTCTCTTCTTAACATAGTAGCATAGTAATAACTACAGAAAAGGACCAAATGGTGCATCCAGTCTGCCCAGCAAGCTTCTTGTGGCAGTATCTGCCATACCTTCAGGATATCCACATGATTCTCTTAAGAGTAACAACTGCCACTCCATGCAGTTATCCCCAAGTCTTATGATAACCCATAAAAATTTACTGCTAACAGCATTTTTACTAGGTGATGAGCCTTCTAGAAAATTCAGACAGTGCTGCTTGACATGCTCTGCCTATGGACTTGGATTTGGCCATAGAAGGAGTTCTGTGCTTTTTCCCCTATGCCTGCCTATTAGTACCCCAGACCATAAAGCTCAAGCCCCATGTTGGGTGTTGTCTGAATCCAGTTTCTCTCCCCCCTCCCCCTTCCCCACTGTCAAAGCGGAGAATGATGTTTCAGTTGTGACAAAGGCATCGAGGCTTATTGGTTAAGGGTAGTAATCCCATGCCTTTTGTTAGGGTAGTACCTGCTGCCACATGCAGGTTACCACCATGCTTGTCAGTTCCCCAGACCATAAAAGTCAGGGCCCTCGTTGCTTAATGTGTGAATCCAATTTCTCTTTTCCCCCTGCCATTGAAGCAAAGAGCAATGTTGCAGTTGCATCAAAAGCATCAAGGCTATTGGTTAAGGGGCGGATTTTAAAAGGCCCGCGCGTGCCGGCGTGCCTATTTTGCATAGGTCGCCGGCGCGTAAAGCCCCGGGACGCGCATAAGTCCCGGGGCTTTCGAAAAGGAGAGGGAGGGGGCGTGTCCGGGAGCGTTCCCTAAACGATGTGGCGTTTCGGGGGCGTGCCCCAGCATTTCGGGGGCGGGCCCGGGGGCGTGGCGCTGGCCTGGGGGCGTGGTCGAGGCCTCCAGACAAGCCCCCGGGACTGGAGGACGGAGCGGGGCTGCCGGCGACGCGCGCAAAGTTACGCCTGCTGAAAAGCAGGCGTAACTTTGCCGACAAAGGTAAGGGGGGGGTTTAGATAGGGCTGGGGGGGTGGGTTAGATAGGGGAAGGGAGGGGAAGGTGGGGGGAGGGCAAAGAAAAGTTCCTTCCGAGGCCGCTCCGAAATCGGAGCGGCCTTGGAGGGAACATGCAGCTCGCGCTGGGCTCGGCGCGCACAGGTTGCACAAATGTGCACCCCTTTGCGCGCGCCGACCCCAGATTTTATAAGATACGCGCGGCTACGCGCGTATCTTATAAAATCCAGCGTACTTTTGTTCGCGCCTGGTGCGCGAACAAAAGTACACGCTCGCATATTTTTTAAAAATCTGCCCCTAAGGGTAGTAACCATCACACCAGCAAGTTACTCCCATGCGCCCTTTTCTTCATTCCCATCCTCTAGCCTTTAGGGATCCACAGTGTTTATCCCATTCTTCTTTGAATTATTCTGTGGTCACTGCTTCTCATTCTGCAGTCTCCTGCTGCCAAGGTTTACCAGATGACCAGGAGCTTTTCTGGACTATTCTGTAGGTTGATGTGGGTAGGTGGGAGGGTGACAAATTTCTGTTTGCCTAGGATGTCATGAGGCCTTGTGCTGGGCCTGGGAACAATGGTGGCAGATACAAATAAGATGAACAAGTGTTAAGTGAGATATTTTACACATTTATTTCAGGAATGAAGTTGATGTATCTGCATGATGACTCTGAAAGCCTGGCTGATGGTTTCACCATCCAGTTATCAGATGGAAAGCATAAAGTTCTCAGAACCATTTCAGTAAATGTCATTCCAGTGAACGATGAGAAACCAGTGCTTGTCAAGTAAGCAATAGGTCAATATTCAAAAACTTTTCTGCACCTGACTTTGGAGTTACGTGCACAAAAGCTGAGTTTTAAATATTTTCTGCTGCCGAACACATATAGTTTGTGCAAAATTTATGTGGACAAAAAAAAGTATTCCAGGGAGGAGGCTTAACTTCACATGGTGTGTGCACGCTGTCTGGTTAATGTTCTGCTTGTATATTTGGTTGGAAAAATAGCGGTTGTAAGATTATCTAAGTACATTCAGCAAGAGACTTGTACATGTAAGTCCTGCTTAATATCTAGGGCAAATCTCTGGATAGTTTTGCTGCTTGCTAAATATTGACCCCTGATTTTCTTACAGAATGTTCTTAGTTTAAAAGTAATATTTATGTGTTTGCATGTTGCATTTTGTAGCCTGAGAGCATTGTGAGGGGCTATCCAGTGTCACTGTTGAGCAACAGATATGTGCTCATCTACTTTCACACTCTATGGGAATTCAGCACTGATGATGTATGTCAGATATTCAAATTGGGAGAAGAAATATTATTTTTACCCATTTACAACAAAACGACCTCACAATGAACTGGAATTCCAATTACCGATAATTCTCGTGTACGCAGGATTATAGATGCAAACATTTATTTTCTTAATACTAGCCAACAGAATGTAAAAATTGTTTTAGCCAACAGATGTCTATGAATATCAACAAAATAGCACTTCGATTTTGCACAGAGTACAAATTGTACACTGCTAGTCTCTTCCTTTAATGGATGGAAAAATTAACAATATAAATGTTTTGCTTCTCCTAATCACAGGGAGCCTGATTTTGAAACCTAAACACAATACACGAAATTGGATACACAGAGATTAATGCTAGTATTTTATAAACTGTGAGGCGGGAGCTACACAGTTTATATATACCATGGTAGTTGTGCTCCGGAAGTACACACATATTTTTCAGTATACATGAATATTTCCAATGCAAAAAAACACATACTTTCTCTACCTATTTTTAGAGATGTGATTTGGCCGACCCTTTCGGTTTGGCCTTCGTTATTGCCTCGCCGCGGGAAATTTCATTTTCCCGCGGTTTGGGCCGATTTTATTTCGTCTGCCCCCCGAAATGAAGCCCGAAACCTGGAGGGGGGGGGGGGCAGACGGGGGGTTGTAAAAAAAAAAAAAAGTCCCCCAAACTCACCCCAACCCTTCAAATTTAATTAATTTCAATCCCCACCCTCCCAAGATTTGCCCGACTGACCCCCCCAAGACTTATCAAAAGTCCCTGGTGGTCCTGTGGGGGTCCCGGGAGTGATCTCCCGCTCTCGGGCCATCGGCTGCCAGTAATCAAAATGCTGCTGATGGCCCTTTGCCCTTACCATGTAACAGGGGCTATCGGTGCCATTGGCCGGCCTCTGTCACATGGTAGGAGCAATGGACGGCCACTGCCATCTTAATCATTATAAAGCCCCAGCTCTCGTAAAGGCTTACACACATAAGCCACCTGTTGCAAGGGCGCTGTATGATGGTCACTCTTCACATATAATAAGAGCCTATTCATATAGCGGAATATTTTTTACTTTTGTCTTTAACCTATCGTATATGCATTTGTACTTTTGTTCCAATCTTTGTATTCTTACCATCCAACTCACCAAATAGACTGGTTATTATTTACAAATAGGGCAATTTTCAAAGGACTATGTAAATGTAACATACTATCATAGCCATTTTCAAAAGCTCATTTACTCACAAGTTATCCGTCTAAATGGCAAATGTGGCGTATTAAGCTGCTTATCCAGCAATCCAGGGATGGGTTGACTTATCCGGCTAACCTAGCTGAATGTTTGGTATATCTGGCTAGGTTAGCCGGATAACTTTAGACATCTCATACAGCAGCATGGAAGCACCGGAAATGAGGCAAAGGGTCTATTGCTCCCAGCAATCTAATTTAAGGTATCAGGTGGGATCGGGAGGGTTGGAGGAAGGGGGTGGGGGCGCCGTGATATGGGAAACCCTTGCTGGTAGGTGGAGGGGAAAGGAGGGGGCAGCCTGATTTTATAATTTACGATTCACCGGGACGGAGTGTCTTGTTAATATTTTAAGGAGTTGGGGGATGAGGAGGGACTTTAGAAGATATTTTGAGAGGGGGGGGGGGGAGAGGAAGGCCCTCTGTAATTCATTTTTGACAACGCTACTTAGCCGGATATCTTTAAAGATATCCACTTAAGTAGCAAGTTATCTGGCCGCATGAGGCCGAATAACTTTAGAACCAAACCAGATATATTCAGACATAGTTGGTTAGGTTTTAAAGTTATCCGGCTACACGTAGCCGGATAACTTTAAGCAAGTATATCCCACTGAATATACAGGAGAAGTTATCCTGCTAACTCTAACCTAATCACTTGTCCACTAAACGGCCTACTGAATGTTGGCCTTTATATGTATAAATACTTACAATCTGCCTCATATCTTAACGATATCTGTATTTTGCTGTCCTTCATGTTCAGTGTTCCTCATTGGTATTACATATTTTGATTGTAATTTTGACTGAAACATGATTGTAATCTGCCTTGGGCCTATCTTAAGAAATGGCAGAATATCAAATGTTTACAAATAAAGAAAAAATTAAAATGTTTAATATGAACCTAAAATAGCTTTTTGTGCAAATCTTAGTTTTAAGCATTTTCTTAAATAACATTAGTTTTCAAAGCTTTGTATGTAAGTCTTCTCTTTATTTCATTATTTCCTTCCAGCATCTTTTTGATTCACTTTCAGTCTTCCACTTCTGTCATCCCACCTGTCTTCCCCACTCTTTCTTCCTTTCCATTTCCTCTTCTGACTCTAATCCCCACAAACCCCTGTGACCTCCCTTTAACCCCCCTCTCTCCCTACCCTCTATCCAGTCTACATTGCTGCTGCCGCCTCCCCTATATCCCTTCCCATCCTCTCTCCCCACCCCCTAGTCATTGGCTGCCTCCCCCTCTCCCCACAAGCTGCTGGCCTCCTTTTCCTCATCCCCTCTCTCACCCATTTGGTAACCATTTTCTCTTCACTGAGCCACTGTCTTTTTGCTCTACCCTTCCAAGCCTCTGGACTCAACCTCTCCCCATACTTCAACCACTGACTACCTTTCCTCCTCACTGAGCAGCTGGCTTCTTCTCCTCTCCCTAGTGACTAGCCTCCTCTTCTTCCTACATTCTTCCAAGCTGGTTGCCCCCTCTTCTAAGCCACCAAGCTGTTGGCCTCCTCCTATCTCTCCCTCTTCTAGTCTCAGCCACCAAGATGCTGGTCACCTCCTATCTACCCCCTCCTCCAGCCTCCTCTACTCCACCAAGAGGCTGGCCACTGCCTCTTTTCCTTTCTTCTCCCCACCAGCTGCTAGCCTTTTCCTCCTCACTATCATCTGCACCGTCGGCACCACGTGGCTCTCAGGAAGCAGAACCATATGGTGGCCAGGCAGTTCAAAGGGCCTGATTTACTAAGGTTTACCTCTCATTCTGTGTCTATGGGGGAAAAAGAGCTTAGTAAATCGGGCCCTAAGTTAAAGAGTAGCAGTGATGGCCACTGTTGATGCCAAAACTGAATAGGAGATTAGAGAGAGAAAACAGAATTAACCCGGCGGCTTGGATGAGGTAGACCAGTGACTGAAGAAGTGGCGGGGAAACAGCAGGAAATAAAAGAGGGTTGGGTTGTGCTGGGGAAGGAGAAAAGGCACCCAGCGACTGAGAGGAGGAGGAGGAAAGCAACTGGGGTCAGAGGTGGAGCAGGCAGCCAGTTTCCTGAAATGTTGCAGCAATAGCAAGGAACCTGGAGCCCTGGGGCTTGGCTGGGACTGGTGGCCTTAATTAACCATTCTCACCCCCTTGCTTCTCCCATGCTGCACTTGTGAGGCAAAACATTTATTATTTATTTATCGAATTAATCGATCAAACTTCACAAATTCCTATAGCCCTGGCTCTTTCTTTAACATGAGACAAGCAGACGCTTTTATATAAATCTTCGCTTTTACCACACTGAGTATGAGTTCATTGCGGCAAACATGGATTCCCTTTATGTGTAATCCATGTATTCTTGCATCTCCTTACACAAATACAAGAAAACAAATACCAGTAATGCAACTCAACACAACTTTATTGAACTGACTAGTGCTCAAGTAATAAGAAACGGGAATATACTGTACATATATACAGTCGAATGGAAACAGAAACCAAAAGTATCAAGAGTTCTGGCTTAAAATCAAAATCTGGACCAGTAGTAAAGTTACACAGGTAACATGGCACACGTTGCCATGGTCAACCTTGCAAAATTCAGGGGCTATGCACATAAGTCTTGGCCCTGGAACGCCCATGCCCTGCCCCTTTTCTGCCTCCTTATCCTTGCACAATCACAGGTATGTACGAGTGTACTTCCTGGCTTCTTAACATTTGTGTTGCTCGCATGCGACCCACATACGCGGCTATGGGGCCGTTTTTGAGCGAGCAACACTTTTAAACTCTACCTGTTAGGTTCTTAGTTGGGTCCTTCAGCTAAAAGATATGTTTCTAGTAATCCCTACATGAATGCATCAAACCTGAAGATTGCTTTACTCTCAACTTTTGTTCTAAGTTTTTCCCTGCAGCTATTATAATTTACTGCTAAACAAATTGTTATGTGTGTTTACGATCTGGCAACCATCCTTGTCAGTTATGATTATGTCTAAAAACATTCATTGCTGCCTTTGTACCTCATCTTTCTAGCTCATATTCTTGCGGGATTCTCTCATTTTTCTTCTCTTTTGCAGGAAAGATGAAGTAGAGGTGAACATGGGCGAAATGTGCATTATTTCTAGTGCAGTTCTGTCAGCGGAGGATGGAGACACCCCCAGGGAGAGAATTCATTATGTGTTTGAAAGTGTGACAGAAAACGGGCAGCTCCAAAGCAAAGTTAGTGATCTGGCAACCCAACCCAAGAGCTGCAAATGGGGCAACTGTTGCATATTAGTTGGTTTGGGTAGGAGAATGCATGAATTATGCACTGTAAATGTTGGCTACCAGGTATCAGGTTATTATTTTTTTTATTTAAATTAATAAGAAAGAGAAAACTTTATCATGATAGTGTGTCTAAAGCACTTACATTCTTCTGTTTAACCTTGCTGGGCTCTTCTAATTTAGCAGATCCCATATTTTTGTTATGTTCACCGGCTTCACTCACCCCTCGCCGCCCACTTGAGGCAGCCCTCAGTTTTCCTGGGGAGCAGCTGCTGACGCACATCGCCCCAGTTTGGGCCCTCCGAAGCTCCCGCCTGCGTGGCGGCCGAGATGCCGCCAACCTCCTCTCATGACTGGGCCCTCCCTTGGCGCTTATGCGCACCACTCCACCTCATTTAAAGGGCCAGCAGTGGGAAAGGGTGCTCGACCCCCACTGATGAAATCGGTCCTGCCGGCCTACTTAAAGGCCACTTCTGGCTCCAGCAAACTGACTTGGCAACGTTTCCCATGTTCCTGTCTCAGTGTTCCTGTTTCAGCGCTCTTGCCCCAGCAGTCCTACCTCAGCGGTCCTGTCCCAGCATTCCTGTGGCAGCATCTTTGCTCCAACACTCTGATTCCAGCTCTCTGGTCTCTGTGCCTCTCTGGTCTCAGTGCCTGCCCTCGCTGGATTCTTCTCTGGCTTCGGATCTTGGACCGCACCTGATCACCATCCACTGCGGTCCACCTCGGACTGAACCTGACCACCTCCTACTGCTGCCTGCCTCAGACCGGACCTGACCACTGCCTAATGCTGCCTGCCTCAGACCTTGGACCGGACCTGACCACCGCCTACTGCTGCCTTCCTCCTTCCTCACGAACTGGGCTTGGCCTGCTTCTCACCCACCCTGGGCTCAAGGCCCCGTGACATCTGTTTCTCCTGGCCGCTCCCCCGGGACCAGCCAGGCAGAGGCCCACCTAAGACCAACCAGCCCCGCACCCAAGGGCTCAACCTGCGGGGAACGAGGGCTGGTAGTAGCGAAGCCCCTGCTGCCCTCTGCTTCCCGTCCGGCCTCACCTCCCGACGGTGGGGACCCGTGGGGTCCATCCCCACAGGTAGCGCCAATACTACCTCGGGCCAAGGGTCCACAATGCCTAATAATTTTGCAGTGCAAGAGGGATCTAAAGCAATCACCAAGATGAAGAAATGAAGCAACCAAGAGTGATATACCACAAACCATTATAAAGGAAGAGGGATATTCCGAATAAAGTTATTCAACCACTTTTAACCGGATAACTTTCAAACCTAACTGGCTATCCTTGAATATCTTAAGGCTTAACTGGCTATATTCTACAGAATATGACTGAATAAGTGGCAAGTCTTTATAAAAAATGAGGCACCTGGGTCTATCGGCCTGATCTCCAGCCCACCCATTCCATGTTCTAAAATGTACCCTTCCCCACCCCGCACCGCTTCCCGACCTGCATCCCTCCAAATCCAGTCATAAAAATGAAATAACAATGGGTTGCTGCTGACCTCCCCCTTCTTTATCCCCTCCCCAGTTAGGCACTAGCTTATTGCCCCCTCTCTCTCTCCCTCTCCCCATGCAAGGCTATAGGAAACAATAGGTGGACTAGGCAGTTATGGGGGCAGCGTGGCGATTCCCTATCCTAACCCTCTCACCCACCTTGGTACCTTGATTTACCTCGTTCTGCGATGGGATCAAAGTGCGCTGCAGTCTCGGCAGTTTCCAGTATTGCTCTGACAGCAGTGCTGGAAAGTAAAGCTACCAGCAGTGTTTCTTTCAGAGATTCTTCTGCAGTCTGCTCCTACCATATCGATTTCATCTCCTTCATGCCCGCGCGGGCCCGTGAGAAGCCACTGTTTCTTCAGGCAACGAATCGCCGTGCTGTCTCCATAACTGCCTAGTCCACCTATTGTTTCTTATAGCCTTGCATGGTATTCTGTCTTCTACATGGTATTTAGCATTCACTCGCAGGTGGCACATTTTTTAATATCTGCCTCCAACTTATTATTGCCTCTGAACAGGTATTAACATTTAGCTCACACACACTATCAACTAACACTGAGTGAGTATGAGTGTGTGTGTGTGTCACAGAGTGAGAGAGTGAGAAAACATGTGTGTGTGAGAGCATTTGGGAGGGAGTGAGTGAGGGCGCATGTACATGAGAGAGTGTGTGTGTGTGTATTATAGTGTATACAAGAGAGAGAGGAAAAAGTCTGTGTACAATAACCCCCTCTTCCCGCTGATCCACGACAACCCCAGGGCATCTGGAAATCAAATGTTCTAAAGTATAGGGGAGAAGAAAACATTCTGGTGGTGATTTTTGTTTTTCACCAGGATAGAGATAATATCCTGTTTTTTCGTAAGGGTAATGTTTTATTTTTGGGTGAAAAAATATGGGCATTTTACGACCCGTGTAAGGTTTCACGTGATCTGAGGAAAACGTTTCTTGCAATGTGGAAAGAGGCCCATTCCACTGGGGCCTTTTTTGTTGTTAAATTTCCTTGTAAATGATTGCTTAATTTTGCTGAAGCTGTGTTTGGTTTTTTTTGGAGCCATCACAATTGTGTCATTTGATTAATCATATGAAATCTGGGTCATACCTGTAAAGTCTGGTGGCATGCCAGCTATATTCTGCCTTAGGTTCATAGTTTTTTTGTAGGGAGTGATCCTCCTCTTAGGTTTTCATTCTTGGAGCCTGTTAGAGGGCTTTGGATATGTTTTGTTTTTATTTCATTATTTTTATTGTTTGATAAGATGCTGGATTATCTATTCAAGTTTATTCTTGATGTAGAATGTTAAAATTCTAAGAACGTTTTTTTTTTTTTTAAATTCCCAGGTATGGAGATCAGAAGATCTATTTTATTCTTATCAGTTTTGATTATTAGGTGGTATTTGATGTGTCTGCTGTTTTGAAATATTTTATTGGTTTGGAAACTTTGTATTCATTTTTATTAGTTTTTAATTATTGGATGATATTCTCTTGGTCAGCAGTTTTGAAATTTCATTTTATTAGAATGGTTTTCCTATTGATGTTTTATAATTCTTTATTTTATTGTTCATGTTTTATGAGGAATGAGGTTGTTTCTGTTTTTCCATTGTTGCACTGCCTAGAGTCTGGAATGTTGCAGTTCCCAGTTTAGCTTTTATCTGCAAACTTCTATTTATAGTTTATAGTCTCTTTATTCTATATTTGGTGTGGGTCTGACTGTGTTCTGCATGTGTGACTGAGGTGAGGTATTCTGCTAGCAGATAATTTCTGTATAGGGATCTATAGCAACCTGATTTATTCTTTTTTTCTAATAGGACCTGCATTGGTATTTTAGGGTTTCGTGTACTATTTACAGTGTTCCCTTTTCATAGGTAGGGTTGTTGCTGCTTGAGTGCTGGCTGTTAGTGCTGTAGTTTTGGTAGTGGAGATTTATTATATTATAATCGTAATTCAGTTTACTCATGGCTTTCTGAGAGCCAAGACTCCACCTAACATGCATGGCAATAGGCCTAATGCCATATGAGTTACAAGTGTCTTTTTTGCAAGGTTTTCTGACTGGCACCAGAGCAGTGCATGTAAATATAATGTGACAGGCCACCCCAAATGGGCTCTATGTTACTAGAGTGTAGCCTGGAAAAGAGTCTGGGTGGGGGAGGCCTTTTACTTGTTTCTGGGACTTTCTAAATGATTTGGTAAAAATTACAAAGGTTTGCAATTACTGTGAGCAACCAAGGGATGGCATAGGGAATGGCATTGGTGAAAGAGTCCTGTATATGTAAGCCAATGGAAGTTTATGAAGGGAATTTCTAATGGGCTCTACAGAGTGTGTCTCCTTTAAGGGTTAAGGGGAAAAGGGAAATAAATTGAGGACTATATCGTGCTGGTTTACTGTTTGGCGGGAGGAGTTTTTAGAGGAAACTGCCAGCTGCAGGGCCCTCATTGGAGACTGAGAAGGAGTTTCTTCTCATGGGGAAACAACTAGGCGACCCGGACTGGGTCTCAGAGGAGGAGCATTTTGTGACCCCTAGTTCTACTGTCTGCTTTCCAATGGAAAAGGTGGAAGTTCATGCACCATTAAAACTTTTTAGGTATCCGAAAGTCTCTATCATATCTCCCCTGCACTTCCTCTCCTCCAGGGTATACATATTTAGATCCTTCAACCTCTCCTCATAAGTTTTCCGATACAAACCCCACACCATTCTGATTACCCTTCTCTGGACTGCCTCGGTCCTTTCCCTATCCTTTTTGGGATACGGTTGCCTGAACTAAACACAGTACTCCAGGTGAGGTCTCACCAAGGACCTGTACAAGGGCATTATCACTTCTTTTTCCTGCTGGTTATTCCTTTCTCTATGCAGCCCAGCATTCTTCTGGTTTTAGCTATTGCCTTGTCACACAGCTTTGCTGTCTTCAGATCGCCAGACACTATCACCCCAAGTCCTTCTCCCAGTCCGTGCACATTAAACTTTCATCCCCCATAACATACAGCTCTTTTGGATTACTGAACCCCAGTTGCATGACTCTAGCACTTCTTGCATTGAATCCTAGCTGTCAAGTCTTCGACCACTCTTCAAGCTTTTCATTCTCTCTACTTCTTCAGATGTGTTCACTCTGTTGCAGATCTTAGTATCATCCACAAATAGACAAACTCTTCCTTCTATCCCTTCCACAATGTCATTCACAAAGATATTGAACAGAGCCAGTCCCAAAACCGATCTCTGCAGCACTCCACAACACCATTCTCTCTTCAGAGTAAGTTCCATTTACCATTACACACTGTCTACTGTCAGCCAATCAGTTTGAAATCCACTTTGGCGCTGACTTCCAAGCTTTTCATTTTATTCATGAGCCTCTTATACAGGACTGTATCAAAAGCTTTGCTGAAATCCAAGTAGAGTAAATTGAGTATTCTTCCTTGATCCAATTCTCTATTACCCAATCAAAAAACTCAATCAGATTTGTTTGACAAGATCTTCCCCTGGTGAATCCATACTGCCTCAGATCCAGCAACCTATTGGAGTGTAGATAGTTACTGATTCTTTCCTTCAACAGAAATTCCATTAATTTTCCCACCACAAGGTGAGGCTGACTGGCCTGTAGTTTCCAGCCTCCTTTCTGCTACCACTCACGTGTAGCGGGATCACCACTTCTCCAGTCACATGGCACCACTCCCAAATTCAGGGATCCATTGAACAAGGTCGTTTAGTGGACCCACCAGCATATCTCTGAGCTTCCTTAGTATCCTGGAGTGTACCTCAACCAGCCCCATGGCCTTGTCCACTCAGTTTTCCTAGCTTTTTCCCTACATTCTCTTCTGTAAGCTGAGTTTTGTCCACCCTACTCCTTTCTACAGTCTTATCAACCAGCAACAATCCTTCTCCAGGGTCTTCTTTAGTAAACACCAAACTGAAGTATTTGTTTAATATTTCTGCCATTTCTTTCCACACATTGCTCCTTGTCATCTTTCAATTTCACTCTACTACTTCAGGCCTCCCTTCCTTCTCTTATATATCTGAAAAATGTTTTATCACCTCACTTTACCTCTTTAGCAATTCTTTCTTCTGCTTGACCTTTTGCTTTTCTGATTTCTTTCTTCATCTCCCTCAGTTTCACCAGGTATTCTTCCTTGTGTTCCTCTTTTTAGGATCCTTTATACGTCGTGAACATGGTTCTTTTTGCCTGTATTTTCTCAGCCACCTCCTTTGAGAATTAGATCAGTTTCTTTTTCCTCTTACTTTTGTTTGCTTTTCTAACATATAGATTTGTTGCTTTTGTAATAGCTCCTTTTAATTTGGCCTACTGCTGTTCCACCGCACCCATTATCTCCCATCTTCTAGTTTATCCTCCAAGAACATTTCCATTTTGACAAACTCCGTATTTTAGAAATTCAAAACTCAGGTCTTCATGTGATTTCTCTGTATCTTATTTGTGATATCAAACCATACCATCTTCAGATCACTGATGCTCAGGTGGGCACCTGCCCGTATATTAGAGACATTATCCCCATTTATGAGCACGAGATCGAGTATCACATCTTCCCTCAGGGGTTACATTACCATTTATTTGAGTAGAACCCCTTGAAGGGCATCCAATATCTCTCTACTTCTTGCAGATTCCGCAGAAGGGATGCTCCAATCTACATCCCACAGATTAAAATCTCCAATGAGCAACACATCTCCCTTCTTTCCCACCCTTTGAATGCCTTTAACCAGATCTCTGTCATTTCTTTTGTTTGAGTTGAAGGTCTGTAGTCCACACCAATGTAAATGGAAGTGCCATCCTCTTTTTTTAGGACAGCCAAGAATTCTTCTTCCCTGCCCCACATCCCATGCACTTCAGTTGCTTGGATATTGATTTTGACATAAAAAGCGATTCCTCCCCCTTTTTTTGACCTCGCTGTCCTTCCTTCATGAGACTCAGTGAACCCAGGTCTCTGTAACAGCAGCTATGTCAAATTCTGCTTCCACCACTAAAGCTTGCAGGTTCGGGATTTTATTGCCCAGACTACGAGCATTTGTGGTCATATTTTCCAACTTTTTTCTCTTAGTTTGCTGCTTTTCCTAATCACCATTTCTGCTATTTTGAGCTAATTGATTTTGTTGATTTCTCCTCCCAATTCCTGTATTGCTTGAGAGTGACATGACAATTTCATAGGCCACTTCCTGCCACCCTTGTGCTCTAGTTCAAATGCCTGATAATGTATGCTCTGAATGTCTCAGTTAGCATCCTTTTTCCTGCCAAGGACAAATGTAGACCATCCTTACCGTAGAACTTTTTAGTGCACCATACATGGTCCCACTATCCAATGTATCTAAAACCACTTGATTTACACCATGTTTTGAGCCAGAAATTGAAGTAATCTATATGGCGGAACATTTCTTTGCCCATTCCATGAACAGGTAATATTTCTGAAAAGGCAATGGTCTTTGCCATGTGTCTAACCTTCTTCCCTAGATTTTGGAAATTTTTCTGTACTGCAATGATACCACTTCTAACAAGGTCATTGATCCCCAGATGGATGATAACATCAATATCTACTTTCTTCTATAATTGCATTGATTATCTGGTTGGTATTTCTACTGGCTGGGGATCCTGAAAAGCATTTAACTGTTGTGTCTCCATCAAAATTATTTCCCAAATTGGTTCCTCTAATGACTGAAACTTCCAGCAGAAGTAGCTTCCTTTTTTGACCTTTGATAATGTTTAAGGGGTTCTGGGTACACAGTATGACTACGTCCCTTTCAGATATCACCTCATTTTCCATTCCATGAGCTTCATCATTTTCCAAAACAGAAAAGGTGTTATGTAAGTGTAATGGCAGGGAGAGGGGGTGTCTCTTATTCAAAGGCCTTATTCTGCCAAAGCACACTGTAATCCATTTGTTGCTGGGTTTCTGAATCCTCTGTGGGAGCTGGGGATGATATTCCTGATGCTGCCAGAAAGTGTAGATTTTCTGAAACCTGAGTGATTCCACTTCAGATGAGTCAGCTGCCTTTTCATTTTAGACAGCTGAGAGAAAATCGGACATCCCTTAACTCTCCAAATGGCAGGCCTTGGGACATAAGCACCTAACCAGTGTATGTGGTGTGCAGAGTGACTGTTCGAAGTTTAGAAATGGAGATACATGTTGCACTGTGGGACTGCAGTGAAATCCATTGCTATAGAATTTATAGCCCTAAAATTGTCCTGCATAACTAGGGGTCATACTTGTGTCCACAATGATCACGTCGCTGCAAGAGCATCTCTGAGCAAGCACTTCTCAAAACAGCCAGAAGGGGGCAGACTTTGTAATCATAGTAGATGATTAGTAGGGTTATGCTTTTTGCAACACAGTACTTGGGCACTTAATTGAACTGTTTATGTGTTTTTCTCAGGTAGGAGAGGGTTGGGTAACCCTCCAAGTGGGCATGAGCTGCTCCCAAGAAGATATCGACATGAACCTCATTAGGTATGTGCATACAGGAGCCAGGAGTTCAAAAAGCCAGGACAGCTTCACGTTTCATCTCTGGGATGGCGAGAACCGGTCACCAGCACTGCATTTCCACATCACAATAAAGGACACAGAAAAGGGTAATTTGATCTATGAATGGCACAGATCTCCATGTATTGCAAAGGACAGAATACATCCAGTACAATAGATCCCACTATAAGTGAAGCCATTCAATTTCTGTCTAGTTTCTTACAGATAACTTTTGAAATATTTATCCAATTTCATTCAGATTTCTGCCACAGATAGTAGAGCACCTTGTAACCCCTCCAGCTGATGTTGTCCCTGTGCCTCTGATACCCCTGACACTTTGAATCCTTTTTAAAATTATTATTTCTTATAGGGGAAAGAAGTCAGTTCATTTCAGCTGAAATCTCAAGGAAATCAGTGCACATTGCAATTCCATCAACCAATTGTATAGCTGCTCCACCATTGGTTGATAATCATTTTTAAAGCTTCCTGAACCACTTCGATTGGCAGACAGTCTAAAGACTCTTAAGCAGTCACTAAAGACATGGCTATTCAGGCAGGCATTCTAATAATTGTCCATTTTGAATGCTACTAATTTTTTAAGATTTTTTTTTAATTATTTATTTCTGAATTTTTAGGATTCAATTACAAAACTTTGTATAGTATACAGATATTGTAATACATCCAATACATTCATTTTCAAAGAATAACATACATTTCTGTATTTTCTTAAGGCAAATCCAGGGAAATCAATTTATACATGAGCGATAATCTTAAGAAAAAGTTCATTATAGAGGAAAGTTAATAACTCACTTTTCTCCCCATATTCAGAGTAACAGCAGGGACTTTAATATTGCTCTTAACCAATTCCCACATTAGGGGGATGAGAATCCAAAAAAGACTGTAGTTGAGATATCTCATGAAATACATAGTTTTGATCTAAATATTTTAATTCACACCTGCAGGGGAATTTTAGTATAAATCCAGCACCCCTTTTAAGAATTTCAGATTTTAATTTTAGAAACTCTTTCCTTCTCAATTAAGTTGTCCTCAAAAGATTGGGGTATATCCATACTTGTTGTCCATGAAACTTCTCAAGATGATGTCTAGAGATAAACGGAGGACAATATCTCTCTCAGTTGAGAACACTTTTTAAGAATTTTTAACATGTTGATATGTTGTCCATACAAGTTTTGATTGAAATCTTGTGTATGTTTTTATTTTGTACATCACCTAGTTCTTAGGTGATTAATACATTTTAATAAAGATAAAGATAAAAGAAAAATAAAGATACCCTACAATTGGTTGACATCAAGCATGTTGGTAGAAGTGGTCCCTTGACTGAGGTGGGATTGTCGCAATCTGCAAGGAAGAGCCCTGCAGGTCTCCACAGTCAGCTGCAGAACTGGCTGTGGCAGAGGCCCAACTGGAGCTTCACCTATACCAGCTCTCATTCCCTTTAGTTGAAGCCTCCGGTACTGGGACCGGTAGGACTTGGGCTCAGGCCTCTGTGATAGAGGTGAAGATTCGAGTTAAAGGCCAGTTTCCGGGGCAGACTGAAGACATGTGGAGCCAGAGACAGGCAGTGGTCAAGGCAAGCAGTGATCAGCAGAATCTAGGTCCAGGCAATGGTCAGTGGCAGATGGAGTTCAATGAGGTCAAGGTCCAGGCAGTGGTCAATGGCAGACAGAGTTCAGTCAAATTTGAGAGGCAACCTGAAGTCAAAACCAGGAATCCAACTGAAGGGAGCTGGGCAGGAGAGGCAGGAAGTAGACCAGGAACACAGAAGATGGAAGGCTTGGAAACAGGACTGAAGACTGACCACGAAGAATGAGACAAGGACCAGATATTAGAAATGAAAACTGACCATAAAGAAGCAAAGACAAATCAGGGACCAGACTCGAACTCAGAAACACAGACCAAGAATGCAGGAACAGGAGCAGAGACTCAGGAATAAGGATCAGGAATGCTGAAGCACACTTAAGCAATTAGCTATACCTGGAGGTAGCCGACCTACTGTCGAGGCAGGGAGTGCGGGGGAAGAGAGCCTTATATAGGGAGAAGGCACTGATGAGATCAGAGGGTGCCGTAGGAAAGTTCCCACCTTGGGCCCTTTAAATTGATGGAGATCAGGCGCTCGCGCATCTAGGGGCAGCCTAGAGTTGGCAATGGCATTTTCCCACGCATCGGCCTTCTAGACACGGTAGACCTCTGCACATTCAGTCGGGGGAGCTTGCCCCGCATCAGAGGTGTCTCTTGAGGGCTCGGGGCTGGAGGTAAGAGTGGTGGTCCGCGGACCCTGACCCGCAGACCTCCAAGTGTAACAAAGCATTTTTAAAGCTAACTTGCCACTAGTTAGTAGCTGTGGTCACCAGTGAACTCCCTTTCTTTCCTAATTGCCTAATGCTTAATGATGTACTTAGTAAACAGAAATTCACATGATGAATATTGTCATAATCATGCGCAAGTTTCTGTAGCGAAGAAGGAAGTTAGGCAGCTAAAATGTTATTAAGATACGAATAAGAAACACCAGCTATACCAGCACTGTTGAATTAATTGGGCTGAGTCTTTTATGGTTTGTCTGCTGTTTTTGTGATTTTGATTATTTGTTTTAATTTTATATTTTAATTGACCTACTTTACTTTTACTGCTTTTAATAACTAACTTATTTCATACTTTTTAACAGAGTTAGTTATTACTATTTTATAAATGTATTGTATTTATTATATGTTTTAAACCCTGTAAACCGTTGTGAAGGCACGTCTGATGTGACGGTATAGAAATACAATAAACTAAACTAAACTAATCTTCAGCACAAGTTCCTACTTTTCCAGCTAGTTCAAGTATGGTTCCAAAGATAATTCTGCACAGCTACTACTGAAGCCAGGGTGATCAATTTACATAAAGTCTAGCACCCTCTGCTGGAACCGGTACAGAAAATCTTGTGTCTGGCGCCAGTTTTCATGCTGTGGCCTGTATGGGCAGAAAATGAGATTGCGTATAATTCTGTGGTTTTGGCCTAAAAGAAAAGTAGGCATAGGGGTCAAAAAGTTGTAAGTGAGAGCTTGTTATTGGACTAACTCAGTAACCTGATGAAGGGAGCATAGCTCTGAAAAGCTAGTCACAGATGTGTTGAGTTAGTCCAATTAAAACATTCTCACAGTTTTGTTGACTTTTATTTTTACAAATTCAAGTGATTCTAATGCAACAACCACAATACTTTGCTATAAGAAAAAAAAAAAGATCTGAGGATCCATGTTAATTTTATAGATTCAATCTTGTTTTCAATTTGGTTGAAAGGCTATGCGCAGAGAATTTGAATATGACTATTTTTCAATGGAAAACTCATCGGTCAATAAAAAGAATAAAATTATAGAATATATTGAAAGGCATGGTTTAATGGGACACAGCCAACATTCATAGACTATACTCACATAGATGGAATTTATCAGTTGAGCCCTCTAAGGCTAGAAACAGAATATATTCTTTCTTACAGGGAATGTTGCAGTTTTTCTAAGATCACTTAATGTGCCAAAGGGGGAGCGAGTTCTCTTCACCACAGACGTCCTCCTTGCCATGGATGGAACAGACAGACCCGAGGAGCTGCTCTACATTATCACCTCACCTCCTAAGTATGGGCATTTGGAGTATGTTGGCTATCCTGGAGTCCCAGTCACCAGTTTCAGCCAAATGGACGTGGCTGCCCAGAGCATCTGCTACATCCATATCAGCAAGACGGCGGCTTCCAGAGACACCTTCAGGTAATACCGTGTAGCAAGCTTTTCTCCATTTCACCTCTCATCCAAAAACAGACCTGGTGGGAAGAGGGGAAAAAAAGGAGCCCCAACATTTCACAACCTGTGGCTGTCTGGTGAATAGATTTTACATATGGGTCAGACAATATTGTAGCAAGTGATTTGCACTAACAGAAAGGGAGGCTCAATTTTGGAACTTGAATTTAATACCACTTTTCTTCAAATAGTCAAAGTGGTGGACAGAAAAGGAAAACATTAACATAAGAGCAATAAATAATGTCAGTCACTCCTAAAAACAATGAGGTCCATATTCAAAAGGCACTTAGATGAGTAACTCAAAAGTTAGACTTCTAAATGGCACAAGTGGTATATTCTGCCGCTTATCCAGCTCCTGGCGATCCAGTGCTGCTTCTGTCATCTAGTGCTGGAAGTGTAAACTACCTGTAGTGTACGCTTCCAGCGCTAGAAAGGTTAGCTTACTCTTATCGGATCGGGCGCAGCCGATGGTCAAAACTCAAATCGGGCTGGGCGATAAAAATTTTAAGATTTGGATTGGAACCGGAACCGATCAGATTCTGGTTCCGATTCACATCTCTATTGGCCACTGTTGGAAACAGGATGCTGGGCTTGATGGACCCTTGGTCTGACCCAGTATGGCAATTTCTTATGTTCTTATGTTCTTAAAAGACAGAGGCAGCGCTGGATCGCTGGAAGCGGGTGAGTTGTGACCTCGCTCTCAGCAGGCTTCTTTTTTTTTTTTTATCGAGGTGAGATGGGGGGGGGGGTTTCTGGAGGGATGGGGAGTGCGGGCAGGACTATTCATACTGTGGGTGAGTGGGACAGATTGGGGAAGGGAAGGATACCACTATCTGATGTATGTTACCAGGAATGTGTATGTATGTGGAGGGGGTGCCCAGCGAACTTATGAGAAATGTGGAATTAGGAGATACATGGCCTCAAAGGACCATATCTAAAATTTGGGGATCAGGAGAGGTAGAGTAGAGCTGCTGGCCCCATTTTGTTTATTTTTATTTTTTCACTGACAGCGCTACTTACTGGATATCTTTTAAAGATATCCAGGTAAGTAGGGAGTTATTTGACTACACAAGGCCGAATAACTTTTAAACCTAACCAGCTATATTCAAACATAGCCAATTAGGCTTTAAAGTTAGTCGGATACATGTAGCCAGATAACGTTAAGCAAGTATAGTCAGCAGGACGTTTATCCTCTGAATATACAGGACAAGTTATTCGGCTAATGTTACCAGATAATTTGTCCACTAAACGGCTTACCGAATATTGGCCTCAATAAACATTAACAATGACATAGCACTCACATCTTTTTAAAAACTAACAACTAAAAAGTACATCAGCAAACAGATCAAATAGTATTCCCAAAACTAATTATTAAAAGCCTGCATAAAAAAGCGGGAATAGGGAGAAAGGCAGTTGTGACAGGTCGGTGAAAAGGTGGAGATTACATCACTCTTGGGTGTACTATATCTATCTAATGCATCTTTTTAATATGTATTTATTGTGCTTATAAACCTCATATTCCAAAATATCTTTGATCATTGTGGCTTGCATTATGACATATACAGTCAATTAAACAATTAACATACATAACAAATACAAACATGATACACATAGTATAAGACATTAAAATACAAAATTTATGTTCTATATACCTACCTAAAAATACTTTAATTTTTTCCTAAAAATGAGTACTCTTTCTTCTCTCAAAAACTGTCCAGTGCATTGTCTGTTTGAGTCCTCTACCCTCTTGTTTATTGTAGAGAGGGAAGCAGGAGGTGCAGATGTGCACAGATATGGGTTTTTCATATTATTATATCTTTTAGTTGATCTTCCTTGTCGGGATTGGTTTGTACTTGTCATATCTGAGGTGTCATCTGATTCACCAAATTTGAAACTCAGATCATTTCTTGTCACTGCTTGGTCCTGGATGAACCTGGAGAAAACTGTGAATGGAGAAAAGGCAGCATTATTCTCTACTTTGTATCTAGAACCTAGGGAATCCATTTTTCCTGCAGGATGTGCAGTAGTTTTTGCACAATTGACTTCACTCTATGAGCAGTGTTCAGAAAATTGAGGTCTAGAATATATGGATCACCTTTGGCCACTTCCAGTTCTAGAAGGAAATCTCCTTGTAGTGGTCTCTGTTTGAGATTCTTGGGAAGTTCTCACGTCTTTGGAGAAGAGAATATTTGATAATTTCAGGATTTCCATAGTACTGCTCAATTCTTCTCCACATGTTTCCAGGCTTGCTGAGGGATTGTTTATGTGCTTTAACCTTAAATTCTTCACATATTCTGGGAACCTGTTCCCAGCCATTTCACTAACAGATCCACTTATGGTGACGTTCAGATCTTTGATGATGCTTTTGAATGTAAATCTCCATGATCTATAATTCTGAGGATGGCGTCAAACTTAGTAAGCCTTGAGTTGGCAAGCTTATGATAGTTCATGTACTTGTCCAGATCTGATCTGTTTGATATTTCAGTTTTCAGGTATTGAAGTGTTTGTGGAATGCAGTTGTGTGACATGTCGTTGGATTTCTTTCTCACTCCATCCGTTCTAGGAATTGAGATAGACCGAGTTTGATCACAAGCATTTGGTTCCTGTGCAGACATTTGGCATATGTTCTTGCTGATGACGCATTCTCAACCATATCTGGAACTTATTTCACATAGAATGCTGTGGTATATGCTTAAAGTAGAGTGTTTCTTAGCACATGCGTACCTGGATCATCAGCTGGTTGTAGTGCATCTGTGAGTATACAAGTGTGTGGATCATTGTGGTGGCAATTAACATCCATGGTAGAGCATGTATTGAATTGATCTCTGGTAGGCATAGAGTCTACTTCACAGACAGGCTGAGTCATCTCAGCATCTATTATTTCTCTTGGATGTGGGTGTGAGAGTGAGTTCCCATGCTCAGAGACAAGTATTAAGACATAGTCTTGGATATGCTAAACAGGATCCTCAGAGATAACTTGATCAATCAGGATCTCCCTGCTTTCCTGTCCCACAGCTTCTTCAAGGCTCTTAGCATGGACTTCTTCAGAAGCTACTTTCCTCTCTTGACCCAGAATTTCTATCTCGACATCTAACTTGACTTTCCTGTGTGCAGCAACAGCAGCAGTGGTGCATTTTTTCTTCAAATCTAGTTTTGGCTAACTTTATAGTTGCTTCTTCTTTTCTAAAGGAAGCATGTGTCCATGCAGCTTGCACTTCTGCACATGCCTTGGCAATGGCTACACTAACTGAGGACAGGTTTGAGTGCACTGATCTCAGTGACCTTAAAGTCATTGAGGCACATCTGGAAAGATTAGAATACTGAGATGCAGTTTCTTTTAAATTCTCAATTCTTTGCTGTGCTTGTGTGATAGTGACTGGCACTAAATTGTCATATTCTAGTCAATGTCCTTATACAGATCTCTTTTTTCAAGGCTTCCCTGTGTATTGATTCTGGTTAAAAATGTGAGGTATCTGTCTGCCTGGAGTTGATAGCATCTGTAGATACACTTAAGTTAGTCTATGGCTTGTTGGATTTCTTCTGTACCTAGCTTGCAAACTGATGTATAATCAGACTGTAATGATTCCTACATTCTATTAAGCTTCTTCAGATATACAGCCTTCTCAGATTCATAGTTCTTTAGGGCTTGTGCTGTTAATACATGTTTTCTCTTAGAAGCAGAAGCTGGGGCTGCTGGGAGACAATCTCATTTGCACATTCACTGGGCATAGTGTTCTCTAATGAAACAGCTTCTGCCATTGTGACAATAATAAACACACTGACAGAATCAATTTACAGATCTGAGCATCTCAGCACTGCTCTGTAGGCTACTGATGTAATCAAGGCCAGTGCTAGGCCTTTAGCTGCCCTGTGCGAGCATTTACTGTGCTGCCCCCCCCCCCCCCCCCCCTCCACCCATGATGCATTCAGTCTCTATCCAGGCCCATCAAATAAAGTCCACCTCCCTCCTGCAGTCTATATTTTTAAAAACTGACATGCCCCTCCACGCTGTTACCTCAGTCACATATGCAGAACACAGACAGAACCTCACCAAATACAGAATGAAGAGATCAGAAACTATAAACAGAAATGTGCTAAGAAGAACTGAACTGGAACCCACAAAATGTCAGCCTCTACATGCAGAGCAACAATGGAAAAACAGAAACATTTCAATTTTTCATAAAACATTAAATAAAAAAATATAAAACATCAATCATAATAGTAAAATCATATTCATAAAAAGAATAAATATTTCAAACCAGTTAATGAATAAGAGTATCCAAAATTTCTCAAACACCAATAGTATATTTCAAAAACATTTGATGAGTAAAAAATCCAATTTAAAATGTTCTATTTCCCTCCAAAAAAATTTATATTTCAAAAGAGCAGAAACATCAAATTACTAGGGATGTGAATTGTTTTTTGACGATTTAAAATATCGTCCGATATATCTTAAATCGTCAAAAATCGTTGGAGGCGATATTTAATAGGAATTCCCCCGATTTATCATCAAAAATCGTAAATCGGGGGAAGGGGGAGGGCGGGAAAACCGGCACACTAAAACATCCCTAAAACCCACCCCGACCCTTTAAAATAAATCCCCCATCCTCCCGAACCCCCCCAAAATGTCTTAAATTACCTGGGGTCCAGTGGGGGGTCCCGTTGTGATCTTCTACTCTCGGGCCACGGATGCGTTGATAGAAATGGTGCCGGCGCTACCTTTGCCCTGTCATATGAAAGGGCAAAGGTAGTGGCGGCGCCATTTTGCTTCCTGTCCCCCGACGTCACGAGCGTAGGAGATCGCTCCCGGACCCCCACTGGACCCCCAGAGACTTTTGGCCAGCTTTGGGGGGCCTCCTGACCCCCACAAGACTTGCCAAAAGTCCAGCGGGGGTCCGGGAACGACCTCCTGCACTCGAATCGTGTTGCCGTACCGCCGGCGCCATTTTGCAATATGGCTGGCACCATTTTGCAAAATTCACTCTGACATCATTATACATTGGGGAAGATAGGGTTGTACAAATTTTATCTTCCCTCTCACATACCACACAATAACACATTCATTCTCTCACACATTCTCTCACATACACAGGCTCCCTCTCCTTCACAGGTACATTATATATATGTGTGTGCCTGCGCGAGCCTGTATGTGACACATATAGGATCTCACAGGCAGACAAACATTCAAAAACACACACACAAGTACACAGTTTCTCACAAACACATATGTGCTCACACAGACACATACACATGCTCTCACATAGACACATACATACATGCTCTCACACAGATGCTGGGTCAGACCAAGGGTCCATCAAGCCCAGCATCCTGTATCCAACAGAGGCCAAGTACCTGGCAAGTACCCAAATACCAAGAAGATCCCATGCTACTGATGCCAGTAATAGCAGAGGCTATTCCCTAAGTCAACTTGATTAATAGTCGTTAATGGACTTCTCCAAGAACTTATCCAAACCTTTTTTGAACCCAGCTACACTAACTGCACTAACCACATCCTCTGGCAACAAATTCCAGAGCTTTATTGTGCTTTGAGTGAAAAAGAATTTTTTCCGATTGGTCTTAAATGTGCTACTAGCTAACATCATGGAATGCCTCCTAGTCCTTCTATTATTCGAAAGTGTAAATAACCGATTCACATCTACTCGTCAAGACCTCTCATGATCTTAAAGACCTCTTTCATATCCCCCCTCAGTCGTCTCTTCTCCAAGCTGAACAGCCCTAACCTCTTCAGCCTTTCCTCATAGGTGAGCTGTTCCATCCCCTTTATCATTTTGGTTGCCCTTCTCTGTACCTTCTCCATCGCAACTATATCTTTTTTGAAATGCGGCGACCAGAATTGTACATAGTATTCCAGGTCCGATCTCACCATGGAGCGATATAGAGGCATTATGACATTTTCCTTTTTATTAACCATTCCCTTCCTAATAATTCCTAACATTCTGTTTGCTTTTTTGACTGCTGCAGCACACTGAGCCAACAATTTTAAAGTATCCTCCACTATGATGCCTAGATCTTTTTCCTGGGTGGTAGCTCCTAATATGGAATCTAACATCGTGTAACTACAGTAAGGGTTATTTTTCCCAATATGCAACACCTTGCACTTGTCCACATTAAATTTCATCTGCCTTTTGGATGGCAAACTACTCTAATACCACTCTACCTGCCTACCTCTCTGCCAAATAGTATACCCTGCCCTCCATATTATATCCTGGCCTGGAATGGGGCTACAATACAATAGATTTCACTGTGATATCCTCATCACTAGTAATTTGTTTGCTGCCAGCTCTCTGAGTCTGGTTTAAATCCCTACAAAGGAGAGGTAGAAAATCCAAAGCCTTTGTGGAGGGCAGCACATCTGTGCAGAAAATTCAGTGATAATTTTCTAAAAAAAAAAAAAAAAAAATGCCAGGTCAGGTCCACTGGGAGCCTTCGCCTTCCACTTTTTCCCATTGGGGAAAAGGAAGCAAGTTCAGAGTCTGGGTTGGTGATTTGGCATGACCCAGAAGAAAATCACCTGAAAAAAAAAATCTGAATAGTGAAAAAAGAAGTCACTGCAAACGTGTAATGATTCAGAACTATTCGGAGAAGTTTTGCATGGAAAGAACATGGAAAGAGATGCATTGCAGGGTGTGTGAGACCAGCATGTCCTTGCCTCCTTTGGATCCCTATTCCCGTGAAGTCCAGGTTATAACTGTGTTCCCAAAATCAGTGCCCTACGTTACGAAAGGGGAAAAACAAAACCATTTTAAGTTCCAGGGGGAAAAAAAAAAAGAGCCATAGTGAGTAACTTTATGGAAAGGGTTTGGGGTGATAGGAATGACAAAAAAAAAAAAAATATATATATATATATAACAAAAAACAAAATTTGAATATGAAGCTGTTAGATTTTTAGAAATTGTCAACCTGAGCTGCTGTGTTCAAAGTGAGGCTGGGCAGCAGCTTGCTTTCAGTGTTCTCTGCTTGGCATCTGTTGCCAGCATTTGCACCTGATGTTTGCCAGACTGGCCTGGGAAGTTCTCGCCTGCAAGAGCAATATCAAACCAAAATGGATGAGGCTTTTGTTTTAATGAAACTATGATCAAGGTCCTTTAAAACTAAATGCCGGCTCCCTTTCAGCCCACATTCGTTAGCGTTTCTTGCTGGAGGACTCTGGCAAGGGCTGCGGCCGCTGGCACAGCCTGGCAACAATTTACCTTCCATGGCGAACCTTTAACAGCAGGAATGACTTTTAATTAATAAGGGTTTTTAAACGATCACATTTTAATGCTCCACTGATGCATTTTTGGAGTTACTAATCTCTCTGTGTTGTTTGGGACTACTGGCATGGAAAAAAAAAAAAAGAAAAAGTGGCAATTGCATGTTTGGACAGATGACACCCAGCGATTAGCAGCACTGACATCAGGTGTTGGCAGCGGGATGCTGATGCCCTCCACCGTGACACACTGGCTTGGGTTTTGCAATGAGCTGGCACAGGTTGGATTTTCTGCTCCTCTGTTTTCCCCTCGCTTCAGATTCCATGACAGATGGCAGGCTCTGCAGCCAGCTCTCTGGTCATGAAACTGCAGAAGGCACGTAGCCTGGCTAGCGGCAAGATGAAACCATGTGGGTTTGGGGGTGAATTTGCCCCAGTTCACTCCTCTCCCCCCCCAGGGTTCGGGACAGGATGATGGCAGCCTTGGCTGTTAGGGAAACACCTGGTTAGAGAGGGAGGCAAAGCCACGCTAGAGCACTGGCTTGTTCTTTAAGGTAACTCTTAACTCCGACACAGTAGGTTACAGTGAAGGTCATTCAGGCAGCCTCTGCTGGCACAACACTGAATGATCAAAGTCATAAAACTTCCTTTTTCTTTTTTTTTTTTCCTTTTTTTTATTTATACATTTACGAATACAATCTAAGAATAATTTTTTTAAAAAACATTTGTAAAATGAAAAAAAAAGTTACAAAGGAAAATTATACAAATTGAGAAGTATAACAGAAGTTACAAACAAAAGTCCACCAAACATGAGGACAGTGCAAGCGTTAAACTAAGGATCTAGCAGAAAAGTTAATCCCCCAAACAAAAGGCAAAAAAGGGATTTTATGCCAGCTGCTGTCACACCATTATCTATCCTGGGGCTGATATCAATCACCCCTCTCCCACAGAGGCAGTCACAGGTGCAGAGTTTTAGGAAGACCCTTGGGCTGGTTTATCGCTCAGAAAAAGGGTAGGTTGAGCCAGCTTGGAAAAAAACCTATATTTTAAACTTTTTTTAATTTGATTATACACTTGCATGGATATTTAAGGAAAAACATTGCACATAACTTGAGGGAGTCTCTTTTTTTCTGTGTCACCATAGCTCTTTTAAGAAAAATACTTTCTGGCCAACAAACACCTCCTGCCTATGCTTGAAAGAAAAAGGTTAAAGTGCCCAGTCTCTGTCTGGCTGTAAGACAAAGTTCACAATCAAGGTAGCAGGTGTTACTTGGAGGTCGCCAGAAATCTCCAAAAAGCTAAGTGAAGAAATCTGGGGCAAATCCAAGTGCTCCCCAGATCCTAAATCCCTCCTTGGTGGCAGAAGATAGAACAATCTCGCTGTTGGTGGAATATATTCTACTGGAATTTTTATTATCCCAAGAAGATATTTTTTTTTAAACATTTCCATAGTCAAGAATCTTTCTAATTTAGGAAAATTAATCAAGCATCAGTTTTAAGTTTAGCTAATAATGAGTGCAGAGCACAATTAGGACCCTACTCCTTACTATTCATGGTGGAAAAAATAATATTCAAATTCTGGTGTCTTCTCAATAGCAGCGCTATAAACTCCCTCTACTACCAGGGACTCTATGAAGTAACACAGAACCCTGGAAAAAACATGTAGCAAACCTGCCCTACTAACATCCAGAACTCAAACAACAACAACAACCTAGCCTATGAAAAAGCAGTCATGCAGATATTTCATCATGCCCTAGAACACCAATACATCTCCTATTGATAGGTGCAAATTGGAAAACAGCTGTACTGCTACAGAATCCCAATACAGAAAATACACACTAGCAAAATACCTCACGTCAGTCACAAATGCAAAAAATAGGCAGACCCTCACCAAATACAGAGTAAGGAATCACAGACTAGAAATAGAAAGATGCAGACAAAAAGTAAACTGGAAACCCCAAGAAGCCAGACTCTGTATGCAATGCAACACCAGAAAAATAGAAACAGAAATGTATCTCCTCCTGTCTGTGCAAAATACAAATAAGAGATGCATATTTTCCAAAGCTGACAGAGAAATCAAGGGCTTTCCACAAAAGAATGAGCAGGAAAAACTCTTTATAAACTTGGAGGAAAGTGAAGAAACAGCGGCTATAGCAGCAAAATATGTGATATCATGCCCCAGGACAGAAATGAAATCTAACCAAGGACACTATGGACCAGACATGCCCCTAATACTTTACTTTCTGTAACCTGTATCTATTTAACTTATTAATGTAACCCTTTTTCTCCATAAGGGTGGAATTAGGGGATTACACAATTCCCAGGGCTGCACACTAAATTCCCAGACCTCTTCATCTCTCTGCCATTCTCCTTGATAATTCCTGGGATGCTGGAATTCACTGGCAAGGAGGAGGTGTGCACCTCCAGGGCCCTTGGTGCGGTAGTGTGGATCAGTACCACAGTCATTCGCTCAATCCCAGTCAAACTCGCTGTTCAGCTTGTACTCATGGGTAGGAGTCCACTGGCGGAATCAGCCACACTAAATCATGGAAAGGAGTCAGCTGTGGTGTTCAGCTCAAAAAAAGATTTACTGAAGTTTGAGAAACAAACTCCAGGCTAGTATGACAAAAATCATAAATAGCATCAAAAAAACTCATCATTGCAAGAGGCACAGTCTTTTTATTCATGATGTAAGATCTTATAACTCCTCCACCTCCACGTCCTTCTGAATCAATGTCCAGACAAAAAATCTCCCCGTAAAGGGTAGAAAACTTTCTGGTCTTCCTCTAGCATGTGCTAGAAGGGAAGAAACTCCAAAAATCACTCTCTCATCAGATGGTACAAAACTTTTTCCAAAATAGCAGTTTCCAGCAGTTTCAACCCACTTTTGCACTGGTCATGGGAATGCAACCACCATCAGCCCCTCCAACAAGGGGGAAAACTGGCCCTTGTGTTAGGAACCGGTCAAAGACAGAATAAACTCCAAGCGCTCAAAAATCTCCCAATAATACTTCAGTGGAAGGCTTTATAACCTCCTCTCACCAAAATCACCTCCTCTCTCTTTTCCATCCAAAAAGGGGTCTCCCTTTGAGCATGCTCGGGAGAGAATATATAGGCTCACTGAGCCCATCCCAAGAAGGGGATGGTGAAAAGGATAGGGAGGATCTTAAAAAATTCAAAACCCCAAAGTCAGGCAAGGGCATATTTAGTGATGGATTCAGTATCCCGTCGCATCAGTATTTTATAATTTGTTCATTTTTTGGTACCCTTAACATTCTATATATTGCTTTGGCAATGCATGTAGAATTGTCATGCCCCTAAAGTTATCTGAATTTATATTCTCTACATTCCTGTTGAAGCTCTTCCACGTTGGTATTCAAGGAGTCCAGCCTTTGATTACAACCTAATAAACCAGCTTCTTGAGCAGAAATCTTCTCATTAATAAGTTGTCTCATCCCTGCACCCCCCCCCCCCCTCCCCGTGATGGCAGACAAAGAGTTGGCAGATGGTGGCTGGAAGTGGAAGGAGATTTCAGCACGATGATTCCATCTGCTGACCCCACTATAGAACCGAGACGGAGAAGTAAGGAGAAGAACATGCCCTACCACAGCCATCAAGTGGGAAGAGTTAAGGAGCAGGCAGAGCCAGCTCTAGGCTAACAGGAGCCCTGTGCGAAAAATCTAAATTGGTCTTCCCCCTAACTCTCTCCCACCCCTGTGAAAAATGCAACGTACAGCAGCTCCAGCAGAGTATTCTTCCTACCTCTGTCCAGCATCCTCCTCTCTCTCTCTCTCTCGCCCCCTTCTTGCTGAGCAGCAGCATCCTCGCTTCTCCTTCCCCTGCCAGCAGCTTCCCCCTCTTTCCCTCCACTCGCCCTCTACCGAGCGTTCCCCTGTCTCTCCCTGAGTCCCTGCTCTCCTGTCCCCCCCAACCAATCGCCAAGTCCCTTCTAACCCATCCCCCACCTATTGCTGACTTTGTTCTCCTCGCCCCACTCTCCCCAGCACCAATCACTGAATCCACCCCCATCAACTGCTGCATCTCAGGTCTCTCCTCCCCCACCAATTACTCAGTCCCCGATTTCATCCCCTCCACCACCAACTGCACCTACTAATTGCTGAATTTCCATGCTCCCCCCCCCCCCCCCCCCCTCAATCGCCGGGTTTCCATCTCCATCCTGCCCAGAGCTTCAAACATCTTCCTTCCATTACCACCAGCACCTTTACTACTCACTTCCCGGCTTCCCCTTCCCCCCCGCAGCCCGTCCCCAGTGCTGGCGCTTCTTCTGCACTCCTCTTCATGCCAGCGCTGGCCTCTCCCTGGTCAAACCACCGATTTCTGGTTTGAACCACTGGAGAGAGGCCAGTGCCAGCAAGAGGAGGAGAGGCTTAACAGAGGCCACCAGTACAGGGCAAGGCAGGGTAAGCCTGGGAGGTGAGAAACAGAGGCACCAGGCGCTAGGATAGTAGGGTCGACGGATTTTTAGAGGGGGAATTTATCTCTCCCTCCCATCCCCTTGCAGTGAGATGTGTGACTGGATGACATCCTGAGCCCCTTTTCTTCCTGTCCTCAAGCCAGTTTTACAAGTAGGCATGTGGAGTGCCCCCTGCCACCTACACAGGTCACACATCCCAAAAACAAGCCCGGAGAGCAGGCACGCAGAGAGGCAGCAGGTATTAAGAGAAGTCCGAAGAAGTCAAACGTAGAGCCCCATAGTAACCTGGAGGGATTCTGAGAGCCAGGGAAAAGGCCCTGCATATGTCAACCTCTGTCTTTTCCATTATTCCATGGATTCAACAGAAGGAAATATACTATTTGTCAAATTATCAGTACTCATCAAGTTTTGTACTAGTAAACTAATTTCATTTTGGAACAACGCTCTCTCAGGCTGGTGCAGTAATCTGGGCGTTAAGAAAATATGATTTCGGTGCACATTTTTAATGCCCAGTTTTAAATCTTTTTTTTTTAATTCCCGATGCAGTAAGCTAATTGTATGCAAAAGCACCAGGAGTTTAAAAGAAGCACGCCGAGTCTGAAATGTGCGTTTGGGCACAGGTCGAACACACATTTTAACTCAGGAAGGGGGGAGGCCACATCCCTGACAGGCCAATGCGGGGCGACCCTGACTATACTGTTAGCCCCCACCC
Source organism: Rhinatrema bivittatum (assembly GCF_901001135.1). NCBI lineage: Eukaryota > Metazoa > Chordata > Amphibia > Gymnophiona > Rhinatrematidae > Rhinatrema > Rhinatrema bivittatum. The sequence goes on along the minus strand of NC_042615.1, from coordinate 460,834,454 downwards.
CCGCCACGTATCCGGCTAAGTGGCAGCGGTAAGTCCGATAAGTCCAGAATTCCTTTTTTAAACTTTGTCCATTTTTAGAGGGCTTTAAGTTGCACTGGAAACTTAACGCCATCTCTGACCCTGGAATTAATTTTCCAGCGCTAAGAAAAACTGTGTTTGGACAGCGCAGCTCCCTGAATTGAGGAGTACTGCTTAATACCCTTCATTGCATGGGATTTCAGTGTGAAGGCGCGAAGCAGTACTTTCATTTTAGAATGCACATTTTGTGAGCGTAAAACTCCTTGCTGCATCAGTAAGGTTTACGTTCCCAAAATGAACATTCAAATGCAGACCAAGCTGTGTGTTGGCCAGAACGCAACTTTCTGCATTGGCCTGTCTGTTTGGCTGGTGGTTACTTCTGGACTGTACAAAGGCCACAATAGCCCTAAGGGCCCGGCAGAATTGCATCCCCCCCTTTATGAGGGTAATTTTCAGAGGCAGCCTGTAGCTTACAGCCTATGCAAGCAGATTTTTAAAGGGAAATGCACTGCAGGCCGATACAAAAGGGATGCTTTTCCCTGCAGTATGAAAGAGGAAGCATTGAAAAGCATGTAAGGCAAAGGAGGCACTGAAATTTCAAAATGAAACCGGCCTGCATACTTTCACCAGCCTGCCCCCGCCCTCCCCCATACACACACTCAGTGCTGCCTCTTTTCCCCCTGAGGGCCTGGGGCAGTTTTTAAAGGAGGGGGGTTTCTGAAGGTAACCACCTGTTTGCCCACAGAAATCCCTTGTACAACTGCCCTATGTAAGGGAATCCCCTCCTCCAAAAAAAAAATTGTTCTCCTTACTAAAGTAGTTGCCCCTGGTAGATGGAGGATCATTGGGGGGGTCAACAGCCCCTGCCCCTGTGAATGATGTGTTTCACGAGGTTTGACACTCCCCAGTGCCCATGTGAGTACAGGGAGAAGTCAGTCTGCCGTCCGCAGGCTGAGGGTGCCACCTCTTCACAGATTTATGCTGGCGTGGAGTCTTTCCCCTCCACAGGGAAAGGACCAGGAATAGGCCCCTTTCTCTTTGACAGATCAGTGCCAAGAAGAAGTGCTCCTGTCCTGGAAAGCTGGCTGGAGCTCAAGGTCCAGGTTCCCAGCTCTTAAAAGGAGAAAGGAGTCTTTGGGGGGGGGTGGGTGTTCAAGAGAGTGAATTCCTGAAAGGGAGCTTTAAGTCCAGATTCCTCTTCTGCGCAAAAATGAGATATTTGCAGAAAAGAAAGGATTATCCTTGTTGGGGAGTTCAGAGAGAAAACGGCCCCAGCTGAGGAAGCCCTGCAGTAAGAGCATTGATCTTTGTGGGAGTCAAAAGGGAAGAGTGCCTGGCAGACAGAGGGTCCAAAGAGTTTCTGACTGACAAAAGGAATCAGCCAGAGGCTCAACTAAGGTTGTGAAGTTACTAAGAGAGAGAGGCGGGCTCCATCTAGAACAAGTACCCAGGGAGATCCTAGAGAGGAGAGTTCCTGCCTCAGTGAGCTTACCTACTAAGAGTGTGCAACATTATGCTATGGTGAGAGACTGAGATATTTTTTTCTTGTGTCTTTGGATTTTATTTGCTGAACTATTTTGGTGCATTGGACCTTCAGTGTGCTGTCTGGATTTTGTTCCTGCCATCAGAAACCAGTAAAGACTAGTATTTGAACATCAGATTTGGTGCCAGCTTGGCCAGCTGTAATGGACTGGTATGAGGAAGAGCACCAGAAGAGAGGAAAACAGTAAGGGTCCCCCTCATCCAGAAAGTACTCAGGAAGCATGGATGCTGCCATGGCCCATGACCCTCCCAGTGAACGCCTGTGTCTGTATCCAGATCAGTGCAGGGGGCTACACCTACATATAAAATATCCCTTGAAGAAACAAAACACAAAACACATGATGAAACTCTTAGAACTTTTCAAAGAAATGTCGAATTGTTTCTCAGCCCTGAAAGCATCCGAGAGTTTTCCCCATCCATCGCACTAATAGCACCGCCCATACATAAATATTTGCCAAAAGCTACAACTTGACACAAAGGTTAAACGCTATTTTTGATTTCTGGAAACATAAGCAGCCGTTGTGAACTATAAGAACTGTAGAGTCTCTGTATTCAGTAAACCCTGAAGCCCTCTTGAGCAAACCAAAGGCAATAGAACTTGAAAGATTCGTCTTCAGTCCTGGCAGGCCCAGATTTAGGTTGGGGTAACCTAGGCAACTGCCTTGGGCACCAAATACCTGAGCCGAAGAGGATCCTTTTCCCACTTATTTTAGGGTGGTGTTCCAGTGTCACGTCAAAGAGACACCACCATGGCCCTCTGGCCCAACACCCCCATCCCCTGCTTTCCCTGGGAATGAATTTCCCGGCTCTCTGAGCTCTAAGAGGGGACTCCTACCCTTATCCTCTGGCCCTGCCTATGGGCGCCCAAATCTTAAATGCAGCCCTGAACCCAAGTACTTTTCTGAAAGCTGGAATCTTTGTATTTTGTGATATCTTTTATTGGGCTAACAAAAAAAGAAGTTGAAGTACACAAGTTCCCTTCTTCCAAAGTTCATGCACTACAACATCTGTTTTCTTTTCACCCGAAATAGTGTCATAGCCCTCGAAGATTCCAGTTTTCTCCCAGACTAATAGGGGCTTTTAGAAATGCATTCTGTCCTATAACTGGAAACACAGTATCTTTTTTTTCTGATCTCTTCATACACCAATATAATGCTTCTAGCTTATCCAAGGCAAGAAGATACCACAGGGAAACTTGACTTGAGTTAGAGAGCCACACCAGGGTGAACCCTTGAGTAAAGGTGTGTGTGTTATTTCATTTCTGTAGATGGTGAAACCAGAACACATGCTGAAGGCTGCCTTGCCTCTCTTTGCTAGATTCCTTGTCAGCAACGGGCTGTGGAGCAAGCATGGAACCTTTGAAATCACTCTGGAGAGCACAGATCAAGCCATTCCAGACGTGTCCAGGAACAAGGGTTTGCGGTTGGTGGAAGGTGCCATGGCCCTCATCTCTCCTGACATTCTGCAGCTTTCTGACCCAGACACTCCACCTCACAATCTCACCTACCTCTTGGAGCAACTCCCACAGCATGGCCAGCTGTACAGGGGCGGATCCGTGCTCCTTCAGCGCCGCTTCACTCAGCAAGATGTGGACAGCATGGACATAGCCTACAAACATGGAGGCGGGGACGCCCAGATTGACAGGTTCACCTTCACTGCGATGGACGGCAGTAACCACGGCTTTACTGTAGATGGGAAGGTGCAGGCTGGGCCAGTGGCATTCACTATTCAGGCAAGTATGGTCTTCCATTCTGTTTGCTTTTCCACCAAGCAGCCTGTGGGTGTTCATAGATTACTAATAAAAGCATTGGGTTTTGCAGCTCACATTTTTGGTAGTTTGCAAAAAAAAAAAATAAAAAAGACATATAAATGAATAAAAATATACAGTGCCAAGGTATGCCCACAGGCTGTGCTCTTGTTCGGTTACACTTGTTATTCCCTAGTTCCATGTAAACCGGCCTGATGTGAATTTTATTCATGAAGTCCGGTATAGAAATATATTCTAAATAAATAAATAAATAAAATACAGCAGCACTTAATTTAATAGCTGAAGAATCGGTCTGTATTTTTTTTTTTTTTTTTGCAAATCCTAGTCAAAGGTCTGAACTTCCCTGTATGAATGTCTACAAGTTCTTTTTTATTTTGTATTTTGTTGCCTCAATGTTATGCGTTTGGTGGATATTCTGACAAGGGAAAATGCTAGAGTTTGGGATGTCTTGGTTGTTTGATTGTTACTGGCAGCTCCAATGTCCTTCAGGATAGGAACGGAGGGGCAGTAGATCTCCAAATGTCAGCGCATCCTTGAAAAGGACGCTTAAAGGACTACTCACACTACCAACTGGAAACAAACAGTGGAAGAAAAAAGGAAAAGGGAAGGTAGGATCACCAGGGAGAGCTAAAACCCAATAGCCTCAGTTGTGAATGCTCAGGGTCTTTCCTGGTATTGTTCTGCTGTGAGGAAGCTCACAGCAGTATCTCATTTCCATAGATACCAGCTGTTGTGCAGCCCTACTGAGGCAACTGATCCAAACTGGGGAGGAAAGGGAACACAATGTGACACCAGTTTGATGTTTATTATCCTCTCGGGGTTGTTTTTATCATGTCACTTTGAGCATTTTGGTGCATGGCCACGGAGCTTAACAACAGAGAGGGTTTGTGCTGCCATAGTAATGCTCTTCGGATGAGTGAAATAGGCTGCAGGTCGGGCCAAGTAATTAAACAGATTAACTAGATTCTCAGGATTTTGCATTTCAGTCTTTTTTTATTTTATTCTAATACCCTGATCTGCCATTGCTGTCCTGCTACTTCCACTGAGGTCACAAGCTGGAGTTTCTGGATGCCAGTGTATGTGGATTATAGTTTTTAACAGGGCTCCTAAGCAGCCCAGGTACCCATGTACCTGTGGTCATTTAAATTCTACCCAGTCGGTTCTGAAAAGGCATCTATGTCCAGTTGGAAATCTGCACAAGTAGTTTCTGCTTTCTGAGCATGGAGTTCACATGGCTAAAGTGGAACCCCCAGACTGAAGCCTAAACTTTGTCATTAGAGCCTGTAACTTCTGGAAGTGCTGGCTCTTCCAGAGAAGGGCCAGCTGTTTCCTCTGGTCAGGAGAGGGAGTAACCTGACCGCTGTTTCCGCCTCCTAGTATGCCCTCTTCCTCCAGCTCTACAGCTGTCAGGCAAGCTAACACTCGGGCCAATACAGTACAGTGTGCTCCGACGGAGCGCACTGTTAATCCTCTATTGGACACGCGTCTTCGACGTGCTAGCATTACCCCTTATTCAGTAAGGGGCCGAAAACACGCGTCCAACCCCCCCCCAAACCTAATACTGCCCGCATCATGCAAATGCATGTTGATAGCCCTATTAGGTATTCCCACGCGATTCAGAAAACAAAATGTGCAGCCAAGCCGCACATTTTGCTTTCAGAAATTAGCGCCTACCCAAAGGTAGGCGCTAATTTCTTTGGGCACTGGAAAAGTGCACAGAAAAGCAGTAAAACCAGACACTCAATTTTGCCGGCGTCCGAATTCCGAGCCCGTGGCTGTCAGCGGGCTCGAGAACCGACGCCGGCAAAATTGAGCGTCGGCTGTCAAACCCGCTGACAGACGCCGCTCCGGTCCAAAAGGAGGCACTAGGGACACTAGCGCCTCCTTTTGCCTGTTTTTACCGCTGGGCCTAATTTGAATAGTGAATCGCGCGCACAGGAGAGTGGCCTGTGTGCGTGTCGGGAGAGCGGGCGTTCGCCCGCTCTCCCGTGGACTTTACTGTATCGGCCCGACTGTAAACTGAAGGATTTGAAGAAAAAGGCCTGGGAACTGGTCTTGGGGTGGGAGGGGGGGAGGTGACAGTGACCTGAGAAAAAAATGACATAAGGCAGATAGCACCCTGGGGGGAAGGGATGACAGTGACGAGAGAGGGACTGGTCTGGGGGAGGGATGATTGTGACGAGAGAGGGACTGGTCTGGGGGAGGGGTAACTGGTGAGACACTGGTCTGGGGAGGGATGACAGTGACTGGTAAGAGAGAGCCTGTCTAGAGGAGGGGTGACAGTGACTCATGAGTGAGACTGAGGATCAACAAAGTAGGATGGATGCCAATGTCCTTAAAAGTACTTTATTTTGATGGAGACAAATAGCATTAAAATTGGAGAGGGTACCTGTGTGAGTGTGTATGAGAGGGTGCCTGTATATGTGTGTTTATGAGTGAATGTCTGTGTGTGTGTTTGAGTAAGTGGTGTATGTGCTTGAGGGGGGTGCCTGTTGTGTATGAGAGTTTATGACAGGGTACCAGTGCGTGAGTGTGTGTATATGAAAAGGTATGTATGTGTGAGTGTGTATGTGTGTGTGTATGAGTGGGTGTCTGTTTCTGTAGGCCTCTGTATGTGTGCCTGCCTGGGTGTGTGAGATTGCCTATATATGTGTGTGAGAGAGATTAAAGTTTATGCACCCTCTTCCAATCTACTATAATTTCAGGATTGCTTCCAAGTATGGAGAGTGGGGGATTTTTTTTTGAATAAACATAATTACCATTACAATATGGTAAACCTCCCATACCAAAACAATCCTAACTGCCAGCACTCAAACAGTAACAATCTTATCTATGAAAATGTAACACTGCACATATTACACCAGGCCCTAGAATACCAATACACTTCCTATTATGAAAGCAGAACAAATCAGACTGCTATAGATCACTACAGATAAATTATATGGCCACACCTTGGTCACTCAAGGAGAACACAGACAGACCCTCACCAAATACAGAATAAAGAGACCAGAAAGTATAAATAGAAACACGCTAAGAAGAACTGAACTGGAACCCACAACAAGCCAGCCTCTATAAGCAGAGCAACAATGGAAAAACAGAAATATTACCATTCTTCATAAAACATTAAAAAGTAAAATCAAGAAATATGAAACCACTCATTATAGTAAAATTAGTCATAAAAAGAATAAATATTTCAAACCAGTTAACAAATAGAATAACCAAAAATTCCCAAACACCAATAAAATATTTCAAAACATCTGATGAATAAAAATGGCTGAAAGATATATTGTCACTGACACTCTTTGCCAGCTTCCTAGCAAGAGTGTCAGTGATTATCTGCCACTCCTTTAGGACCGCGGACTCCTGCCCCCCTTCCCCAGCATTACAAATCACCTACACCACACCATAGGGAAGGAGGGCGCCATTTCATCCCTCGAATCAGGCAGCAGATGGCCTTGAGCCGCCCCTGGCTGGCATTAGTAGCATGGGATCTGTTTAATGTTTGGGTACTTGCCAGGTACTTGTGACTTGGAGACAGGATACTGGGCTTGCTGGACCCTTGGTCTGACTCAGTATGGCACATCTTATGTTATGGACCCTGTTTTACGGCACATGTGGATCACATCGGAGAGTGTCGTGGGAAGATTCGTGCTGTAAGTCCTGTGCGAATGAGCAAAGGAGGAGGCCAAGGCAGGATTCCTCAGCTGTGGGAGAGTCCACAGTGGCAGGGTTGTTGGGCCAAGCCGTTCCCATCAGAGAATCAGCTACTGCGGCAGGAGCGGCTGCCGTCTGATTCCCCAGGAAGGCAGGCACTGTGGATCCAGGACTTTCTACTCTGGTTCTTGCCTTTTTTGGGGTAGGAGTGTGGCCTCCAAGTGGTCAATGCAACAGTGAGAGTAGCAGATGGTTCGTCTGCCTCAGGGAGAAAGGGAAATAATTGCCCTGAGGAGAAAGTGTGGAAAAGACTTATGTGGAAGTAAAGCTGGGGCTGCAAAGGTTCTGAGATAGTAACAAAGAAGAGTAATAGTGTAACATCTGGGGAAACAAAGAAGAGAGTATGACCAATGAAGTGACTATGGAAATGGACAGTGATTTGAACCTGATGTTTTTCCTATTAATTATAATGTGTTTTAAAATATATTTTCTATTTTTGAGAGCTCAGTTGAGGTGTGGGCATTGGAAGTTTTGTGAGTGTCCTTGGCCCAGTTTGGGCTTTGCAGAAGGTCCTGTCCCCCCCCCCCCCCCCCCAGCCCACGGTACCTGGAAATTTTGAGAGTTTCCCCACCCTGCCTGAGCTGATCTGATGCTCCCCAGAGCTGGGAAGGTGGGGGGGGGGGGGGGTGCGGGTAACAAAATGGCACCCCCCACGTGGGACCGTGGCTGGGTGAGGATTACTTGTGTTCCATATGTTTTTGCTAAACCGAAGTGATTTTGATACTGAAAGAGTTAAGCACACGTGTCCCACAGTGGTGGGACAGTGCTCCAGATGACGCCAAGAAATATCAGATGAGGAGTTACCGCATGAGGAGAGGGAGCTTGCACCCAGTGTACAGTACAATTCTTCCAGGAGTGGTCACGGGGGAAGAGATTTCTGGGAAATGATCCCTAGTATATAATGCGTGTCTTTTAATTATAATAAAAATGTTAAAATATCAGTAATAAAGTAAAGTATATTGGGAAAACAAAAGAGGAAGCAAAAGTGCCAAGAAAACAGAAAAGTTGACATTCTGAAGAATATAGCATCACCGATGCTTCAAAAGGAAAAAGTCAAGTTAAGGAATAGATGACAAAGGGTCTCATTTATTAAGACTTTTTTCCCATGCTACATCTCTGCGAAATAAAGCTTAGTATATTGGTCTCTTAATCTCTTATCATAGTGCAATAGGGTAAAGGATCTTTCTAGAAGAATAATGTACCCCTGTCCCAATGCTGAGCCAGCACACTGACAAGCAATCATTAGTGTTCAGTTCGCACAGGTAAAGATTTCGGCCACGTTGGAGTCCTGGTATTCTTAAACCTTCCCATTCTTACTGGAGAAGTAGGAATGAGCAGACGTTTCACAGAGACCCTCCTTTCTCAATACTCACAGATACTGTCAGCCCAATATTTTTTTGCAGGCAAGTTTCTCATCTGGCATGGCCTGGATATTTACCGCCCACTGATGCTGATAGAGGTTCACATCCAAGATCCCCCAGTCCTGTGGCCGTGGTCACAGCCGTAGTATCTGCCTCTGGTTGCACAATCTTGGCCTGGTCACATAATTGCCAGGAAATGAGCAGGACCACGTCTTTCGATTCCACTCGTTACTGCTACCACTCACCCACCCTTTCCATTCTCCCCCTTCTAGTATGCTACGCTCTTATGTCCAGCTGTACAGCTCTCTGGATGTGGTGTCTCCAAATGGGTTTTGATTTGCAGGCTCTATCCTCAAGGTCTCACAGCAGACAGCGATGGCTTTGAGTAACTGCTGTCACTGTGACACTCACATTGCAAAACACACCGAGTCACTTGGTGCCAGCATCATTTCAAGGAGGGAGTGGAAGTGCAGACTCTGGAGTGTGCCTCTGAGGGAGGGAGGAATGGATGGGAAAAAATAGGTACGAAACGAATTGGAAGCAGGAGGGCAGAGAGTAGGGAAGAGTACATGGTAGGTAGAATTAGCTTTTTGGAGGGAAGAATGGAAGGAGACGCCATGGGAAGGGAGGTGAATGGAGAAAAGAAGAGAAAAGAAAAAGGAATAGAAAAAAGAACTGTATACTTCTTTTATATTTTAAAATGAAAATATTTAGGAGACAATTTTCTGCTCCTAACGGAAATTCACCCCAGGGAACACCTCCTCTCAATGTGGCTAGAAATCCAGGCATTGTTTTCTGATCCTGCCCAAAACGAGTGCGCGGGAGTGCCTCCCACAGATTTTACGGGGCCCCGTGCGTACGTTTAGCTGCGTTGAGGGAGGGGAGTCTTCAGGCACTTCACCCGTGTAAAAGGCTTTGAAACTTGCCCCCTCTTTGAAGAAATGAGCAATAAAAACTGACTCTTTGCATAGTGGGGACAATTTTTTAATTTAATGTGGAGCTTGCAGTCCTGCAGACACAACTGCAAGCACATTTTCACAGAGAAACCCTTCATGGGGTTTCCTTTGAAAATCAGGCAGGAAGGGGTTCTTGTATACGTAGCAAACACAAAATGTTCTCTGCTGCACTCAGACATGCAGGGTGCTGAGTGACAAAATGTTCATGTCTAGCATCAGAATAGAGCAGAACACCAAAGGACGACATTGGGTAGTGGTCGCCATTGCTTACACATAGCTTCCATGATTCTGTGCTCAGCCTTTTGGCTCCTCAGCTGCATGTGACTGCCCTGCAAGATTCCTCACGTAGTTTGCTGTTTTTGAATGCAGGTGGAGACTCTGGACAGAAGCGCTCCAAGGATCACTCACCTCCGCTGCCCGTCCGAGGTGGAGCGCCTGAAAGATGGCCGTTATGGCATCTACATCACCTCCAGGGCGCTGAAGGCTTCTGACCCTGACACCAAGGACGATGAGATTATTTTCGACATTGTGCGAGGCCCTCACTATGGCCACCTGGAGAATGCAACTTCAGGTTTCTTTTTCTTTGTATAAAACTTACTGGGAGATTATGGGTCTCATTTAAGGAATAGGTAAAATTGGGGCAAAAAAAAAAAAAAACAGTGTACGAAGCCTGCCAATCAGTTTGCTTGCACAATTTTAAAATGGCACATCTTTTGCCCAAGGATATAATTTCCTGCACCCTGAAAGACAGTGAGGGTTAGGGAAAGCACAAAAAATAGGAAAAGCTGTGGGAGAGACAGAGAAGTAGGAGAGGAGCGAAATACTGGGCGTGTAGGCACCACTGACTTCTCCTGCCATCCACTACAGGCTCTTCCTACCCACTGTCACCACCTGCCTTCCTGCCACTGCTGCCCCTGACTTCTCCTCCCACTCACTGCCTTCCTCTTCTTCACAGCCGTTGGTGCAACCCGCTCTCACCCACCAGTGATGTGCTGGCTCCTCCTCCCATCCACTACTGCTGCAGTCTGCCACAAATTCCCCTCCCACTACCCAGCCACAAGTCACATTACACCGACAGTAAGCTCTGTATTCTAATGAACTGTGAAAAGAGAAAAGAAAGCCACTGCTGGAGGTGGACAGTTCATGGAAGGGCAGCACTGAACGAGGCAGGGGAGGTAGTGACAGCAGCCTGTGGGGGTGGGAAGAGTGCAATGGAGGGGACTGGAGATGAAGGACAAAGAACACTGGCGTGAAGCCAAGAGGCAGAGATAGTGAAGGTAAAAGAGATCAGATGAAGAACTAGGAAGAAAGGTGGCAAAATGAATTTATTTATTTATTTATTTCACCTTTTTTTTTCTTTTCTATTCCGCCTATATCAGAGCAGGTTTGTCTAGGTGGATAACAATGCTAAACATTCAACATAAGATTTAAAACATGCAAGACAAATCAAAATAACTCATAACAGTTCCTAATTGCAGAAAATTCTTCATCATAATCTTATAGCAGTCAATATTCAAAAGCATTTATCTAGATATCGTTTGAGTTATCCAGATAAATACTGAGTTTTCAATATCAGTACCACTTATCCAGATAAATTTTATACGGATAAATGGGAGGCATTTTGGGAGCTTACCGGGAAGGAGTCGAGTTATCCAAATAATGTATCTGGGGCACTCCATGAAGTTAGCATGTGGCACATTTAAAACTAATCGGAGAAAGTTTTTTTTCACTCAACGCACAATTAAACTCTGGAATTTGTTGCCAGAGGATGTGGTTAGTGCAGTTAGTGTAGCTGTGTTTAAAAAAGGATTGGATAAGTTCACTTAGAGAATAGCCACTGCCATTAGCAATGGTTACATGGAATAGACTTAGTTTTTGGGTACTTGCCAGGTTCTTCTTATGGCCTGGATTGGCCACTGTTGGAAACAGGATGCTGGGCTTGATGGACCCTTGGTCTGACCCAGTATGGCATTTTCTTATGTTCTAACTCTGATATTTGAAGTTAGCCAAATAAGTTTTTTGGCTAACTCTACATGAGGTCAAGTGGAGGGTTAAAATTATCCAGGAACATGTTTAACTTAACCCTAATTGGCAATATTAAAAGAATATAGTCGATTAAATTGTGAAGGTTTATAAATAAATAAATAAGACAGCCTAGTGGGCCTCCTGGCCTGATCCCCCACCTGAGTGAGACAAATGTTGGGCTCGCTGGCCTGATACCCCCTCCAGCCAAAACCTCCCAATGATTTTGCAAAAGTGAATATTAAATGGGACCAATTACTGCCCCTCCCCTGATTTGGCCAAAAATACTTACCTCAGGCCCCCTCCCCTCCTCTTTCCCCTTCCAGCACCCCAGTCCTCCTGCTCCACCTGGCACCCACCAAAACTCCTTGCACCACCAGGATTGCAGTGCACTCATACCGTGATTTCAGTGGCTCCCAGTACTGCCGTTGGAGTAATGCTCTGAGGTCAGTGCTGGAAGCGGCTGAGATCATGGTACAGCCTACTTGAGGGGTTTTGGACAGAAACATACATTGTCTTCCGCTGCCCCAGGACACTGTCATTGCAGGAGTGGTGCCTCCGCTGCCCTCTGTCCCTGCAGACCTGTGAATTCCTCCCCCATCTGATTCAGTTTCCTCCTTGCTCTCTCTCTTCTTTCCCTCCTGCTGCCCCAGCGACCCACGAACCTCAGAGCTGTGGATCCAGTACAGGTGTTTCTCTTACGACAAGGCAGAGAGTGGCCTACGCAAGGACTAAGTGAACCTGCAGTCCAGAGCTCCCACAGAGTGCAGTGTCCCCGCTCCCTCTGGGCGGGATGTGGAGCCTGTAAGCGCAGGACCGTGGGCTACCACGGTGTCCGTTCACAGTGCCCGTTTCCTTGTCAGAAGAGGAGCGCCTGTACCAGAGACACATTTCTCAGGCCTGTGGGGATGGAAAAGAGTCAGAAGCCCAGCAGGAGGGAGGCGGGATTTCAGATGGTAGGGCAGCTGGAGCAGCAGCGATGTCAGGTCGACTGGGGGACTGGAACTTTGCCTCCCCCCCTCCCAAAATGTAGCCACCTAGGCATGGGCCTAGTCTGCTTGCACGTAAGGCCAGGCCTGGTTTTAGAGAGTGCTGGGTGGGATGGGAGAGGAGGAAGAGGAGGGGCTGGAGGTAAGCTTTTTGGCTAAGTCCCAGAGAGGGGGAGGGGAGGCGGCGATTGTTCCTCTTCAACAAAAACATTTGCAAAATCTTTGGGGTATCGGGGGGGGGGGGGGGGTAGGAATCAGGGCAGCAGGTACAATATTTGTCGCTGAGTGGACCTACCGGCCAATATTTGGCCGGTAGGTCCACTCAGTTGCTTTTCTTTTTTTATTTTATAACATGCTTGCCACTTAACCCTCTAAATTCTTTGAGTATAGACAGTTAAGGTACAGTTATCCAGGTGTCGCATACCCAGGTAACTTTGAAACCGTTTCTTGGGTTTTTAAATATTGACTTGACAGTGATTAACATACTGGAGGAAAACTAGAAGCTAAATAACATTAAAATATAGAGGAAAAGCTTTCTGAAAATAGAAAAAAAGCTTTCAGCTTCTTTCAAAATATTTTGTAATCAGCAATTTCATGAAGCTCCAACAGAAGCGTATTCCACAGCATAGGCCCTGCACTGCAAAGATTCGTCAACGTGTATGCTAGTGGCGGGCAAGTTTAACAGATGGCAGCACTAAAAAATATTTTGTCCACAGATCATAGGGCAGACACAGGATAAATACTAATAAAAGATCAGTAAAGGTACTGGGGATCTTCCTATTGAAGAGCTCTTATGAATTAGTGTAACCATTTTAAAATTTGCCCACTGAACGAGCTGCAACCAAGTGCAAAGAGCACCGATGAAGCAAGGAAAACAAATCAGGCACGCATAACTAGGGTCAGAAAAATATTATCTATTATATTTTCTAAAAGGGCAATATATAACATTTGAAATTTTTTTTAATGAAATTAGGATTATTAAACTATGTACAATTAAATGTGACTATGTCACAGAGTCACAGCAGAATGTGTGTGTGGCCCCGGCTTGTGCAGCGAACCGGGAAACCGCAACTGTGTCTTTTGTGCCTTAAGAAGGAGATTCATGTGGTCTGGTCATGAGTTCTCCTCTCATGAAGGCTTTTCCTCCTATCCCGGTCACAAAAAAAAAAAAAACACCCTTTCTTAAAAACCGGAGATGATTCCTCTCACTGGTCATTTTTTTATTTTATGTCAGGATACTGTAAATTTAATATAACATGAACGCAAAGGAAACCCGTGGAGTATTGCAACCTTTCTTCCTACCAGTGAGATAGTTCCTCCTCTGGACCAAGAGAGCATTGCGAGTATGCTAAGTGATATCCTGACCTGCTTGCTTTATTGTTCATCGGGCAGGCTAAATTTTAATTTCTGAAACGCAAATCCAAATGCTTCCTGCTGCTTAAAAAAACCAAAACTGCGTGTGATGTTTCTCTTCCATTTCTTTTTCGCAGGTGGATTTATCCGAGAGAGGTTCACCCAGAAGGACTTAAATGGCAAAATAATTCTTTACATCATCAGCCCCTCCCCGGAGGTGACTTCCGACAGCCTGGAGGTTCAAATCTCGGATCCCACGGGAAACACCGCAGCTCCTCAAATGTAACTATGTTTTTAAACCGTTAAAATGCTGCAACCTCTGTGCCGGCCTGCCAGTCATTCTCGGCCTGTAGGAGCTGCTCACAGGCACAGTAAGGCCAAGCTGGTGGTTACTAACATGAAATAATCCTCTGACTAGGTCGCTGAATTATTACATCTGCATCTGTCCTTGGGGGAAACTGCCGTCACTTTTTATTTAAAAAAAAGCTGTTATAGTACATAACCTTTCAAGACTGCAGGAGCCTAGGCTTTGGAAGTTCACAGTCAGAAGATGGGAAAGTGGAAACAATAAGACTTTCTGTGTTCTTAACCCTGCAAGTCAGCGAGCCAGGAGTTAAATTTTAAAAAAAAACCAACCCTGAATTTAAGCCTCATGCAATCAAGCACAGTAAGGTCCCTTCCCTTTCCTCATGCACTGTGTTGAGTATGTCTAGTAGTGCTTTCGAAATAAGTAGCAGAACTACACCCCTTGAGCCCAAAAGCTTGATTAGACACTTAGGCCAGGTGTACAAAGCATTTTTCTCCCAGATGGAAAAAGAAAAAGAAAAAAAGCTCTTCCCTCCCCAGACACCCCCGCTTGCCTAGTCTGGTCTTTTAGAGGTAGGCTTGTTAAGGTTTTGATTAATTTCCTGCACCTTGTAATGCTGAGTTGTGACCCTTATAGAGCCAAAATAAAACCTTTTGGACAGTGTCAATGTCAGCATAGGCCTCCTCCCCTGCCCCATCCCCCCACCATGCCACCATGGCACTGGTTTGTTTCGTCTTTTTATAAAATCATCTGTGTCTAGCATTAATGTAGAACTGTGGGCCTGGGAAATATTACTCCAAATGTTTATGTCTAGATATCTTGTTTAGACTCTATTGGGATGCCTTTGTAGGCAACGAATAGCAGATTATCAAATGTTAGTTCATTTAATTAATGAATTAATGGAAAACGGGGCACTGCCCTGTTAGAGAGAGAGTTACTCTTTACAACAATGATTCCCAATCTATGGTCCGTGGACCCCTGCTGGTTTACGAGGCCATCGCAAGGGGTCTGCAGAAGACAGGAAAGGAAATAAAATAGGACTTCAGGAGGGTACAACTGGCACAGACCCCGGAGATCAGCAGCAGTGGGTGATTGAATGAGCGGCAGCCCCCGCGGGCCAAAAGTAGTAGGGATGTGAATCGTTTTTCAACGATTAAAATTATCGTCCGATAATGTTAATATCGTCTTAAATCGTTATAGAACACAATACAATAGAAATTCTAACGATTTATCGTTAAAAATCGTTAAATCGTGTTAGTGCGCACTAACGGGAGTTAGTGCGCACTAACTCCCCGTTAGTGCGCACTAACTCGATTTAGTGCGCACTAACTGAAAATGATACAAATAAACACTTTCCAGGTCACTGAAGGTCAGTTAGGAATGAATATGTGTTCCTATTGGCTGGCTGCCCTCTTATCTATTGATGTTACCACTGAGGTGATGGTTGGGGGGATGGGAAATGGAACTGGAAACTCATGAACACCAACAGAAAATGAAACAAAGTGTTCACACTTCCCAGGTCAGTAAAGGTCACTTAGGAATGAATATGTATTCCTATTGGCTGGCTGTGCTCTTATCTATTGATGTTACCAAGGTCACGTGACTAGAACTTGTTTGTTTATTATTTTTGTTAGCAGGCACGTGAAATTTGCCAATCACAGTGCATTTTAGAAAGGTGGTCCTGGCTGGAACTGTACACAGTTCAAATATATGTAATCATTGTTGGTAACTTGGTAAGTGTATTTTTTAAGTAGCCACACTGGCACCAGTATGTTTACTTTTCCTCCTACTTAACTCACTAGCTCAGCTTTGTAAGAAGGGCTTCTCTGCTTGTGTGTTGCTTTTGTTTGGTGTGAGGAGAGCAGAAACATCAGATCTTTATTCAATCTACTACAGTCATCTCTTATATTAACCTACTCAATTTTTTTTAAATGATTTTAAAAATCAGGAGGGTGGGGGATTTATTTTAAAGGGTCATGGTGGGTTTTAGGGTTGCTTTAGTGTGCTGGTTTCCCTGCCCTCCCCCCCACTGGACCCCAGGTAATATAAGGCACTTTGGGGGGGTTCGGGAGGGTGGGGGATTTATTTTAAAGGGTCGGGGTGGGTTTTAGGGTTGCTTTAGTGTGCCGGTTTCCCTGCCCTCCCCCCCCACTGGACCCCAGGTAATATAAGGCACTTTGTGGGGGTTCGGGAGGGTGGGGGATTTATTTTAAAGGGTCGGGGTGGGTTTTAGGGTTGCTTTAGTCTGCCGGTTTCCCTGCCCTCCCCCCCACTGGACCCCTGGTAATATAAGGCACTTTGGGGGGGTTCGGGAGGGTGGGGGATTTATTTTAAAGGGTCGGGGTGGGTTTTAGGGTTGCTTTAGTGTGCCGGTTTCCCTGCCCTCCCCCCCACTGGACCCCAGGTAATATAAGGCACTTTGGGGGGGTTCGGGAGGGTGGGGGATTTATTTTAAAGGGTCATGGTGGGTTTTAGGGTTGCTTTAGTGTGCTGGTTTCCCTGCCCTCCCCCCCACTGGACCCCAGGTAATATAAGGCACTTTGGGGGGGTTCGGGAGGGTGGGGGATTTATTTTAAAGGGTCGGGGTGGGTTTTAGGGTTGCTTTAGTGTGCCGGTTTCCCTGCCCTCCCCCCCACTGGACCCCAGGTAATATAAGGCACTTTGGGGGGGGGTTCGGGAGGGTGGGGGATTTATTTTAAAGGGTCGGGGTGGGTTTTAGGGTTGCTTTAGTGTGCCGGTTTCCCTGCCCTCCCCCCCCACTGGACCCCAGGTAATATAAGGCACTTTGGGGGGGTTCGGGAGGGTGGGGGATTTATTTTAAAGGGTCATGGTGGGTTTTAGGGTTGCTTTAGTGTGCTGGTTTCCCTGCCCTCCCCCCCACTGGACCCCAGGTAATATAAGGCACTTTGGGGGGGTTCGGGAGGGTGGGGGATTTATTTTAAAGGGTCGGGGTGGGTTTTAGGGTTGCTTTAGTGTGCCGGTTTCCCTGCCCTCCCCCCCACTGGACCCCAGGTAATATAAGGCACTTTGGGGGGGGGGTTCGGGAGGGTGGGGGATTTATTTTAAAGGGTCGGGGTGGGTTTTAGGGTTGCTTTAGTGTGCCGGTTTCCCTGCCCTCCCCCCCACTGGACCCCAGGTAATATAAGGCACTTTGTGGGGGTTCGGGAGGGTGGGGGATTTATTTTAAAGGGTCGGGGTGGGTTTTAGGGTTGCTTTAGTCTGCCGGTTTCCCTGCCCTCCCCCCCACTGGACCCCTGGTAATATAAGGCACTTTGGGGTGTTCGGGAGGGTGGGGGATTTATTTTAAAGGGTCGGGGTGGGTTTTAGGGTTGCTTTAGTGTGCCGGTTTCCCTGCCCTCCCCCCCACTGGACCCCAGGTAATATAAGGCACTTTGGGGGGGTTCGGGAGGGTGGGGGATTTATTTTAAAGGGTCGGGGTGGGTTTTAGGGTTGCTTTAGTGTGCCGGTTTCCCTGCCCTCCCCCCCACTGGACCCCAGGTAATATAAGGCACTTTGGGGGGGTTCGGGAGGGTGGGGGTCTGGGGGATTTATTTTAAAGGGTCGGGGTGGGTTTTAGGGTTGCTTTAGTGTGCCGGTTTCCCTGCCCTCCCCCCCACTGGACCCCAGGTAATATAAGGCACTTTGGGGGGGTTCGGGAGGGTGGGGGATTTATTTTAAAGGGTCGGGGTGGGTTTTAGGGTTGCTTTAGTGTGCCGGTTTCCCTGCCCTCCCCCCCACTGGACCCCAGGTAATATAAGGCACTTTGGGGGGGGGTTCGGGAGGGTGGGGGATTTATTTTAAAGGGTCGGGGTGGGTTTTAGGGTTGCTTTAGTGTGCCGGTTTCCCTGCCCTCCCCCCCCACTGGACCCCAGGTAATATAAGGCACTTTGGGGGGGTTCGGGAGGGTGGGGGATTTATTTTAAAGGGTCATGGTGGGTTTTAGGGTTGCTTTAGTGTGCTGGTTTCCCTGCCCTCCCCCCCACTGGACCCCAGGTAATATAAGGCACTTTGGGGGGGTTCGGGAGGGTGGGGGATTTATTTTAAAGGGTCGGGGTGGGTTTTAGGGTTGCTTTAGTGTGCCGGTTTCCCTGCCCTCCCCCCCACTGGACCCCAGGTAATATAAGGCACTTTGGGGGGGGGGGTTCGGGAGGGTGGGGGATTTATTTTAAAGGGTCGGGGTGGGTTTTAGGGTTGCTTTAGTGTGCCGGTTTCCCTGCCCTCCCCCCCCACTGGACCCCAGGTAATATAAGGCACTTTGTGGGGGTTCGGGAGGGTGGGGGATTTATTTTAAAGGGTCGGGGTGGGTTTTAGGGTTGCTTTAGTCTGCCGGTTTCCCTGCCCTCCCCCCCACTGGACCCCTGGTAATATAAGGCACTTTGGGGTGTTCGGGAGGGTGGGGGATTTATTTTAAAGGGTTGGGGTGGGTTTTAGGGTTGCTTTAGTGTGCCGGTTTCCCTGCCCTCCCCCCCACTGGACCCCTGGTAATATAAGGCACTTTGGGGGGGTTCGGGAGGGTGGGGGATTTATTTTAAAGGGTCGGGGTGGGTTTTAGGGTTGCTTTAGTCTGCCGGTTTCCCTGCCCTCCCCCCCACTGGACCCCAGGTAATATAAGGCACTTTGGGGGGGTTCGGGAGGGTGGGGGATTTATTTTAAAGGGTCGGGGTGGGTTTTAGGGTTGCTTTAGTCTGCCGGTTTCCCTGCCCTCCCCCCCACTGGACCCCTGGTAATATAAGGCACTTTGGGGGGGTTCGGGAGGGTGGGGGATTTATTTTAAAGGGTCGGGGTGGGTTTTAGGGTTGCTTTAGTCTGCCGGTTTTCTCGCCCTCCCTTTCCCCTCCCCCTTCCCCCAATTTACTAGTAAACTAGTGTGTTGTCTTACACTAGCCAGCCACTACCCCTGTGTTGGTCCTGGACTTGCAAATGCACGTGAGCCTTAAATTTATAAATAAATTGTTTGTGTTAGTAGTGCAAGTATAAGTAAATATAATATTATGGGGTAGCCTAGTGTCAATGGCTAGTGGCTGGCTAGTGGCTACTAGCCACGCCAGTGAGCCACTAGTCAGATTACTAATCACACAGTGACCTGTCACTGACTAACGAAGTCACTCACTAACTGTATTTAACCCTTCTATATATCTTATCTATTAGGTGCTGCTCAGTACACTGCTGTGCCAGCTTACTTGTTGGTACTGGACTGGACTTGCAGCCATAACGTTTTAAAATGTTTGCTGGTAAGAAGAAGAGTGCTACTGGAAAGAAAATTCCAGTCAGTAGGAAAAAACTGCGATTTGATGATACCCCTTCTACTTCAGCGAATGTAAAGGAGCAAGGTAACTTGCAGGACAAGGAAGGAGCAAAATCTGGAAAGGTGAAAGTGAAATCTGTGCGGCAGCAGCAAAGTTTATTGATGGATGAAGTGCTACAGAAAGTGCTGAATAGAGAATCAGAGGACTCTGAGTCTGAGGAGGAGGATGACAATGATGATAATCAGGATGAGGAGAAAAACACCGCCAATGACAGTGATAGTAGTGATGATGAATCAGATGATGGTAGTCCGATTGTCAAAAAAACCACTGTCAGCGCCAGTAGTATCCTCTCTAGTCCTAAACCAGTTGAACTTTTGCAGGTTACTACAAGAACAACTTCTGCTACTTCTACTCCTAGTACTACTACTCCTACTCTGATGACAACACTGACAAGAAATGTCCAGCCTAGAGTAAGGGACAGTAGAAAAACATCTAAGGTTTGGAATCATTTTAATGTTACGGATGATTGGAGATGTGCTCAATGTATCCATTGTAAAAGGATGGTGAGCCGTGGAAGAACTATTGGACATCTTACTACCACCAACATGAAATATCACCTTGAAAGAGAACATAAAGCACTGTTGCTTGCAGAAGAAGCTGCAGGGAAGCCACAGAAGGAAATTACTTCAGAAGATTGTGTGTATGTGAAGCAGAAGCAGTCTTCTTCTTCTCCTCTTCCCCGGCAGCTGCGGCAAGCTACTGTTGAGCAGATGGGGTGGTGTCCTTCTTCAATTTCACAGACTAGGAAGCAAGTAGTATCCAAAGTGGTGACACGACAAATTGCTGTAATGATTGCTGAGGATGATCAGCCACTGCAGATTGTAGAGAATAGTGGATTTAAGAAGCTGATCCATCTTTTAGCCCCTGACTACAAAATTCCTTCAAGAACTACATTTACCCGTCAGGTGATTCCTTCCCTGTACTCACAATGTCGTGCTGAAATGCAGATTGTGATGGCAAGGGCAAAGGGAAGGAGCATACATCTCACCACTGATCTTTGGACTAGTAAGAATGCAACACATGCATATTTGTCTCTAACAGCACATTGGTGGCAGCTGGATGAGGCATTAACTGACAGCACAAGCACAAGCAGTGGCAGTAGCACCAGCAGCTCCAAAAAGCTTTCTCCAGGATACCGGTGGGCTTTACTGCATGCTCAAGTGCTAGACCAGAGACATACTTCTGCAAATATCTTACAGACAATTCAGGGGATGATGGAAGGATGGAAAGGGCTACTTAGAAGCAGTGATATGGAATGTTTAAATGGATATATCATTACTGACAATGCTGCCAATATGATTAAGGCTCTGGAGGATGGTGGATTCAAAGGCATCCGATGCTTTGCACATACACTGCACCTGGTAGTGAGGGATGCGTTGGGGCTAGGTGCCAAGGAAGTGCAAGGTACTAGTCGTCAAGCCCTGAAGCGGTTGATTGAAAAGTGCCGCAAAATAACTGGGCATTTCAATCGCAGTGTGAAAAGTGGGAAGGAACTCAGAGAAAAACAAAAAGCAGTTAGGGCACCATTGCATAACCTCGTACAGGATGTGCCTACCAGATGGAATTCCACCTATCTTATGTTGGAGAGGTTGTCTGAACAACAGACACCTCTGCATGATTTGGCAATGGAATCTGAAATTGGATTGGAAAATCCACTTGGATGTCAGGACTGGACAAACATTGCACAGATGGTGCATGTCCTCAAGCCTTTCAAAGTATATACTGATGCACTGAGTGCAGCTACAGCCACGTTAGGTGATATCATTCCTGTAATATATGATCTGGAGCAGGTATTACAGGAATATCTGCATCAGACAGATTTGTCGAAGGAAGTGTTGCAGCTTGTGAGATGCTTAAAAGAGCAAGTACAGAAAAGGTTGAAACCTCTAATGGAGAAGGATAGCTATATCTTAGCTACTATGTGTGACCCACGTGTGAAAGGCAATGTTGCTCTCAAGTGCAATACTCTTGCATCCTGGACAAATAAGTTGATTGAAATGGTTAAAAAGATTTCAACTCCTCCCACTCCATCCTGCTCAGCTGCTTCCAGTTCCACCAGCTGCTTCCCTCCCATGATGACAACCCATTCTCCTCCCAAATTTCATGAAACTGGTCCTATTTCAATAGCAAGAGCAAAATTTGTCACATTTCAGAGTGGTGGGGCTGCTAACCAGCAGCACCTGCAAGAGAAGGTTGCAGAAATTCATGTGAATAATTTTCTCTCTGAGCCAGTTGAGAGCATGGAGTCAGATCCCCTGAGATATTGGGCAGAAAAAGCTTCAATGTGGCCTTATCTTACCAGAGTAGCACAACACTTTCTTTCCTGCCCACCCACCAGTGTGCAAAGTGAACGAGTATTTTCATTGACAGGGAATATTGTGAGTCCACTCCGTGCACGTTTGAATCCAGACTTAGTAGAGGAATTGGTTTTCATCAAAATCAACCTTCCGCTGCTTCATAATGTGAAAATTCGCTGTGACTGGGAGGAGGAGTGAGTCTCTTGTCTAGGATGGGGATGCAAGGTCATTTGGGAACACAGCAGGATGGAGCATTCAGCAGAAGCACTGCCAGTGCCTCATGATAGAACTGCCCCTGCCTCTTCACCTCAGGTGTCTGCTGTGCTGTTATCATCTATCTTGTCAGCTTGATGAATAAGGACTTTGTATGTGCAAGAAAGAAACCTAAGTTTGTGTCTATCAACTGTGTGCGCTTATTTAGCAGCTGTTAGAAAACAGGCAGTTAAAGTACTTTTGAGTTTTGACCATAGTCTCTCTAAGCAGTTAATGTATATCATACTGTGATAGGGGCATGGTTTATTTTTCAGGCTGAGACAGTTTATAGCTCAGCTTACCAAACCGGTCCTGGGGATTCCACAGCCAGTTGGATTTTTAGAATATCCACAAAGAATTATGCATGAAATACATTTGCATATCATGGGGACTCAGTATATGCAAATTTACATCATGCATAAAATCCTGCTGAGTGAGTGGTTATTTATTTGGAAAACCCTGGTTTGTAGGGACCAATTTGTCTCACTCTCTAAATAAAGCCTGACCACGTAAGTTAGTGCCTAAATCAAAACCATCTCCAGTTGTGTCATGAGTTACCTAACCTCCCTGTGGTCAGTAAAAGGTTTCTCTGGCCGAGATTTAATTATTTCTCCCTGCGGAGCAGATACATGTTAAGTTGAATTTTCAAGTTGCATTAATAAAAAACAGCATTTACGTGTTTACATAAATAGCATATACTTCTTTATATAGTACAACATGAGTAAATCTACACGTGTGAAAAAAGGGATGGTCTAGGTGTTCCCAAGTGGAGGCCAACATTTATGTATGTTAGTCGCTATTTTATAAGAGATTTACTGTATGTGTAGATTTGGCAGCTTTATATTTACTCTCACTCTTTATCTGGAGTAAGTGATAGTATAAGAAGTCTTAACAGTCAAATCATGACTAGGTCGTGGTCTGGGAGAAATGGGGGAAGCTGAGGCTGATCTTGATGAGTTGCAGATGGACTGGATTGGAAACTGAAAGACTAATTGATAACACTGGTAATTTTATTGCTGTGTGCATGTTAGAAAATCTGTTGACTATAAATCCCAATTTATAATAATTTTAATAATTGAGTCCACTAATATTTCTCAAATTTAAAACATTTTATTAACTACAAAACTATAACGAAATTAAATAACACTGTTATAAAAATATAACTTTACAATGACAACATACCAAAAAAAAATTGTGTTTTAGCACCCAGTACTCAAGGATGTGGAGAGGAGAATGGCAACCCGAGAGGAGGATCCTGCTCTGGAGCAGAGGGCAGTGGCATCTCCTCCTCACGAGGCATCTCATGAGGAGGAGATACCTGTGCCCTCAGCTCCTGAAAGGCCTCCTCCATGGCTGACAGCCTCCTCTGCACATCCTTGACATCTGCCCTGATGCTGTTTACTCCCTGCAGGAGCTCCTTCAGCATGCCAAACTGCGCATGTGCAGTACATACGCAGCTTGGAGGAGATCCTGCAAGGAGTAAAGCAGCAGTGCTGGTGCTGGTGCTGCTGGGCCCGGCTGTGGCTGCCTCCATCCTTTGGGCACTGGCAGTGGCACTGGTGGCTGTGGCTGCCTCTTCTTGCCCTGTAAAGAAATGTAAAAAATTCTACATAAGATATAGAACAGGGGTGGGCAGTTATGGTCCTCGAGGGCCACAAACCAGTATTGTACGCACCAGCAAGTTTACAATATTAAAATACATTCAACCCCTTAGTTTACTAAATTGTAGGGTTTTGGAAAAATGAGTTTATAGTCTACAACCTCGGAGAGGGAGAGTGGAGGGATATCATTCTAGATAATTAGAGATAATATTATATAAATATATAACATAACATACATCTATCCCACCCTATATAACTGACTGATCACAAACAATAATTTTGATTTTCTGCCTCAGACAGATACTAGACAAACTACTACTACTAGTACTACAACATACATACTGGCCCTGTGGGCCAAAATACAAGCCATTAAGCCCGTACACACGTGCTACATTAAAAAAAAATGTTTTTCAGTTCATTTTTTAACATGGCACTCTTCTACAGTTCTTCTTCCTCACTCATCCTCTTTCTCCCACTGCCTCCCTCCCCTCTCACAGTGACTAATACCCCCTTCCCTCAGTCTCACATTTATCCCCCATTCACATTTGCAGCATGTTGGTCAATGGTCAGGGCTCAATTATCTAATAATATAATACCTGGCCCACCAGTGACGGTTTGCTCCGTCCTCCTCTGCTGACAGCTACTGGGCCCAGGAAGCCCTGCCTCGTCCCTGCTGGTGTGTGGTTCTGTACGAAGACACAGATCAAATTTCACAGAACAACAGTTAAAATTTAAAAAAAAGGAATTGGAACTGACACAAACAATATTAAACACAAATTCCATTACAATTAATTGAATAATATTTGTGTACTTGTGGAGTATTCTCAAACAGCCTACCAGGCGAAGGACGCGCTAAAGTCAGGCGGACCTCCTCAAGCCAATCACCCTCGTGAAGTCTCAGATGCCGACCTGAGAATTAGAGGTAGAAAGGAAATAGAATAACATTAATTGATTAATAAATTACTTACAAACACAACATGCCCTGCTAGGTTATTTTTTTATGCAATATATAACATTTAGTAATAAAAAAAAATTAGCTATCTTTTAATGTGGCATTCAAAATTCCCAAATACAAATCACATCATTTCAAAATGATAAATAAATATAAATAAATATAATACACCACTAACATTATCTCTCACCTTTCTTCTTGAGATCTTCGATCTCACGCGGGTAAGAGGCTCTCCGGCAGAACTCCTCCTGGAGAGCCACCCAGGCTGCAGACTCCCTTTGAAGGTTAGGCCTGCTGCCTGAGGGGGTGTAGAGATGCTCCTCATCCAGGAGGAGTAGCCGGGCTAGGAGGTCCACATCTGCCTGTGTGAACCGTGGCTTCCGGGACCTAGCATCACGATCGGCCTTTGAGGAGGACGGTTGGGCTGACTCCCTATCATGATCCATCTACAATGAGAAAATAAAAAAGAAGATGAAAAAAAGTAAGTTCAGAAGCTCAGACTGGAAAGGGCTGAAGTATCCCACCCTTCACATCCCCCACTGCTGGTATATGGGAGAGAGAAGGGGAAGGGGAGGGGGTGGGGGGAGGTGAAGGGGCAAGCAGCCCCACTCCCTGTGAGGGATGGGAAGGGAGAGCCAGCCCCACTCCCTGGGAGGGATAGGAAGGGAGAGACAGCCCCTGAATGCAGGGGCTGTCTCTCCCTTCCCATCCCTCCCCCCCCCCCCCACCACTCACCCACACACTATTCACTGGCTGGGACATGGGGGAGGGGAGGAGTCAGGGTCAGGCACTGTGTGCAGGAAGATCACAACACCCCTGGTGCCAGGGTTAGGGCACTGTGTGTGCAGGAAGATCACAACACCCCTGGTGCCAGGGTTAGGGCACTGGGTGCAGGAAGATCACAACACCCCTGGTGCCAGGGTTAGGGCACTGTGTGCAGGAAGATCACAACACCCTGACCCTTGAAAATAAATCCCCCACCCCTCCCGAACCCCCCCAAAGTGCCTTAAATTACCTGGGGTCCAATGGGGGGCAGGGCGGGGAAACCGGCACGCTAAAGCAACCCTAAAACCCACCCCGACCCTTGAAAATAAATCCCCCACCCTCCCGAACCCCCCCAAAGTGCCTTATATTACCTGGGGTCCAGTGGGGGGCAGGGCGGGGAAACCGGCACGCTAAAGCAAACCTAAAACACACCCCGACCCTTAAAATAAATCCCCCACCCTCCTGCCAGGGTTAGGGCACTGTGTGCAGGAAGATCACAACACCCCGACCCTTGAAAATAAATCCCCCACCCTCCTGCCAGGGTTAGGGCACTGTGTGCAGGAAGATCACAACACCCCGACCCTTGAAAATAAATCCCCCACCCTCCTGCCAGGGTTAGGGCACTGTGTGCAGGAAGATCACAACACCCTGACCCTTGAAAATAAATCCCCCACCCTCCCGAACCCCCCCAAAGTGCCTTATATTACCTGGGGTCCAGTGGGGGGCAGGGCGGGGAAACCGGCACGCTAAAGCAAACCTAAAACACACCCCGACCCTTTAAAATAAATCCCCCACCCTCCTGCCAGGGTTAGGGCACTGTGTGCAGGAAGATCACAACACCCCGACCCTTGAAAATAAATCCCCCACCCTCCTGCCAGGGTTAGGGCACTGTGTGCAGGAAGATCACAACACCCTGACCCTTGAAAATAAATCCCCCACCCTCCCGAACCCCCCCAAAGTGCCTTATATTACCTGGGGTCCAGTGGGGGGGAGGGCGGGGAAACCGGCACGCTAAAGCAACCCTAAAACCCACCCTGCTATGGCCGGCGCCATTTTCCTTACGAAAAAACGATTTGTGACAGGAGATCGCTCCCAGACCCCCGCTGGACCCCCAGGGACTTTTGGCCACCTTGGGGGGGCCTCCTGACCCCCACAAGACTTGCCAAAAGCCCAGTGGGGGTCCAGACATTCACCACCACCTAATAATAATGAATTATTAATTCAGTGATATAACAAATCATTTAAAAAAAATTGAGTAGGTTAATATAAGAGATGACTGTAGTAGATTGAATACAGATCTGATGTTTCTGCTCTCCTCACAGCAAAGAAAAGCAACACACAAGCAGAGAAGCCCTTCTTACAAAGCTGAGCTAGTGAGTTAAGTAAGAGGATAAGTAAACATACTGGTGCCAGTGTGGCTACTTAAAAAATACACTTACCAACAATCAATTACATATATTTGAACTGTGTACAGTTCCAGCCAGGACCACCTTTCTAAAATGCACAGTGATTGGCAAATTCAACATGCACTAGCATTTCAGGTGCCTGCTAACAAAAATAATAAACAAAGAAGTGCTGATCATCACATTACTTTTTTTGTCAAGCTTCCAACTGTTTCCATTTCACATCCCCCCAACCAATGCCATTACCTCAGTGGAACCTTGGTAACATCAATAGATAAGAGCACAGCCAGCCAATAGGAATACATATATTCATTGCTAAGTGACCTTTACTGACCTGGGAAGTGTGAACACTTTGTTTCATTTTCTGTTGCTGTTCGTGAGTTTCCAGTTCCATTTCCCATCCCCCCAACCATCACCTCAGTGGTAACATCAATAGATAAGAGGGCTGCCAGCCAATAGTAACACATATTCATTCCTAACTGACCTTCAGTGACCTGGAAAGTGTCTATTTGTATCATTTTGAGTTAGTGCGCACTAACTCGAGTTAGTGCGCACTAACGGGGAGTTAGTGCGCACTAACTCGAGTTAGTGCGCACTAATCGGAAAAAACGATTTTTAACGATTTTTCAATGAAATAATCGTGCCTAAGACGATTTTCTTGCCCTGCCACACGATTTCTATCGTTAAGACGATATGGAAAACGATTCACATCCCTAAAAAGTAGCACCAGCAGGAGCAGAGCGATGAGGGTAGTGTGCGGGGGACAGGAACTGCAGCAACAGTGGCAATGATGGAATTAATAGCAGCTGGTGCAGGTCAGAAACAGCAGCAGAGGTGTAGCAGAATTAAAGGCGGGCCGGTGACAGCGGTAGTAGCGGAACCCAAGGTAATGCGGTGAAGAGATAGCAAGGCAAAGAGAGGGTGCTGGGGGCCGGGCCGCCGCTGAGTGTCATGATAGAGAGAGTGCGGTGGAAACGGGGGTCAAGATAGAGGGATGGGCCCAGATTAGGGAGAAAGAGATTGGTGGGATGTGCTAGGGAGAAGGAGCATAAATCTAGTATGGACAGGCTGGGGAGAAAAAAAGAAAAGCTGGTGGAGACAGGTTGGAGAGATAGAGACAGGCAGTGTTGGGGATGGACTTGGGAGAGAGAGAATGACTGGTGGGGATGAACTGGGGGGAGAGAAAGAAAATGTGAGAAACTGGTGGGGATGGAACTGTCAGCAGATTTAGGGATGCAGGGATCTGTCTGCTAAAAGACACTCTGCTAATCAATATTATTTTTTTATTTTTCAAATATTTATTATAACAAAACCCATATATCAAAATCCTATCTAGACAATTAAAATCTATCTCAACCATACCTCATTCATCCAGTTAAAAACATATATATTGCACCATATAACAATTGTATTGCACTTATATAATTTATTATATTAATATTGATATCACACATTAAATTATCTATATATTCTTATTTAAACGTTGTTTCTTCATCCTTTCTTTTTCCTCCACGTATATAATATTCATTATATCTTTACCAATGTTGTATTCATTATATCTTCACTTGCTCCTCGTTATCTGGATTTCACTCTTTCTTTCTTTCTAGTCCAACAAAGATATCTCCGTTTCACCCTGTCACCTAAGGGCTTCCTCAGGGACTAACCCGAATTATTCTTGAAACAAGATTCTTCCACTCTCATCCTAAAACAATGATCATTCTAATTTATCCTTTAACCCCAAAAATTATTCCCTAATATCACCAAATAGACCTATCCGCTTACCATTTGAGCAAAAGCCTCACATACATCAATATTGTCCCTCAGTGTATATATATATATATATCCTTTTACTTATACGGCGACTTCCGACGATTTTCAAGAATTCTTTCATTTCTCCAAGTGTTCATCAATATCAGTCATCTATAATCAAACAATATTTTACACTCAAACATTCAAGAAATAACTCAAAAAATAACTCTTACCCGCACCACATATCCGACTATAGCTGCCACATTGATCAGTACTCACATTTTACTGGAACTGACGTCTATTCTTGTCGTTCTCTGCATGTCACTATGCTTCAACTGCTCTCCCTATATAAAGCCACATCAATCAAGTCTCCACTACTAATATATTACACCTGAATCCTAATATTTCATCATAGACTTAACACTAGGGATGTGCATTTGTTTTCAACAAATGTGCTATCCGCAATGCATAAGTCCCTATTCGTTGTACTCCTGGGTTCGCGAAACGCATGGCGATCCCCCACAAATAAAACATATCATGTTAGTTTCATTCTTTTGGTACGCAGTGATTTCTTAGTGGCCATTTGAAATAGAAGAAGGCCATGTGGGAGTAGCCATAAGAAAAAACAGCCCTTTCCTGTGAGTCATAAGTGACCTCACAGCCCTGTCATAGAGTGGGTCAGACAGGTTAGCAAGGAGATGAGAATGCAACCTATCAGAGCTAAGCATTTTTCTAATGCAGCCAATCACCGCTCTCACTCAGTGCTCTGTGATGCTGTTCCTGATGACGCTGAACTATTTATACATTTAGCATGCGGCGTGCCACACGCTTTCTTTGCGGGGGTGGTCCGGGGAGGTGGTCCGGGGATGGTGGCTTTACTCAGAACTAGTCTGTGTCTCAAATCTGTATCCAATTGCTAGCTACTTTGATAGAATTTTCCATTGAAAAAGATATTTCTTCATTTTTGCTGCTGTGTCAGCCAGGCTTTTTTTAACTGCATTTTTTTTTTTATTGAACTCAGACTGTCTCTCCCACTGAGATAAGCTGCTAGCAGTGGCATTTTACTGCTGATATTACCCCCCTGGGGTAGGTTGCAAGCAGGATTTGGGTGTTGTGGGTGGGAGATATATTCAGTTGCTAGCTACTTTGATAGAATTTTCCATTGAAAAAGATATTTCTTCGATTTTGCTGCTGTACCAGCCAGGCTTTTTTTTATAACTGCAGTTTTTTTTTTAATTGAACTCAGACTGTCTCTCTGTGCTCTTTTAAGCCAACAAGATAGTACACTGGGTGTCTGTGGGAAGTTTTCCAGACACATATATTGGTACAGCAGTGCTCTTTTAAGCCAACAAGGCAGTGCACTGGGTGTCTGTGGGCAGTTTTCCAGACTCATATATATTGGTACAGCAGTGCTCTTTTAAGCCAACAAGGCAGTGCACTAGGAGTCAGTGGGCAGTTTTCCAGACTCACATATATTGGTACAACAGTGCTCTTTTAAGTCAACGAGGCAGTGCACTGGGCGTCTGTGGGCAGTTTTCCAGACTCACATATATTGGTACAGCAGTGCTCTTTTAAGCCAACAAGGCAGTGAACTGGGCGTCAGTGGGCAGTTTTCCAGACTCACATATATTAGGACAACGGTGCTCTTTGAAGCCAAATCCCCAGTAGGCCTCTTTTGTAGGTACAAGTTTGTTGTGTGCACATACAGTGATCCCAGTTGTAGTGTACATCAAGGCACTGCATCTGTGGGCAGTTTTGCAGACTCATATATATTATATATTGGGACAGCGGTGCTCTTTGAAGCCAAATCCCCAGTAGGCCTCTTTTGGAAATAATTCTTTTAATTGAAATCCCTAGTAGGCAGTGACATTAAATCCATGATGTCAGGGAAAGCTAGACATGGTCTAGTGATTGGGACTGGCAGAGGAGGCACTGGCAGAGGAGACACTTCAAAAGGCAGTGCCAGTCCCCCATTAAAGTTAAAAAGGGACCTGTTCCCATTTAAAATCTCTGGAGGGGCAGGCAGTTCCATCTGGACAAAACTGAAATTTAAAGATGATGCATCGCCACCACCTGTTTCTGACCCTGTAGTTTTGGAGGTGAGAGGAAGCTGAGTCATGCAAGACAAAAGGGTGAGACCCAAAAGCAGCAGTGTGACAGCAGACTCGACTTATTAAAAATGTAGCGCAGGCACTGTTTTCTTCTGATTCCAATGAAGAATCATCTTGTGTGGGATTCTCATCATCAGAAATGGAAGAAATAATAGCTGAAGAAGGTTTAGGAGGATTAGTTACTTCTGTCTTAGCCTCCACTTCAGTGCTGTAGGGGAGAGATGAAACTGATGATGAGGAGGAGGAAGAGCAGTCAGCACAGACACAGAGGGTGACTGTTGCCCCTGGCATTGCTTCTCAGGGTGCACCCACTACTTCGGCTCCAGTGCCAGTATCCACCCCGAAGGCTATAGAGAAGGGATCACAAAAGAAATCTGCGATCTGGAGCCACTTTAAAGTGATGGAGGACCCACGTTTTGCTCAGTGTAATTACTGTGCCAGGGCTATTAGCAGAGGCAAGCAAATGGGACATCTAAGTAATTTTGGCATGATGCATCATATGCAGAAGCAACAACCAGATGATATTGCCATCTGGGGATGGTGGCAGTACCAGACAAGGGACCCCTTTTTCCAGGCAGCATAAAGTGGTTGAAAAGGAGCAGAGTCACCCCATGTCCTCAGCCCCTTCTAGTAATCAGGTGGCAGGCCAGCAGCCCAATGCCATGTGTCAGAAGCGACAACCCACCATGGAGGAAATGGGGTGGTGTTTGGTAACACTATCCCAGGGAAGGAGGCAGACAGCCTCAAAAGTTGTAACCAGGAGCACTGGGGAAATGATTGCTCTTGATGACCAGCCCTTGCAAATAGTGGAGAATGTGGGTTTCAAGCATTTGCTGAAGGTCTTAGTTCCAAATTACAAAGTCCCCTCCAGAACCACATTTAGCAGAAAGGTCTTCCCCAGCCTTTACAACTGGTGTCGCAGTCGCATCCAAGCGCTGCTAGCTAAGGTAGAGGGGAGTGTGCATTTCACCTGCGATATCTGGAATGCACTGAATGCTGTACATTCTTACCTCTCCCTGACAGCACACTGGTGAGACCTGGCTGAGGCAGGGGCAGGCAGCAGCTCTATTAGTGAACAAGTATCAGGGTGGAGGTGGGCTTTACTGCACATCCACCTGACGGATGAGGCCCATACTTCAGCCAATATTCTAGCATGCATACACCAGAGAGACAGGAAGCTTCAGGCAGGGTTCTTTGTCACAGACAATGGTGCAAACATGGTAAAGGCAATAGCCGATGGGGGCTTTCAGAACATCCGAAGTTTTGCACACACTCTGCACCTGGTAGTGAAGTCAGCTCTGGGGTTGGAGTCCAAGCACAAAGAGAATGAATAGCTGTAGGACTTAATACACAAGTGCAGGAACATAGCAGCGCACTTCCACAGACATGTGAAGGAGGGGCAGGTTCTCTGACAAAAGCAGACTGATTTGGAGATACTTCACAAGCATCTCATTCAAGACATTGGCACCCTGTGGAATTCCACCTACATGAAGCTGCAGAGGTTAGTGGAGCAGCAGACACCCCTTCATGACCTTTCTCTGGAAATGGAGATAGGTGTGCATCAAGATTTTTAGTCATGAGTGAGCTGGTAAAATCCTGCAGGCCTTCAAGGATGCTATGGAGGAGCTGAGTTCCAGAAGTGCCACCTTGGCTGATATCATCCCTATAGTTAATTTTCTGGAAGAAAATTTGGAGGGCTTTAAACAAGAAGAGGGAATTACAGCAGAGGTGCTGCATTGTCTGGACATTTTGCAGAAGCAGGTGCAAGAGAGATTAAGACCTATAACAGAATACCACACATACATGCTCGCCACAGTCTGTGATCCCCGTGTGAAAGGGAAACTCGCCCTACAGTCCGATTGTCTCATATTTGTGAAGGACCTGCTATTAGTAAAAGTCCGTGAACAGGAGCACCATAGGCAGAGGCAGATTAGGCATGAAGCAGAGGAGGAAACAGTGAGCACTTCAGAGAGTAGTGCTAGCCCAAGCAGGAGCAGCACTCTGTCAGCAACAGCTAGCACTTTCTCCTCCACTTCAGTATGCCAAATCCATGTTGCCCATAAAAAATCATCTGTTCTGGAATGGGCTAGAGAGAAAGCAGCTGGCATGAAGGACTCTCAGCCCACCCAAGCAAAGGAGACACCAGCACAAATGTCAGTGACATGGTATCTCTCAGAGCCCACAGAGGACATGCAGACAGATCAGCTGGCATATTGGACAGACAAGTCCACTGCCTGGCCACACCTAGCCAAAGTGGCTCAGCGATATCTGTCATGTCCACCAACCAGTGTGCCCAGTGAATGTGTATTTTCAATGACAGGGGATATCATGAGCCCTCACTGCTCAAGGCTGGCACCAGAGTTAATGGAAATGCTAGTGTTTTTGAAAATAAACATGCCTTTGGTTAGGTTTCCAAATTTTCCCTGTGAATGGCAAGATGAATAAAAGCAATTGAAAGCCTTGCAGCAGCTCCAACTGCCTCCTATGCTCCAGATAATATCAGCATATGTACCTGACCTGAAACACTGTGCCAGTCTGTCCACTGTCCAGGCTGTACGTCTCTACAAGGGCCTGACCTCAAATGCTGTGCCTGTCTGAGTTTAGTTCTAGTATTTCTAATTTCAGTTTCATGTATTTGTGCATCACTTCTTTCCAGAATATTCTTTTTTCCTGTTTTGCAATATTTGGCATGAAAGAACATAAAAAGCTGACTTAAGATGTTTGGAGCTTGCATATTTCATATGCTCAATAGTTTTCATGACCTTCATAATATGGGCCATTTTCCCTAAATCTTTCTTAGGTGCCAACATTAATGTTTTTAGTACTATGGAAAACTGGTGGTAGTTGCACTCTAGTTCAACCTCTGTGTTCCCATAGTGTACAGAGGCACTGTGTAAACTACAAAGTCAACATAGGTTGATATTGTAGATTTGGACTTGAGTAGTGGTTTTCTTATTTCTGAGAGCTCTTCAAGTTCCTTTGTCATTAGCTGAAGTGCATAAGTACAGTTAATAGCTTCTGGGTATTTACAAGAGCTTGACCTCAAATGCTGTGCCTGTCTGTCCAGGTCTTACGTCCCTACAAGGGCTTGACTTCTAATGCTGTGCCTGTCCATCCAGGCCTTACGTCCCTACAAGGGCCTGACCTGAAATGCTGTGCCAGTCTGTCCACTGTCCAGGCCATACGTCCCAAGGGCTTGACCTCAAATGCTGTGCCTGTCCGTCTAGGCCGTACATCCCTACAAGGGCCTGACCTCAAACGCTGTGCCGTTCCGTCCAGGCCTTACATCCCTACAAGGGCTTGACCTCAAACGCTGTGCCTGTCTGTCGACTGTCAAGGCCTTATGTCCCTACAAAGGCCTGACCTGAAACAATGTGCCAGTCTGTCTACTGCCCAGCCATACATCCCTAAAAGTGCTTGACCTCAAACGCTGTGCCTGTCTGTCCACTGTCCAGGCCTTATGTCCCTACAAGGGCTTGACCTCAAACACTGTGCCTGTCCATCCAGGCCTTACGTCCCTACAAGGGCTTGACCTCAAACACTGTGCCTGTCCATCCAGGCCTTACGTCCCTACAAGGGCTTGACCTCTAATGCTGTGCCTGTCCGTCCACTGTCCAGGCTTTATATCCCTACAAGGGCTTGACCTCTAATGCTGTGCCTGTTCTTCCACTCTCCAGGCTTTATGTCCCTACAAGGGCATGACCTCTAACACTGTGCCTGTCTGTCCACTGTCCAGGATTTATGTCCCTACAAGGGCTTGACCTATAACGCTGTGCCTGTCTGTCCACTGTCCAGGCCTTATGACCTACAAGGGCTTGACCTCAAATGCTGTGCCTGTCCGTCCAGGCCTTATGTCCCTACAAGGGCTTGACCTCTAATACTGTGCCTGTCCTTTCACTGTCCAGGCCTTACGTCCCTACAAGGGCATGACCTCTAATGCTGTGCCTGTTCTTCCACTGTCCAGGCCTTACGTCCCTACAAGGGCTTGACCTTTAATGCTGTGCCTGTCCATCCAGGCCTTACATCCCTACAAGGGCTTGACCTCTAATGCTGTGCCTGTCCATCCAGCCCTTACGTCCCTACAAGGGCTTGACCTCTAATGCTGTGCCTGTCCGTCTACTGTCCAGGCCTTATGTCCCTACAAGGGCTTGACCTCAAATGCTGAGCCTGTCCGTCCAGGCCTTACGTCCCTACAAGGTCTTGACCTCAAATGCTGTGCCTGTCCATCCACTGTCCAGGCCTTACGTCCCTACAAGGGCCTGACCTGAAATGCTGTGCCAGTCTATCCACTGTCAGGCCATACGTCCCTACAAGGGCCTGACCTCAAATGCTGTGTCTGTCTGTCCAGCTTGGAACTTGGATATTTCATATGCTCAATTGTTTTCATGACCTTCATAATATGGGCCATTTTCCCTAGATGTTTCTTAGGTGCCAACATTAATGTTTCTAGTGCTATAGAAAACTGGTGGTAGTTGTACTCTAGTTCATCCTCTGTGTTCCCATCGTTTACGGAGGCACTGTAGGGTACAAAGTCAACATAGGTTGATATTGTAGATTTGGACTTGAGAAGCAGTTTTCTTATTTCTGAGAGCTCTTCAAGTTCCTTTGTAATTAGCTGAAGTGCATAAGTACAGTTAATAGCTTCTGGGTATTCACTAGTTGCCAACAGAACCACAACACTCTAGGGACCTTTGCTATCTTTGTTTATTTTAACGTTATTTCCCCCTTGTTCCTTGTAAACCGATATGATATGATCTGTATCATGAATGTCAGTATTAAAAAGCACTAAATAAATAAATAAATAAATTTCAGAGAGCCCTTTCCTGCGCAAAGGAAAGGGAACATTCCCCGGGTGTAGCCAGCCTATCTCTTAGTACCCATTGACCCATGTTGAACATGTTGAACCAGAACCGTTGTTCACATGGAAACCTCCTCCACATCGACTCGCCACGCTTGAAGGCTCGTACTCCATTCTGGGGCCAACCCATTTCAGGGAGCCCTTTCCTGCGCATAGGAAAGGGAACTCTCCCCAGGTGTAGCCAACCTATCTCTTAGCACCCTTTGACCCATGTTGAATCGCTGTTCACATGGAAACCTCCTCCACATCGACTCACCATGCTTGAAGGCTCGTGCTCCACTCTAAGGGTCAACCCATTTTAAGGAGCCCTTTCCTGTGCAAAGGAAAGAGAACTCTCCCCAGGTGTAGCCAGGCTGTCTCTTAGTATCCATTGACCCATGTTGAACCAGAACCACTGTTCACATGGATACCTCCTCCACGTTGACTCGCCACACTTGAAGGCTCGTGCTCCACTCTAGGGGCCAACCCATGTCAGGGAGCCCTTTCCTGCGCAAAGGAAAGGGAACTCTCCCCAGGTGTAGCCAGCCTATCTCTTAGCACCTGTTGACCCATATTGAACCGCTTATCACATGGAAACCTCCTCCACCTCAGCCATCAAAATTCTTGTTTGATATCTGCTACGTCCACCAGATTTTAAAAGACCAGTGAGAGATCACTAGACACCAACATTCTGACACACTTTCTGCTTGCTTTGTTCCCCCTTCATTATGCTGTAGGATGTTGATGCCACTTGTCTTGCCACTTTGCCTGTCGTGCTGCCTTCAAGGGTTCATGCAACTGTTATTGGTGCTCTCTTTTGAAGCTGTGGTGTGTTTTTGACACTCTCGCTGCTGCTTTGCACCTCTGTTATAGCACTCTTGCCACTCCTGGTATCCCTTTACCCTTTTACAGTGCCTTAGGCTATTCATGCCACAGTCTAAATACCTTGGAGCTCCTTTCTCGTTCTGATGATTGCTCCCCAGAAATGTCATCAGAATTGATAAGAAAACCCCAATTCTGCAGCCAAAAATAGGCTGCAAATACTTCCCCCATTGACTTTAATGACAAAACGGAAAACGAATAAAATTAATCAACGAATTGGTTTTTCCCCCTGTGAAACTAATGCAACACATTTGGGTCCTGGCGAAACGAAAACCGAATCGAAATGAATTTTTTCCTTCTGCACATCCCTTCTTAACACACTTATTTTTGATCAAAAGTAAATAAAGTCTTATCTTCACCACTCACCCTACTGACAAGCGTATTTACACAGCAATCCCCATAAATATCAATGGAAATACTAAGCAGTAGTTAGCTTTGGCAACCCACTTCCTCTTTGATTCTCACAAAAAAGCACTCCATTCTATTGGACCATTAAGAGCCTGAGGTGCTACCGTATGCCAATTAAAAATAAAACATTGTTGTTTTTCTTAAAACTGCTGATAAATCTCCACCGTTCTGTAACCGCAGTTTTTTAATTACAAAGAATTTTATGTCTGTAACAGTATGATGTAATTCTGCCCAGTGTTCAACTAGAGGCGCATGTTCCCTCATAGATTTCACACGACTCCTATGTTTAATCAATCGTAATCTAATAGATCGCGCAGTCTGTCCCACATATATTAAGTCACATGGGCAAACAATAGCATAGACAAACCCGCTGGTATTACAGGTAAATAATTCAGGTAGTTTATATGCCCGATCTAATTTTGGATGATTAAATTGCTTTAATTTCAAAACATGAGGGTATATAAAACAAGACCCACAAGGGATCTGTCCATAATCCTGTTCTTGAGATATATCTTTCTGCCATTTTAACTTGTCCCATAGGCTTTGTCGCTTTTTAATGGCAAAATAGGTTGTTCTTTAAACATCTTTAATGGAGACAAAATATGCCAGTATTTTAACACTGATTCTTTTATACGGGTTGTCTTCGAAGAATAAGGAATAGTACAAATTATCCTAGAAGGAACTTGTTTCTAGGTTTCTAATAACAGATTTTCTCTGTTTGCATATAACGCTTGTTTGTAAGCCTTTTTAACTGTAGATCTTGTATAACCATGAGCTATGAATCTGTTGCTGAATTCTCGAGCTTGAATTTTGAACTCGGTGGTAGATGTACATAAACGTCTGTATATCAAAAATTGCCCCACAGGTATATTATCTCTGAGTTATCTTGGATGAAAACTCTGATAATGTAACATGGTATTCCTGTCAGTACATTTTCTGTAGACAGTAGAAACCAACCTATGATCATGTATAAAAAATACGAGTATCCAAAAACGTCACAGATACTCTGTCTGTTGTTACCGTAAATTTCAAATTCACATCACTAGAATTAAGCATTTCAAAAAACAATGTTAATTCCTCCTCTTTACATTGCCAAATAAAAAATGTGTCGTCAATGTACCTCTTCTAAATCACCACCTGTTGAAACCATATAGTGTTATATATAAATCTCTCCTCAAACTGTGCAATGTACAGACACGCAACAGTCGGCGCCATGGGAGACCCCCATTGGGATACATTTAGTCTGTAAAAAAAACTGAGAATTGTAACACATTACTTGTCAAAGTGATCTCTGCAATGGACATCAAAAATTTAAATCTCCATTTTGATATTTCCATGCTTTTTAATTCAGTCCCAATGATATTTAGTGCATCTCTTTGAGGGATATTAGTATACAGGAATACAATATCCGCTGTAGCTAGAATCCAGTTATTTTTTACATCTGGTAAGCAAGACAATTGATTGATAAAATCCCTTGAGTCTTTCACATATGATGGAATCAACGAAACCTTTGGTTGGAGATGAAAAACAATCAATTTAGCCAATGGTTCCAAAACTGTGCCAATACCTGCAACTATTGGTCAGGTT
This sequence comes from Rhinatrema bivittatum, assembly GCF_901001135.1. NCBI lineage: Eukaryota > Metazoa > Chordata > Amphibia > Gymnophiona > Rhinatrematidae > Rhinatrema > Rhinatrema bivittatum. The sequence continues at coordinate 460,796,274 of NC_042615.1, read as the reverse complement.
AGTCCCTGAGGAAGCCCTTAGGTGAAAGGGTGAAACGGAGATATCTTTGTTGGACTAGAAAGAAAGAAAGAGTGAAACCTGGATAACAAGGAGCAAGTGAAGATATAATGAATACAACATTAGTAAAGATATCATGAATATTATATACGTGAAGGAAAAGAAAAGGATGAAGAACAACGTTTAAATAAGAATATATAGATGATTTAATGTGTGATATCAATATTAATATAATAAATTATATAAGTGCAATACAATTGTTATATGGTGCAATATATATGTTTTTAACTGGATGAATGAGGTATGGTTGAGATAGATTTAATTGTCTAGATAGGATTTTGATATATGGGTTTTGTTATAATAAATATATGAAAAATAAAAAATAATATTGATTAGCAGAGTTTTTCTTTGTGTGTATAGCAAATAGTGTGGTAAAGAAATTGATAATTTAACCCTCTGTTTTGTTACCGTTGTGCTACAAGACACTGCCAGCTGCCCTCCCACCTTACTCGCGATCATAAGTCAGGGAAAAGACAATGGTTATTTTCCTCAGAAATAGACTTTATTTATCTGATTTGGAAGGACATAGCATTTTTAAAAAATAACAGTTCCTATCTCTAATATCCTGGCCACTAAACACCAGTTTTCCCTAAAGAAAGTTCTGTATCATGGGTAGTTTCACACATGTCATAAACCTTGGCTTGCTTAAGATATTAATATTTATGGCTAGCTTACTTACCCCTGATTCCAACTCCAGGTGATACCTCTGTTCACCTCTGAAGCAGGTACGGCTGGAAAGCTGGAGAATGTGGGCACGGGAGAGGCTTGCTTCCTGGGCTTGGTGCTGGCAGAGTGGGCAGGCTGTGCAGGAAGGAGGTTAGTTTCTGGCTCTGGTGCTTACCTGCTTCTGGGCTTGGCCTCACCCTTCACCATCCTTGACTCCATCTCACTCTCCATACCTGAGCTGGGGTTTCCTCTGTCCAATCACCTGGCCACACCTAGTCTTCTCCCTTCTCAAAAGCTGGGAGGGCTGGTTTGTTTCTGGCCCCCCTTTGCTTTCAGGGATGCTTCGGCACAGGTTTCAGGGTCACTCTCGGAATCCGCTCTCCGGGTTTTCTCCAGGGTTTGCGTTCAGAGTTTGTGCCTCCTTTCTCTTCCTTGCCCACCTGTCTTATACTTCCCATTGATGAATATGCATAAATTCATGCATAACCTCGTGGTGGGTGGAGGGTCTTTTGCTACATTGCAGGTCTTTTTCCCCTCTCCCCATTATTTTGGGATGGATCCTGCCATGATGCAGGTCCTTTTTCCCCCTCCCATTCCTTCAGGGGAAGAATTGCCACATCTGTAAGCCAAGCTGTGTGTTAGAGTGTTTTTCTCCATCTCAGGCTGCCCCCACCCCCTCTAAATATGAGGGGGTGGGGGCAGCCTCTGCTTGCCTGGCCTCTGCTTGCCTGGCTGTCCCTGACACTTGTTTAGGATCTTAAGTTGTTGCCTCTCTGCCTGCTTTATATTTGCTCAAGAACTGACAAACAGGCACATCAGATAAGGCATCCTTCAGTGTATTAGGACAAGGCTTCTTCATTTTCCACAGTGACAATGTTTTATAGTTCACTTGGGCAAAGTTCCTTCTCTTGCTGTGACAGTGCCTTTTGGAGCCTGTCAGAATTTGGCCTGTACATGGCTATTATAATTCATAATTGGTGCATCAGTGGTAAACATGAGATATCGTCCTACAGGCCGAGGGAGAGAGAGACTGGTGGAGATATGCTGGGGGAGATAGTGAGAAAAACCTGGTAGGAACAGACTGGGAGAGAGAGAGAATGAGACTGGGGGGATTGTCTGGGGAGGGAGAGAGAAAGAAACTAGGGGAAGAGCTGGAAAAGACAGGGAGGAGGACTGGTGGTGATAGGGTTTTGGAAAGGGGTGTAAAGAGTGTGGTGAGAATGAAATGGTGGTTCAAAAATGGTCCACACAACCAAAACGGTTGTGAGCCCCTGTTTTACAGCAATAATCCATATTGAGGGCACCACAAAAAGCAGGTCCATGAGGCAAATTTTTCCAGACTTTATCAAATTTGCTTTTCATATGGTATCAATATTTTTCTGGATAGGTCGGGAGTGATGGTGGGGGCAAAAATGGACTGTAGTGAAAATTAACTCAAAAAATGCATTAATGGTACACACAGGGAGTGATTTTCTAAAGAAACAAAAATGTGTTGGAAGCAAGGGAGGCAGCCTGTGTTGATCCCCTTTCTGCCCAACTCATCACCCACAACTTTGTTTCTCCTCCCCTACCTTTCACAGTAGACATGTGATGCAGGCCTCTCTCCTTACTTCAGGTGCCTGGTGGGATGAATTTCACCAGCCACCCCATCCCTGCACCATCTCCCAGCATTTTGCAAAAATGGTGATGGGTACTTCCTTGCTGCAGATATCATGAGATCAGCAGCCAGGAAGCGATGGCTCATTCGATTTGAAAATTCTTGCAATGCCTTAAGGGTGCAATGCCTAGAGATTTCTCCCACATCCTTTGGCAAATTCATTAAAAAGTGAATTTACAGCAATTCACTAAGATTCTGTGTTGATCATATAGTATGACCAAGCAGAAAATCACCACTGGCCATACATACAGGTATTAAGCAAATGCAAATGTCTTCCCCCGAGTTCTCCTAAGTTTCAGCTGCTTAGAGATTTTCTGCGGCACAGTTTTTGAGATTTTGCAATATATTTGCATGAATTGGCATAAGTTTTATATTAGATTAGTTAAAAGTACCCGGCATTGCTTGGGTTGTCTGGTTCAGCACGCAGATGAAGTTCCATAACCACAACTGGAACTTCTGCCAGGTACCACTCTCCCTTGGGTCCTGCAGAACACCAACAAGCTCCTCCTAGAAAATCCTCTTTTATAACACTCTAATACGTTTCCTTATTTGACTGAGTCATACTGCTATTTATATACTGGCAAAATCTGCTACATACTCACCTTGGCCCCTAAAACTGGAAAATTCCACATTTTAACATACAGGATACATTCACTCTAAGCAATTTCCAGTATCCATATGCCATCTAGTGGCCAGAGTGCTATACCATGACTGACTGACCAACTGATCGACACAAGCCTTTTATATATAGAGATGATATACAGTAAAAAGGCAAGCTTTTAAAAATAGAAACTCTTTATATTTTTCAATATTTTCTTTTTAAAAATGTTTTACACTTTATTATGTTTGAATAATTGCTCATTTTCATTATTTTCTTTCTCCTTTTACTTTTCTTTCTTTTCTTGTCTCTTCTCTCTAGCCCACTCTTTCCCTACAGCTGTGCCCCACCTGCTATCTCCTTCACAAAAATATTTTGGTCTTTCTCTGAGTACCACCTCCTCTCCTCCCATGTTCCATCATATACTGTCTTTCTTTCCCTTCCATTCTATCTTTCATGCTCTCTCTCCCCTTCACTTCCTCCAAGTACTTCCTCTTTCTTCTCACCAAGTAGCTTCTCACCTTCCATGTGAGTAGCAAGATCACTGAAAGTACCTTGAAGGTCTTGCTGCAACTCTGCCTACCTGCCATGCCCCATATATATCACCTTGGGGGTCATGATATTAATATGCCTATTTGCCATGCCTATGATATATCAGCATGGGAGTTTTGGTTCTTCTGTGTTGTTTCCTATTTGGATCTCAGCTTAGTTCTTCCATGCTTTTTCTTTTTTGCTTATATTGAAGTGTTTTATCCCCAAGAAAAAAACAAGTTTCTACTCCCACCTACCTCTTTTATGGTTTTCCGTCTTGCTGTCACCTGTTTAGGCATTTTGTGATGTTTTCAATTTACCACACTACATGCCTTGGTAATTTAGACACCTTTTTGTGGTTTGTGATTCACTGTACTCCATGCCTTGGGGAGTTAGACAACTTTGTGCTGTTTGCGATTGAATACTCCATGCCTTGATGGTTTAGACAACTTTGTGCTTTTTGCAATTTACCATACTTTAAATCTTGGGGTTTCTATGCCTTTATGCTGCCTGCAATTCCATGCATTGTATGCTTGGGGGATTTGATGCCTTTATACTGTTTGTGATTCCCAGCACTATGTCTGCACTATTAGCATGTATTAGCTCTATAGTCAGTAACTACAGTTATAGAAGTAACAGATGGAACCATAACTGATTTAATGAGCCATTCACTGTTTCACTGTACCAGCCATGTGTACATAACACGTGTATGGCTCAATCTTTGCAGTTTGACAGAAACATATGCTAGTCTACTGATAGGGTCAACTACATTCCTATTGAGACAAGCATCTCCCACTCCAGCTGTCTTCAAGCATCTGTCCAAATCCCCTTCCCTTATGGTACTTACTGACTATTGGCCTTGACTTGGACGTCCATTGCTTTGCACACTTGCTGCACAACTTCTTGGGCATATAATACTATTCTTCCTCTGCCTCAGCTCTCAAGGTACATTTAGGAGATTTTATGGTTGCTGTTCTTGCTGTGCTGTTCTGCTCCTACTATTTTGCTTTTTAATAATCACCAGTGCCACTGCTACCTCTGCCCTCCATGCTATTCTTAGTTCCTTAGGGTGCTTCTTTTACTGCTCTGGCTGCCTACAAGGTTCCTTCCAAATCCCCTTCTCCTACACTACTTGCTGACTCTTGCTCTTGACCTGGCCATCCATTACTTTGCATACCAGTGTACCACTCTTCAAGCTTTTGATACCATTCTTTCTCCACTTAATCCTTCAAGTTACACCTTGGGGTTTTTATTTCTACTCTTCTTATGGTGTTGCTCTGCTCCTACAATTTCAGTTTTTAATAAGGCATGGGCTACAGAAGTGCAGCATTCAGAACTACCAGGACCATATTCTGCCATGATTACTGCTTCTGAGATAATGGAGGCAGTATTTGCAAAAACTGATTCAGAAGAAGAATCATGCCCTGACTCCCTGAATCACAGGATATTAAACAGCTAGTGGCTAAAGAGCATTTGGTGCCACTAGTCAGTAGCATCTTAGCTTTCAGTGAAGACCAGCTCCAAGCCCAAACAGCTGGCTTAGGCATCCTCCAGTGATTTCCTCTGGTTTCTCCATGCCTAGGGCCTTGTACCAATTTGGTTGGTGCCCTTTGCCCCTCATTTGGAGCCATAGGGTGTTCTTGCTACTCTGGGTGGCTACTTTGTACCTCTCATGGGAGCCCAAAAGGCTATATTGATTCTTCCATGGACTACAATGGGAAATGAACAAATACAATAAACTCATTTATTTTTGTTTGACACTATTGAAATGAATGGAGATGCCCTACAAAAGAAATGAATGAACTGAAACAAAAATGTGTTCCTCTGTACATCCCTGCCAGCCACTCAACTGTCTTCCAACCCTTCTTCATTCTTGTATTCCTCCCTCCAGCTTTACCTGCAGTTCCCCATCACACCACCATCACTAGTTTCTCATTTTTCTACCTACCATCTCTCTCATTTACTTCGTTTATCCTTGTGGAATTTGAGGATTTTTGTAGAAAATATGAATATAATCTGAAAAAAATGACCCTGAAACCCATATTTCTCTAAAACAAGAAACAGATACCTCCAATTAACCCTATCAAATGTTTTCTTTGCATTGAAACTGATAAACAGAGAATTTAACGTATATTGTACAGAGTGTGCTATGGAAGCAAGCATGTTGCATACATTAGGCGCAGCATCTCCCTTTTATAAATCCCACCTATTCTAGTGAAATTAAAAGGGGAATAATTTTGGACAATGTATCTGCTAATAATTTGGCCAGTAGTTTAACATCAAAATTTAATAAAGAAATCTGCCTATAGGAACTTGTCAACTTCAAATGCCTAATTGATTTTGATAAAACAACTAAAGTTGCCGTGTTAATCTCCACAGTCAGTTTGTCCCATTGTAGCAAACTATCATAGATTCTCCCCAAGGGAAGACAGATATGTTTGAGCAATATCTTGTAAAACTTCCCAGGTAGCCCATCCGGGCCAGGTGTCTTATATAATAGTGATTGTCTAATAAGGGAGTAAATCTCAGTAAACGTGAAAAGAGTATTGAGGGCTTGCAAGTGATCATCTGTTAAAACAGGATCAGGAATCTTATTTAAGTACATCTTCATAGCATTAGTAGCCACCTCTTCAGCTGAGTAGAGGTGTTTATAGTAAGTGACAAATAAGTCTTCTATCTCTTTAGAGGTCTGTACAAGGTGACCATTTGGGTCTTTCATTTCTACTATGTATGATCTCTGCCACCAAGTTTGGACTAAGTTAGCTAACATGCAACTGGTTTTATTACCAAGAAGAAAAAATTGATATTTATAATACAAAATATCTTTTTTTGTATGTTGATGAAGCAATGTAATAAGTACAATTTGTGTAGACAGAAATTGTGTTTTATGCAATGGAGAAGGGTCAGTAAGTAGTTTCCTTTTATCAGAGCTTAACTGCTTTTCTAAATTAAGGATCTCTTTGGTCCTCATCAGTTTTTGCCGTATTACATAAGATATAACAGCCCCCCTCAACACAGCTTTTGCTGCATCTCAATACAGTAAGGGGGGTTCAGAATGAATACCATTAAACTCCACATACTCTTTCCATTGCTCACTGAGATAGGAATGAAAAGCCTTATATAAATAATGTGGAAATTTCCAATTATCCTTAGGAACAACATCGGTGAACCCCTCCAAATCCACAAACACTTGTGCATGATCTGATATTTCTAGAGGCTCGATGCTTGCACCCTGCACTTGTGAGAAAGAGGTGTCAGATAATAGAAATAGTCTGATCTGGACTTTGTATTATGTGCCCTTGAATAATGAGTAAAGTCAATTTCCAAAGGGTGAAGGCACCTCCAAATATCTAAAAGTCGAAGATGCTCACACAAGTATGGAATACCCTGCCTCTGGGCATTATGGTTAGGAGCTTTCTCAGGAGACCGATCCACTTGGGTCTCCTGAGAAACCGAAACCACATTAAAATCACCCCCGATAAGAATAGGAATGTGAGAATAAGGTGTTAACACATTTACTATCTGAGCAAAAAAAGAATGAAAATATACATTGGGTGCATATACACTTCCCAAAAGTATGTGGTGCCCAAATAATTGACCCTCCAGAAAAATATAATGACCTTCAGGGTCTGGAATGACTTTAAGCAGCTGAAAATGTAAGGATTTATGTAACAATATTGCCATACCCGCTTTATGCGTATTGGTGTCCTGTCTTCACCTTAAAACATGTCTGCATTATCTCCCTCCTGAATGAATGAGGACCTCAGAAGATTGCTGGCTGGCTGCCAACCAGAAAGCAGTCTAGATTTCATGAGATTAACTCTAATTTTACTGGACAAGACTATCAGCAACCTCTTCCAAACTTTTAGATCAAAAGAAAACAAAGAATGAAAAGGCATTCTATACCTACACAGATGATGAAATAGGGCAGTGCCTCCCATACCATTCCTGGGGGTCCACACAGCCAGTTGGATTTTCAGGGTATCCACAATGACTATGCATGAGAAACATGCATCCTTTGGAAACATATCCTTTTCCCTTCTTGATTTGAAATACTATTGGAGAAGTGCCTGCCCCACACTTCTCTTCAAAGCAGAACCTGCTCTGTTTGTCTTTTATTCTCTCCAAACAATACTATAAAGATAATTCCCAGCAGAGCAGAGTATATGTATTCTCTAGGGATGTGCAGAGGGACCGCATACGTTATATTCGGTATTCGTATTCATGGGGGGGGGGGCAGAAAAGATGCATTCGGCAAGGGGAGGCCCCGATCTGTTCATGCTTTCCATTCTTATTCATTTCCCGGCTAAAATGTAATTAACTACAACCCCCCCAACCTCCTGCCCCTCCCCCCCCCAAGACTTGCCAAAACTCCCTGGTGGTCCAGCGGAGGTCCGGGAGCCATCTACTGCATTCACGCTGTATTCAAAATGGCGCCGATAGGCTTTGACCTTACTATGTCACAGGGGCTACCGGTGCCATTGGTCAGTCCCTGTCACATGGTAGGAGCAATAGACGGCCGGCGCCATCTTGTGTTATGGTTAAGCGGTGTTTGGGTGGATCCTTGGGTATTGTGGTAGATGACCGCGCCCACGGGGAGGAGCCCCGTGAGGAGCCACAGTACTGGGCTAGACTCAGAATGCACAAACACAGTTAGTTTTTTATTATACAGCTTGAAGAGTACCACCAGAGGTGGCAGTAGTAAGGCAGTCTGGTAGTAGCAGTCTCAGGGCCCTCAGCAGAGGGAGCCCTTCTCACCCCATTGGTATAGGGAGGTTCCGAAGCAGGTTTCCCAGCAACGTAGTACTGTGGATGAGATAGACTGAGAGAGTACTCATTAGGTGTTTGCTGTAGGTATGCGATTCCAGCAGGTTGAAGAAGATAGTGCAGGCACCGAGGCAGGGAGAGCAGGCCCTCAAGGAGCGAGTATCTGTTCCTTGTAAGGCACCTGAAATAAAGCAGAGGGCCCCTGAGGAGTGAGTACCCAGGTTAGCAGTTACCCCGAAGGGCAGAGAGAGAGCTTCCAGCGGCAGCACGGAAGCGGCAGAGTAGCGTAGACAGGAACAGATTCAAGTCCTTGCTAACTCAACGAGCTAGCAAATTAGAATAGGTTATACACCCGGATGGGGTGACATCAGCAAAGAGGAATGCCCTCGAGGTTCGTGCCAAGGTTGGAATAAAGACGAGGGTGAGACGCGAGCGCGCACCCTAGTAGGTACCTGGGAGGAGCATGGTGGGATGCTGCACCATAGTCGTTCTGGGGACGCTAGGGAGTTCGGCTTGTAGATGCGGCGGTAGCCATCTTTCCTAGGTAAGCGGGAGGAGCCTTTAACAAGGTGAGGCAAACGGGGCGAAGCCATCTGGCACCGACGGACGCAACATGGAGAAGTATGTTTCCTACGGTAGTATGGAACCTGGGGGAAGGCTTATATGGGGCCAATTTCCAGAGTTTAAGCTCCTAAATTGGCCCTTTGGAAAATTTACAGCACTGGGAAACTAAATTTAGGCTCCTGGTTTCTTTAAGATTTTAAGATTAGGACCTTAAAAATTGGGTGAATATGGCATGGAGGGGAACACAATTAGGAGCTTAACACTAGTTGTCAGAACTAGGCATCTAATTTTGGACCCTAAATCTATGTAAATGAATATCAGGCTTAAATTTAGGCTACTAACTTTTGGGATCCTAAATGTATGTGACTTTTCAGCTGAAAACTTAGATACGTAAGCTTGACAGAAACTAGGTGCCTAAATTTAGGGGCTCAGCTATTTTTTTTAAAAATCGGCCCCTTATACTTTTCGCTGTCTTTCTCCCTGGTCTAGTCACATAGATTTAGACGTTCTGCAAATAAATGGGCATAGGATGTGCAGAAATTTCAAGTTCACAGATGTGTTCAGCATGGACTTGAATGGGTTCATTCCCACATGGAAAGCTGAAAGCAGCAAAACTCACCAGAACCACAGCATTGAACACCTGGCTTACAGTGAAATATGCCCATTTTTTCCCACCTGTTCCATCCAGAAAGTTGTCATGTTAAATTCTACAGCAGGGAAACATTGCCTGAAGCCATCATTTTCTGTGTGAAGCCAAATTTTCACACATCTCCAAATCTCTCTCAAAATATTAATCTCCCCACTTCTTTACATTGTTCAGCTCAGATATCTGGTTTTTCTTTTCTTTTTCACCTATTTTGGTTCATACAGGTTCTTTCTGCAATAAAACAGTTTGTCACATCTTTTGTTTTTAAACAATACCCCCTCCATTGCAGGGTCCACTCTTCAGCAGTTCATGTTATAGTCGAGCTGTCTTTGTATCCATATAGTGCCTTCATGCGGGTCTGATCACTGGAAGCAGAGAAGTCCCTGATTTAGAGTTTGGATCAATGGGAGTGGCTAAGTAGGAGGAACTTTGTTAAACTATACACGCTGGCATCTCTGAAATGAGATACAAAGTCAGAACTGAAAAAAGGGAATCTTAATGAGTTCATGTTAGCTGCCAAGGAAATGAAAGTTTTGCTAGCAACAGGTTCACAAAGAATAGGGAATATAATACGGGAGTAACTTTACTTGAAAAAGGATGATGACTCCAAAAGCTGCTACATTTTCAATGCTCTTCAAAATTCTTTGTGTTTAGTTTAATGCATTTTGGAGGGATTGAGGTAGTGAATTTGTAGTTCAATTCCACAATTTAAACGCTGTTTGGGGAGGAATGCTGACCATATCCTGAAGCATACAGAGAACTGGTGGTTCCCATAAGCCTATTGTTGTGGTGCAATACCAATGTTTGTATTCAAAATTGTAAAAAGATTTAGTGAAATTATTGTGGAGAGGGGAAGGAATTAAAAGGACCTGGAGTTTTATTTGAACTATTACACTAGTTGTGGTCTATTAGTTTTTCTGTCTGTTTTTTTTGGGGGGAAGGGTTGGGTTGCTGCAATGGCATTCTTGGTAGGGTGAAGAGAGGAAAATCTAGGCAACCACCCTGTGTCCTGGGTTTTGGCGAGCTCCATCCCAACATCACTTCCTATTGATGAGTGCTGATGGGCCAGGAGTTGCAGCAGCCTGCGTGGCACTGGAGACCTCAGGTAGAGTGGCAGATAAGCTGGAGAGAGATCGCCTCTCTCAACATCTGGGGATAATCCCCTCACCCTTTTCTTTTTCTCCCACTCCAGAAAGTTTGCCTGGGTCCTGTACCCACTGCCTTCTAGGGTCAATCATGGGTTGCTGTATGATGAATTCTGAAAGGAATGGTAGGGAAGCAAAGATCAGGATTACATGTTAAAACTGTCCCAGGATTTATTATGACCAAAAAATCTGCACATTATCTATACAAAATATTAGTTTGAATCTTTCAAAGGTGACATGTAAAACATACAAAAGTTCTTTTCCCCATAGTTTCTTCAAGAAAACTGGAAAGTTCACCAGAAGAGTTATTTTTCTACACGTATAATAATCTGATATTCCATGCATTAGAAAAGGTGGAAGGTAGGCTAAATGACTACCAGCATGGTTAAAGGTGAGGTGAGAGGGGCTATAATATCTAAAAGAACATCTTTCAAGAAATGGAAAAGGGATCCAAATGAAGAAAACATGAAACAGCATAAAAACTGGCAAGTCAGATTCAAAGAATTCATAAGGAAAGCAAAGAGAGAATTTGAAAAGAAGCTTGCCATGGAAGCAAAAACTCACAATAAAAACTTTTTCAGATATATTCAAGGCAAAAAGCCTTCAAGGGAGTCAGTTGGACCATTAGATAATCAAGGGGTAAAAGGGGCACTTAGGGATTTATTTATTTAGAATTTTTATATACCGACATTCTTGTTAAAATATCAAATCATATCGGTTTCCATTGAAACAGAACAGTCACAGCTATGGCGTTACATTGAAACAAGTTGACGAATCATTAAATAACAGGTGAATATAGAAAAAATAATAATAATTGTAACTAAGCAATTGTAACTAAAACAGGTGAATATAGAAAAAAAATAATTATAGATAAGCAATTATAAATAAAACCATTATAGTTAAAATTTGATTATAAATAAACAGGTCATCAAAAACGAATGACAAATATAATGGGGCAGCAAAAACAGTGGAAAACAAGCGATACATAAAGAAAGGCGACTGATATATATTGCTGTGCGTAAGCGGAATAGAAAGGGCGTGGTGGGGCCCAGGGGAATCGGGTGGCCATGAGGAAGGAGAGGGTTGAGAAGCTCCGGCTGAAAGGTGGATTGAGAAGATCTAGTTGAAGGATGGGGGAAAGGAAGAGCGAGGAGGATGGGGGAAAAGGAAGAGCGAGGAGGGGGAGGGATGAGTGGCATTGAATCAGGATCGGGGAATGTGCTAGAGAGGTTGAGTCTCTCTACGGATCGGGGGATATGCTAGAGAGGTTGAGTCTCTCTACGGTTCAGTTAAGTCCATTGACCAGTGTCTCCCTAATATCCTGTTATGACAAAGCCATGAAAAAGCCATAGCAAAGCCATAGCAAAAAGACAAAGCCATAGCAAAAAGACTAAATGGATTCTTTGCTTTGGTCTTCACTGAGAAAGATGTAAGAGATACCCATGCCAGAAATGATATTCAAAGGTGATGAGTTAGAAGAACTAAAACAAATTTCAGTGAACCTGGAAGATGTATTAGGGAAATTGACAAGCTAAAAGAGCAGCAAATCACCTGGACCAGATGGTATGCATCCCAGAGTGCTGAAAGAACCAAGAAATTAAATTGCAGAACTGCTATTAGAAATTTGTAAACTATTAGTAACGTCATCTATGGTACCTGAAGACTGAAGGGCTGCCAATGTAATGCCAATTTTTAAAAAGGGATCAAGGTGTGATCCAGGAAACTACAGACCAGTGAGTCTTATGTCTGTGCCAGGTAAAATGGTAGAAATTATCATAAAGAAAAAAATTGTTAACCATATAGATAAGCATAGTTTAATGGGACAAAGCCAACATGGATTTAACCAAGGGAAGTCTTACCTCACAAATTTGCTACATTTCTTTGAAGGCATAAATAAACACGTAGATAAAGGTGAACCAGCTGATATAATGTATCTGGATTTCCAGAAAGCATTTGTCACAGTCCCTCATGAGAGACTTCTTAGGAAATTAAAAAGTCATGGGATGGGGGCAGTGTCCTATTTTGGTTTTCCAACTGGTTAAAAGATAGAAAATAGAGAATAAAGCTAAATGGTAATTTTTCCCAGTGGAAAAAGATGAATAGGAGTGCCCCAGGGATTTGTTCTGGGACCACTGCTTTTTAAAAAGATTGTGAGAAACTGCAAGGGGATATTACAAAACTGGGAGACTTGGCATGCAAATAGCAAATGAAATGTAATGTGGACAAGTGCAAAGTGATGCACTTAGGGAAGAGTAACCCAAATTAAGGCTACATAATGCAAAGTTCCATATTAGGAGTCACTACTCAGGAAAAGGATCTAGGTGTCATCATTGAAAATACGTTGAAATCTTCTACTCAGTCAAGCTGATGCAATGTAGGCTTGCGTAAAACTTCCTAATGCATGCCAAGCCATGTTTCCTGGGTTCGCGATGCATTATTTAAATGAAGGGTCACGCTAAAAAGGATGCATTAGGGATAAATTGTGTGGCCTTAGCATGTCCATGACATTGGGTGCCCAGGTGAAGTGGCTGTACTCCGGTTAGGAAAATGGACACTCAATTAATGGACATCCGTTTCCCTAAACTGACTGCCGGCAAGATTTTGTTTTTCATGCTGCTTCCTGTGGTTCCTCCTACTTAGTATTTGGGACAATACTAAGTAGGAGGAACCACAGAAAAGCAGTATTTTGGGCTTTTTTGTGGCTTTTTGGGGGGGATGGTTTCAGATTGTTCGGAGTGCATAGGCTGGTGTTAAGCTTTCCGTGTTAAAATGTGCACCATTGGGCACATGGTAATTTTTTGCATTGGGGGTAATAGCTAATAACATTATCTACATGCAGTTACATGTGATGAGCTGATTTGGATGCACATTTTGGATACACTAATCCCCTTATTGCATCTGGTGTTAGCCTAGCGCGTCCAACCACGTTTTAGTCTGTGCACTAGGCTCAGTGCACGATATAACATCATCCAGGTGTTTAAAATCATGAGAGGTCTAGAACGGATAGATGTGAATCGGTTATTTACTCTTTCGGATAGTAGAAAGACTAGGGGGCCCTCCATGAAGTTAGCATGGGGCACATTTAAAACTAATTGGAGAAAGTTCTTTTTTACTCATCGCACAATTAAACTCTGGAATTTGTTGCCAGAGGATGTGGTTAGTGCAGTTAGTATAGCTGTGTTTAAAAAAGGATTGAATAAGTTCTTGGAGGAGAAGTCCATTACCTGCTATTAAGTTCACTTAGAGAATAGCCACTGCCATTAGCAATGGTAACATGGAATAGACTTAGATTTTGGGTAATTGCCAGGTTCTTATGGCCTGGATTGGCCACTGTTGGAAACAGGATGCTGGGCTTGATGGACCCTTGGTCTGACCCAGTATGGCATTTTCTTATGTTCTTATCCTGAGTGTGCAGCAGCAGCCAAGAAAGTAAACAGAATGCTAGGGATTATTAGGAAAGGAATGGAGAATAAAACAGAGAATAATATAATACCTCTTTATTGCTTCATAATGTGCCTCATCTTGAGTGTTGTGTACAGTTCTGGTCACCACAACTCAAAAAACATATAGCAGAATTAGAAAAGATACAGAGAAGGATGACCAAAATGATAAAGGGGATCAAATAATTCCCTTATGAAGAAGGCTAAAGAGGTTAAAACTCTTCAACATGGAGAAGGGAGATGTGATAGAGGTCGATAAAATAATGAATGGAACAAGTAAATGTGAGTCAGTTGTTTACTCTTTCAAAAAGTACAAAGACCAGGGGACACACAATGAAGTTACTAGGTAATACATTTAAAACTAATAAGAGAAAATATTTTTTTTACTCAATGCATAATTAAACTATGGAATTTGTTGCCAGAGGATGTGCTAAATACTATTAGTGTAGCTGCATTTAGAATATGCTGTTATGTTCTTATGACTGAGAGCAAGCTCAGGAGGTAGATGCAGTTCCTGAAATACCAGAAAGGTCCAGCAGATGTCACTGCAGGCATTCCAAAGAGATTTACTGTTCTATCTGGTGTAGTTTCCATAGGCAAAGAAAACAACAAAAAGTTATATATTTCAGTTCTCTTAACTATATGCTTTCTATTATTTTTCAGTAGTTCCGGGTTCTTGTCTGGTGCAGGAAAAAGATATTAATTTGGGTTTTTAAAAAATGATATCCTATCGATTTCTTATCCATGGCTCTCCCCAGCTCTGTTCCCCCTCTCTGAGACCCTGTTCTCATAAGATCACATTGAAAAGGAGCCCTCCAGCACACGGCTGGTGCTGTTGACATACTTCAGACACCTTGTAGTTTCTAGTATTTACCATTCCCGGAAGCATAAACGCCACAGGCAGAGAAGCTTTGAAGTTCTTGCTCCTACATCTGGATACCTTGTGCTTAGGGCTTCCACTATAAGATTTCTTATCAAATGCCTGTTCTTTTGGGGGGTAATTTTGTAAGTGCCCACATTGGTATAAAGACTGTGGGTATTTTTTGCCCCAGGGACCTTATACAGGTTTTCAAAGGGAAAGTTACATGCGTATATTCCCTATTACCCCACAAAACTACCTACACATGGCAACACCCACTAACATGTACACATAGGGGTACATTTTAAAAGACAGCTCGCACGCGTACTTATGTTCGCGCATCAGGCATGAACAAAAGTACGCTGGATTTTATAAGATACGCATGTAGCCACCCGTATCTTATAAAATACGGGGTCAGCACGCACAAGGGGGTGCACATTTGTGCAACTTGCGCGCGCTGCCCGTTCCCTCCGAGGCCGCTCCGAAATCGGAGCGGCCTCAGAGGGAACTTTCCTTCCATCCCCCCCAAACCTTCCCCTCCCTTCCCCTACCTAACCCACCCCCCCGGCCCTATCTAGATCCCCCGTACCTTTATCAGAAAAGTTACTACTGCCTCCGGGCAGCAGTAACTTACGCGTGCCGGCGAGGCAGACCCCGACACAGGCCGCTGTGTCGGGACACTTGGCCATGCCCCGGACCACCCACATGCCCCCAAACACGCCCCGATCTGAAACCACGTCTCCTGGCCATGCCCCGACCGCCCCTTTTTGCAAGCCCCAGGACTTACGCATGTCCCGGGGCTTGCGCGAGCTGCCGAGCCTATGCAAAATAGGCTCGGCGCACGCAGCAGGGTTTTAAAAGGGTTACGCGCATACCTTATGCACGTAACCCTTTTAAAATCCGGCCCATAGGTTTTTTGGTGGGATAAAGTTACAGGCATACTTTTGAAAATACAAACATATACCCAAGGACGCCTCTTCACATTGTTGGTGAAAGCAGGCTCTTACTGGCCCAATACACAAACATTTCCCTGCATATTGGATGGACAGTTTGTAAGAAGCCATTTTCCTAAGTACAGAACTGTTGTACCCACGGAGACAGATTTGAAAATTACCCTCCCTATCAATTTATTCCCTGGTATATTTAGGGATTGAAAGTGTAGGGGCAAAAAAATTGAAAGTACGTTTTGGTCTTTACCATGGTGAATTAGGGTTATCTAGCTTTATAAGTGTGGCCAGGACCCTCAGTTTTGTGTCCTGTTCTAGCTGAGTAGTACAAGATAGTTTGGGTGGGAGAGACCCAGAAATATGTCATCATTTCAATTGTTACAAAAAATGTTGAATGTTTGAACCTGCACTATTTTGGAGTGACTACTGGATGGCAGTTGGTGTGATATTGGATTACTGGGTTGTGATTCTTGGTATGTGTATAGTCATCTGAGTTTTAGTGCTTTGTGTGATGTGGTGTCCCCTTAAGTGTTTGGGAGATTTTGATTGGTTGGGAAGGTATAAAGCTGGATCATTTGGCAGGAGTTGCCCTTTCTAGGATGGAGCTTTGAAAGAGAGGGACCAGGATGTAGTATCCTGCAGTAGCCAGCCGCTGGACTAGTGGTACCCGGGGACCCTATAGCATGGAGTGGGCCCTATAGGGGCTTTCCTCCCAAGAGAAAAGGCCCGAGGCCTAGGGATGGAGAGCTCAAGATTTCTCCCCTCTGAGGAACTGGTGTGATGAGGAGTTGGAGGAGAGACAATTCCTCCCCCTGAGGGAAAAACATGACTCCATGCGCTACCCCGAGGAGGAGACAAGGGGATGTTCTGAGATGAAGGGAACCCCAAGGAGAAATGGAGTGAGAAGACCAGGGAATCCCACACACTGCTGTTAGAAAGGCCAAGGGCAAATAAAAGAGGTTCCTAGAGATGTGCAGAAGAAAAAAAATATGTTTTGTATTGTCCATTTGTTTCACAGGGACCTCAATTTGTTTCATTAGTTTCAAAATAAGAAAATATTCATTTATTCATTTAATTTGTTTTTTCAGTTGCCGTTAAAGTCAATGAAGGAAGCATTGCAGCCCATTTGGGGTTCCAGTATTGGTGTTTGTAGAGGTGTGAATCGTGTAATCGATCGTCTTAACGATCAATTTTGGCTGGGGGGGAGGCAAATCTGATCGTCGAGTTTTTTTTTTTCTAAAAATCGTTAAAAATCGTAAATCGGGGAGGGCGGGAAAACCGACACACCAAAAAAACCCTAAAACCCACCCGAACCTTTAAAACAAATCCCCCACCCTCCTGAACCCCCCCAAAATGTTTTAAATTACCTGGGGTCCAGTGGGGGGGTCCCGACGCGATCTCCTCCCGCACTCTGGCCACCGCTGCGTTGAGAAATGGCGCCAGTGGCCCTTTGCCCTTATCATGTGACAGGGCAAAGGTAGCGCCGGCGCCATTTTGTTTCCTGGCTCCCGACATCACGTGTGCGGGAGATCACCCCCGGACCCCCGCTGGACCCCCAGGGACTTTTGGCCAGCTTGGGGGGGGCCTCCTGACCCCCACAAGACTTGCCAAAAGTCCAGCGGGGGTCCGGGAGCGACCTCCTGCACGCGGGCCGTATTGCCAATCTTCAAAATGGCGCTGGCGCTACCTTTGCCCTCACTATGTCATACGGGCGGTCGCAATACGGCCCGCGTGCAGGAGGTCGCTCCCGGACCCCCGCTGGACTTTTGGCAAGTCTTGTGGGGGTCAGGAGGGCCCCCCCAAGCTGGCCAGAAGTCCCTGGGGGTCCAGCGGGGGTCCGGGGGCGATCTCCCGCACGCGTGACGTCGGGAGCCAGGAAACAAAATGGCGCCGGCGCTACCTTTGCCCTGTCACATGATAAGGGCAAAGGGCCACCGGCGCCATTTCTCAACGCAGCGGTGGCCAGAGAGCGGGAGGAGATCGCGTCGGGACCCCCCCACTTGACCCCAGGTAATTTAAAACATTTTGGGGGGGTTCGGGAGGGTGGGGGATTTATTTTAAAGGTTCGGGTGGGTTTTAGGGTTTTTTTGGTGTGCCAGTTTCCCGCGCCCTATTTAACGATACAATACAAATGCCCCTGACGATAAATCGGGGGCATTTGTATTGTATCGCGTATCTAACGATTTTGGACGATTTTAAAATTATCTGACGATAATTTTAATCGTTCAAAAACGATTCACACCCCTAGTGTTTTGCCATCAATTCTCATAAAACTTGTGGGAAGAAATAATCAGAAGAGGGAAAGAACTCCAAGGTACCTAGACTTTGGCAAAGTGCAGAAAAGTGACATGAACAGCCTAAGGCTCTGTAAAGGGGCAAAGGGTTACCACCAGTGGCAGGAACTCTCCAAGGAATCGGCAGAGGATACAAGGAAGCAGCAAAAGGGGGAATAACACCCCAAGGCTCCAAAAATGGTCACCAACAATTGTGGCATTAACCCTTGAAGGAAGCAGAGGGCAAAGTGGCACCAAGAGTGGCATCAGCATCCTAAGGCATCATGAAGAGGGAACAAAATAGAAAAGGTGGCAGGAAAAAACCCCCAAAACAATAATAAAAAGGACAAAGCAGAACAAAGAGTGCATCAACACACCAAAGCAACCTGAAAGGTGCAAAGCAGCCCCCCCAGAGTGGCAGGAACACACCAAGGTGTTGATGCACAGGAGAAAGTACAAAAAGGGCAACCAAAATGATAAAGGGGATGGAACAGCTCCCCTACAAGGAAAGGCTAAAGAGGTTAGGGTTGTTCGGCTTGGAGAAGGCTGAGGGGGATATGATAGAGGTCTATAAAATCATGAAAGGACTAGAACGGGTTAATGTAAATTGGTTGTTTATCAGATAATACAAGGACTAGAGGGCATGCCTGGAAGTTGGCAAGTAGCACCTTTAAAACAAATTGAAGAAAATTCTTTTTCAAAGCTTAATTGTTGCGTTTGGCGGTCTCCGGGCCTCCCTCGTGAAGTGCTGCACTTACCTCCAGCCTCGAGCCACCGTTACCAGTCCCTGATGCCACCGAAGATCTACTGGGCAGATGTGCAGCAGACTGCCACATTCAGGTAGGCCCAATGTGATGCACAGCAGGATGTCACTGGCTCCTCACATGGCTGCCCCTAGGCGCATGCCCCAGACATGACCAAACTTAAAGGGGCCTCGGAAGGAAATCCCCCACAACACCCTTGGATGACGTCTCAAGCTTCTCAAGCATCTACAGTCTTCGTCTCAGCAACAGGTCTCCCTACAGTCTGTGTAGTGTGAGTTGCCAGCATTCTCTGTGTTAGAACTCGTGGGTTAGTGAACCCTTGGCCCGAGGTGAGAGATGGTACCGCCCATGGGGAGGAACCCCACGGGCCTCACTATTGGGAGGCGAGGTCAGCGGCAATAGGTGACACAGCCCAGAGAGTACGGAGAGAGGGATGTGGATGCAGTTGCCAGAATGGGTCCCTCTAGTGGTGAGGAGCTGGGCAGGCCGCGAGGCACAGGGATGCAAGCTGAGTATGGAGGAGTGCAGAGAGAGACCATCCCCAGGGGCGGAACCACGGAGAGTGTTAGCACAAAAGGTATAACATAGGCTTACCTGAGGAGCGGGAAGACCAGAGGATCTCTGGCAATGAGAGAGAGAGAACTACCCCAAGGAGCAGGGGAATGCAGTACAGTCTCTGAGATGCAGCAGGACGCTACCCCGAGGAGCAGGGAGTGAGGTGTAGTCACTGGATACTCCAGGCGCTACCCCGAGGAGCGGGGGTGCGACACAGTCACAAATGAACGGCAATGGCCCGCGGAGTGGGGTACACCTCCGTAGGTCTCCACGAAGCTTAGTAGTGAGGCAATGGCCCGCAGAATGGGGTACACCTCCAATGGTCTACAACAAAGAAGAGAAGGAAGGCAGTGGCCCACAGAGAGGGCTACACTTACGTAGAGTCTGCACAAGGCAGAATGGTTCCGGGAGCAACCCCAATGAGCGGGGGAGCTGGTAGGCAAAATCCAAGGCGCAGGGCCCTCTGAAGAGTAGATAGCCAGAAACAGGAGCAGGGCCCCTGAGGAGTGGGTACCTACCTAAGAGTGTCTCACGCCAGGAAAAACAGGAACCAGAAACCGATGTCCATAGAGAGATCAGCAGGATTCAGCAAAGAAGGAACTCGTTGCCAAGTCAATTAGGACCAGGCCACGATGGAGCTTAAGAGTCCAGGGCTAGTGATGTCATCAAGGGGAGACGCCCCTGAGGTTCCTGCCCAGGCATCCATAAGAGGGGCCCGGAGGAGACATGGCGGTCGGCAGCATCCTTGCCCCACCAGGGAGTCCTGGAATGGAGCCATGAGCAACTGAAGCGGCTGGCCAAAGCCACGAATTTCCCCAAGGGAGAGAGAGAGGCAGAACATGATAGGTAATGTCCACCTCAGATGACAGAGGTTGGGGCTCAGGCAGTTTTTTTGAGAAGTCGGACAGTACCAGAGGTTTTGATAGCGAGACATGGAAAGCATTGTGGATTTTGAGAGATGAAAGCAGACGAAGACTGTAGGTAACTGGGCCCAGCTGGTGAAGCACAGGAAAAGGCCCAATGTATCTGGGAGCGCACTGGGCTGAAGGCAGTTTAAGACGGATAAACCGAGTACTGAACCACACTTTGTCTCCTGGATTAAACTGCAAAGCTTCCCGATGATGAGCATCATAGTACTTTTTGGATCTTTGAGCGGCTTGCTGAAGGAGTTGTTTAGTGTTGTCCCAGAGTCGATGCAACTCCTGCACGGTGGCCTGTGCAGCTGGGGATGGCACTGAAAGCGAGAGTGGCAGAGGAGGCAGCGGCTGACGTCCATAAACCACCTGGAAGAGTGAAGATCCAGTGGACGCAGACTGGTAGGAATTCAGAGCAAACTCTGCCCATGGCAGAAGGTCGGACCAGTCATTCTGCCATGAATTTGCATAAGCTCGAAGGAACTGTTTTAAGGTCTGACCATTGGCTTGGAGATGGTAAGCTGAAGTGAGATCCAGTGAGATGTCAAGCTTTTTGCAGAGGGATTTCCAAAACCGGGCAGTAAATCGTACTCCCTGATTGGAAAGAATGTGTCTGGGGAGACTGTGGATGTGGAAGATATAGTGGATGAACAAATTAGCTAGTTCCGGGGCTGAAGGAAGGCCAGGTAGTGCCACAAAGTGAGCCATTTTCGAAAAACGGTCCAAGGTGACCCAAATCGTGTTATTGCCACTTGAAGGAGGAAGGTCCACAATGAAATCCATGGCTATGTGCTTCCATGGCTTGCTGGGCATGGGAAGAGGTTGTAGGAGGTCCCAAGGACAACCCTCCGGGGGCTTATGACCGGCGCATGTAGGGCAATACTCAGCGTAGGCTTGTGTGTCTTTCTTCATGGTGGGCCACCAATAGAACCATTGGAGAGTGGGAAGGGTTCTTGACTGTCCCAGGTGACCTGCTGTTATGGAGTCATGAGCCCAGCGGACCATCTTCCATCGAAGTTGTCAAGGAACAACCATTTTCCCCGGTGGCACATGAACGTGGCAGAAAGGAGGACTTTAGCCGGGTCAATAATGTGCCGTGGAACATCAGAAACATCTTCAGTGACAAAGGACCGAGAGAGTGCATCGGCAGTTTTTATTGGCTGGATGGTATCGTAACAGGAAATTAAATTGAGTAAAAAAAAAGGGCCCATCGGGCCTATCGATTTAGGCGTTGAGCACGGTGCAAATACTTGAGGTTTTGTGGTCAGTAAATGCTGTGCCCCCTCAAGCCAGGGGCACCACTCCTCGAAGGCCAGTTTAATTGCCAACAGCTCCTTATCCCCGATTGCATAATTACATTCCGCTGGAGAAAAGCATTTAGAAAAGAATGAGCAACAGTGTAAGGTATAGGTGACTGAATACTGGCTAAGTACTGCTCCTTCGCCGACATCAGAGACGTCTACTTCGACGATGAAGGGCTGTCGTGGGTAAGGATGGTGCAGGCATGGATCCTGGAGGAAGGTGGCCTTGAGGTCCTGGAAGGCGGTCATGGCCTCAGGTGACCACTGAGACGGGTTAGCCCCCTTGCAAGTCATGGCCATGAGTGGAGCGGTTAGAGTAGAATAGTGATGAATAAACAATCTGTAGTAATTGGTAAAGCCCAGAAATCTCCGCAGGGCCTTGAGGCCTGTGGGTTGAGGCCAGTTGCGGATACTTTTGGATTTTTGGGGATCCATCTGAAAGCCTTGGCTAGAGACCACATAACCCAGGAAGGGAATGGACTCTTGTTCAAAAGAGCACTTCTCCAGTTCGGCATGCAACTGGTTATCCCGCAATCGCTGAAAGACACTGCAGATGACTCCATGATGGCTCTGAAGGTCTTGAGAAAAGACCACTATGTCATCCAAGTTTACTACGACGCATCAGTAGAGCATGTCTCTGAAGACCTCATTCATCATATTCTGAAAAACTGCTGGAGCATTACAGAGGCCGAACAGCATCACAAGGTATTCGAAGTGGCCATCACGTGTGTTAAACGTGGTTTTCCATTCATTGCCCTGGCGAATTCGGACCAAATTGTGGGCCCCTCTAAGGTCTAATTTGGTGAAGATTTTAGCACCTTGAAGTCTGTCGAAGAGTTCTGAAATTAAGGGTAGAGAGTAACGATCCTTCAGAGTGATCTCGTTCAAGCCACTTAGTCAATGCACGGCCAGAGTGAGCCATCTTTCTTCCCCACTAAGAAAAAGCCCGCTCCAGTGGGAGACTTGGAGGGCCGGATGAAGCTCTTGGCTAAATTTTCACAAATATATTCTGACATGGCTTGTGTCTCAGTTAAGGACAGTGGGTAAATCCTACCCCAAGAAGGCTCTGTGTTGGGTAGCAAGCTTATTGCACAGTCAAAGGAACGATGTGGGGGTAGGGTGTCCGCTTCCTTTTTGGAGAAGACATCCGCGTATGAGGAATACTGCAGCAGAAGGTCCGGAAGAGAAGCAGAAGTGGTTAGGCAAGGTACAGGTGATATGGTCTCCAAGTATTTGTCGTGGCAGGAGCTACCCCATTGAGATAGTTGTAATGTGACCCAGTCAAACTGCGGAGTATGTAACTTAAGCCACAGCAATCCTAGCACCACGGGGTGAATGGCTTTACCCAGAACAAATAATGATATTGTCTCCACATGTAGAGAGTCAGTACGGAGTTGGATAGGATCCGTGGAGTGGGTAACCTCACCTGGTAAAAGTTCGCCATGAATGGAAGAGAGTAATAAGGGCACTGGGGAGCGGATGGTGGGAATTCGAAGATGTTCCACAAGTTGCCTCAGAATAAAATTCCCGCCGGCCCCAGAGTCCACTAAAGCCAAAATGTGAAACTCTTGTGCGTCTAATTTGATGGAAACTGGCAAGGTTAGTGGAGGAGAGGGTGAGGTCAGGAGCAGGAGTAGTCCTCCAGCTGAACCTAGGCCTGGGAGTTTCCCAGACAGACTGGGCATGAAGAAATAGCATGTCTGGGTTGGCCACAATACAAGCAAAGGCCTGATTGTTGGCGGCAATGTCTTTCTTTCGGAGATAGCCTACTTCGACCCATCTGCACTGGCTCTTCCACTTCTTTATTCGGAGTGATGTTGGGCTTGGAGAAGATACAGAGAAGGATGACCAAAATGATAAAGGGGATGGAATGGCTCCTCTATGAGAAAAGGCTAAAGAGGTTAGGGCTGTTCAGCTTGGAGAAGAAAAACTGAGGGGGGATATGATAGAGGTCTATAAAATTATGAGAGGTCTAGAATGGGTAAATGTGAATTGGTTATTTACTCTTTCAGATAATAGGACTCCATGAAGTTAGCAAGTAGCACATTTAAAACTAATCAGAGAAAATTATTTTTCATTCAACGCACAATTAGGCTCTGGAATTTGTTGCCAGAGGATGTGGTTAGAACAGTTAGTGTAGCTGGGTTTAAAAAAGGTTTGGATAAGTTCTTGGAGGAGAAGTCTATTAACTACTATTAATCAAGTTGACTTGGGAAATAATCACTGCTTATTACTGGCATTAGTAGCACGGGATCTATTTTATGTTTGGGTACTTGCCAGGTATTTGTATCCTGGATAGGCCACTGGTGGAAACAGGATCCTGGACTTGATGGTCTGACCCAATATGGCAACTTCTTATGTTCAAGGTATCTGGGTATGGTAGCAAGGCAGAGTGGCACAAAGAACCCCCAAGGAGTAGAATATGGGGAATAGCTACAATCTGTAATGCTCTCTTGTTTGGTCTCCCAGCCAGTACTACGAGGGCATTGCACTCTGCAGCCCCTTTACTTATAGGTACCAGGATGCATCAACGTATCACACCTATTCGGCCATCATTACATTTGCTCGCTTTAGAATTTAGAATACAATATGAAATATTTTCAGTTGTTCATAAGTGAACTCAAAATGAGAGCAATGGGAGCTCATTCTACCGCTGTCAATGTTCCTTTCTGTCTGTGTTGGCTATGTGAACATGTTCAAAACTCTCAGGCTGGCACTTCCGGTAGACTGACCGTGTGCATTGCAAGATAAGCATGCAAGAAGGGTCAGCCTACTGGTTTTGAACATGCTCACAGGGCTGGCCCAGACTGGAGGGAACGGTGGCAGAGGTTCTGCTGCTGAACAGGCATTTTGCTCAGGGAGGAGGCAGGTGGAACAGGCAGATGCAGTGGCAGCAGTAGGGGTGGAATGGTAAAGGCAAGGAGGAGATGCTGGGAGGAAGAAAGGGAAAGGCAGGAGGCAGATGCTGGGATTAGGGGAGGGGGTTAATAGACAGAGAAGACGATACTGCGGATGGAGATTTAAGAGACAGTGATGCTGCGGATGGGGGGGTGTAAGAGGTAGGGAACGGACGATGGGGATGCTGGGGTTAAGAGGCAGGGGATGCGTATGTTGTGAGGCGCTATAGAAATGTTAAGTAGCAGGATGCTGGGGGGAATGGGTAGGGGTAGATGCTAGGGGACTGGGTATGAGACAGGAGGCAGGTTGCTGAGGGATTAAGGAGGCAGTTGGTGCTGGGGAGAAAGGACTCTGCCTCCGCTGCTCACTTGTAGAAAAAGCTTGCATACAGCCCTATCCCCACTAATTGATGCCAACGACTGGGACATAAGGCTTCACGGGGGGGGGGGGGGGGGGGGGGCGGGCAGCAGCATTAAAGATTTTCATCCAGGGCACCGTTTGTCCTTAGAGCCGGCCCTACATGCATTATGCATTTCATGCATTTAGCCACAGTGCCAGCAGTCTGGATGTGGCTTGAGAGTGTACCAAAATGGCAGTCCCCATGCTCTTTTTTTTTTAGGATGGGGGGAGGCTGAAGTTTCCTTTTGCTCCTTTAGCCTGCCTGCTCATTCACAACCAGCTTCACCTGGGACTAAGACACCATGCACTTTCACTTGTGACCACCTGGGGGTTTTCCACATTTTAACCCTCTCTGCTCTCCTGTCTCCTGCAGCAATCACAGCAAAAGTAATTGGCTATGAGGTGACTTAGCTGCTACCTTTGAAACCTGACACGTGTATAGTCTAAGTCTATTGGGTGTCACCTTTTGTGCAGTGACCAGAGCCCTCCACTTCCAGGGCTGTGAATGCTGCCTCCACAGCATCCCCATTTCCAGCTGGCCTGCATAGAAGAAACTGGGCTTGGGAATCAAACCCTGATCTCCCATCCTTAGCCATCATTCTTGCCCTATATTCTCTTTTTATAAGATCCTCAATAATTACTTCACTTGGGCTTTATTTGTTTTTTTGGTTTTGTTTTAGTTTTTTGAGTTTCTTTTCTCTCTCCTGCAGCCTGGAGCTGACATGGTCTCGCATTGAATGGCTGCAAGAGAAATATGAGGTTTGCGAGACCACAGAAATGTTGCCTTTGAAAATCATCAGAATGGGGAACCCTACAGACTCCGCATTTATTGCTGTCAAGGTAACCTGATCCATACAGAGTATTGGCAAGGAATGAAGGGGCTGCTGGATTTTTCCTAGTGCCTGTTCTCTGCATTTGATTCTCTTTGATGTAGTCGGCAAGTGATAAGCTGTGCCATTGTCCAGCATTCCATTGAATTCCAGCTTCCTTTCCAGCACAAGTCTGTGGGATGATGTCATAGAAAGCCTCTGTGATGTCAGAATAGTGCAGCAAGAGCAACATCCCTATATAATTTCCATAAATCAATCAATTTCTGTAATTAAGTACAATTGTTGCAACCTTGTGTGATTCCTCAGAGGTTCCTTTCCTTCCTGTGCTCATAAAGAGAAGTTTTCTTTTTGTATGCATAACTGATTTGTCTTCCCTCAGCTCTTCTCGGAGGAGCAGTACCTTTGCTTCTGGTCAGGGCCTCATGCACGTGTAGCGCTTTGCATTGGGATGGGGCTCTGTGCTTGCCACTCCCAGCACGAATCCCAGCTGGGCAAGCCCTGCAAAACGAGTTACTGCCAACAAAAAAATACACTGCATGCTGAACTGCTCAGAGCACGCGTATGCACTCCTACCGTAGCACAAGCACAAGCTGTTCTGCACTCTCCTCCATCCTCTGCCAGTATTTCTCTTATGTTTCATCTCAGGTGAATGAAATATCTGCTACACTTGGAAAGGATTTCACCCCGAGTCCATCCAAGCTCATACAGTTTGATCCAGGTAGGTTGAGGCATGTGAGTGGAGAGCCAATAACATTTCCTTCTGACCATTTTAGACAGATACGGGCAGCTGCAGTGTGCTGTTGGGCCATCTGCCCAGGATGTACTGTATATGTTGCACTATCAGAAGCATTGAACTCTTCCTTAGACTGAAGATGCTCTATATCCAGACTATTTATGTTAATGTCTGGCCAGCACTGTCTGAGAATCACCATCATCATTGTTTATGACATGCTTTTCCACCCAGGGAGCTCAAAGCGTGTTACAGTAGAATGGTGTTACAGTATGTAATTATGGTGTCAGATGCACAATAATTAATTATAAACATTTGGTATAGTAGCTTACACTGACTAGGTTACATAGTTAAAGTAACTCTAAGGTAGTGAGTACAATTTGAGTCTAAATCATATAAAGATGTAATCTAAATGTAAGTAGAATAGTGCAATCTGGGTGTAATTAGAGCAGTAACATCGTCTTCTGGTGGGTTATATAGAGATTTTTAGTTGAGTTGCATAATTTTTTAGAACAAAATGCTTCCTCAGAGAGCCAGATTTTTACCAGTTTCCTGAAGGATAGGAGATCTGGTTTGAGTCTGATGTGAGATGGTAAGGCATTCCACAGGGTCAGGACTGATCCTGCAAAGCTTTTCTTCCTTATCATCCATTCCAGACCAGTCCAAACAAGTGGTCCGTCTCTGCCAGCAGATGGAGACAGAGAAAAAAAAGCTCAAAGATGACATCACTCCCTTTGTAGGGTCTGGTGCTACCGTCAGCATTTCAGTATTTCTGTGTCTCCAGCAGTTGATCTAGACTTGTGAACTGGTGCTCCAGCTACATGTAGGCTGCTCCGGGAAAGACGTTTGAAGCCCAGGTTCTTGGTGGAGCTTAGGCAGAGTCTTGGGGGTACTCTGGGTAATGGTCTTGGTGGGATTGATTCTCCATTCCCCCTTGGGATCAGACTCATTTGGGGTCTGAGTTCCCACATCGATGGTTTAAGCACCAGGTGAGCCCAGGTGACTTTGTTCCTTTGGTGAGTCTGCCAGCAAGAGCTACTGACAGCACAGTCTCCCTGTATTCTGGGAGAACAAGGGAGGCAGTAGTTTAAAAAAAAAAAGCTTGCAGCACAGTCTTTTCCCTGGACTGCCTCATGGCCTCCTATGGTGCTGTACTGGATTTGGGTTTGGTCAGGAGGTCTGAGATGATCACTCGCCCCTCTTCCTCCCTCTTCTGGTAGGCTATAAAAAGAGGGAGGCACAGTGCCACAGGTAAGACAAAGTGACTCAGCATGTCTGCGAGTGCATTCTGCCTGGCTTGTGAGTAGGCAGGCACCAGGCAGGCGGGCACAAACTGCAGTGGGTCAGCGTCCTGCCAAGAGCAAAACTGGGTAGGTTCCCCTGAATGAGCCCTGCCCCCTACAGACCGCATAGAACAGGGCCTGACTGGCATTGTTGTTTTGGCCAGATCAGCAGACATGTTATCATTGCGTCATTCCAAAAATGAATGATCAATACTCTTTACCTCCCTCTTCTCAACCATAGTTGAACAGGGAAGTTTTTGTTTGTTTGGGGTTTTTTTTTTTTTGGGGGGGGGGCTACATACTTTCCCCTCAAGCACAGTGGAGCCTACGCAGTTCTACTGGGTTATTTCAGCAGGCGATCTCACATGTGTGTTAACATGCCTCTCTCCTGCCCTCTGTGATAGCTGAGCGATGGAGGGAACAGTCTGCAGAAACAGCTCTCGTCCCCTCTACACAAATGAAGATTCTCAGAGTGTCTTTTACATCTAAATAAGGCTCATGAAGCTGTAGGTTGCTGTAGTCTGTTATAAAAACAAATTCCAGGATGGTCCTTTTAGGGCAATACCTTTGGATTTCTTCTCGAGCACTTCTTGGCTCTTGTCCATCTTCCCGCACAGAAGAACTTTAACTTACCCTTGGCAACATTTGGGGTGCACTGTGCTAAAGCACGTCACTGTTGCAGTTGGGTGCTGCAGTCAGGTTAGTGGACCCTTGGGCCGGTCTACCCAGGGAGACAGGGTAGGCCGGGAGGCGGAGCCACAGGCTAGCGGTGTTCACCCGGGAACCAGAAACCCCCCAGGAGGAGCCCGTAGGGTCCTGGAACCTTGGGACTTAGGAGAAAAGCTCAGAGTCAATAAACAGAGAAAGCCTGGGCAGAGGGTGTAGCAATGAAAGTCCAAAGAGAACACAGGGTCTGTAGGCCAGCAATGCGGGTTAAGGGCCAGCTGAAGGTAGGACAGCGGGCAGCAACAACACCTGTGGCAAGCTGGACCGTGAGGCAGGAGTTGATGACAGGCTGCGAACTGGAGCAGGCTGTAGGCTGGACCGGAGTCTGGAGCTGGCTGTGAACCGGAGCGGCTGTACACTGGAACGGAGTCTGTAGCTGGCTGTGACCCGGAGCAGGCTGAAGGCTGGAACGGGGTCTGCAGCTGGCTGTGACCCGGAGCAGGCTGAAGACTGGAACGGGGCCTGCAGCTGGTTGGGAGCCGGAGTAGGCTGAAGGCTGGAACGGGACCTGCAGCTGGCAGAGTACCGGAGCAGGCTGAAGCGGAGCCAGGAACGGACCAGGGTGTGAGGCAGGCGGCAAGCTGAAGCAAGGTCAGGAACGGTCTGAGGTCAGAGGCAGGCGGCAAGCTGAAGCAAAGTCAAGGCAATCCAAAGGTCAGGTCAGGAGCGAGGAACAGACGAAAGCGCAACTCAGAACTATTAGGCAGTAGTGAACCTCGTTGCAAGGCAAGGAGAAGGCGTCCGGCCGCCGGTTAAATCAGTCTTAGGGCGTGGCGTCGTTAGCACAGGCGGGGCCAGACTTCCGGGAGCTGTGCGCACATAGTGTGCGTCCTCACGCACGTGCGAGGCAGCGGGGAGACGGGCAAGCAATGGCGGACGCCATGAGGAACCGGCGGAGCTGCGGGGGTCCCGGGCGTGCGGAACGCGACGTTTCCAGAAGTGGAGGTGAGCCCTGTTCAGAGTAAGGGAAGGGGAAGCGGTGGAGACCGCAACAGTCACTGGATAGGATAGTAATAAAGAGTTGACTAGACAAGAGGAGGAGGAGATAGCTGATCCAGCAGACTGTTATAGTTAGTGAGGTTTTGGGTGGACCCTTGGACACTGTGCAGCTGACCACGCCCATGGGGGGGAAGTCCCGTGAGGGGCCACAGGTCAAGCTCAGCTCTGGACACACAAACACAGATAGTTCTTTATTTAGACAGTTTGAGAAGCCACCAGAGGTGGCAGTAGTGAGTAGAAGATGTAGCCCAGCTGGCTAGGATTCCCCAGGGCGCTGGAACAGTGGTTTCTCCAGTAGCAGTGCTGTAGTGGAGAGAACTGAGAAAGTGAGTACAATAGAACATTCACAGAGTCCCAAGTATGGAGAAGCCCCGAGATAGGGAGAGCTAGCCCTCAAGATGCGAGTACCAGATCCCTGGAGGTAGAGAGACTTGTTGGCAAAGTACTCACACAGCGGTTCCATGTAAGAGATGGCACTGGCGCTGGAACGGGGGCAGGCCCTCGAGGAGTGAGTACTGGTTACCTGACAGTGACCTGAAAGAAGCAAAGAGGCCCCCGAGGAGCGGGTACCCCGTTAGCAGAAAGAATCCAATAGAAGTTGGAAGGCAGAGTAGCTGGGTACGGAGAGCGATTCCCATTCGTAAGATTCCCCTTGCTAACTCAACAGCTAGCAATAAACAGTAGGCTTAAATATCCGGGCAGTGTGATGTCAACACAGCGGGATGCCCCTGAGGAACGCGCCAATGAGGAAATAAGAATGAGGGCCGCGTGGCGCGCGCGCCCTAAGGTACCTGGAGAGCATGGCGGGAGGCAGCGCCCAAGCCGGTCCGGGGATGCCGGAGAGGACGGCAGATGGGCGCCGCGGCAGCCAGGCGTCCATCAAGAGGAGGAGGAGTCACAGACAAAGAAAGGTAGGAGGAGTGAAGCCGTCGGGCAGCGACAGTCATAACAGTACTCCCCTTCAAAGGGCGGTCTCCTCTGCGGCTACCAGGTTTTGGTTTCCAAGGATATTAGAGATGAAACTGATGGAGCATCTCTTTGTCAAGGATATTAGCCAGAGTCTCCCAAGAATTTTCGTCGGGGCCAAAACCTTCCCACGAAAGAAGGTATTCCCAAGTCTTGCCTCGTCTTCGGACATCAAGAATGGCTTCGACCTTGTATTCTAGGTCATTTTCTGCATTGATAAGAGATGGCTCCTGAGACTTGGAGGAGAACTCACTGAGAATGAGTGGTTTCAAAAGTGAAACATGAAAAGCGTTGTGGATGTTCTATCCAGGTGTTAGCTTCAGACTGTAAGTGATGTTGCCAAGACGTCGGAGGATTGGAAATGGTCCAACGTAGCGAGGAGCAAATCTAGTGGAGGGTAACTTCAGTCTAAGGTGCTTAGTGGAAAGCCAGACTTTGTCTCCAGGTTGAAAGACAGGCGCTTTGGAATGGTGAGCGTCATAAAACCTTTTGGCTCGGTCACTCGCTTTAAGTAGCATTTCTTTTGTCTGAGTCCATAATTGATGGATATCATTAGCAGTGGATTAAGCTGCTGGGGACGTCACTGAGAGTTTTAGTGGAAGTGGCGGTGATGGTGAACGTCCATATACCACTTCAAAAGGTATTAATCCAGTGAATGATGCTGGATGAGAATTAATGGCGAATTCAGCCCATGGTAACAGTTTGGCCCAGTTATTCTGTCGGCAACTTGCATAGGCCCGAATGAACTGCTTTAGGGTCCTAGTCATCTGTTCTGTTTGGCCATTTGATTGAGGATGATAGGCAGATGTATAATCTAGAGAGATGTCGAAAAGCTTGCACAAAGCCTTCCAGAATTTTGTCGTAAACTGTGATCCTTGATCCGAGACTATGTGCTTTGGTAGGCCGTGAAGGCGAAAGATGTGGGTTATGTAGAGCTTTGCAAGCTCCAAGGCTGAAGGTAAGTCAGGCAGTGCTTCGAAATGGGCCATCTTGCTGAAGCGGTCGACTGTGACCCATATAGTATTCATACCTCCAGAGAGGGGAAGATCAACTACAGTCAGTAGCGATATGCATCCAGGGCTGTTCCAGAGCTGGAAGCAGTTGCATCAATCCCCACGGTTGGCCAGAAGTAGGTTTGTGCTTGGCACAGTTGGCACAAGATGCTTCGTAGGAGAGCGTATCTTCCTTGATAGTTGGCCACCAATAATACTTCTGGAGTTCCAGCAGGGTACGGCGTTGACCAG
The DNA here is from genome assembly GCF_901001135.1 of Rhinatrema bivittatum. Lineage (NCBI taxonomy): Eukaryota > Metazoa > Chordata > Amphibia > Gymnophiona > Rhinatrematidae > Rhinatrema > Rhinatrema bivittatum. Next base: position 460,764,515 of record NC_042615.1, on the reverse strand, counting down.
GATGGCCAGCCAGCTTGGAATCGTGCGCTCAATAGAGCACTTTCTCCCTGAGGTGTTTAGGCACGATGGTTTTACCAGCGGGCACAGTATGAGTAGTCGCCAAGATGACTTTCTTCGGGTCAATTATATGCTGAGGTTCTTCTGGAACATCCTCCAAGAGAAAAGAGCGTGACAGGGCATCAGCTCTGGTATTCTTGTCTCTGGGGCAATATTTGAGCACGAAGTCAAAACAGTTAAAAAATAAGGAACATATACTAGATACTCTAGATTTTTATGGTCCGTAAACACGGTAATTTGATGTTAAGACCTTCGAGCCAAGGCCGCCATTCCTCGAATGCCAGCTTAATAGCCAGGAGCTCTTTATCTCCGATCCCATAGTTCTTCTCTGCTGGAGAGAAACGTGAGAAGAAAGAGCAGGGATGTAAGGATTTGGAGTCTCCGGTCTGGCTCAATACAGCTCCCACACCGACTTCCATGATGGATGACTTGTCGGGGTCTGGATGACGCAGGCATGGTTCAGTGGAAAAGGCAGTTTTTAAATCCTCAAACGTGGATATAGCCTCCGCAGACCATTTAGAAGCGTTGGCCCCTTTCTGGGTTATAGCATTTAAGGGCACAGTTAAAGAATAGTTCTTTATAAAGCTTCTATAGAAATTAGTAAACCCCAAACTCGTCTCAGGGCCTTCAGGCTGGTAGGTTGAGACCAATTTTTAATACTCTCTAATTTTGGGGGATCCATCTGGAAGCCATCTTTAGACACAATGTAGCCAAGAAAAGGCACAGAGTCCTTATGGAATTCACACTTGGATAGCTTGGCGTAGAGCCGATGTTCTCGAAGTCTTCGTAGTACTTGTTTGATATCCTCTAGATGAGTAGACAGGTCCTGAGAAAATATCAGGATATCAACTAGGTACACTACGACCCTCTTGTACAACAGGACAAGCAAGATGTCGTTCATCATGTTCTGGAACACAGCAGGTGCGTTGCACAGGCCAAAGGGCATTACTAAGTACTTGAAATGACCATCTCGAGTGTTGAAGCCTGTTTTCCATTCGTCGCTCCTGCGAATGCAAACTAAGTTATAGGCTCCCTTCAGGTCAAGTTTCGAGAATATTTTGGCAGCTTGAAGCCGGTCGAACAGCTCTGAGATTAAAGGCAGGAGATATCTATCTTTGATCGTGATCTCGTTTAGACCTCGATAGTTGATACAAGGATGTAAGGTACCGTCCTTCTTCCCCACAAAGAAGCCTGCACCGGCTGGAGACTTTGATGGTCTAATGAATCCTTTCTGTAAATTCTCCTTGATGTACTCAGACATAGCCTTATTCTCTATTGCAGAGAGTGGATAGACTCGTCCTATAGGAGGTTCAGTGTTCGGTTTCAGCCTTATGGCACAGTCATAAGATCTATGTGGAGGAAGGATGTCAGCAGCTCCTTTGGAGAACACATCAGCGAATGATGTGTATTGAGGAGGCAGTCCTGGCATCACTGGAGTTGTAGGCATGCAGAGGATAGGAGAAATCTCCTTAAGGCACTTGGCATGACAACCTGGGCCCCAGCAGGAGAGCTCCAAGGTGGCCCAGTTGAATTGAGGCTGATGCAATTGCAACCAGGGTAACCCCAGAACGATAGGGTGCATGGCCCTCTCTAACGCAAAGAAGGAAATTAACTCAGTATGGAGGGCTCCGGTGTGGAGGGTTACCGGTTCGGTGCAACAGATGTCACCCGGCAAAGGCTCTCCATGGATAGATGATAAGAGCAGTGGAATCTTCAAAGTGACGAGGGGAATCCTCAAATGTTCCACTAGGCGTCGTAGTATAAAGTTGCCTCCTGCCCATGAATCCACCAGGGCAAGAGTTTGAATTTCGGATGGTCCGCAGATCAGGCAATCTGGGAGAGAGAGCAGAGGAGAGGGTGTAGTAATGCCTAAGAACAGTCCTCCTGCAGGACTTAGGCCCGTCCGTTTCCCGGACAAATTGGGCATGTTGGGACATCATGACCAGCCTGTCCACAGTACATACACAGGCCATGCCTCTTCCGAAGTCTTCTCTCTTTTAAAGTCAGGTGACTGCGACCAAGTTGCATCTGTTCCTCTCCACTGGCAACAGGTATTGCTGGAACCATCTGAAGTGCAGGTTTAGCATGAACCTCCTTCTGAACTGGTCCTTTACTAGGCTTGAGTTCTTTCACCTTATCACAAAGCCGGTGGTCAATTCTAGTAGCCAACGCCACTGGTTCATCCAGCGAGTCAGGTGTCTCACGAGCAGCCAGCTCGTCCTTCAAGCGAGTATCCAGTCCTCTGAAGAAGAGGGTTTTCAGACATTTAGAATCCCAGCAGAATTTGGTAGCAAGAGTCTTGAACTCTATTGCAAAATCAGCCTGTTTTCGGTTGCCTTGCTTCAGGTCCACCAGAGCAGAACCAATAACAGTCACTCGAGCAGGATCATCAAAAACGTATTTAAACAAATCCAGAAAGCCGTCAATATCCTGCAGAATTGGATCCTTACATTCCCACAGCATTGAGGCCCAAGACAAGGCCCTTCCATCAAGATAAGATAGACTATAAGTAGTCTTGGCGTAGGCTGTGGGTAAATGAGAAGGCTGTAATGCAAAATGCATGCAGCACTGGTTTAGGAAACCTCTGGTTCTTTGAATCTCTCCAGAGAAACAAACTGGAGCAGCCAAAGGTACCATAGTCTTTATAGTTACTTCAGGTAACTGACCTTCATTACTGGAAGCAGCGCTTTGATTCTTCTGTGCGTGCAGCTGATGAAACGCAGAAGTGAGTTTCTCCAATGCGTCCTGTTGTTCAGCAATGCGCAGAGCCAGGCCGGGAATGGCCTGCAAGGCATTGAGCTGTGCCGGATCCATGGAGTTAGCAATCTGTTATAGTCATTGAGGTTTTGGGTGGACCCTTGGACACTGTGGCAGCTGACCACACCCACAGGGGCGAAGTCCTGTGAGGGGCCACAGGTCAGGCTCAGCCAGGGGCGGATTGGCCTATCGGAGGATCGGGCATCTCCCGGTGGGCTGATCACTCCAGTCACGTGGTCTGCCGTGCGCAGCTGTGACAGAGCCGCACTCAGCAGACCACATGATGTGTCCTGGGCTGGCAAGGGCGGCGAATACCCGGGCCAGTCCGACATCGTGACTCCGCCGCTGGGCTCAGCTCTGGACACACAAACACAGATAGTTCTTTATTTAGACAGTTTGAGAAGCCACCAGAGGTGGCAGTAGTGAGTAGAAGATGTAACCCAGCTGGGCTAGGATTCCCTAGGGCGCTGGAACAGTGGTTTCTCCGATAGCAGTGCTGTACTGGAGAGAACTGAGAAAGTGCGTACAATAGAACATTCACAGAGTCCCAAGTATGGAGAAGCCCCGAGATAGGGAGAGCTGGCCCTCGAGGAGCGAATACCAGATCCCTGGAGGTAGAGAGACTTGTTGGCAAAGTACTCACACAGCGGTTCCATGTAAGAGAAGGCACTGACGCTGGAACAGGGGCAGGCCCTCGAGGAGCGAATACCTGGTTCCAGGGAGACAGCTCCGAGGAGTAGATGATAGTAGTACTCACTGATGGTGTCTGTAGCGAATTCCTCCAAGTAGGAAAGGAGATGGATGCAGGCAGCGGGTCAGGGAACATGGGCCCTCGAGGAGCGAGTACCAGTTACCTGACAGCCACCTGAAAGAAGCAAAGAGGCCCCCGAGGAGCGGGTACCCCATTAGCAGAAAGAGTCCAATAGAAGTTGGAAGGCAGAATAGCTGGGTACGGAGAGCGAATCTCATCCATAAGATTCCCCTTGCTAACTCAATGGCTAGCAATAAACAGTAGGCTTAAATATCCGGGCAGCGTGACATCAACACAGGGGGACGTCCCTGAGGAACGCGCCAATGAGGAAATAAGAATGAGGGCCACGTGGCACGCGCGCCCTAAGGTACCTGGAGAGCATGGCGGGAGGCAGCGCCCAAGCCAGTCCAGGGATGCCGGAGAAGATGGCAGACAGACGCCGCGGCAGCCAGGCATCCACCAAGAGCAGGAGGAGTCGCAGACAAAGAAAGGTAGGCGGAGTGAAGCCATCGGGCAGCGACGGTCGTAACACAGACAGGGGGCAATTGCCTCCTCAGAAAGGGATAATGCCTCAGTGGGAAGGCTGCTTCGGAGAGAGAAGCTGGTGACCCTTAATTCTGGGGCACGACCTCCTGCAGCTATTGGGTGAGCAATGAGGGACAGTAATTTGTAGGGGGATCCCTTATTTCTCAGTGCTCTTAGGCCACCCGTCTTCAAGGGTTTCCCACTTCATCTCACTTGGAGAAGGGATGTCCTCAGTATGAAATACTTAGTTCCAGCCTTAGGGTGGCCAGGATGGTGAGGGATCCCTATTCCCTTCCCAGGGAAGAGAAAGAATATGGTGTTAGATCACCTAGGGGGTGTGATCTTCAACTTTTAAGACCACAATCTCTGTATGGAAGCACAACATGATAGAAAGATTGAGTCTCAACTTAAATGTTATTTCTACTGCCTATAGTCTCTCTTCCCAAGTCCCCAGGTAGGCATGTCAAATGACATTTTGACTCAAGCAGTCCTGCATTGGGTCCAGTATCTGGAAGCAGCTATGGTGACTTTCCCCACAAATAACTGTGCTGGAGGGGGGGGTGGGGAATGATGGGAAACTTGCAGCTCCTGGATGGATTCACAGTTGCAGAGTCTCACACAGTGGAAGTAAGTGATGCTAGGAGCTCCTTCGGTTGGATCCTCCATGTGGCCTGGCCTAGGCTAGTTCAAGATTGGGCTACAGGTTTACAGTTATGCTTCTCTGGAGCTTTTCCACAGAATAATGACACTGCAATCTCTACCTTTTCTACAGTTTTACCCTCTCTAAGAGATTACCTATCCTTTGGACTAGTCCTGTAAGTTTAGGGGCCACAGTTCAGAGGCCACAGTTCAGAGGCCACAGTTCAGAGGCCCTGCGGTGTGGCCCTCTCACCTCTCTACGCAAGCTTCAGGCTCCAGCTCCTCGTCGCTGGCAGCGGTGGGCCGCCAGTCTCAACCTCGGACTTCCAGGACCTCCAGCCAGGATGCCTCCATCCGTCAGGCCTCTCCGCGGGGTTTGCGGAGAGATGCTGCCGGCAGCACCATGCCCCTCCCTAGGCGCATGCACGTGCATGAGTGAAACCTTGAAGGGCTCACGGCGGGAACCTGGCCGCGGACCCGGATGTTGGCATCAGTTCCCTCAACATATAAAAGCTCAGGCAGCGCTCCTCAGCGTTGCCTTTGCAACAGGTCGCCTTGGTCTCCTGTTCCAGTTTCTGAGTTCTAGTTACCTTGCGCTTGTCTTGTTCCTGTGATTCCTGGTTCCTTTTCCTTGTGTTCATCTCGTTTGTCTACTGGATCGACTACCTGGTTCTGACCTCTGCTAAGCCTGAGTTCACCTGCCTTCTCCAAGCCTGACCTCTGCTACGCCTGACCTCGCCTGCCTTCTCCATGCCTTGACCATTGCTATGTCTGACCACGCCTGCCCATTGCTACGAACGACTTCGCCTCAGACTTTCTTGAGTCCAGAGTTCCACGTTGCTTGCTACACCTTCCAAGTGCCGCCAGCTTCCATTCAAGCTTGACAGTGACGCCTCTGTTCCTATCCTCTGGACACGGATTATTAAGACCAGAGAGAACTTGCCTCTGATGCAACTCTCATCCTGGAAAAGACACTGCTCCTTCCTAGTAAGAAATATCTTTGTACAACAACTCACAGAGAGGCACCTTGCAAGCAAAGTTACCATGCATGTCCATATCAACACAGGCCCCTGCCTCCACCAGGGACTTTCCCAGGTCAGCTTGCAGATGCCTTGCAGACATGGTTTCAGATGCAGCACCACCACCTCCACCCTCTTCCTAATTGACACCCAGAAATCTCTTGACTGTGACATTTACGGGAAATTTCCTATGGTCTGAGACCTTTTATTGCTGTTTGAAGCTTGTCGAGATGTGGAGGTAACCATAATCTTTTCTCATCAGGTCCTTAGCACATCCCCCCCCCCCCCCCCCCCCCTCCCAGACCTCCATCAGACACAAGAACGAGATAAAGTCCCTCAGAGTGCCTGTGCTGCAAACCATCACACTTACACTGACAGGTGGTATATGTAAAGTGTTATTTTATAGCACCATGACTGTACAGACATGTAGAGAGCCAGTTCTTTACTCTCATTATATGCATGGACATTCTTAAGAAACAGGAACTTATATGTCTGTACATGCGCTGGGTGGAAAATCAGGACTGGCTCATCCTCTGCCTACAGACGTGGAGTTATATGGTAGCCTCAAAGTCAGCAAAAGGAAGAGTATCAGACAAAAGCACTGTGGGCAGAAGGTGTAGGGCTTGTAGCCTGGTTTTGCATGAGGCAACTTCAGCTGATGATGAATACTTATTCCAGAGAGCTGAAGCAGACCACTGCTGTATACTTGAGGTTGGACTAGAAGGAAGGTGTCCTGTAAAAGGAAAGTACTGGTTTGGGTGTGGGCAGTAGAAAGGGTCTGAGGGTAATTTGGCACACAGGTCAGAGTGAGTCAACCTCAAATAAAGTGCCTTGGTAGGAAGATAGAAATAATGAGCTCATTTGAGCAGATTGTAGACAAGCCCTGCAGCCACATTCTACCCCAGGTGAAGTATATAGAAAGAAGACGAAAGAGATGTGAGGCAGCGAAAATTATGGGTGTTCAGTCCAGGGACAGTAATGAAGAGGCAATGTATAAGGACATGAAAAAGACAGGAAGTGAAGAGTGGGAGCCTGCCTGGGATGTGTTTGTGTGTACGTGTGAATGGAAGTCTGTCTGGGATGTGTATGTGTGAATGATAGCCTGCTTTGGATGTATAGGTGTGAATGAATGCCAGAGTAGGCCCTCCTAGTGGTGAAGTGCAGAGCAGGCCCCGAGGCGTGGGGAATGCAAGGCAGGGTATGGAGGAGTGCTGAGGGAACGAACCCAGGGGGCGGAGCCACAGGGTGAGTCAGCACGGGAGGAATGACGTGGGCACTACCCCAAGGAACGGGGGAGTGCGGGCACGGTCTGTAAAGTAGAAGCAGGGCGCTGCCCCGAGGAGTGGGGAGCGTGGCGTAGTCACTGGAAGTACACAAGACGCTACCCTGAGGAGCGGGGAAACGCGGCACAGTCACTGAAGTACACGAGGCGCTGCCCCAAGGAGCGGGAAGTGTGGCACAGTCACAGACGTAAAGGCAATGGTCCGCAGAGTGGGGTACACCAACGCTGAGTCTCCACGAGTAGAGTAGTTCCGGAAATGAGCCTGAGGAGCGGGGAAGCTGGCAGGCAGCGTCCAAGGCGCAGGGCCCTCCGAGGAGCGGATAGCCAGAGACAGGAATGAGCCCCCGAGGAGCGGGTACCCGAGGGTGTCTCATGCCAGGAGTGCAAGATACAGGAACCAGCGTCTGAAGAGAGGTCAGCAGGATACAGCAATGAAGGAACTCGTTGCCAAGTTGATTAGAGCCAGGCCCCGGTGGTGCTTAAGAGTCCAGGGCTAGTGATGTCATCAGGAGGAGACGCCCCTGAGGTTCCCGCCCTGGCGTCCTTAAAGGAGGACCATGTAGCGAGCACGCTTAGGAAGGCCCGGAGGAGACATGGTGGTCGGCGGCTTCCCTGCCGCCCTGGAGGGTCCTGGAACAGGGCAATGTGCGTCAGAAGCGGCTAGCCACAGCCGCGAGTTCACCCAAGGAAGAGAGGGCAGCAGCACATGCAGTGAGTAAGAGCGGTCATAACAAAACGTTCAGCGTATTTGTGCTTCGTTCCCTTTCCTATCCTTGTGCTGCTCTGCTGACTCCTGTTTTGTTACTTGGCTGTGAGGTTAGTACTTTTGACTCGTGTTCCCGGTTTTCAGCGTCCACTTTTTTGTCTTGTGACTCTCTTTTTTTTTCTTCTGAAGTTTTGGCAACCTTAAATGGTGCACTGAGAGGTTTTCTTGGTTCTCCCGGATGGGCACAGAGCGTTCATGGTGATAGGGGGACACTAAGGTAAATCCAGAGATGAAGTGGAGTTAGTGGTATTGCATCTGGCAGGGAATGAGACTGCAACCTCAAGCAGATGAACCTGAAATGCTGATCCAGTCCTGGTTTTTGTCCCATCGCATACATGGAGCTGGAATTCTGATCTCTCTAAGGAAAGTAGAACTGTCTTTTTTGGGTACATGCAGGGCTGGTGTGTCCATTAGGCGAACTTAGGAGGTCGCCTATGGCGCCGACCCTTAGTGGGCACCGAAGAACAGCCAGGTGATGCCATGAGCAGAGCCACTCGTGGCAAAGAGGAGTAGAGATTCGTCAGGCCGCAAGCAGCGCACACTGCTCGCAACCCTGAGAAGCATACAGTGGGCGGTGCGAATGAGTTAGGAGGACTTGGGCCCGAGACCAGCGGGGGCATCATGAATGGTGCGGCACGGTGCAAACGTGGGGAGGGGGGAGCGGGCGCAAGGCAGAAGTCGCCTAGGGCACCTGCTGCCCTTGCACTGGCCCTGGGTACATGCCATGGGGTGGACTGGATCGGCCTCTTGGGTTGATCTGAGTGAGATAGCAACCCTAGCAGGGAAAATGAGCAGAGGAACTGGACCTCGCTATCGTTTTTCTGCCTCCATGTTCTGTGTCCCCTAGGCACGTGGTTTGTAAGTGAGCCAAGACCTTAAATGTTAAAATCTGATGATTACTGACATATTCTTATTGACTACTTTTGCTATCACAGGAAACTTCTGTTTCTATTTCCTATTTCTGACGCGAGTTTCCTCCTGCTCCATTGGACCTGCAGATCAATCAGCTACCTCAGGCTTTTGCCCCCGTTTCATATTCCCTCCAACACGCTTTCGTTCAGCCGTGGCAGCAACGGTCTGTGGTCAGGCACCTCAGCTCCCTTTGGAGCCCCACTACCATGGGCCTAAGCCCACATGCTAGGCTTTTGCCTCAGCCAGCCTGAGTTCTCCACCTAGCAGTGCTCAGCACTACCACTGGATAAGCCAGTGATAATTTTCTTTACAAAAAAAATAAAAAGTTCCTGGTCAGGGGCCAATGGTGTCCTCTACCTTCCATTCAAGGTACACAGTGGGAGAAAAGGGAGCAAGTTCCAAACACTTCCAGGTTGATGTCATAAGGTTTCAGGTTGGTCAGCCGGTGTAATCTGGCAGAAAGTCACTACTGTGGCTGGCCCTAGAGTTCCTTTTTAAAATAATACTTTTTTTTTTGTGTGTATAATCTGTTTTTTATTGGCAAACCATAATAACAGTACATTAAGCAGTACAGAAGCAAACATCAGGCGTCAATATCAGTTCAGTAGCAATAGCAAGTATATAATGGTTTAACAAGACCATAATAATACTGAGCAATAGAAAAACATTGGCATAATAATTTCAAAACATATCAACCCCATCCCCCACCTCCCACCCCTACCGGAGAGCTAGTCACAATGTATATAAAGTATTTAGAAAGTAAGTTTTGTATAGGTTATAAGGGAATCGGGCAGTAAGAGCACATAGAGAGATATCAATGTGTAGCTAGAAGCAAGACCATAAGGGAACAGTAGTACAAGAGGCTAATGCAAGTGGAAAGGCCATGACAATCAGGGTTGAGTTTGTGCGTCCAGCCATAACTTAAAGGGTTCCCAGGTGCCCTGAAATGACGTCAGGCGATTCTGATGTATAGCAGTAAATCTACCTAACTGATAATAAGAGAATAGCCAATGGTGCAAATCAGCTATTGTGGGTGCACTCACTTGTTTCCAGTGTGATGTTATTTCTGTCCTGGTTGCAATAAAAACTTGCAAAACCAGCATTTGTGTATTCGTCGTATATTCTGGTGGAGGGAGTCCCAAGAGCACATGCCAAGGTTTTGCATCAAAGGGTATGCGAAGCACCTGTGTAAGCCACTGAAACACCAATTTCCAAAACCTTTGAATGTTAGGACATGTCCACCAAATATGAAAGCAGGTGCCTTGCGCTCCACAACCCCGCCAGCATTGGTCTGAGATGTTTGGGAAGAACCGATGGAGCGCTACAGGAGTATAATGCCAACGGTATAGCAACTTGTAGCAATTTTCTTGTAGCCCAGCTGAAATAGAACATTTACGTGCCATGGAGTAAATAATATCCCATTCATGATCTTCCAGAGATACCTGGAAGTCCAGTTCCCAAAGGGCCCTGTATTTATTCACACCTTCCAGTTTACCATTGAGCATAGCATATATTTTAGAAATGATACCCTTAATAGAAGAGGCATGCTGACACAAGGTTTCAAATAAAGAGTTAATGGTCCGCACAGACCGCACCCTAAGTCCCTTATGGATAAAATGATAAACCCGGGCATACAGTAAAAAGTCTATGTCCTCACCCGGGTGTAAGTCATGAAGTTGCTCCCTAGTTAGCACAGTTCCCTGTTGCATGACATGGCCCAGGCGCTGAATTCCAGCTGTTAACCAGCGTTTAGTGGCAAGCGAGTAATCAGAGGTAGGTAGCACCGTATTAGTAAATAGATGAGACATCAAGGAATAACTCTCTGGGCCCACCAATACAGATTTCCAGCGATGCCAAACTTGGAGAGTAGTACGCAATGCGTATGGGAAATGTTTAAAAGCACCCCAGGAAGAACGAGGTTGCCAAGGCATCGCGGAAATAGGGAATGTGCCCAACAGTCCCTGCTCTAATCTAACCCATTGAGGGATATCCCACATGCTATGAAGAGCTACTAAGGCCCGAAGCTGGGCAGCACCGTAATACCAAAATAATACTTTTTTTTTTTTTTAATGGCAGCCTAGAATCTGTTCGTAAATGGAAAATTGTCAAATGCAAACGGATCTGCACATGTGCGCAGATATAAAAATGTGTTGTGACCTGGGTGGAGTTTTCCAGTGTATGCTGCTAGGCTGCTCTGCTGCCCCGCTTCCAGCTATTGTGAAACATTATAAATGACAGCAGCAGCTACAGAATTATGATTCATGAGTAAAAAGAATGCACTTGTATTGGCAGGAAGGGGAAATGTATTTGAAAATTTGAGTAAAAGCCACAGAACAGTGAATTCCAGTCATTGCTCCCCCCCAGCACAGGAAAGTACAGATTTTTCATGCAGTGAATACTTAAATACTAAACCATCTTTGTCCGGAGACAAATTTAGCCTTTTCTGCTGCTGTTTCAGAAAACAGCAGGGGGGGCAGTCAGAATTTTTTTTTGTAGGGCACAATAGCGTTCATAGACTCTTCCAATCTAGCTGCAGACGTGCTAATTAATACATTTCTCTATCACCAGGTCGATTTGAAATAGCAATTAAAAAGAGTAATTGAAATGTTTACTTGTTGTAGGGGTGTCAGCTAGGACGTGGAATATAGCAATTACCCATGACGGGCTGGAGGAGGAGGAGGACGAGGTCTTTGAAGTGCTCCTGAACTCTCCTGTGAACGCAATGCTTGGCACCAGGACAAAAGCCAGAGTGAAAATTGTGGAGCCCAGAGGAGGTATGCTTTTCCATCTCTAGCTTACAAAAAAGAAAGAAAGAAAGAAAGAAAGAAAAAAGGCAACATTGTTGGCTAAAAAAAAAAAAAATTCTGCTTTGCTTTCAGCAGCAGCAGCCGGGGGGGGGGGAACCAAAAAACAAAATCCCCCCAAAAAGTGTCAAAGATAATGATTACCTTCCAATCAAACTGCGTAAATGAGTTTTTCTTTTCATGCGAGAATCAGAGAGGGAAAGAGGAAATTTCGGTCTGGCGACATTGAACGCACTGTTGTGATAATTCTCCTTCTCCTCAGTAATGTAGACCAGAAAAAGAATTTTAAAAATGAACCTTGACCTTTGTTGCCCCCAGGTCATGCAGTGGGCCTGTTTTTATTTGTGGGCAACTGTGGAATGGCAAGGAGACTCAAGGATGCTGTTGAGATCTTTCTTCTCACTCTCTCTCTCTTTCATAGTAGTTTAAGATTGCTGAGTGAATGCTGTGTAGTGCTACACGGGTTCAAGAAAACTGCTCGTTGTAGAATAGAAATTAACAAAGGGGGGGGGGGAGGATTTTATGTTCAATTTCACCATAAACCTCAGAATGCAGACAAGATAGCTGAAATTGCAGGAAAAGTTTGGATCAGTGGTTCAACAGCGGGAAACGGATGCTTGCTCAGGCCCTACTTCAATTGCAACTTTATAGAAACTGCCGTTCCTGTACTGTTACACCTCTATTACAAATTAAGTAGATCTTACGTATTATATTGTGTATACACTAAGGCTTCCTTGGGGTATGACTCCGACAAAGCGACTTCTCATGAAACCTTATCCTCGGCTGTTTTCTAAAAGTGCTCTGGGGCTGCCAGCAGTTTCAAAACGAATATTTCTGCATTTTTAAAGGTAGTTCTGGACTTAGAGCCCTCAGCAATGTCCTTCCTGTGCCAAGGCAGCACCCTCCTAACTCAGAATGGCTAACATTGTTAGGAACTTTTGGCTAATCTTAAAACTAAGAAAAAGTACCATTAAACATCTAGAAAAGAATTTGTATTTCTGATCATTTTCGTAGAAGAACTAGTAGGGCTGTGCTAGTAATCCATATGAGTCCAGGAGAAAAAAAAAAGTAATACATTTTATTAGGGCAGCACAATGAGGTATATGAATTTTCAAGACCAAATACGTTCCTTTAAGGATTAATTGTGATAACATGTATGCTCCCAAGACCTATAAATGAACTAAACTGCACCTCAATGGCCGACCAAACCAGAAAATCAAAAGATGAGGGATTCTACCCCATGAACAGGCAGAACTCTAAGTAATATTCAGAAGGGCAAAGTTAGTTTTTATAATGGCTTCAAATACAGAGGAAAACCTAAATGTCCTGAGTTTAATACTGCAAATAAGCAACATCTGTCCAAAACAAAAAAAAAAATCCAGCTTGTACTGCACATGGTTTGCTTGCTGCAGCTGATCTGACTGCCTGTCTGCTTCTACATGTTTTAGGTCGGTGCAGATCTCTACATTTGCCCAGCCCGGATACGAACATCGAGGGAACCGGTACTTCATTTCCAGATTCCACAGTCTCCTTGCCATCTGGTCCCAGTGCTGCTCAGCTGGAAGGAATCCCCCTCTCCTTTCCCAAGGAGACTACAGTGGGACGCAGCAAGGGAGACCGGACGCAGAAACCTGATTCTCTTCATCTGGCAGGAAGGCGGCTTAGGGTTGTTGGAAATGGCAAAAGAGTAAGGACCCTTGGCTTTGGTTTTCTGATTTGTAGTGGCCTGATGAGTCTTTGATGAACAGGTTCCTGAGTTAAAGACAAGTAAATGAAAAAGTAATGTACCAGTTTCCTGCTGAGCAATGTTTAGCTGATATTAATTCAAACAGCCAAGAGCATCATGACTGTCAGTGAGTCGATGCTACCACCTGGAACTCAAATGTTGCATGAACACAGCCTTAACTTTGTTGGACGATTCACCTCTGCAGTAGGCTAGGCTGAACCTCTAGGAATCCTGGTTCAAATTCATCAGTATTAGTCCATTTCCCTGACTCTCCAAAGCAAGGCCTAAATAAGGCATAGTCTAGGGGGCTGTCCCTTCAAACTTGCCTCGCTGAGTGTCCATCACCATCCTGGTTTGCAAATAATAGTTACTCACCCACCACACCACACCACACCACACCCACTCACCCACCCACCACACTTTGGGCATCAACCCTCTGACTGAATTTCAGCAAACAAAAAAACAAACAAAAAACCAATGGCTCACTTCTTTAAATTTAGTCTTTGGGGTTTCTGAGCCACCTCCAATGCACCTCCAAGCATTTAGCACAGAATTAAAAAAAACATCAGCAATAAGCACTTGTAGCACTGACCTCAGTCCATCTCCAGCTCCACATCTGTGGGTTCTTCTCCTTCAACTGCCATCTCCTCAGTCTCCTGGTCTAGAATTTCCCCAACATCCTGCAGGAATGGCCTGATTTGCATCATTTGTAGGAGAGGCTCTGGGCCTTCCTCTGCATCTCTGCCTTTATTTGCCTCACCTGAGGTTCAGGTGAGGGATTAATTCCTGCTTTCCCAGCACTTAGGGACTCCGACCTCAGCAGCCATTCGTCCATTGTCTCCCATGTATTTCTGGAAGATGTAGTTCTTTTTCAAACAAATTTTCCTCTGGGCTTTTTTTCTTTTTTTTGCCTCTGTAGCTTGGGTTTGCCACTGGAACACTTCAGTGCTTCCCTTGACTGTGGTGAAGTGATTACCTTATCACAATATTTAATCCCTCTTCCACCGAGGCTCACTTAAGAGGTCAGGAGCCACATTCTGACCCTTGCTCTGGGTTCTTTTCCTGACTGGAGAAAAAGTAGAAACTTTCAAGGCCCTGAGGCTGTTCAGAGGTCCTTTGCTGTCTTCCAGTGAAATAGTCACGCTGCACCCTGTCAGTTGTTTAAATCCTTTTACTGTTTAACAGGATTGCAGGTAAAAATTCACAGCCAGAATGTTTTGGAGAAGTGCACTTCAATACAGAAATAAAGTTTCAATACATCACAGATACAGTCACTGGTAATTCTGCAATCCCTGGCAGTAGGTACTCATGGGGCCCTCCCTGAGCCCTTCCCCTGAATGGTACCTGCAAGCTGGGTGCAGACTCCTTCACAACAACAGCGCGTCTCAACCCAGTCCTCGGGGCACACCTAGCCAATCAGGTTTTCCAGCTCTCCCCAATGAGTATGTAAAAGACAGATTTGCATGCACTATTTCCATTGTATGCAAATCTATCTCATGAATATTCATTGTGGGCGGATTTTAAATGCCCTGCCTTCGCGCGCCGGGACGAGTGTAAGTCCCGGTTTTTTTAAAAAGGGGCGGGAGGGGGCGTGTCGGGCGTGGCAGAATGATGCGGCATTTCGGGGGCGTGACACGGCGTTTAGGGGGCAGCGACGCGGGCGTGGTTTTGGCCCGGGGGCATTCCAGGGGCGTGGCCACGGCCTCCAGACCAGCCCCCGGGACCGGAACACGGAGCGGGGCAGCCAGCCGGCGCCCGCAGATTTACGTCTGCTTTTCGCAGGCGTAAGTCGTGGAATAAAGGTAAGGGGGGTTTAGATAGGGCCGGGGGGTTAGGTAGGGGAAGGGAGGAGAAGGTGGGGGGAGGGCGAAGGAAAGTTCCCTCCAAGGCCGCTCTGAAATCGGAGCGGCCTTGGAGGGAACAGGCAGCGCGCGCTGGGCTCGGCGCGCGCAGGTTGCACAAATGTGCACCCCCTTGCGCGCGCCGACCCCGGATTTTATAAGATACGCGCGGCTACGCGCGTATCTTATAAAATCCAGCGTACTTTTGTTTGCACCTGGTGCGCAAACAAAAGTACGTGATCGCGCAATTTTTTAAAATCTACCCTTGTGGATATCCTGAAAACCTGACTGGTTAGTTGTGCCCCGAGGACCGGGTTGAGAAGCACTGCGTCACAGTAGGAAAACTGGAAATTCCTCCTCGTACCACTTCAGATGAGCCTCTGTTCCTGACTTCTTTGAGCAGAAACTTTGCAGTTAGATGTCCTAATCTGGCAGTACTCAAGCCAACTCCCACCTGAAATCCACTCTTTAGAACTCTTAGGTAATCTCCCGCGGAGTATGAGGCGGATGGAGACTAACTTCCTCTTCCTTTGGATCTTCTTTTTGACCTTTCCACTATCAAGATCCTCCTTGGATCCCAAGAAAATCTCCCAAGTCCTAGGGCTTGGGTCCCAGACACCCTCTTAGTACAGAAGGAACAGAAACCTCCTCAACCTGCAGGGCCTGAAGGCTCCAACTTGTGCCTCAGCTACCATCCCAGAATGGAAGACTGGAGCCACAAAACATGAACCTCTTGGAGTATTCACATATTAAGGGGGCTAATGAAACATTTTTGCACATGGTTAGAGGTTCACGTGAAACAAGATATCAGAAAGATTGCGATTTAAAAACATAAAAGTCATCTTGCAACTACTTTATTTTGAGTGCTTTGATTGTGTAATAGCAGTTCCCCTTTTTGATATATATGTTTGGCCACAAAACATGAGCCAATGTGGTCTCTCCCTGTACGACACCTCCCACTAGGCAGAGTTAATGCAACACTACCATTCCTACTCTTTCTGTTCTCTGTAAGGGTGTCACCAGAGTGTAAGGGGACCCTTTGGTGACAATCTTACACATACATAAAAATCTTCAAAATGGAGCACGTTGTCTTATAGGAGCTCTGATAAGTCACCTGGACTTCTGGATTAGAGTACTTGAGCACTTTTCCATTCTATTTTATTTATTCAAATGCATATAACTCTAGGATTCCATTTAACAGATTTGTTTAGTACTGCTCTTTTAGGTGAAAGTAATACTTTTTATATTATTACAAAATGACTTCCTGTTTCTTAAACATTTGCATGACAACTTTCTAGGACCCAATGGGGATGGACATATTGGATCATACAGGATATCATGCATGCATATGAGCCCCTACATGGCCACTATAATTGGCCAACATAGAGCTAATGCAAACAAAAGATGCCCTGTCCAACAGGGCTCACCTTATTAGAGTGCAGAGCCCAGGGTGAATGAGCTACAGCAGGGCCCTGGAATGCTTAAATTATAGTGGGGATGGTGCTAGCATGGCAGGGTAGTCATTCCTATTGGCCCACCCTCCCAAGGATTGCCCTGCTGCCCAGTAGTTCTCTGTGGATTTGAACTTCTATTAAAAGAAAGCCTATGTCATCTGTGCACTCTGCAGCACATCAGAAGTTATCACAACAAGCAGCTTTACTCACCCTGTAGCAAATAAAAATTGCTTCTCCACATTTCTGGAATATAACAATAAGAAATTTAAAAAAAGATCTGAAAACCTGGCTACTCACTAATGCCTACTGTTTGACTGATATATCCAACTCACCTTGACTCAGATAACTGAAATTTGTCCTGAACAATACCCCCCTTATTCTCAACCACCCCATAATCTAGCTATGATTGCATGTTGTGTGTCTGTTTTTGAAGTACACCCTTAGCTATGGAATGTTACCCTGTTCACCTGTGTGCTTGCCTATCTTTATAAATCAACTTATGTTTGTGAGTGTCAACCCTATACGCCATTGTAAGCTAGTGTTTCTCACATGGAATGACGGAATATAAAACACTCAAACAAAAACAAATAAATAAATGACATGTTAGCAAAATAGTCATAGTTACTTTGTACCTAGTGAGTCCCCTTGGGTCAAATGCACTGTGATGTCACAAATACACAGTAGCAACCAATCAGAACTCTGTGGGGCGGATTTTAAGAGCCCTGCTCGCCTAAATCCGGGCGGATTTAGGCGAGCAGGGCCCTGCGCACCGGTGCGCCTATTTTACATAGGCCTACCGGCGCGCGCAGAGCCCCGGGACTCACGTAAGTCCCGGGGTTTTCAGAGGGGGCGTGTCGGGGGCGGGCCCGATCCGCGCGGCGTTTTCGGGGCATGTCGGGAGCGTGTCGGGGGCGGGCCCGGGGGCGTGGCCGCGCCCTCCGGACCCGCCCCCAGGTCGCGTCCCGGCACGCTAGCGGCCCGCTGGCGCGCGGGGATTTACGTCTCCCTCCGGGAGGCGTAAATCCCCCGACAAAGGTAAGAGTGGGGTGTAGACAGGGCCGGGCGGGTGGGTTAGGTAGGGGAAGGTGAGGGGAGGGCAAAATAAAGTTCCCTCCGAGGCCGCTCCGTTTTCGGAGCGGCCTCGGAGGGAACAGAGGTAGGCTGCGCGGCTCGGCACACGCTGGCTATACGGAATCGATAGCCTTGCGCGCGCCGATCCCGGATTTTAGCGGATACGCGCGGCTACGCGCGTATCCGCTAAAATCCAGCGTACTTTTGTTTGCGCCTGGAGCGCCAACAAAAGTACACGAACACGCCGTGTTTGTAAATCTACCCCTGTGTGTATAGCATGATGGGTGGAACTAAAGGGTGAGACATTATGTGAGTGAGGGGTCTTTTTTAGCATGGACACCAGGAACTGGAAACAGAAACTTGCGGATCACTTTTGTGAAAGGTCCCAAATTCAGATGAGCTTGTAACAGATGTCGATAAAATAGTGGTGCAACACAATCATTTAATCCATTACTAATATAGGGCTGGATTTTAAAAGCCCTACGTGCACTGGGCCTATTTTAGAAAGGCCCAGCGATGCGTGTAAAGCCCCAGGACGCGTGTAAGTCCCAGAACTTGCAAAAAGGGGCGGGGAGGGGGTGGGGCCAGAGGCATCCGACACCATCATTGCTCTGTGTCAGAGGATCACGTGCCGGCAGGCTGCCGGCGCACGCAACTTGCACTTGCCCAGAGGCAGGCGCAAAAGGTAAGACAAAGGTCAGGGGGTTTAGAGTAGGGCTGGGAGGGGGAAAGTTAGGGGAAGGGGTGGGAAGGTCAGGCTAGGGGGAGAGAAAGGGGGAAGGCAGTGCGGCTTGGCGCACGCAAGGTGTACCATTGTGCACCCCCTTGCGCGCTCTGACCCCGATTTTATAACTTGCATGCACAAGTTATACAATTGGGCGTACATGTGTGCATGCCAGGTAGTGCGCACATGTACGTCCACACGCACCTTTTAAAATCTACCCCATAGTGTATGAGTCAATTTGTGACATTTCCAAGCATAGATGCTCCAAAGGTAGAAAGAGATTGCAAGAGAGCAGCTGAAGGAAAGTAAAAAAAAATGACTTGACGGTAAAATGTTCTATTGCTATAGAGTGAGGAATAGCACCAGTCAGGTGTGCTTTTGAGATACTGTACCCAGCACACAAAGGATGTGGCTTTGTTTCATATTCAACCTGTTTTTCTGGGGTGGGGGTTTCTGTCTTTCCAGGTTCATCCATCCTTTGCCTTTAGAAATGGAACCGATGTCATCTTTAAGGTACGAATATCATGCAGTAGTTGGTCCAAGCTTTAATTCTCTCATGTAAGTAGCACTTTTTAGACCTGTAAGCAGTAAAGTTTAGGGCTTAAATGGTGCTGTGCCCAAGGTACCTTACAGTAAGGGGGCAATTATCAAAACTATGCGTTTTGATCCAAAGTCCATGGGTACTTTTCCCTCCCCAGGCTTTACACCAATTTTTAAAGAAAAAAATGCACGAATGCTGTCCCTTTGAAAATTGCCCAAGGAAAAAATACTCTCAGAGATTGGCACCTCCTTCTTTTGCAGATACCTCTTCTGGCAAAAAACAATGCATATAGATTTGAAAATACAAAACCAAACTTGTTGTTCTCTCCCTGTTACTACTCCCGCTCCGGGAATGCCTGCCATGAAAATGCAGGTGCATGTCCGTGCCGAGTGGCACAATAGTCTTACTTTTACCTATACACTGTGTTGGTCAAAAGCCCTTTTACCCAGGTAAATAACTACATTTATAGTTTCACTCAAAATATAGAATGAACAGTACATAAATCTGTGGAAAATAAATCAGAAATCATAGCATTAAAAAAACAAAGGCCACAATAAAATGCTCATGCTTTACTGTAAACCTGGCAAGGGGAGTTTAGGAGTTGCTCACAGTTACCGCAGATGTAATCCCAAAACTAGTGACCATCTCACTCTTTCCAGACCCAAAATATTCAACTGTGCTGCCCTGCTCTTCCCTACCTTTCTTAATTTCTCTCTGTTTCTGCTTTTGTGATTTCTTTCCCCTATTTAGCGATTTGGGATGCTACAGAGTTTTAATATTTAGGAAATCTCTTCACAGATGTATTTAATTTTTCACTGAAAGCTTTCCATTGCTTTTTTTCCCCTAACCTAGTATCACGGCATTGTATCACTCCATGTAGAAGATGACACCTTGCTTTCCAACCAAAGCAAGGAAGCTGAAGGGCTGTTGGCCAGCCAGAGGTGGCAGAGGAAGGGAACAACTCCCTCTCTGAGCATGGATGTCCCACAGGCAGACAGGGCAGCGCTGATGGCTGCACCTCACCAAAGGACTCAGGTAGCAAAAGCTTTTGGCACAGAACTATCAAAAGAACTTTTCCCTACCAAGGCTCATGTTGACAGCTGAGGCGTTCTAATGCAAATGATAGATTAAACAAACCCAAATACACAGACAAAGCCACAGACCAACACATGCATGCAGATATTCGCATATCCTTCCCTCCTCTTCTTTCCACACAAATCTTATTAATCTTTAATTTATGGAAGAAAATTGTGTATTTAATTAGTTTTTTTTAATTAAAAGGAAAAAAATATACAAGGTAATTTGTTGATTGGTTTGATTTTAACAAATTGTACTTTTGGCAAGCTATATTAGTGCTTCCTCTCCTCTCATCTACACTGATTGATGCTACTCCCAGATGGTGGTTCTTTGTTTATCATTGGAAGACTCAGTAGGGACCTGGAAATTGATAGAGAGAGAGAGAGAGAGAGAGCGCAAAGAGTTTCTGAGACTTGGGCTATCTGCTAATGGGACTAAATACTAAGAGGTTGCTATTCAGTGCCACTTAGCCAGTTAAGTTCGGACTTATCCGCCTATATGGCACTGTTTGAATATGTGACCATGTTCAGCGGCCACCATTTATCTGGCTGTTTAATGGGCTACATAGTTATCCACCTAAGTGGTGGTCAGGACAGGGATATTCCGGAGCGAGGCTACTTATCCGGTTAACTTGGCCAGATAAGTGCCCATATTCAGCCTTATCTAGCCAAGGCCTAGAGCCACTAAGCCATAAAGTTTTATTGTGGGGGGTGTCACCGCAATGATGGGACCCCTCCCCCCAAAAAACTCTGCAGCCCTTCTTTTGTCTTGGGCCAAACACTGTGGGGTAAAAGAATGTGCCTAGCAGCCCTTTATGCAATGGTGGTCCCAACTTCAAGGGACCGCCGTCAACTTAAAGTTCCCCTGGCCCCCCCCCTCAAAAAAGAATCACGGGAAAATGGAGCAGGAGTTAGAACTGACCCAATCGCAACTTGAGTCTGCATCAAATGGCATCCCCCGACTCCCCCAAAGTTAAAAATGAGTATAAATGTAGCTGCGTGTCGATGGTCCCATCTCCCCACCATTTCCCCCCAAATAATTGCAATAATCAGTATCCCCCAGGCCCCCTTCCCCCTGAAATAGCAATAATGTTGCCCCACCTTCCCACCCTTCCCCCAAATGATAGATACAAATACAGCCCCCCCAGCCTCTCCCCTCCCCAAGAGCTAAAAAAAATAGGATCCCAAGCCCCAGTTACCCCCTTTCCATACCTCCCTTTCCCCACCCTAGGGAACCATAAATTCAAGTAGCGGCTCCCACGACTGGGCCAGAATGTACACTCGCACCCGGCACGATTGATGCCATTTTCCATGTGACTGGGGCAAAGTCCAGGGATCAGACCCAGGCCATGAATCCAATCCCCAGACCTTGCCCCAGTCACATGGCTGGGGCAAGATCAAGTTGGCGACATTTTGAAAAATGGTTCAGATCGGGCCGGGTGCGAGGTTGTGCCCCAAATCAGACGCAGGAGCTGCTACTTGAATTTAAGGGTCCTGGGTGTGTGGGAGAGGGGTGGCGGTGAGTATGGGAAGGGGGAGCCAGGATCAGGACCCTATTTATTTTTTTTAGTTCTCATAGGTGGGGGACCAGGGGGGATGGTATTGTTAGACTTTGTGGGAGTGAGGAGGGATACATTTGTCTTTACCATTTGGGTAGGAAAGGGGGGTCGAAGGGACTATTGTTGTTGCTATTTGGGGGAAGGGGGCCAAGGGAGCTACTGATTATTGCTACTATTTGGGGGGAAGGGGGCCAGTGGGTGGCTACTGATTATTGCTACTATTTTGGGGGGGGGAACTTGTCACTAGGCTGCATTTATGCTAATTCTTAACTTTGGGGGAGTCAAGGCCGCCACTTCAGGTAGCCCTGGGTTTAGACAGGGTCAGCCCTGACCCACTATCACACTCCCCGTTTGGCCTTGCAAATTTATTTTTTTTTGCCGGCTCTGCATTAGGATCCTGGGTCTTCCGCCCCATATTTACCACTTTTCAAAAAAGTGTAGGTATTTTATCATGACTGACCACCTTTTCGGTCGGCCGCAATAAAATATTTGCATCAGATTGCCTAGTAATGGCCTTCTTTGCATGCATTCGTATTATTCATGCTTGCAAATCACATGCAAAGAATGCCAGTATAATAGATCGAGGAGATGCAAAATAGCATGTATATCACATGATATTGCAGTGTTAGTGCTCTATCAGGTGATATATGCTGTTTATCACGCAATAGAGCACTACCACAGCTTGATGTATCTTCCAGTAAGTTAGCCAGATAAGTTAGTCTGGCTAACTTTTAGATAGCTGAGCATATTCTGCAATGCAGCCAAGCAGCTGAGCATCCTGGCTAAACTAATCAAATATTAGCAATGTGCAGAGTCAAACTTTTTGTTTCAGTTCATTTATTAATTTTGTAGGTCACCTTCATTTTTTTCATTAGTTTCAAATGAAAAAACAAAGTTTCTTTATTTCATTTGCTTTTTCATTTCCCAATAAAGTCAATGAGCAAAGCAATGCAGCCTATTTTGAGCTTCAAAAAGGGGTTTTCTAATCAATTGTAATGAAACTGATGGGTAGACATCTTCAGAAGGTACAAGAGCACTCTAAATCACCAAGACTGTGGCAAAGTAGCACTAAAAGTGACATGATGGCGTGAACATCCTAAGGCATCATGAAGGAGGAACAAAGCAGCAAAGGTGGCAGAAAAAAGCCCAGGCATTGATAGATGGATAAAGCAGCACTAAGAGTGGCAATGAAGACACCAATAAACCATTAGAGGTGCAAAGCAGCCATCCACAGTGTCAGGAACATCCCAAGATGAAGAGTCTGCGGTATGGCATCAAGGCAAAGTGACAGCAAGACCAACAAGTTGTAGAGTGCAGGTATAGTAGCAAGTCTCAGTGGCAGAAAAACCTCCAAGGTTTAGCATCTGGGGTATGGGAGATAAGCTGAGTCACAGCAAGACCCCAAAGGTGGTTCATAAGAAGAACAGCAGCAAGACAGAGAGGTAGCAAAACCTCTCAGATAATGCATCAGTGTTATGGCAGAAAGCCAGAGTGGCAGCAAGACCCCCAATGTGGTATATCAGGGGCATAGCAGCAGGAACCCCAATGTATAGAGTGTGGAGAATGCAAACAGCACAAAGGCATCAAAACCTCAAAGGCATACAGTGCAGGGAATCACAAACAACACAAAGGCATCAAATTCCCCAAGGTGTATGATTAATCACATATAACACAAAGGTGTCCAAATTCCCAAGACATAAAAAAAGATCAATCACAAACAGCACAAAGGGCTAGACAGTAAGATGGAAAACCAGAAAAGTGGTGGAGAAAGAGGAGAAACTTGAATTTTTTCACATTTTTATTTTGGAGACAAATCATCCCATTTACTAAAACAGAAGCAGGATGAGAGAATTGGGCTGGGATCCAAATAGCAAACAACATGGATGCACCAAAACCCCAACGTGGTACATCTGCACCATGGCAAGTAGGCATAGTGGCAGCAAGACCCCTCGGGGCATGGCAGGTAGGCAAAGTAGCAACAAGACCCCCAAGGTGCTTTCATTTATCTTCCCATTTGCATGGAAATTCTGAAAAGTGCAGCAAAGGCAGATTGATTTTCATAAATGCCATCTTTACCATCAAGTCTGGCACCAGCCTGGAACGATAATGGCTCATGATGTCCCCGGCTATAGAGACGATATGAGCACTGGCTTATGGGTAAAAATGATAGTGCTGAGCTACCTTGGCTAGGACTGACAAGATTGCCAACTTGTGTGCCCAATATGCTATCACATCTGTATTCAGGTCCTTGATAGACTCCATGAGATGGCATGTCACAGAAATTTGTGCTGGGGTCTTCTTTGCTGGAGTAGGCTGAGGGTCTCTCTTGCCAGCTGCTTTAACTATGGCCTGTATAAAGAGGGATGGTTCCGCATGGGCAATGTAGCTTCAGCATATTGAGGTGGGGAAGGAAATGCTAGCAGACAGGGTGCTGCTTGTTCTTGCACTGCTCATTGGGGTGGCCACGCTTTCCTGCACTAAATCCCCATTATACCTCTATCTCGGGTGTTCCTATTCACACACACTTCCTCCCAGAATCTCCTTCATTTCTGTGAGACACTGGATTGGAAAGACTCCCTTTCACCTATGGGACATACAGTGTGGTAAGCTTGTATGTATTCTTTTGTGTCAGAGATTTTAGTCTCCCTTGAACCTGCTGCTGTAAGGAGTCCACAAACTGCATAAGATATTGGTTTATCATAATGTTCTTCTCAATCTGTGCAGGAATGTCAGAGGCCAGCCAGGGGAATTCCTACCCCCCAGGGCATGGAAAAATAAGTCCCTTGGTGGTCAGGGTTTCCTTTTGTTGGGCAGAACCACCCCCTTCCAACTGGCAGAGTTATAAAGTTACTGTCTCTGCACAGAGAGATAAAAATCTCTTGCTTTCCCCAGGGCCTTGAGAGTCACTGGATGGCTGTTCCTTTTGATCGTAAGGCAAAGCCAAACCTGTGCTCTAATGCAGTTCTTTGGTCTTGTCTTCGAATCCCTGATGGGAGGGATCCTCTAGAGCAGGACTCTTGGTGCTCCAGTCAGGAAGGAAGGGCAGTCAGAACTTCCTCCTGGGTCTCGAAAGTAATCTTTAGCAAAAATTAAAATACCACTGGAGTGTACCCCTATAGCAGGTCATTAACACCCCCAAATCACTGAGGATATAGGGGGCAAGACTTCCCTAACCTGACCAGGCCCAGACCCAGGGTTACCCTGTTCCCTGGGCCCAGGAGTTGAACAGACTTCAGTAAGGCTCCTACCACTTAAAAAGTTAAATTCCAAAAAATGTACCCAAAGAGAGAATTCCCACCAGACAGGTTGTGTATTGGATAGGAAAAACCCCTCCTAACCTTGCCAGGACCACGAAACAGGATTTGCTTGGCTCCTCTGGCTGGGCCTAAAAAAATAACAAACCTAAGCTCCTCTCTACCTCTGAAGACTGTTCACAACTCAAAAAACTGCCTTTCTAGCAGTAGCCAGAGCCCTGCTTTTAAAAGCTCAAAGAAAGAGTGGCTGCATTTGAATGAATCCTCCCCCACTACTATCCTGCTCTAGATCTGTTTGATACTTGATACCCAGGGCTAACTAATAATCCAGAAAGGGACCTGGGTTACATTAACTTTCTAACATTTTTTTGTGTGTGTGGAAAAGGAATCAGTCAGAAGTGCATAACTCGCACACTATATAGGTTTGTATGTGTGCATGCATGCGTGTGTGACAGATTTCTGATCACAGTAGGGTGATCAGGGACCCTGGAGAAGGACCATCTCTACACAACAAAAAACTGGTGGGAAGTGGAATAGATGAAAATCCTTTTACAGTAGAAAATGTGTGGGAAGAGCTAAAGAACCTGAAAGTGGACAAAGCCATGGGGCCTGATGGGATTCATCCAAGGATATTGAGGGAGCTCAGAGATGTTCTGGCGGCTCCGCTGTGTGACCTGTTCAATAGATCCCTAGAAACGGGAGTGGTGCCGAGTGATTGGAGAAGAGCGGTGGTGGTCCCGCTTCACAAGAGTGGGAACAGGAAGGAGGCTGGCAACTACAGACCGGTCAGCCTCACTTCGGTGGTGGGAAAAGTAATGGAGTCACTGCTGAAAGAGAGAATAGTGAACTATCTACAGTCCGGAGAATTGATGGACCAGAGGCAACATGGATTCACCAGGGGAAGATCCTGTCAGACAAATCTGATTGACTTTTTTGACTGGGTAACCAAGGAATTGGATCGAGGAAGAGCGCTCGATATCATATACTTGGATTTCAGCAAAGCTTTTGACACGGTTCCGCACAGGAGACTGGTGAATAAAACGAGAAGCTTGGGAGTGAGTGCCGAGGTGGTGACCTGGATTGCAAATTGGTTGACGGACAGAAGACAATGTGTGATGGTAAATGGAACCTTCTCTGAAGAGAGAGCGGTTTTAAGTGGTGTACCGCAAGGATCGGTGTTGGGACCGGTCCTGTTCAATATCTTTGTGAGCGACATTGCGGACGGGATAGAAGGCAAGGTTTGTCTTTTCGCGGATGACACTAAGATCTGCAACAGAGTGGACACGCCGGAAGGAGTGGAGAGAATGAGACGGGATCTAAGGAAACTGGAAGAGTGGTCGAAGATATGGCAGCTGAGATTCAATGCCAAGAAGTGCAAAGTCATGCATATGGGGAGTGGAAACCCGAATGAACTGTATTCGATGGGGGGGGAAAGGCTGATGTGCACGGAGCAGGAGAGGGACCTTGGGGTGATAGTGTCTAATGATATGAAGTCTGCAAACAATGCGACAAGGCTATAGCAAAAGCCAGAAGAATGCTGGGCTGCATAGAGAGAGGAATATCGAGTAAGAAAAGGGAAGTGATTATTCCCTTGTACAGGTCCTTGGTGAGGCCTCACCTGGAGTACTGTGTTCAGTTCTGGAGACCGTATCTACAAAAAGACAAAGACAAGATGGAAGCGGTACAGAGAAGGGCGACCAGGAAGGTGGAGGATCTTCATCGGATGACGTACGAGGAGAGATTGAAGAATCTAAATATGTACACCCTGGAGGAAAGGAGGAGCAGAGGCGATATGATACAGACTTTCAGATACTTGAAAGGTTTTAATGATCCAAAGACAACGACAAACCTTTTCCGTAGGAAAAAAATCAGCAGAACCAGGGGTCACGATTTGAAGCTCCAGGGAGGAAGATTCAGAACCAATGTTAGGAAGTATTTCTTCACGGAGAGGGTGGTGGATGCCTGGAATGCCCTTCCGGAGGATGTGGTGAAGACCAGAACTGTGAAGGACTTCAAAGGGGCGTGGGATAAACACTGTGGATCCATAAAGTCAAGAGGCCGCCAATGAAGAGTGGGTGACTCACCAGAATGATGGCTACTGCCTGGAGACAATACCCTTATTCAATAAACGTACACATGCTTACTGTGACTCCAACATCGTTCTAGCTTCAACAGCAAGAGGAAATGTGGAATAAAGGATCTGTACTCACAAAGGGGGGAGTAGCTGGCTTGTTACGGCGGTTACTACCCCAAACCAAATAAGCCTGTTACTTCTATTTCTATGCATATACAGCATAGTTCTCTGCTTCAACGGCAGGGGAGAAGAAAAAACTGATACTTCACGCATATCCAGCATAGCTCCCTGCTTCAACGGCAGGGGAGAAGAAAAAAGGGTTCACACTCACAAAGCGGGGAGTAGCTGGCTTGTTACGGCAGTTACTACCCCAAACCAAATGTGCCTGATACTTCACTTTCGATGCATATCCAACATGGCTCTCTGCTTCAACAGCATGGGAGAAGAATAAACTGATACCTCAAGCATATCCAGCATAGCTCCCTGCTTCAACGGCAGGGGAGAAGATAAACAACCAATAAGGGCTGTATAACATAGTCTGAGTAAAACAAATAAGCATGGGTGTAGCTTGCTTATTGCGGCGGTTACTACCCCTACTACCCCTAACTTATCAGCTAGATATTCACTTGGATGCAGCTCCATCACTGCTTTCTACATTAATGGTGGGGGTGGAAAGGAAATAGAACCAAGAGCTAAGAGAAACAGATAAGTATGAGAGAAAAAGTGTGTGAAGCTTGCTGGGCAGACTGGATGGGCCATTTGGTCTTCTTCTGCCGTCATTTCTATGTTTCTATGTTTCTATGTTTATGTATTGTAAGTGGTGGTACAGTATCAATAAATAAATTCCTTTGGGATATACAAACCCCCAGTAGGTATTTCCAATTCCATCATGCCACTGAGAGGAAGGGGCAGAGCAGGGAATGGCAGGGGAAAGGATTTGCTAGCCCAGCCTAGTAGTTGCAGCAGCAGCAGCAGCGAGAAAAATGATGGTTTTCCCCCTAAACTGAAAAGAGACTTTTCTAGCTGCAGAATGGCAGGAGTGGAAAGCAGCAAGTCAGAAGTAATTGAAATTTGAAAATTATGAACTACCACTGCCTGTTCCTCTCCATCTTGTTTAGAGAAGAGGGAAAAGGTAGGACAGCCATCCAAGATTGGCTGTAGCAGGGCAGGATCAATTACTGGGGCAGCAGAAGTGCAACAGCTAAAACCAGCAGCACACTGCTCTACATTGTTTACCGTTTCTGTGGCAATGGATGCAGTGTTTCAACAACTGATTCTGAGGAAGAATCTTGTCTGGGATTCCCTGAATCAGAATTGAAGAACTATCAGCTGAAGAAAATTTGGAAGGTTTAGTCAGTAAAATCTTAGCCTCCAATGCGATGATGGAGGAGATAGATGTTATTGACAGTGTTGAGAGTAACTCCCAGGAAGAGCAGATAGTGTAGTAGAGAACGTGGCATTTTTCCTTAGGGTCCACCCTCAACCTCAACTCCAATGCCAATATAAGTTCCCAAGGATTTAGAGAAGAGATCATGGAAAACATCCCATCTAGAGGCACTTTAAAGTAAGAGAGGACCCATGTCTTGCATAGTGTATTCACTGAACTAAGGATATTAATCAAGGGAAGCAAGTGAGGCATCTGAAAAACATTTGTATGCATAATAAACTGGAGAAGCAGAACCTGCTAGCATTGGTATCAGTGGAGGATAATATTATTAGCCTTCTCTACCATTCCAAGAAAAAGCCAAAAGAAAAGGGTTGAAAAGGGGAAGACATTTCCTCAAGCTGATCTCATGGCCGCTTCCACAAGTCAGATGGAAGACTAGCAACTTCCTACTATGCATTCGTAGCAGCAATCTATCATAGAGGAAATGGGATGGCGTGCCATCTTCACTCATTGCTCATCAGTAAAAAATAGTTTTGGAAACTAGCACAATGACTCCAGTCATTTTTTAGCACACCCAGCACATATTGGGACAGACATACACTAGTTACCCCAGGAACAACTGGAGAAACACAAGAAGCCATCCTTAGCACTCAGAGCCTTGGTGTTGCGTTTGGTGGCTCGCGGTCCCCTCCCATGAGCCACAGCTCTTATCGCCCTCTTAGAGCTCCCTGGGGGCACTGTGACTCTGACCTTCCTCTTCGGTGCAACAGCAGGCTGTGCCACAGCATGAGGGCATGTCCCTTAATTTGGGGCAGGACACCACCTACTCTGTCCCTGACTCTCCTAGCGAGTGTGCAATGCCTGCACTAAATTTAAAGGGCCAAGCGGTGAGGAAACCAGAGAGGTACCTATTGATGACATCAGGTGCTCTGCACTATTTAAGTCTGCCTGGGATGCCTTCTCAGTACCTTGGCAATAGGTTTTTCTCCTTAGAGAAGTGTTTTGCTTCAGCGTTCCAGGTTCTTGACTTCTGTTCCTGGTTCCCGATTACTGCTGTGTTCCCAAGTGTCTGTGTTTCCATGTCTTGTTCCTGTTTCGTTGGCAGTCTGGTTCATCTTGAGTTCCAGTTTTCCTGGTCAGTCTTCTTCATCTGTCTTCAGCATCCCTTCCTGCTCCTGTGGTCCTCATCCTCCTCTTCATTCATTGTCTCTTCAGATTGAACTTCTGGCTTTGACCTTGGATTGGACTTCCAGCATCGACTTAAGATAGGACTTCTGACTTGACCTCAGATTGACCTTGACTCTTCTTGACCTCTGCCTGCCACTGACCACTGCCTGTTTACCATTATTGATTGAACTCCACCTGGCCTGACTTCTGCCTGAACTTCGACTCTGAGAGAACTCTGCCCTCTTTGACCACAGCCTGAACCTGACTCTGAATACCTGCTGCCTGTCCTGACTACTGCTTGACCTGACTCTACTTTCCCTTACTATGCTGGCCCACAACTCCTTCCATGTGATGGATCTTCACCTCCACAGAGGCCCGCGCCTAAGTTCAGCTGGTCCTGCACCCGAGGGCTCAACTTAAGAGGAATGAGGGCTGGTATTGGTGAAGCTCCAGTTGGGCCTCTGCTTCAGCCAGCTCAGCCTGCCAACAGATCCTCCCTGCAGTTTGCACCAACTCCCCTTGGCCCAAGGACCTACTTCTGCAAGGCCTCAGGCCTCCAGTCCATTCCAGGCCTATCACAGAGGATCTAGCAGCAGCAGCAGCAGTTTCTTGAGCTTCTGGCAAGCTACATAGAGCAACTCACCACCCATCTAGACACCACAGCCACATCTGCTGCTTCTTCAGCTGCTGCAGTAGTCGCTGCATATCCAGCCATACCTACTCTACCCATGATCCACTTACGAGCTCTGCTGCAGTATGCAGGGGACCCAAAAACAGCGCCGAGGGTTCCTGAATCAATGCTTTATGCACTTTTTTCTCCAGCCAGTACTGTTCCCCCAACAATGCAGTAAAGACTATCTTGTGCTCGCCTTATTGGATGGGAAGGCCTTGGCTTGGGCCTCCCCATTATGAGAGCAAACGCCCCTTCTTCTTCAGGCTCTGCAACAATTTGTTAAGGCCTTCAAAATTGTCTTCAATGAACCTGGATAGCTGGCCATGATGGATTTGGTTCTCCTTCACCTATGCCAGGGTTCCCTGACCCTGATGGACTATGCAATCAAGTTTTGAACAGTCAATCACTGGGATAATGGCGGCCTCTGCCAACCAACGCCGATTTCCCTGGCATCCCCGAGACAGCGTGGGTGCTGCCGACCACCACCTTACTTCCAGCATCACATAGGTGCGCGCGCACATGCAGGGGCACCTTATGAATACGTCATGGCGGGAACCTCGAGGGTGTCCCCTCCCGATGACGTCAACACCGCTAGTGTACTTATACGGACTCGCCCGTTGCTAAGACTAGTAAGCAAGGAGTTCTCTCGCTTATTAAATCCGCTCTACTTGGATCTTCTGTTCCAGATTCTTCTTCAGGTAATTGGATGCTCTGAGTACCCGCTCCTCGGGGCTCTTCCGCGTCTTGACTATCCGCTCCTCGGAGGGCCCTCCAGCCTGGGACATCCTGACCCACTCCTCGGGTATATCTACTGGGATTTCCTTGTGTGAGTACATTCTCCAACTCTATCATCTCTACTGAAAGTTTCAAGGTGTACCCCATTCCTCGGGTCACTACCGTTCTTAAGTCCATTCACTCTATGCTATCTCTGCCTCAGGATACTTCATCTTCCATACTGGGTCTACGGCCTTGTTCCTGTAACACCAACTTCTGCCTCTTTGACTTCTACAGTACAGTTTCCTCAGCATACCCAGCACTGCGGGCCACTACCAGATCTGCACTCAGAGGTATTACATCAGCCTACAGGAATTCCCGGGTGTACCCCGCGCTGCGGGCCATTACCAGGACCTTCGTATATACACCATCATTCTGACCACTGTATTTACTGACTGTGTTTATTTACATTTCCCACTCCTCGCGTCATGTTCTATCTTTCTCCTTAATAAAGTTTCTCTCACAGCTGTGTCCTACGTCGCTGAGACCACACCTACCGATGGTGAGACCCGCTGGGGTAGATTTTATAATTTTGTGCGAGCGCGTACTTTTGTTCGCGCACCAGGCACGAACAAGAGTATGCGGGATTTCAATAGATACGCGCGTATCCATTAAAATCCGGGATCAGCGCGCGCAAGGCTGCCGATTTTGGGCAGCCTGCGCACGCCGAGCCGCGCAGTCTGCCTCCGTTCCCTCCGAGGCCGCTCCGAAATCAGAGCGGCCTCGGAGGGAACTTTCTTTCGCCCTCTCCTCACCTTCCCCTCCCTTCCCCTACCTAACCCACCCCCCTGGAACTATCTAACCCCGCCCCTACCTTTATCGCTGGATTTACGCCTGCCGAAGGCAGATGTAAATCTGCGCGCGCCAGCAGGCTGCTGGCGCGCCATCACCCGACCCGGGGGCTGTTCCGGAGGGCACGGCCTCGCCCCCGAGCCAAAACCACGCCCGCGGCGCTGCCTCCGAAACATCGCGTCACCCGCGCCATGCCCCCGAAATGCCGCATCACGACCACCACGCCCCCCGACATGTCCCCCGGCACGCCTCTCCATGCAAGCCCCGGGTCTTACGCGCGTCCCGGGGCTTGCGCGTGCAGGGGGGGTTTGGGGTAGGTTTTCGGGGGGTATGCGCATATCCCTTTGAAAATCTACCCCACAGGGCGCCTCCCTGTGGGCGGAGACATCTCTAACCTCAGCCCAGGGTTCACCAATTCATCAAAACCATAACAGCTGTATGTGAAGCTAGAAAAGTTTCTTTTCGAAAGAGAGAGTCTCCCCTTCCTGGGATACAATGTGTTCAGCAAGGGCTTCCATATGGACCCAGATAAGATCAAACGCATCCAAGACTGGCCGCAACCCATTGGCCTACCCCTGCAAACTATTTCCAGCACTTCATTCCCAACTACTCTAAGATGGCAACCCCTCTCACAGCTTTCATTCACAAGGGAGTGGACCCTAAGGTATGGACTTCAGAAGCCATCGCCACCTTCCAAGAGTTCGAAAATACCTTCCTACAAAGATCCTGTCTCCACCATCCTAATCCCACTCGACCCTTCACATTTGAAGTAAATGCATCCACTCTAGAAGTAGGGGCAGTCTTGAGTCAACACTAAGATAATGGCGTTTTCCATCCATGCCCCTTCTTTTTGAAAAAATTCTCCCCATAGAGCACAACTATGGGATCAGCGACAGAGAACTCATGGCAATTAAACTCGCACTCAAGGAGTGGCATCACTGGCTCAACAGTTCAAATCATCACATCATTATTTATCCCTAATCATAAAATCTCCACTACGCACAATGCTTCAATGCTTACCAGGCCTGCTAGTTGCAATTGTTTGCACATTTTGAGTTAAGAAACTGAGCCACCAAGAATGTTCGAGCTGATGCCCTATCCGGTTCCTTCCTGATAGAGGACACTCCAGAGCCTCCCAGATATATTATTGACCCCACCCGGATTCTTCTGGCCACCACCATGACCGTCCCACCAGGGAGGATGGTTGTTCTGTACAAACTCCACGAAAAAGTGGTAAAGTGGTCCCACGACTCCCATGTCTCAGGTCACCCTGGATAGGCCCAAACCCTTGCGATGCTCCAGCAATACTATTGTGGCCCCAGATGCAGAGGGATGTCTGGACCTATGTGGACTGCTGTCCCACCTGCGCACTGCAGGAACCATTAGCAGGATGACCCTGGGGGCTGTTATAACTGTTGCCAGCCACCAGGACCCCTGGACCCATTTGTCTACCGACTTTGTGGTGGACTTCCCTCTATCTAATGGCTGCACAATTATTTGGGTCATAGTTGACCAGTTCTCAAAATGGCTCATTTCAACCCGCTTCCTGGACTTCCCACTGCCCAGAGTTGGCCTGACTATTCACATACCACATTTTCCACCTGCACAGCTTGCCCAAATATATTGTCTCTGTCCGTGGCGCCCAGTTTACAGCCAAGTACTGGTGCTCCCTCTGTAAAAAAATGTAACATTTGCTTGGACTGTATAATAGCATATCACCGCCAAGCTAATGGCCAGACTAAATGTCCCAACTGGACACTGAAAAACTTTCTTAGAGCTTATGCAAATGATTGTCAAGATAACTAGGTCTCTCTCCTTCCATGGGTGGAATTTTCTCACAATTCCCATATCAGCACTGCTACAGGATCATCTCCCTTCCAAATTGTTTTTGGGAGGCAGCCGTCACCACCATTGACCGTTCCTTCGCCTGCGGCTCAATTGACAGCTCAGGAGCTCTAAGAACTCTGGATCTGCACAAAGGAAGTGCTTCAGAAAGTGGTTGAGAGGGCCAGAAGAACTACGGATGCACACTATAGGCTAGCACCACAATGTAAGTCTGGGGACAAAGTCTGGTTCAGCACCCATCACATTCAACTCCGGATGCCCTCCATGCAGCTTGCCCCCCAATATGTAGAGCCCTTACCAATCATCCGCCAGTTGGGTCCAGTAACCTACAGTTGTACTTACTAGCTTCCATAGGAATCCACAATGTATTCTATGTTTCACTTCTCAAAATTCTCTCATGGCCTTTCAGAAGACTACCAGAGTCTCAGGAAGTTTCCTCTTAGGATAATGTTACCTATCAAGTAAAAGAAGTCCTGAACGTAGGGAGGAGGAGTAAGAAATGGGAATACCTGAACTTCTGGGAAGGGTACAGCCTAGAAGAGAATACCTGGGAGCCTGCCTCCAATATTTTGGACAAGAATCTCCTGAACAAATTCCACCCCACGCACCCCAAGAAACCTAAACCCTCAAGGGGGGATTTAGGGAAGGGGGGGTATTGATGCGTTCAGCACTCGTGGCCCCCTCCTGTGAGCTGCCACTCTTATTTCCCTCATAGGGTTCCCCCGGGCATCCTGACTCCGACTTTCTGCTTTGGTGAAGCAGGCTGCACCACAGCACAAGTGCATGTCCCTTCATTCACAGCAGGACACCATCGACTCTGGCCCCTGACTCCCCTAGCGCATGCACATGATGCTCGTGTTGAATTTAAAGGGCCAGCAGTGGGAAAACCAGAGAGGAGTCCATTGATGACCTCAGGAGCCCTGCATTATTTAAGTCTGCCTGGGATGTCTCAGTGCCTTGGCAATAGGTTGTCTCTTTAGAGAAGTGCTTTGCCTCAGTGTTCCTGGTTCTTGACTTCTGTTCCTGGTTCCTGATTACAGCTGTGTTCCCAGGTTCCTGTGTTCCCATGTCTTGTTCTAGGATCCATTGGCAGTCTGGTTCATCTCGAGTTCTTGTCTTCCTGGTCAGTCTTCCTCATCTGTCTTTAGTGTCCATTCCTACTCCTGCAGTCTCTTATTCTCCTCTTCGGTCCTTGTCTCTTCGGATTGGACTGCTGGATTTGACTTTAGATTGGACTTCCAACTTTAAATTTGGACTTCTGGTTTCACCTTGAATGGACCTTGATGCTTCTTGACCTCCACCTGCCACTGATCACTGCCTGTTTACCATTATTGACTGAAATCTGCCTGGCCCGACCTCTGCCTGAAACTCGACTCAGAGAACTTTGCCTGCCTTCACCATAACCTGAACCTGACTGATTACCTGCCACCTGCCTTGACAGTTACTTGTCCTGACTCAATTTTCTCTTACTGTGCTGGCCCGCAACTTCTTCCACGTGACAGATCTTCTCCTCCACAGAGCCCCGCGCCTAAGTCCAGCTGGCCTCGATACACGAGGGCTGGTATTGGTGAAGCTCCAGTTGGGCATCTGCTTCACCGAGCTCTGCCTGCTGATATTGGGGACCTGCAGGGCTCTTACCTGCAGGTTGCACCAACTCTTCTTTGGTCCAAGGGTCCACTTCCACAACACTTGGGAGTAATCTCCCCCTTACTTGACAAAGGATCCAGGCCCTGCAATAAAAAGACCATGCCAAGCTAACCTGGGAATGTTCCCGCTCCAAAGAGTATAACAAATTATTTTATGGCCTCATCGAGAAGCAACCCAAACCTGTGCATGGGGTTTTATTAAACAGAACCAGCAAGGCTGGCAGCCTAGCAAGATTCTTCTTAATCTTCACTGTTCAGTGTGCTAAACTCACTGCACTACACTAGTCAGACTGTTGCACGTCCCGTCCGCGCTTGGCCCACGCCCGGGCCTGCTCACCTCATTCCTGGTCCCACGAGTCCCGGGCCGTCCTCCTCCATTGCTGCTGCTAGCTCGGCTCGGCCTCGGCATCCCGCGGTGGCGACTGCTGGGCCTTCCACATCCTACCAGGCCTCATGGCGGAGCTTGGCATCCTCCATGGCGTCAGCCCCGCCCCTAGGCGTGCGTGGACCGTCCGGCCTCTTAAAGGGCCAAGGGCGGGTCTCAGTTCTGTGGCGCACCCTGATTGAAGGAATACTTAAGGAAGTGGTCAGCTACCACTTCCTCGTCTTGGCAATCGGGTCATACACTCCGGTGTGTCTAGTATGCCTTCCAACATATCCTGTTCCAGCGTCTCCTGTTCCAGCGTCTGCTGTTCCTTCATCTCTCCATCCTTGGTTGTACCCTCCGGACTGATCTCACGGTACTGACCTTTGCTTGTTCCTGACTATTCTTGATTGCTGCCTGGATCTGACCTCTGCCTGATCTGACTACTTCAGGATTGACTACAAGGTACTGAGCCCTGCTTCGGCTGACCATTCTGGATTGATACTCTGGCCTTGATCCTCACTATACACTCGGACTCCCAGTTCTGGCCTCCTGTGACCTTTGGACATTCTGCTCTGAACCTCGACTGCACACCCTTGTTCGTGGTGGGCATGCCCCTGCGCTTCTGCTCTAGGAGACCCTGTGAGACCCACCTAAGACCAGGCGGCCCGGGTAACCAAGGGCTCAACCTGAGGGAACCCCGGGTTGCTATTGGTGAAGCTCCAGCTAGCCTCTGTCTCCTCCTGGGCTCCGCCTCCTGGTGGCAGGCGGTCTTCGGGTCCGACCAGAGGGCCGTACCAATCCTGCACCAGGCCAAGGGTCCACTCCCGGCACAACACAGACAGACTGAGAGAAAGCATTTTTTTTAATCTCCACACTTTTACCCTCCATCAGTGAACAAAGAAAGTGCAGTCCCACTGCTTCTATCTCTTTATCACAGTGAGTGAGACCACCGCAGCAGAGAAGACACGAAATAGCCCTTAACCAGTGGCAAATCCAATTTTTAAACCTTTTTTTTCAAACACTGAGAGAGCTTCTCTACCAACTACTAGAGAGGAAACAGAGTTTCTTGCACATGCTTAGACTTTCAGTGCAATGATGTCAGTGTCATTTGATCCAGCTGGCAGCTATAGGTAGTTAAAAAGATGATTTCACCATGATTTGTCCTCCATCTAGTCTCCTTGCCAACTTGTCCAGTCTCAGCTCCCAGGGGGCTGTGATATCTAGGGATGTGAATCATTTATCTGACGATTGAAAATATCATCCCATATTTTCAATATCGTCAGATATTGGGGGGTCCCCGATAGCGATAGGAAACCCCATGATTAATTTAGTGGGTTTTCTATCATTATGGGGGGGGTGGCGGGAAGAAAGGACACAACCTAAAAACACAACCTGACCCTTTAAAATGAGTTTGTTAGTATCCCCCACCCTCCAGACCCCCCCCAAAAATTTTTTAAATACCTGGTGGTCCTGCGGGGGTCCTGGGAGCATTCTCCCGTGCTTGGGCTGTCAGCTTTCACTAATCAAAATGGCGCCGATGGCCCTTTGCTCTTACCATGTAACAGGGGCTATCGGTGCCATTGGTCGGCCCCTGTCACATGGTAGGTGCACTGGATGGCCCGCGCCATTTTTAAAGATGGCCAGGTATTTAAAAACATTTTGGGGGGGTCCGGAGGGTGGGGGGATACTAGCAAACTAATTTTAAAGAGTCTGCTGTATTTTTTGGTTATCTGCTCGGGCGCAGCCGATAAAAAAAAAAAAAAAAAACCCGATCGGACTGCAAGAAAAAAATTTCACGATGTGAATCAGAATCGGAATCAGAACTGATACCGGTTCCAATTCACATCTCTAGATATCACACAGACTACAGTTGGTTGCTATAGATGTCAGTTAGACCTTAGATCTGTTTCTGCTTGCTAAGCACAGCCATAGACTTGAAGGGGAAACATAAAATGAATGAGACAAAAATGTTTGTGCAAATTTGTGGGACCACTCCATTCATTTCGGATGTTCGCGAATGATATGAAAATGGACCCATTCATTGTATTTTACCCATACATTTAAAATAAATGCACATCCCTACCAAATATGTTTATCTGGCTATCTCAGCCAGATAGTGGCTGAATATCTACCTTTAAGTAATTCACTGCATCTAGGATTCTACCTTCCACTCCCCATGAAACCTATGCTGGTCTTTTTTTTTCCCTCCCCAGGATCAGTTCCTGCTTTTTCCAACAAAATGTACACCAGCCATAAAAGGGCTCTTACATTTCCAAGAAAAAGCCCAGAAGCTATTTCAGTGTGATGGGATTTCATGGAATCCATGGCATACCACAGGCAAGGTATGAATTCCTGATGAGAAGTAGAGCTGGTTTAGAATTCTCATTTAGGGATTTCTATTTAATAAATCTGGTTAAAGAGACATGCATTAGTAATTCAGGATAATCACCTAAAAGGAATACAAATTTTCCTTGGCTTTCTGTTACCTGATTTGGTCATGCGGCTGCTTGGTTGGAAGTGGGGGCAAAGCAATGGAGAGAGGTTGTTTTAAGAAGTGTTTGTTTTCAAATATTAGCTTCTTGACAACAGTAATGTGTACCTCCAATACGTATCAAGGCCACACACACATCCCCGCATACCAAAATCAGAGTAGTGTGCGTGCATCCCCTAACTGATGCATGCACTGGACTTTTAAATTCACCTTTATTTGTATACTTTACTCCCAATGCAGCAAAGGGTTGTGTGCACAAAAAATGTACATGTAAATTTCATGCTTATAAAGGCATTAGCCATTAACCACCACCAACTCCCCCCAATGCAGAGAGGTATGCAAGCTTAACCCATGTATACTTAATGCTTGACATTTAACTCCAGCTGCAGGTTGCATAAAGTTCCTGGAGCCAGTGTTAATCTGTGAGACTGATCCATGGTGCAGGGGTCCTATAGTTGGGATTTATATGCAGACGACATGATTTATGCGCACACAAAATATTTTCTGTGCAGAAAACATTTTGTGTACCTTTAAATCATATTTTTACATAAGAACTGCTATACTGGGTCAAAGCAAGTGTCCATCAAGTCCAGTATCCTGTCTCCAGCAGTGGTCAATCCAGGTCACAAGTATCTGGTAGGGCCACAAATAGGAGATAGGTTCTATGCTGCTTACGCCCAAGGATAAACAGTGGCTTTCCCCATTGATGCTCCTTGTAACCTTTGGACAAGTCACTTTTCCTTCCATGGTCTCAGATACAAACATAACTTGTAAGCCCTCTAGGAACAGGGAAATGCCTACAGTACCTGAATGTGATCTGCTTTGAAATGCTGAAAAGCGGAATGTAAATAAGAAATTGAAATTGAAGTCTACCTGGTTAATAACAGTTTGTGGACTTTTCCTCCAGGAACTTGTCCAAAGTTTTTCTAAACCCAGCTACAATAGTTAATTTCCTTTACCTCATGCCCAGCATTGAATTTCAGAGCTTAATTGTGTGCTGAGTGAAAACAAAATACTTTGAATTGTTTTAAATGGAAAATCCCCTAGTCTTGGGGTCGATTTTAAAAGGATTGCACATGCGTCCATGTGCATGCAGTTCCCGGCGCGCACACATAGATGCAGTTATTTTATAACATGTGCGTGTCGGCACGGGCATGTTATAAAATATGGGTCCCGCACACACATGCGTGATGGGTTTTCATGTCCATGCGCGCATGTGTGGGCGCGTGGCCTGTTCCACGCATTGGGGGGGGTGGATTTTAGAAAAATATGTGCAGTGATGCAATTGGACCTCCCCCAGTTCCCTCCTAGTCCGCTCCAATTAATCAGCGGACTAGGAGGGAACTTTCCTACCCCTACCCCTATACCTTCTTCCCTCTTCCCTTCTCCTCCCCACCCCCTAAACCAACCCTAACTATCCCCAAGTTTTATATTTTGCTACTTACTGCTCCTCCAGAGCAGAAGTAATCTCTGTGTGCCAGCCAGCTGCCAGCAGGCTTTTCTCTGGGACAGTGTTGAATGGTGCTGTCCCAGACCATACCCCCACCCAGCCCATACCCCTGACCCGACCCTTTCTGTGGGCCTAGTACTTTGATGCATAATGGGGGTTACGCGCGTGGCTGCGCCATTTGTGAAACACGTGTAGCGAGCACAAGGCCCGGCCACGCGGGTAACCCCTGAAATTTTTGCATGCAGCCCTTTTAAAAATCTGGGCTTTAGTGGGCCCGATATTCAGAACTATCTGTATAGGTAACTTAGCCGGTTTTGCCCACATTTTTAGGTTAGCATGCTTTTTCTTCCACTCCCAATGCATTAGCAAACTGCATT
Source organism: Rhinatrema bivittatum (assembly GCF_901001135.1). NCBI lineage: Eukaryota > Metazoa > Chordata > Amphibia > Gymnophiona > Rhinatrematidae > Rhinatrema > Rhinatrema bivittatum. The sequence continues at coordinate 460,724,714 of NC_042615.1, read as the reverse complement.
GGGCGTTAAATCTTTTTTTAGTGCATGAGTAATGAAAACATGGGCATAAGTTCAGCGCACATATTTTACTCATGTTTTATTACATTGGGCCCGATTGGTAGCCTGCAGGAGGTCCGTTATGGCATTTCCATTTTCTATCAATCTACTAACGTTATTCATGTTTTGGATCCTTTACCTCACTCTGGTCATTTTCCCTTCAATCTCTGTTATTGCAAGATTTTCTTTACTATACTTTCTATTAATGGAGGCCTTTGTATGAAGCTGTGCTATTATAATGTACCCATTAAATAGCAAGCAATGTTCAAAGCTCCTATTGGGAAGCTAATATCACGTTATGATTAATTGAGAAAAGTAAAATAGAAGTTCATTATTTTCTGAGCACACATGCAGCAATTTAATTCACTTGAATGTAATTTAAAGCTTGTATAGTGAATGGACAGTTTTTGTACTGTTTTTTTTTTTTCTGTACAGTGCAGTCACAGAGTTGCTCAATGCTGCTGAGTTCCACGAATACTCTGGAGTAGAAAACAAAAATCAGCTACTGCAGTGTGGCACGAGATGCCAAAGCCTTACATTTACATTAAAAGAAAATTTAAAAAAACTAAGAAAAATTACACAAAGGTGAAAAAAGCAAAGCAGCCCTATGATCAGATAAAAAAAAAAAAAAAAAGCAAAACTTAAAATATCAAGATTCTCCTTTTTAAATACATTTCTGTTTCCCGTAGTGCCAGCTCAGGTGATGTCACTATGAAATAACAACTGAATCCACTGGAAAATTGAGTCTCTCAGCAACACATGCTAAATGGGTCAAATTGTCAAAGTCAGTGTGACTTTCTGCATTCGGCCAGGGAAATACCGCTCGGTCTAACACATATGGTGTCAGTTTGGGAATTTTTTTTTCGCTGCCTCACACAGAGAAAAATCCAAGCCTCCAGAAAGAAGGTTAAGCCACTGTTTTTAAACTGTGCACAAGAACCCTGGAAGGTGGAAGCTAAAGGGTATGGATTGGAGAGCTCACCGAAGCACAGCAGGGCTCTTAAACTAAGTCCAAGAGCACTGACAGATGGAGATTTGAAACTGCCTTTAAATTAGTGAGTGGTTTGTGGGGCCTGGAAGGTAGTCAGGATTAGGTTTGTTCTGAGGACTAAAGAGGCAAGTTCTGCCCCTGGTTTAGGGCTTGGGCTACGCAGTACAGTCTGCGCCAATGAGGCAGGATTTTTTTTAACCTTTTCCTTTTAAAAGTATAAATGTAGTTTTATGTGTCTAATTGGCTTTTTAGAAAATGTGCTGGCCTAGACGTGCACTTGTTAGAGCGGGTAAAAGTTGACATGCTGCTGCCCAGGGTGCATAATTGTATCTGCAGAGATGCCAGACGATATTCCAGTTTACAAGCATAACCAATTCCATAACCACTGGAAATGCAAATGTAGGGCAACCCCCAATTATTTCTACCTTTTTGTGAGCCTGAGGGCATATAGAGGACTCCGGGTGAGCGACCCCTGAGAAAACTATCATGGTTAGTAAGCTTAAGAAAAAAATGTTGTTTTCGTTTGCTGCTATATCACTAAAAGACCACAGGATGACATGTTGGATGTGTGAGTACTGTAAGATAGTTGATAATGTGTGATTTGGAAAAATGTATGTTTTATTAAACGTTTGGGCTTCTCTGATTGGTTGCTGAAAGAGAAGTGGGCAGTCTAAAGGGGGAAAGTGTTGGCCACATTTTGCCCTTTCTTCCCCTATCCTTGCCTGTATAGGGTGGGGATTAGGGACCTCTAGCTATGTGACTGACTGGTATACCTTTCAAAGGGAGTGGTTCTTCCTCTCAAGGGGAGAAGCCTGAGGCCAAGAGGACGTGGGAAGGAGCCAGCCCCCTTCATGGGGTTTGGACCGGAATGGAGAAGCATGAGATGGTGGCTGTGGAGTGGCAAGGAATGGGGTTTTTTTTCTCCCCTCAAGAGCAAGAAGGAGAAGGGCAAGAGCGGGGTGCGTTCACAAAACTGGGAATGCCCCAGGTGTCCTTTGATGTGCAGAGGTCCAGGGAACCAGCACAGGAGCTTATCTTGGCAGTGAAATGGAGAGGCTAGACGCCCGAGTGTGGGGTGATATCTTCCTCTTTCCGAGGAACTGCCCAAGAGTGGTGCATAGTAGGAGCACGAGAGGGGCGATTGAATGTGAAGGCATGCCCCAAAATGTCCTTGATGTGCAGTATGTGGGGAAGTCTGCACTAAGAGGGTGGTGATGTGGAGCGTGGTGAAAAGGTTCAAGATCACAGGAAGTGTGAATAATGCTATGGGAATTGTGATTACATTTTTGGTGCCCGTTAGATGAGAGTTTGGAAGACTAAGCAGTGTTTCCCTGGCTGAGAGAAAGAAAGCCACGCTGACTCTAGCCTTTCTGGGGCAGATAAAACCTTATTAAACAAACACAATACTTTACAATGGACTTCCCACCTTAGCAGTAGTCACTTACACACACAGGGACTGTAGACTGCCTTGCTTCTGGTCAGTGTACACTCACTCCCTTCTGGTTTGGACAGAGCATTTTATAGGAGCTGCCTTCCTCCTGGAGCCATACGGGCCTCCTGACACAGCTGGGCTTGCACTCTTATCCCAGCCCCAGCTGGGTCCTGCCCACAGAGCTATCTCCCTCTGTGAGATTTAAGGCGGACTGAGCACCATGCATGTACGGTTTGAGCATCACTACTTCTCCCTGGATCCCATCCAGGGAAGTACAACACATCTCATTCCTCTTCCTCTGGCCTCCCACCAGCTATGCTTGGGGACAGGGGTCTAGTGTCATGCTTACACCCACATATTAGGGTTATCCCAGACCACACTTTTAGTACCACCCACTGCAGTGCTCATCCAGCGTATGCCCACAGTCTTAACTGAGTCCATCTGCACCTCCGGGTTCCACTTCCACCCTAGCAGGACTCCTAGGACTGGCTGTGGGACTTGGGGTGAGTACTCTTCACTCATCTCTGCATTGACTTGTGTGTCCTCTGCACTGTCATGATCAGTGCCCTCTGGTGACTCTATCTCAGCTCGCGCTGACTTCTTGTCACTGCCATGCATTTGCTCCTCTGAGCTCCCTCTCCCTAGGGACTCCGCTGACTCCTCTTCAGTGTTTGGGCACCCTCCAGGGCAATGCTCCTTCCAAGGAGTGACTAGGTGTGTGCAAATGTTTTTTCATGTGAGCAACAATTTTTTTTAAACCTACAATTTTTGAGCACCAGATTTAGCACTGCATTTCTGTGTTTAGCACAAAGAAAAATGTATGTGAGCGACTGTGTAAAACCTGTGAGCAAAGCTCTGAAATGTATGAGCAATCATTCACATGCTCAGCTTAGAGGGAACATTTCTACAGGGCCTTCTTTAGGACCTCCTGTAGTGCCGAATTCAGGCCTCCTTGCAGCGCCCAGCTCAGGCGTTTCATTGCTGCATTCCTCAGGCCTCTCAATACTGCCTCCTTCTGGGCAGTCTATATTGCCCTTCCCAGAACTCTCTGTGACCCCTCTCTCTGTGTTCTTCACAGCCCCTTTCTCTGGGATTCCCACAGGAGCTGTTTCTTGGCTCATAATAGTGTTTGGGCACCCTGCAGGATCATCTTTAGGACCTCCTGTAGTGCTAGCCTCAGGCCTTCCTGTAGCACCCCTCTCAGGTTGTTGCCACAACTTAGCCAGCTCGCCGGACATCTCTGCCAGCTAGTTATCTAGCTCCTCCATGAACTGTTGGTTCTCCTTGTCCAGCCACTCTAGGCATTCACTCTCTTGCCTGGCCTGGACTCTCGGGAGTGGGTTCTCTTATTCCATTGCTCTGGCTGGCCTTTCCTGCTGCCAAACCTTGAGCCTCAGTTTCTTATTCTCACCCGGATCTTGAGACTGAGGAACTCCCACCACGCAGAAGTACAAGGCTATGCAGCCCTTTAACCACACTGGCTTCTCTTTCTTCTTTCACCTGCACTGTAGTATATCCACTAGATCCAGATCAAGGTTTTGGTAATTCTGCCAGGCCCCTAAGCAGCTGCTGTTTCACTCTAGGGCCATGCCCTGCTCCAGCCGCAGTGCACAACTGTTTTTCTTCTCTCTATTTTTTTCTTTTAAAAGGAAAAAAAAAAAGTTAAAAAAAATCCTGCCTCATTGGCAGCACAAGCCCTAAACTCCGGACAGAGCTTGCCTCTTTAGTCCTCAAAACAACCCTAATCCTGACTACCTTCCAGGCCCCACAAACCACTCACTAATTTAAAGGCAGTTTCAAATCTCTATCTGTCAATGCTCTTGTACTTAGTTTAAGAGCCTTGCTGTGCTTCAGTGAGCTCCCCAAACCATACTCTTTTGCTTCCACTTTCCAGTGTTCTTGTGCACAGTTTAAAAACAGTGGCTTAACCTTCTTTCTGGAGGCTTGGGTTTTTCTCTGTGTGAGGCTTAGTGAGAAAAATTCCCAACCTGACACCATATGTGTTTGACCGAGCGGTATTTCCCTGGCCGAATACAGAAAGACACACTGAGTCCAGACTTTCTGGTGCAGATAAAACTATTAAACAAACACAATATTTTACAATGAGCTTCCTACCTTAGCAGTAGTCAGACACACAGCATCTGTAGATTGCCTTGCTTCTGGTCAGTATATGCTCACTCACTCCCTTCTGGTTTGGACAGAGCACTTTACAGGAGCTGCCTTCTTCCTGGAGGCATAGGGGTCTCCTGAACACAGCTGGGCTTGCACTCTTGTCCCAGCCTCAGCTGGGTCCTGCTCACAGAGCTCTCTCCTTCTGTGGAATTTAAGGTGGACCAGGCCCCATGTCTGGTGCCACACAGGTTTAAAGGTGAAAAACAGGGTCACTCTGTCACAGAGAGCTTTGATATAGGTATGCTTGAACAACCCAGCCCTCCCTTAGGTCTGAGAGAAAGAAAAGACAGTGGAGAGAATAACAGGTTGACCCATCTGGTCAGCAGTAGTGGTAATTTTCACTGTTACAGAAGCCCATGATTTTCTGACTTGTTGGGTAACGGTGTTTTAGCATCTTCTCATCCACGTACATAATTTTGTTTGGTTTGATATTCCATAAAATAAAGTTTCTATTAGTTTGGAATTTGATACAATGTGTCAGTCTCCATTATTATGCTAGAGATTATGGTGGGAAAGGTCTGTCCTAACTGCACAAGTGAAATAGAGATGTGGTAAATCATGCTGTCTCCATCAAGTTCAACTTCACCAAAAATATGATTGACAAATTAGGCTTTCAGTTAGTCAGGTGAAGACAATTCCACTATTGAACAAATATTCTGACCCTTCTAACCTCTTGGGTTTTGATTGTTAGTCTGTCTACTTTCAACAACCATGAGTTCCTCTAAGCAGCTGCCTGAGCATTTGAAAATGAAAATAATTCACTCTTACAAAGCAGGAAAAGGCTATAAAAATAATCTCTAAATGCTTTCAGCTAGCAGGTTCAACTGTCAAAAACATTGTTGAGAAATAGAATTTACAAAGAATGTCAAGGCAAGGTTGGGAAGACCAAGAGAAATTGCTTGCAGAACAGTGATGTGCATTGCAGTTGACAGAAGAAAACCTTTTCCGTGATTTCTTCAGAAAAGTCATCATCTAAAGCAAGCAAAACAAAACTTTGTTAATCCTGAAACATTATGAAACAAAGTGCTTTTGACTGATGAAATGAAAATAGAACTATTCTGCAACAACTATATAAGCTACTTTAGTCACTTCCATTTCTTAATAGTGTTTTCAATAGTTGAAACTGCTAGCTGGAAGCATTTAGAGATTTTTTATAGTCTGCTTTGTAAGAGCATTATCAAATGCCCAAACAGTAGCGTAGAGAAGCCCATAGTTTATTGAAAGTAGACCGAAAACAATCACAACCTGTGAGGAAAGTAGGGTCAGAGTATTTGTTTAACAGTGGAATTGTCTTCACCTAATTGAAGGTCTAATGAGTCAATCAACATTTTGGACTTTATTAACAATTTTTTAAAAAGTAGTAATGAATTTAACTGAAGGGTATCATTGTTTTATTATTTTCAGCCTGTTAGAATCAGCAAATAAATAGTAATTTTGTATTAAAAATTGCAGAAAGATGTCATGTTTGTCTTTGTAATGTGTCAAAGCTTTGACAGCAGAACATAACAATTTGATCAGGACTGCCAAATCTTTTGGATACAGCAGTAAATATCATATAAGAAACAAACCATTTTTAGTGGAGCAGAACAGCTCATGATATGAGGCTCCAAGAAGGTTGATCAGGAGTAATGTCAAAATGGGTGGTAGATGCATGGATCAGCCTCCCAGGGGAGACAAAAATAATAATGGAATTCAAGAAAGCATGGGATAAATACAGAGGATGCTTAATTGCACAGAAATGAAAAAAAAAAAAAGAAACAGAAGTCAACTGGTATCTATGACATTGAACCAGGAAATAAATGGACAGACTGGATGAGCCATAGGGCCCTTTTCTGCCATTAGATTCTGTTTTAATGATCTGTAATCCTGAACTGCTTGATCCCTGGCACAGAAAACTGGCTAATATCCAGCACATCTCTCTAACTCAGACTTCTGTTGTGAGAATGTTGTGCATACTATCAAAATTCTTGTCTAGAAAAGCAAAGAGAGCCAATAATATTTGCACACACCAATAAATGATAACAGGGGTTGGAGAAGACTATAGATATAAGGAGATCAATCTGAATATATGCCAACTTCTTTCAGGATAGCAATGACAAAAAATGCCCATCTGGTTGGACGCGACATGATGACAGCTGCTATTTTTTGATCACCAAACAGAAAGTCAACTGGAATACAGCAGCTCGAACATGCCGTGAACAGTAAGCAAACAATTTAACCGTCTTCCAGCACCTCCTTCTCCTGTAGGAATGTAAGCTTCTAAATTCTTTCCACATTACTTCTTAATATTTTGTTAGAAAATCCTACCCCAAAGGGAACAAAACAACCATGGTAAGGCTTTACTGCTCAAGTGACGACAGCACAAGCAGTACCGTACAGAATCTTGTTTGATCGCTTCCGAGTAGTGTTAGATAATCCATCAGTAAATTCAAACGTTGCATGAAATAAAAAAATGAGAATTACTATGGCTTGTTCTTTTGTTCAGAATTAACATGAATTAGTTTTTATTTTATTGATCAACCAATATAAACATGTATAATATTTCAATTAGCATTTAAATCCCAAAGTTACAGGGTAGCAAATTCTTATTCTATTATAAACTGTTCTAATGCCTCTGTTCATTTAAATTTATTGTAATCTCTCTTGAGGCCAACTTTGGGAAATGGTGGAAAATCCAGTGTTCACAAATAATAATACATAAATAGCATTGATTAGAAGTTGTTAACCAATCAGATTGATGGTAAGGATTTAGCATCTCTCATTGACGAACAAGAGTCCTAAACTTAGCTTTCATCGCAGGCCGGGGCAGGTTGTCAATATCTAGAATGGGATATGAGAGTACAGGTATCCAAGAGATGTACCCAAATGCAATTTTGTGTGTCTGCTCTATTTCATTGTTTTGGGTTTTTTTTTAGTCATATCCTACCATAGGATTGAGTTCAGAGAACCAATATTCTAACACCAAAATGCTGTCACTTTTCCAAACATTTATCATCAGTTTTCCAGCAATTGTTAACAGGCTGTAGTAATCAGTGCTGTAGCAGCTAACCCCTCAGTCCACACACTGTGTGTGTGGGGTGGGTGGAACCCACAATTACAGGGGCTAAGAAGGTACATAGGAGCAATGAGGCTCTAGATCAGGCATAGAAAGATTTCAGAAGCTTGATTCTTGGCAAGCAAGACTGGGAAATGACGGGATTCATAATTAGGCAAGTGTTATGTTTGGCTGATTACAGAATGGACCCATGACTAGCCGCCCTTTCTTTCAGCCCCAAGCCACAGTGGGGAACCATTGACACCATGCCAGGCCCCTGAATGAGGACAGCAGGCTGCCCTGCCCAACCAGGCCCAGCATGCTGTGCTAGGCACGTTGCTGCCAGCTGATGGGGCCATCCCATGGCGCGTGCATGCTCAACTCTCAAGCATTTAAAGGATTAGAGGTCAGAAAATCCACCGCATTGCCCTCTGATGAGATCACGGGCCTCCAGTATATAAAGCCTGCCCAGACTTTTCTCAGACACCTCAAAAATAGATTGATTCCTTGGAGTAGCAGTTTGTCTCTGCGTTCTTGGCTCCTGACCACTGACTATATGTTCCTGGTTCTGCTGTTTATCATCTGAGTTCCTGTGTCTGTTCCTGGTCCTTCTGCAAGTCTGGTCTTCTCCTGAGTTGTGTCTTCGTGGTCCCTTGTCTGTCTCAGCATCCAGCCTGTCCTGTTGTTCTACCTTGCCTTGCCCACAGATTGGACTCCTGGCTTTGACTTCTTTTCGGACTCTTGAATCTGTCTTCAGTTGGATTCCTAGCTTGACTTTGGTTTGTTCTTCGATGCTATTTGACCACTGCCTGCTCATCATCTTGCTAGAACTTTGCCTGCCCAGACCTCTGCTCGGACCTCAACACTGCACAAACTCTGCTTGCCCTTGACCACAGCCTGTACTTCTCCACTTCACTCCTGCTGGCCTGCAATATCTCCCATGATGGATCCACCTCTCCACAGAGGCCCCAGCCTAAACCCAACCAGCTCCGGCACCCAAGGGCTCAGCCTAAGGGAAACGAGGGCTGGTATTGGTGAAGTTCCTGTTGGGCCTCTGCTCAGCCTGCCAACAGTGGGTCCCGCAGGGTGCCTTCCTGTGAGTTGTGCCAACCTAACCTCGGTCCAAGGGTCCAGTTCCGCAACAGATTGCAACAGTGAATTTCTAGGGCCTCGAGGCCATTCCTGGCATGGCACAGAAGATCCAACAGCAGCAGCAATTCCTTGACTTTCTGGTGGGCTCCATGGAGCGGCTTAGCACCTTCCTAGTTACAACAGCAGTTTCGGCTGCTCTTCCACCTCCTGCAGTGCCTCCAGTTCCCCCAGCTGCACCCAAGATATGGCTACCAGTTCCTCCCTGGTATGTGAGAGACACAAAGCAGTGCCATGGGTTCCTGAATCAATGCTTTATGCATTTCTCCCTTCAGCTGGCACTGTTCCTCAGTGACTCAGTTAAGAACATCTTCATGCTCTCACTTTTGGATGGGAAAGCCTTGGCCTGGGCCTCTCCGTTGTAGGAGAATGAGGATCCCCTTCTGCAGGATCTACAACAGTTTGTTAAGGCCTTCAAGCTCGTGTTTGATGAACTTGGCCGACCAGCTACTGTGGGTTCGGACCTCCTACACTTCCGACAGGACAATCTGCCCTTAGTGGATTACACTATTGAGTTTCGGACCATGGCTACAGAATTGGGTTAGAGAGAGGACAGCCTCCATAGCATCTTCTTGGAGGGACTGTCCTCCCAGGTGAAGGATGAACTCACCTCCCATGAACTTCCTGAGACTATGCTCTCATCAACCTGGCTGGCAGAATTGATCACCACTTCCAGCAATGGGTCCGGGAGTTGTGTCCTCCACATTGATACATTGTTCTGCCTCCATCCTTCTAACGTCTCGTCTCTCCCGTACCGGCAATGTCTTCTGTTTCAGGATGGTCAAAGGAGTCTATGCGACTAGGACAAAGATGTCTCTCTCCTGAGGAGAGATTCTGCGGCCAACAACTGGGTTTCTGCTTTTACTGTGCCGGACCGGGCACCGGGTGGCACACTGTCCTGTGAAGCCAGGAAACTAGCAAGCCTAGGATCTAATGGGGAGGTTATCTTTGGCTTTACAACTCCAGCTCCTCAATTAACTCTTCCAGTGGCCATTTCAGTCAATGGTCACGAGTTTCCCACCTTAGTGCTAGTTGACTCAGGCACCGGGGGAAGGTTTATAATGAAAGCCCTCATGGACCATCTGTGGTTTCAGTAGTCTCTAGGGAGATGCCCCTTGTCATCTCCTCCATTCATGGAGAGCCGCTGCCCGGCTGAATTACCTTACCTACGGCATCCTTACACCTCCACAACAGTGTTTTGCATGTAGAGACTATCATCATCCATGTCATCGACAAGGCGGTACACCCCATTGTGTTGGAGCTACCCTGGTTACAACTCCACTCTCCTCACTTTGACTGGGGCTCACTACAGCTGGTGAGCTGGGGGACCCATTACCACAACTCTTGCCTGCAAAATGTTGAGCGTCTACCAAGTCTGCCCCAGGAATGACCAGGGTAGGACTGCCTCCTCAGTACACTGAGTATGCCGATGTGTTTTCCAAGAAAAAGGCGGAGAAATTATCTTCCCACAGAGCATATGACTGTGCCATCAATCTACTACCTGATGCCAAGCCAGGACTGGGGTTTCATTAGGCCCTCCAATGCTCCTGCCAGGGTGGGTTTCTTCTTCGTGTCCAAGAAAGATGGCTCCTTACACCCATGTATTGACTACCGGGGGCTGAACGCTATAACAAAGAAGGACTGATACCCTCTGGCACTCATTTCTGAGCTTTTTCATTGCCTCCAGGAGTCTAGAGTGCTTACGAAGCTGGATCTCCTTGAGGCTTACAACCTAATTCGGAGCAAACAGGGGAATGAATGGAAGACGGCATTCAATATGCGGGACAGACACTATGAATATCTGGTGCTGCCCTTTGGCCTATGCAACACCCCTGCAGTATTCCAGAAAATGATGAACAAAATCTTTAGAGACCTCCTGTATATCTGTATTGTGGTATACCTTGATGATACCCTTATCTTCTCAAAGGACCTCATGTCTCACTGGCAGGACATACGTAGAGTCCTCCAGAGGCTACAGGCAAATAAATTGTATGCGAAGCTGTTAAAATGCCTCTTCTAGAGAGAGATCCTACCCTTTCTGGCTACATAGTTTCCAGCAGGGGGTTCCATATGGCTCTGGCCAAGATCAAGTGCATCCAAGACTGGCCGCAACCCTCCAGTCTTTGCACCCTGCAAATATTCTTGGGCTTTGCAAACTACTACTGGCATTTTATCCCTAATTACTCGCAGATTGGGGCTCTACTCTGTTATGACCGTCGGCTGCATGCAGCCACAGATGACCCAACTTACGTCATGTCATGCCCTGCTCTTCACTTCGGGTGAACTCGTGGCTGTGGCTAGCTGCTATCACCACGTATCTCCTGGCTCCCAAGACTCCACATGGTGTCTGGGACGCCGCCGAACTACATGCTGACTCTGGACCTTCCTAGGCGCGCGCGCCACCAGGTCTCCCTTTAAAGGCCCAATGGTGGGAACTGCAGGGGCGTCCCCGGCTGATGATATCACAAGCCTGAGTAAAAGAGACCACATCACGGAAACCTTAAGAGAATTACACTGGTTACCCATTGAACAAAGAATACAATACAAAACTTTATGCACCATTCATAAACTGATACACGACGAAAAAGCAGAGTGGCTGAACACAGCCCTCCGCTTACATACCCCACACAGAAACCTAAGGTCAGCAAACAAAGCACTGCTAACTATACCATCAGTCAAAACAGCCAGATTAACACAAGTAAGGGACAGGGCCCTATCACTAGCAGGACCGATAATATGGAACACCATGCCGGTAGAAATCAGATTGGAAAGAGACATCAAAACATTCAGAAAAAATTTAAAAACATGGCTATTTAAGCAAGCATACCACAAAGAGAATCAAGAGTAGAACCCAGGGAACTGTTAGTTGCGGTCAAGCAAACACCCACACAAACACACTCCTTCCTTCTTAAAGTGTATCTCCTCTCCTATATTCTAATCTCCACCTTTATCTTAAACTTCAAAGAACTAAAGTTAAGTAACACCAAACTTTTAGCAGAGTTAGAAAACCTAGACATAACTTATAACACTCACCAAATAGTACTTATTATGATATAATGTTACAGTATTCTTGATGGCACCTGTGTAAGAGTTAGAATTCCAGACTCTTTATGCAACATAGTTTTTGTGCCTTATTGTGAACCGTTGTGATGGCACCTGCTTAACGACGGTATAGAAAAGATTTTAAATAAATAAATAAAATAAAATTTAGGCACCTCCTTTGGCCTACGCTAATCGACTTGGCAACAAGTTCCCTGAGCTCCGTTGGTGCTTGTTCCTGTTCTCCGGACCTGCAGTTCCTGCCTTGGATCTCTGCTCTACCTTTTGGACTCTGGCTTGGGTATCTGCTCCTCAGGGGCCTGCTCTGTGCTTCCTATTCGGGACTTTGTCTTGTGCTGCCCCGCTCCTCAGGGTAGCCTCAGCGCTACTCTGCCAGAGATCTTGTCTCCACGCTTTCCCGCTCCTCCGTGTAGCCTCAGCGTTGCTACACCAGAGATCCTGTTTCTACGCTTCCCCGCTCTTTGGGGTAGCCTCAGCGTTGCCATCGGAGTTCCTATCTCTATGCTTCCCCACTCCTCGGGGTAGCCTTAGCATTGCCACATCGGAGTTCCTGTCTTTACACTTCCCCGCTCCTCGGGATAGCCTCAGTGATACTACACCGGAGATCCTGTCTCTACACCTTCCCCGCTCCTCGGGGTAGCCTCAGTGTCATCACACCAGAGATCCAGTCTCCATGCTTCCCCGCTCCTCGGTGTAGCCCCAGTGTTACCACACCGCAGTTACTGTCTCTATACTTCCCCACTCCTCGGGGCACCCAGCAGTATTCCTACAGTGCAGGTGTCTGTGATCACGTGGCTGTGACACAGACAGCTCAGCTACGTCTCCTTTTCTCCTGGGCCACAGCCATGGTCCATTCGTTTGTGTTTCCAATCCACCTTGCCTCCTGACGGTGGGGCCCTGTGGGTTCAACACCTCAATGAGAGTCAACTCCCTCCTCGGGCCAAGGGTCCACGAAACCTACAAAACCTAACACACTCATGGTGCTAAACCAGAAAGAGAGCCAACACAAAATCTTGGCCCTATGAAACGATTACTGCCTTTGAAGAAAAGAAGAAGACCTTTCTTCAAGAACCATACCTCCAACGCCCTGACTCCGGCGCACATACCTTTATTCTGGAGATCGATGCCTCCTCCTTAGGGGTAAGGGCCATGCTAAGCCAGCACTCCAGTACAGGGGGGTTCTTTGCCCCTGCTCCTCCTTCTTGTGGAAGCTCTCCTCTGCAGAATGCAATTATGGAATTGGGGACAGAGAATTGCTGGCCATCAAGCTTGCACTTGAGGAATGGCGACAATGGATTGAGGATGCGCAACACTGCATTACTATGTACACCGACCACAAAAACTTGGAACGTCTTCATCATGTACAACATCTGAACGTCCACCAAGCCTTGGACCCATGTGTCCACTGATTTCATGGTGGATCTTCTCCTCTCTAAAGGCTGCAGCATTATTTGGGTCATTGTTGAATGATTCTCAAAGATGGCTCACTTTATCCCTCTTCCAGGCCTTCCCACAGTGCCCGAGTTGTCCCGAATATTCACTCATCACATCTTCTGCCTGCATGGCCTGTCCAAGCATATTATTTCAGATCGGTGTGCCCAGTTCACAGCCAAGTACTGGCACTCCTTCTGTAGGAAATTTAATATCATCCTGGACTACAGGACAGCATACCATCACCAAGCAAAAGACCAGTGTGAGCGAACCAAGTGAACATCGAAAGGCTTCCTTAGAGCCAATGCTAATGATTGCCAGGATAACTGGGCCACTCTTCTTCCATGGGCAGAGGTTCCCCATAACTCCCATATCAACTCAGCCACTGGTTTGTCGCCTTTCCAAATAGTGTACAGTAGACAGCCATCACTTCCATTACCGGTTCCATTAACCGTCTCCTCCCTGGCAGCTCAGCTACCCGCTCAGGAGCTCCAGGACCTTTGGGTCCACATTGAGAAGATGCTCCAGATAGCAGCTCAAAGAACCAAGAAGGCCACCAGAGGCCAGCGCCACAATTCAAGTCAGGGGACAAGGTTTGGCTGAGCACCTGCCACATTCACCTCTGGATGCCCTCCATGAGACTAACCCCCCATTACATTGGTCCTTTCTCTGTCGCCCATCAAATAGACCCAGTAATCTACCGGCTGCGCCTACCAGCCTCCTTGGGAGTCCATACTATGTTTCATGTCTCCCTTCTCAAATCTGTAATCCTCATGTGGCCCTCTAAAAGGGTGCCTAGACCTCAGGAGGTGACCACTGAGGAGGATACTGTCTATTGGGAAAAGGAGATCCTGGACGTTCGACGCCGGAGCAAGAGGGTGAAATACCTGATCTCCTGAGAGGGGTACAGCCCAGAGGAGAATACATGGGAGCCTGCTTCTAACATCCTAGACAAGAGTCTCCTGAGAGAATTCCATTCTTTGTACCCCAAGAAACTCAAGCTCCCTGGGGCGGGTTAGAGGAGGGGGTACCGTTGTGTTCGGCTGGTCGTGGGACAGACCCATGACCAGCCACTCTTACCGTCATCCCTGAGCCACAGTGGGGACATGCCGATGCTGCAGCAGGCCCCTGAATGAAGATGCAGCAGGCTGCTGCACCCAAGCAGACCCGGCACTCTACACTAAGGATGCCACTGCCAGCTGATCGAGCCGTTCCTAGGTGCGTGCAAGCTTAACTCTCCAGCATTTAAAGGGTCTGCGGTGGGAAAATCCACCGCGATGCCCTCTGATGACATCATGGGCCTCCAGAATATAAAGCCTGACCAGACCTCCCTCAGACACCTCAGCAATAGGTTGATTCCTAGGAGTAGTGGTTTGCCTCTACGTTCCTGGTTCCTGATCCTGTGCCTTTTCTTCATATTCCTGGTTCCGCTGTGTGTTGTCTGAGTTCCTGTATCTGTTCCTGGTCTTTCTGCAAGTCTGGTTTTTTTCTGAGTTGTGTCTTCGTAGTCCCTTGTCTGTCTTCAGCATCCCGCCTGTCCTGTTGTGCCACCTTGCCTTGCCCTTGGATTGGACTCCAGGCTTTGACTTCTGTTTGAACTCTTGACTCTGTCTTCGGTTGGATTCCTGGCTTTGGTTTGTTCTTCGATGCTGCTTGACCTCTATCTGTCCTTCAACCACTGCCTGCTCATTGTCTTGCTAGAACTCTGCCTGCCCAGACCCCTACTGGGACCTCGACACTGCACAAACCTCGCTGTCTGCCACCTTCCCTGACCACTGCCTGTAAATCTCCACTCCTGCTGGCCTGTAACATCTCCCACGACGTTTCCACCTCTCCACAGAGGCCCCCATCTAAGCCCAGCTGGCCCCCACATGTGAGGGCTCAACCTAAAGGGAATGAGGGCTGGTACTGGTGAAGTTCTTGATGAGCCTGTGCTCCAGCCAGCTCCGCCTGCTGACGGTGGGGACTCGCAGGGCTCCTCCCTGTGGATTGCATCAACCTCACCTCAGTGCAAGGGTCCACTTCTGCAACAGCAAGTCTTCAGGAATAACACATTTTGGTTAAAGTGATATGGTTCTGAGACTAATAAGATATTGCTTAGATGAGCATCATTCCCAATGGCATAATATACCCACGTTTTCTACAGTATCCCTAAAGTTCTTCCTTTTAAAATGCAAGGTTTAAAGCAAATGTTTAGTTCAAAATGACAAAAATAGAAGTAGCACATTCTTATGAAAATGATGGCATATTATAGCAACACATAAATGGGTTAATGCTAACATGATTTATATGAATATTCAAAGAGCTGCAGTCCATTTTGGGGCGGATTTTAAAAGGGTTACGCGCATAAGTTACGCGCGTAACCCTTTAAAAACTCCCCTGCGTGCGACGAGCCTATTTTGCATAGGCTCGTGCAAGCCCCGGGACGCGCGTAAATCCCAGGGTTTTGCTAGGGGGGGGCGTGTTGGCGGTGTGTCGGGGGTCGGCACGACGTTTGGGGCGTTCCGGGGGGCATGGTGTCGGCCCAGGGGCATTCCGGGGGGCGTGGTGCCAGCCCGGGGGCGTTCAAGGGGGCGTGGCCGAGGCCTCTGGACCAGCCCCCAGGTCGGGTGATGGCGCACCAGCGGGCCACCGGCGCGCGCGAGTTATGCCTGCCTCGAGCAGGCATAACTTTTGCGATAAAGGTAGGGGAGGTTTAGATAGGGCTGGGGGGGTGGGTTAGGTAGGGGAAGGGAGGGGAAGGTGGGGGGAGGCGGAGGGAACGGGCAGCATGCGCAGGGCTCGGCGCGCGCAAGGTGCACAAATGTGCACCCCTTGCGTGCGCGCCAACCCCGGATTTTAAAAGATACGCGCAGCTACGCGCATATCTATTGAAATCCGGCGTACTTTGGTTTGCGCCTGCTGCGCAAACAAAAGAACGAGCTCGCGCTTTTTAAAAAAATGTACCCCTATATGAATAACTCAGTAGATAAAGCATTTCCATGTTTGCATTTATCACGATTGCTGCAAAAACACTGGGGCATCTCAGGCTGTGTTTGCTGTTAAAGCCCACTAGTGAGAAAGCTGTTGTACACGTTTCATTTTCTAAAGCATATTTATCTTAAAAAGTTAGTGGTATTTCTGTCTTGGAAAATTAGAAAATGTCTTGAAAACTTAAGGATTTTAGGTAATGGGAGAAGCAGAGATCAATTACAAGTGGTTGACATCTTAAGAAGATATTTACGTTGTGGCAAATTTTGGTAAATTTCTGCAGCCATGCACAACAGAGCCATTGATATGAAGACATTCCTTACTGTAATTATGTAATTTGCACTTTTATTATCATATTCTAAGGTAGCCAGTTTTAAATAAAACTCTTTACAGGGATGTGAAGCTGGAAATGTGATTTTATTGTCCACAGCCCTTTTGAGCACTTGCCCTCTTCTCTCCTTGGAGTGTAGATACCTTGGCACGCTGGTGACTGTTGTTTCCCAGCAGCACATGGAGTGGCTCTGGAACTTTAGTAGAAGAAAACCCTTCTGGATTGGTAAGTATCTAAAACAGTGATTCTCTATGCTATCCTTGAGGCACACCTAACCAGTAGGGGTGTGAATTGTGTGATCGATCGTCTTAACGATCGATTTTGGCTGGGGGGGGGAGGGAAATCTGATCATCGTGGTTTTTATTTTTAAAAAATCGTTAAAAATCGTAAATCGGGGGAGGGCGGGAAAACCGGCACACCAAAAAAACCCTAAAACCCACCCCGAACCTTTAAAACAAATCCCCCACCCTCCCGAACCCCCCCAAAATGTTTTAAATTACCTGGGGTCCAGTGGGGATCTCCCGGCGCGATCTCCCTCTCTCTCTGGCCACGGCTGCGTTGAGAAATGGCGCCGGTGGCCCTTTGCCCTTATCATGTGACAGGGCAAAGGTAGCGCCGGCGCCATTTTGGTTCCTGGCTCCCAACGTCTCGCGTGCAGGAGATCGCCCCCGAACCCCCGCTGGACCCCCAGGGACTTTTGGCCAGCTTGGGAGGGCCTCCTGACCCCCACAAGACTTGCCAAAAGTCCAGCGGGGGTCCGGGAGCGACCTCCTGCACGCGGGCCGTATTGCCAATCTTCAAAATGGCGCCGGCGCTACCTTTGCCCTCACTATGTCATACGGGCGACCGTGACGTCGGGAGCCAGGAACCAAAATGGCGCCAGCGCTACCTTTGCCCTGTCTCATGATAAGGGCAAAGGGCCACCAGCGCCATTTCTCAACGCAGCCGTGGCCAGAGAGAGAGGGAGATCGCGCTGGGAGACCCCCACTGGACCCCAGGTAATTTAAAACATTTTGGGGGGGTTCGGGAGGGTGGGGGATTTGTTTTAAAGTTTCGGGGTGGGTTTTAGGGTTTTTTTGGTGTGCCGGTTTGCCCGCGCCCTATTTAACAAATTTGTATTGTATTGTGCACTCAAACGATTTTGGACTATTTTAAAATTATCTGACGATAATTTTAATCGTTCAAAAACGATTCACATCCCTACTAACCAGGTCTGGTTTTCTGGAGAGCCACAATAAGGTCAGTTTTCAAAGGGTTTAGACCCCTAAATTGGCTCTTTTGAAAATGTACTACGGTTGAGTTCCTTATTTTAGGATGCTAAAATGCAGGTGGCTACAAAGGCAGAGTTAGGGCAGGGAAACATAGTTAGGAGCTTAGTACTGATTTTCAGCACTAGGGACTAAATTTAGGGTTTCAATCTAGGCAAATGAATAAAAGGCCTAAATTTCGAAACCTAAGTTTTAGGCTCCTGAGGCCCAATATTCAACTGCTATTTCACTGCACAAGTTAGCCGATAAACTTATCCAGTTAACCAAGCAGAGATATTCAGTGATGTGGTTGTGCCACTGAATCTACTTGGTCTATTTATTTATTTATTTATTTAGAGTTTTATTCTATACCGATATTCGTTTTCACATCATATCGGTTTACACAGAACAGATTAACAAAGTAAGAGAAATACATTGAACCGGTAGATCTTAAAAGGGCAGAAAGAGTAAAAATGGTAACCACAATATAATATGTCAAACAGGTGTGGAATATTTACAATTATTTACAGTTTCCTAATAGGCAGGTAGCAAAAAGGTGCAGCAGGCATTGAGGGGGGATGAAGAAGGGGGGAGGTATTTGAGATAAAGAGCGCGGAGAGAGATGGGAGGGTGGAATTATGCGAAGACCTGCTTGAAGAGCCAGGTTTTTACCTTTTTTTTTTGACAGATACAAGGAACACCCCATTTTTAGGGGGAAAACTAAGTCAACCCAACTTGAGAAATTCAAAAGGCTACACTGGGGTCCCAAGGCACTGGAGGTTTACTGGCTGGTGTTGCAAAATGCTGTAGTCAAAGGGAGGAGAGAAATCAGAAACCCCCTTCACTTGTTGAAGATGTGCTGCAATAGTGCCAAGTTGAATTTTGATTGAAGAAGCACTAAGGCACTGTAGTTTCTCCCTGTTTGCTGTTGGTAAGTCTTGTGTAGAGCTTCCTCCAGGAGTTCAGAGTCTTGCCCGACCAGACCTTATAGCTAGCTGGATAAGTTTATCTGGATAATTGTAGAACAGTCAAATAGCAGTCCTTGACTTTTCCAGCTAACCATATTGGATAATGCTGAATATTGGCATTTTTCCAGCTAAGCTAGCCAGACAAATGGCTCTACCTTGGAATGCCCCATCCCACACCTAACTTACCCCATCATTCATCAAAAAAAGTTAATTACGCATGCATTATGAAAAAGGGGTGTGTTTATGAAAATCTGTAAGTTACCATACCATGTGGAAATTTACTGCTTTGCTTAAGTGTTATCACATGGTGCACTGTGAGAATCCCTATTTTTCAGGTCCAGTGTGAGTGCAAGAGTGAGAGAGAGAGCACCTCTGGGGAGGGCCTCACTGTGTACACCTATTTATATCTCTATAGGAGGGCCACCTGCTGGGTCAAGGTGAGGTGTTAGTGGTGGTTTAGGGTTTAGGGGCCTGCTTTGCATGTAGAGTGAGAGGTACGAACAGTACAGTACACCTTAGTGAAGATTTGATGTCTTTTGGAATGAGGAAAGTCTCTCAAAGATGAAATTTGTACTATGTTCTTTCACCCTAACTTGACTATGATCGCACGCCACAACATGGCCCCTAATTTAACTAAAACCCACCCAAACTCCTCCCCCAATCCCACCCACCTCAAAAATTTGCATTTACGCCATATGATACTATGCCATAATGCATTTTGATGCATGATTCTATTAGCCAGCTAAGTTTTTAGCGAGATAAAAGTTAGATGGCTAAGTGATAGCCGTTGACTGTGACCAGATACTAAAATTGTGCCACTTAGCAGGCTAATATCTGGCCCCTAAATTCATAAGAATTTTCAGCTGAAAATAGGTTCTTAACTTAGTGTAATCCCAATTCAGGTTATCTGCTGAATCCTGCTGGGGCCATAAAAATCCCCATGGCTATTTAAAAAAAAAAAAATCTCCAGGCTAAGTTCCAATTGTACAGTCACTATTCCTTTTGCCCCAGTGTGTGGTTATTGATCTTTGAGAAGAAGGATATCCTTCAAGCCCCAGGGCATAGATGAAATCTCTTCCCTGTATGAAAGAACAGGCTAGACTCACTAGTGGGGTGTTAAAAACATAAGGACATAAGAAATTGCCATGCTGGGTCAGACCAAGGGTCCATCAAGCCCAGCATCCTGTTTCCAACAGAGGCCAAAACCAGGCCACAAGAACCTGGCAATTACCCAAACACTAAGAAGATCCCATGCTACTGATGCAATTAATAGCAGTGGCTATTCCCTAAGTAAAATTGATTAATAGCCATTAATGGACTTCTCCTCCAAGAACTTATCCAAACCTTTTTTGAACCCAGCTACACCAACTGCACTAACCACATCCTCTGGCAACAAATTCCAGAGCTTTATTGTGCGTTGAGTGAAAAAGAATTTTCTCCGATTAGTCTTAAATGTGTTACTTGCTAACTTCATGGAATGCCCCCTAGTCCTTCTATTATTTGAAAGTGTAAATAACCGAGTCACATCTACTCGTTCAAGACCTTTCATGATCTTAAAGATCTCTATCATATCCCCCCTCAGCCGTCTCTTCTCCAAGCTGAACAGCCCTAACCTCTTCAGCCTTTCCTCATAGGGGAGCTGTTCCATCCCCTTTATCATTTAGGTTGCCCTTCTCTGTACCTTCTCCATCGCAACTATATCTTTTTTGAGATGCGGCGACCAGAATTGTACGATACAGAGGTTCAGTTTCACACTGAGCTTACTTTTAACTGCTGTAAAAGAGGCATTCCCAGGGGCATGACTTGGTCTTCTGAGAACTTGAAGTACTTGAAGGTTTAAATAAATATGTGCATAAAGTCACCCTCATTTTGAATGCCATAACACGGGTGTGTACTTTTTTATCTGTATAACTATCTGATCTTTAAACACAAACCTTGTGGGAGCTTTCTGCATAAAGATCAAGTTGGTTTGTGCGGATTAAAAATAACATATTTTGTCTCTGAGGCGACCTGTTGAAAGTTTAATCCAAAAATGTTTTCAAACATTGCAAGGATGCAGTATTCTAAGAATTGCACATTTTTTCTGCGAGGACAAGCAGGATGGTAGCCCTCACATATGGGTGACATAATTATAAGGAGCCCAATGCGGAAAACTTATGTCAAAGTTTCGAGAACTTTGACTAGGCACACTGAGCATGCCCAGCATGCCCTATATCACATGACCTCGAGGGGTCTGTCTCCAGTCTTTCTTTTTCTACAGAGCTGTAACCTTCACAGTGTGAGTGAGCTCACTTTGGCTGTTTTTTTGTCCTAGTGGAAAACTTTGTATTTTTTTCGCAGGGTTTTCTTCATTGTTCCATTGTTGGGTCCCTCTTGATGCCCTCCCATAATGTCTCCTAGTCAGGCTTTATGGCAATTTGGGTAAGTTTCCTTTCATGGTCGATTCCACTTGACGGCAGTTCATCGGTACTTGCTGGCTATCACCATCCCACCGCCATTGTCTTCAGTTTGTGCTACTATATTTTTGTCTGACATGGCCATATCCAGTTTTTGGTGATGCCATTGGTGCCAGAGGACCATGTCCATCACGGAGCCACATGAGATATGTGTCCTCTGCCTGGGGGCATTGCATGATGTCCGAGGTTGCCGCTTATGTGCCCAGATGATCCCGAAGGGACGTCGGCTTTTGACTCAACAAGATGGAGCAGATCTTTGGATCTAAGAAATCCAAGCCATTGGCAACCACATCAGCAGCATCAGCATCAAAGGACCAAGGAGCCACACCAAAGGACACCAAGCCATTGACATCAATGAGACTGTCAGTTCTATCGATGTTGTTGGCGGACAGGGACACCAGAGACCGACCATTGTCGATCTCTTCCAGGTTGAGGATGTCGAGTTCTTCATCATTGGTGTCAGCAACAGGGAAGGACCAGGCCGAGCACCAAGGGAAGCCAAAGAAGCATCGGCACCAGTCCCTGTTGATACATAGTGCCGGGCATGGGGATGCACCAGCTTTTGCTACGATGCTCCCAAAGCGACCCCTGGCAAGGAGTGCCAATCCTCCATTGGTGCCGGGGTCCACAATAGTCTTCACCAGTCCTGGTGCCAGTCATCAATCCACCTCAATGGTCTGAAGAGGATCTGGTCACCCCTCCTTTCTCCCAATCAGTGTTGGCATCAGCAATATTTGAGGAGGAGCTGGAGCACCAAGTCCAGCTAGCGGTGGACCGGGCACTGCAGGACTTCGGTCCTGTGGCACCAATGGCACTGGACCCATTGCCGCCCATCTTCATACCACTTATGGAGCTCAGTGTGCTCATTGGTGTGTTACAGACCCAGCTGGCATTGGTTTTCGGGACTGCATTGGTGCCCTGTTTGTGTCCCCCTACAATAGGAAGTTCTATTGGTGCCCTGTTTTTGTCCCCCTACAATTGGAAGCTCTAATCCCTGTACAGGTCAGATGGCAAACCAGCCTCAGACGCCCTTGCCATCACTGGGACAAAGGTCTTCTGTATGTGTTTCCTCCGATTCCCTTAATGGCGAAGCCTCCCTTGAAGCTTCATGAGGACAGGGGGACTATGATCCTCATAGCCCCTCACTGGCTGAGACAGCTTTGGTTTCCACTCCTATGGGAGTTGTCCATCCGGAGATCGATCAATCTGGGGACTTCCCCCAGATCTCATCATGCAAGATCAGGGCAGGCTGCAGCATTCCAACCTCCAGGTCCTGTCACTCACAGCCTGGATTTTGAGAGGTTAATCCTGCAGCCATTTGATCTTTCAGAGGATATGTCTTGGGTCCTGGTAGCTTATTTATTTGTTTTAAAACATTTCTTACCTGCCCTTCCTACGTTCAGGGTGGGGTACAACAAAACATCCATCAAGCCTTCTGCTAGAAAGTCCTATGGTCGGAAGTGGAGGAGGTTTTCTATGTGATGTGAGCAGAAGGCCCTAGATTCGTTTTCCTGCCCCACATAAAAACTGCTTGACTACCTTCTACACCTATCAGAAGCTGGCTTAAGACCAACTCCATTAAGAGTTCATCTTAATGCAATTGGCACATAACTCCAAGGTATAGATGGTACACCCACCTCTGTACATCCTATAGTTGTACGTTTCATGTTGGCCCTGCTTCAACTGAAGCCTTCCCTAAGACCTCCTGTTGTGTCTTGGGACCTCTACATGGTGTTAGCTCAGCTGATAAAAGCTCCTTTTGTGCCACTACACACCTGTGACCTGAATTATCTAATCTGGAAATACATATTTTTAGTGGCTGTCACTTCAGTACACAGGATCAGCAAGCTCCAGGCCTTAGTGACTTATCCAACTTACACTAAGCTTTATCATGACAGGGTGGGCTTGCGCATGCACCCTAAGTTCCTGCCTATGGTGATGATGGAATTCCATATTAACCAGTCAATTGTCCTGCCAACATTCTTTCCCAGGCCCCAGTTGCACCAAGGCGAACGAGCACTGTACAGTTTGGACTGCAAGCGAGTCTTAGCCTTCTGTCTGGAATGGACAGAAGCTCATAGGGAGTCCACCCAACCTTTTATTTCTTTTGATAAGAATAGGTTGGGCGTTGCTGTAGGCAAACAGACACTATCCAATTGGCTAACAGATTGCATCTCCTTCTGTTATGCCCAAGTGGGACTGCATCTTGGGGGTCATGTCAAGGCTTATTCTGTCAGAGCCATGACAGCATTAGTGGCCCACTTGTGAGCATTTCCCATGAAGGAAATCTGTAAGGCTGCAGTGTGGAGTTCTTTCCACATATTTACATCTCACTATTGTCTGGATAAGGATAGCCAACACGACAGTAGGTTCAGCTAGTCTGTCCTTCAGAACCTGTTTGAGGTGTAGAACCCAACTCTCCCCACATAGGGCCCATTGTTTGGGTTCAGGCTGTCTCCCACTCTGTTACCAATAGCACAGTTGTTGTTGTGCCCGTTGGCACCTGGTTGGATGACTGATGGTCCCCTTTTGTATTCGGGAGCAACCTGTAGCTAGAGATTCACTCATATGTGAGGCTATCATCCTTCCTATCCTCGGAGAAAGCAGAGTTGCTTACCTGTTAACAGGTGATCTTCAAGGACAGCAAAATATTAGTCCTCACAAACTTATCTGCCACCCCATGGAGTTGGGTTTCTCCTACTTTTATTTTAATTACTTCTATGTTACAAGACTGGAGAGGGACCTCGCGTGGTCGCCCGGTATAGGGCATGTTCAGTGTGCCCAGTCAAAATTCTAGAAACTTTGACTTAAGTTTTCTGCATCGGGGCTCCACCTGTTCTTGGGACACAACTAGCCAGTCAGACTTTCAGCATATCCACAGTGAATATGCCTGAAATAGATTTAAATGCACTGCCTCCATGTATGCAAACTAGGGATGTGCAGAGGCAAAATAATTGTTTCAGTTTACTCGTTTGTTTCATAAGTCACCTTCCTTCACTCGTTTCTTAATTTTAAAAAATTGTGTTTATTGATATGATTTGTACTATTTGTTTTCCACTGAAGTCAATGGGGTAAGCAATCCTTAGGTCCCATTGACTTTGATGTAAAGAAAAAATGGACCAAGGCTGGGGCCCGGCCATTAGGCTAACTCTAGATATGAGGCCTAGAACTGATGCCGGCAACTGATCCAAGGCCAGGTTCATCGCTAATGCCTAGGCCTAGAGCCTGGCCCAACATTGGGACCTGGACAAGACCAGGTCCTGTCACTGGGTCCAGGCCAAGGTTGGGTCCCATCGCTGAGATCTGGTTCTAGGCCATACCCCAGCCCAAGACCTAGGCCCAAAGTTGGTGCATTGCCAAGACCTGGTCCTGTGGCCGAGGCCTGGGCCTGACATGAAACCCAGCCAAGGCTTAATCTTGTCACCAAAGCCTGGGCCTAGGCCCAGGCCTGATATCAGGGCCTGGCCAAGACCAGATCCTGTTGCTAAGACCGGGTCTTTGCCCAAGCCTCACATCATTCTCTTCCATCTAATGTCCTTATCAAATGGCACAGTCCACTGGAAGGGCAAACCTCAGTGACGTCACAGCAGTGCCTTCCTACTGGGCAGAAGATGCCATGTTGATGTCTGGCCATATATGAGTATATATACGGTATGCTAATAATAATTTAAAAAAGAAAGTTCAGGGGGGCGCTCACGAGCAGCGCACAAGATGGCCGCCCACTTCTAATGCTCTGAGCATCCTCGCTCCTTTTTTTGTTAAAATTGGCCGTTTCAGATCGTTTCTTTTGGCTGCGAGGAAGAGCCTTGCTTTCTAAGGATGGCTGCTGCTAAATCGGGTAAAATTGAGGCAGCCTTTGCTTCTGCGTCAGGCACAAAACGACAGAAACAAGATCCCCCGACGCCGGATAAGGTAACTGCGGCAAAAAACATGGCGTCAGCTGAGTTAGTCCTAACGGAGCTTAAACAACTTAAAGAAATGCTGCAACTTAACATCGAGACTACTACTGCGGTCCGCACGGATCTGCAAACCTTGTCAGCTCGAATGGATGGTTTTCAACTGCATTTGGATGATGCTGAAACTCAGGTTCCTTCTCTGCTCCTTACTACGGCATCAATCCCTGAACTCACTACAGCGATGACGCAGCTTCGGACTGAAGTAGAAGACTTGTCTAATCGCAATCGCCGTAATAATATACGGATCTTGGGAATCCCCGAAGGACTTGAAGGTAATGATCTCATGAAGTTCTTGGGAGATATGATACCTAGTTGCCTACAAATTACCTTTGAGCACCCATTGGAACTGGAACGCGCGCATCGCATTCCTTCCCGGCCCCTCAAGAATTCTAAGTACCCAAGACCTATCATTTTTAAGGTCTTACGGTACCCCCAAGTTTTACAAATTTTTGCCGCAGCTCGCAGCAAAACCCCGATTACATTTCAAGGTCATAATGTACTTTTTGTTCCAGACTTGGCTAAAACCACAGCGATTAGACGTAAAGCCTTATTGGGCCTGCGTTCTCGTCTACAGGCTCTGGGGGCCAGATATGGCTTATTGTACCCGGCGCAGATGAGGGTAACTTATAATAATCGCACCCAAATGTTTCAAGATCCTCGAGAACTGGAAGAATACCTGAATTCTTGCGACTCTTCAGCTGGCATGGTAACCTGAACATGATATTTTATTTAGCAGGTCTTTTTTCTGTCTGCCGGGCGTTAAGGGTATCTTATATGCCTAATTTTTTCTCATAGTTTTGGAACTGTATCTTGCATTTCGAAGCTATTACGCAGGGCCGGTGATGCCTTGTATCGGAGATATTTATATGGTTATTTTTCTTTTTTATTTTATGTACTCATGGAATGTCTGAGATTTTCTTGATGTCAGCCATCTTAACAGCTGCAAGTTCTTATTTTTCTATGACGCCAATTTTTTCTTTACTTATATGGCACCCATGGTACAGGAGCGAGGGATGTGGGCTATATTTTGGCCTGCCTTGAGGCTCTTTTTGTTTTTTACATATAGATAGTGTGCATTAACACTGTCTTCTTTAGCTATGAAACAATTCAGAGCAAGACCCTTATGGAAACCATTTATCTACTTGTGTTTACACTATATCTTTTTGTTCTTATTTCTCTCTCTTTTTTACTTTTTGACAAGTGCCAACCTTGATATTTTTTTTCCTGACTGCGCACTTTGGATTTATAGGAGGAGTGCTCAACATACAATGTGGGATTCGTCTATCTTTCTGGTATAATGGCGACTCATATCTCTTCTTTTAAAGTAGTTTCCTTAAATGTCAACGGCTTTTCTCATCCAATAAAGCGAAAAAAAATCCTCACCTATTTACATACTCTGAAAACGGACATTGCGCTGTTACAGGAGACCCATCTGTCTCATGCTGAGTCTCTTAAACTCAAACAACAATGGGTTGGACAGGTTTACTTTAGTGCAGCGGTACATAAGAAAAGAGGCACTGCTATTCTCATCAACAAGACCTTAACGTCCTCTGTCTCTGATCACCTGGCTGATCCGGATGGTAGATGGAACCTTCTCCGACTCTCTATTCATTCTGACCTGTTCACCATCCTTAATATTTATGCACCCAACAATGACAACCCAGGCTTTTTCCAGGAGGTGTTTATGAATCTGCTTAGTGTGGATTCCTCTACATGTATAATTGGAGGAGACTTCAACCAGCCCTTGGATCCCATCCTGGACAAGCAATCCCTGGCTCGACCCACAATCTCTCAATCCACTAGAACCTTACAGCATCTAACTTCTACGTATGGTCTTGTGGACCCTTGGAGGCTGATCAGTCCTACTGGAAAGGACTATACCTTCTTTTCATCACCTCACGCTTCGTACTCCAGAATAGACTTTTTTCTTATTAATAAATCCTTATTATCTCAAGTCCTGGACACAAAAATTCACCCCATATTGATTTCTGATCATGCGGCTATCTCCTTGACATGTAATCTGACGATCCCCAAACAAATACATAAGCAATGGCGCTTCAATGCAGCTTTACTGGAAGATCCTGAGTTCCTTCCGTTTCTGGAGCAAAAGATAACTGACTACTTCCGTAATAATTCTACAGGAGATGTTTCGACTTTCATTATCTGGGAGGCTTTTAAAGCCACGATTCGTGGGGACATCATTAGCTTCTCTATCAGACGAGCTAAGCTACAAAAAGCTGCTCTAACTTCTCTTCACCAACAAGTTGCATCCCTCGAACTGGATCATATCAAGTGTCCCTCTTCGATATCTCTCGCAGCTTTAGTTAAGGCCCGCTACCAGTACAATCGCCTTTTAAGCTCACAGGTACAATTACATGTCTCTCACTCAAAGGCACAATATTACGCTGGTAACAACAAATGCGGCCACTTATTATCTTCATATTTAAAGAAAAAGTCAGAAACCAAACGCATAACGACAATATTATCTCCGTCTAATACTACACTGACTAAGGACTCTGAAATCCTGCAGGCCTTTAGTGACTTTTACGCAAATTTATATCAATCTGAGGTCTCACCGTCGCCGGAGATGTTTCAAGATTTTTTTTCTCGCTTGCAACATCCAACTTTGACACGGCAGCAAATGGACATGTTGGACTCTCCTATTACCGTTGCTGAACTTACCTCTGCAATTAAGTCCCTGGCTCCACGTAAAGCACCCGGACCAGATGGCTTTACATCTGAATTTTATAGTTCCTTTCAACAGACGTTAATTCCCTATATACATGATTATTTTTCTTCTCTGCTTCTTAATGATGCTTCTGGTACGTCTTTTACACAAGCCTGTGTGGTGGTGCTCCCTAAGCCAGGTAGAGATGCGGCTAACATAGCTAACTATCGACCCATCTCCCTATTGAATACGGACTATAAACTTTTTACAAAAATATTGGCTACTAGACTATCCCGGGTTATGGGCTTCTTAGTAGATCCAGACCAATCTGGCTTCATTAAGGGTCGATTGATATCTAATAATACCCGGCTTTTTTTGCATATACAACAGGCTGTTTTTTCATCCTCTACTCCGACTGTGGCCATATCATTGGACGCGGAGAAGGCCTTCGACCGTGTGGAGTGGTCCTTCTTATTAGCTACGCTCCAATGGTATGGCATCGGTCCTCAATTTCTGTCTTGGATTAAACATTTGTATACTTCCCCTAAAGCATATCTGTATATTAATCAACAGATTTCCCCAACGTTCTCTCTCCATAGGGGAACGCGGCAAGGATGCCCCCTTTCGCCGCTTCTCTTTAACCTGGCTTTGGAACCCCTACTCTCGGCAATTAGGCAAACGGATCTTATTACAGGAGTATCTATTGGATCGAATGTTTTCAAACTTTCTGCTTATGCTGATGATGTTTTATTGTTTTTGCAGGATCCGGAGAGTTCACTCCCCCAACTTTTTGATTTAATTTCTGGCTACTCATCTCTCTCGGGATATAAAATTAATTGGCATAAAACTGAACTATTGCCACTAAATTACTCGGCATCGGTTTTATCCCTTACTCATCTTCCCGTTCAAAAGATGTCCACTTGCCTTAAATATCTGGGAGTTCTTTTTTATATGGATCCTTTGGAAACGATAGTTCATGGTGAATCCAATGTTCTGCGGTCTCTCAAGGATCTCATCCTCCGATGGTCTCCCCTCCATCTTACCTGGTGGGGTCGACTAGATACCATTAAAATGGTATTGGCGCCAAAAATTACATATACTATGAGTATGGTCCCGGTTTTTTTTTCTAAAGACTTTTATAAACAAGTTGATAGGATATTAATGAGGTTTTTGTGGAATAATAAAGTTCCCCGTATTGCTCTCTCTAAATTAAAAACAGCTAAGATACAAGGGGGAGTGAACTTCCCGTATTTTTACTCCTATCACATGGCTTTTATACTACAGCAAGGTTATTTTTATTTTGAATATGATCAGGAAGTGGTTGACCCCCCGCGTTGGTTACTTATTGAGCAACATTTAGTGGCACCTGCACCCCTCTGTTGCTTTCCAAGTATGAATATCACCTCTCCTCAGGCTGCTAATCACATTCTGCGGTCTTTGTATAAAGCATTTAATGACATTGATGTGAAACGTCTTAGCACCTTCCCGGAGTGGAAAACTTCCATTTTGGCTCCTTTATGGCGCAATCCATTTATTAAAATAGGAGACTGTTCACCATCTTGGTCCACTTGGCAAAGGTGTAACATTTGGTTAATCTCCTCCATTATACAAAATGGTACCTTGCTAACCTTCTCTCAATTGCAAGAGAGATTTGGTCTTCCGCACACTCAGTATTATGCTTGGCTACAATTAAAAGATGCGCTGCGAGGTTCCTCTATATGTTTCTCCCAGGTCGCCCGTGTTCCTTTTCTGTGGGATTTCTACCAAAATAATGGCGTGAAAGGTCACCTTGCTTCTCGATTATACAAACTTTTCAATCGCATATCTTCTACTGCTACACACACTTTGAGATCGACCTGGTCCTCGGATTTGGGCATAGAGATATCCTTGCCAATGTGGAACTATATTTGGTTAACTTCCTCTCGTATTTCTCTATCCTCTAGTTTGATGCAGACTTCCGTTTTTACCTTACACAGAGCTATCTGGACCCCTTGGAAATTACACAGGGCAGGCCTTTTAGAATCTCATCAATGTTGGACATGTTCGACCCCTAAAGCTACACTGTCACACATGCTCTATACCTGCCCCTTTGTCAAAAGATTTTGGCAACAGGTTTGGGATAAGGTTTCCTCCATTCTCCATTTACAGTCTTCTATATCTTACTCTATGGTCATCCTCAAGGGGGCGCACCCGGCACTATCCCTTTCAACCCCTCATCGGAAATTATTGGATTTTCTTCTAACAATTGGTCAGCATAATATTTTGTCTAATTGGAAGCATTCCGATATGTTATCGGAATCTTTATGGTGGAATACTGTCACTCTTTATACTAAATATGAACAGGCTATGGCTATTAAATTTGAACGGTTGGGCAAATGGTCCCAAGTTTGGAAGCCGCTTGACACCTACATAACTTCTCTGTAATATCCCCTATGTACAAGTTTAGGTAT
Organism: Rhinatrema bivittatum; assembly: GCF_901001135.1. NCBI lineage: Eukaryota > Metazoa > Chordata > Amphibia > Gymnophiona > Rhinatrematidae > Rhinatrema > Rhinatrema bivittatum. The sequence goes on along the minus strand of NC_042615.1, from coordinate 460,694,363 downwards.
CGCACCTTTTTCTCCTCCTTGATATGCATATTTGCTTATTTGCTGTGTCTTCTTCTCTCTCTTCTTTCTCTTTCTCTATCTCTTTTCTCTATCTCTTTTCTTTTCTTTTTAGTTTCTTTCTCTTTTTATTACTGTCTTCTTTTCTGTTTATCTATACAATGGTGACCTAACAGATGTTTTGTATCATATTTTTTCGTATGTTGTTATATTGTTCTGTTACGATGATTGTACTATGTGATCTCTCTGATCATATGTGAACATGTCACTATATTTCTCTTACCTATTAATAAAAAAAAAAAAGAATTAAACTAAAAAAAAAAAAAAGAAAGTTCATTCTGACCAAATTCGGCCATACATCAATATGGCGCCATCCATTCGGGAAGAAGGTAGATAAAACAGAGATTGTCATAATGTCATAGTGCCTCTTTATCACTCAATGGTGAGATGTCACATAGAATACTATGTGCAAGTCTCAAAAAAGATATAGTTGCACTGGAAAAGAACCAGAGAAAAGTGACCAAAATGATAAAGGAGATGGAATGGCTCCCATGTGAGGAAAGGCTAAAGAGGTTAGGGCTGTTCAGCTTGAAGAAAAGATAGCTGAGGGGGGATGTGATAGAGGTCTATAAAATCATGAGAGAACTAAAATAAGTAAATGTGAATTGGTTATTTAACCTTTCAGATAACAGAAGGACTAGGGGGCACTCTAAATTAGCAAGTAGCACATTTAAAACTAATTGGAGAAAATTCTTTTTTTCACTCTTTGCGCAATTAAGCTCTGGAATTTGTCGCTGGAGGGGATGTGGTTAGGGAAGTTAGAGTAGCTGGGTTTAAAAAAGATTTGGATAAGTTCCTAGAGAAGTCCATAAACTGCTATTAATTAATTAACATCTTTCCTCAATCAACAAGCCTTACTAGATCAATACGAATTCGGCTTTAGACCACAGTACAGCACCAAAATGTTACTAATATCCAGTACTGATATTATCCTCTGTGGATTCCACTCTGGAACTTCTTACATTGCTGTTTTTCTTGATCTTTCTGCAGCATATGACACCATCAATCACCATATTCTACTGACCCGCCTTTCTCATATAGGCATTTTAGGAACAGTATATAACTGGTTCAAATCATATCTGTCCAATTGATTTCAATAAATCTTCATCAAGTGCAACCATTCCATTCTTTTTGCACTAGAAACTGAAGTTCCACAAGGATCTGCCCTCTCAGCTGCATTATTCAAAATTTATCTTACCCCAATCTGTCAATTATTATCCACGCTTGGCTTAACTTACAGAATCTACGCAGACGATATACAATTCTTTTCCCCCCCCTAAACCTACTTGGTCAGACACCTGGTCAGACACACTAAAATTCCTCTCCCTATGTCTTTCAACAATCAAAAACTGGTTAGTGGTTAACTCACAATAAATTAAGTTTAAACCTCACAAAAACAGAAATACTTATATTAGGAAATCCCCAATTTGAGAACATTCCATCTTCTATTCAACATGGAAACTCCACAATTAACATAGACAGGTAAACAATCTAGGAATTATCTTTGATACAGGCCGATACAGGCCAAGCCGCCCATTTTACTTTCAGAAATTATTTCTCCGGGCACCAGGAAAGTGCAGAAAAGCAGTAAAAACTGCTTTTCTGTGCACCCTCCGACTTAATATCATGGCGATTTTAAGTCGGAGGTCCCGAAAGTTAAAAAAAGTTAAAAAAAAATTGAAATCGGCTCGCAGGTTGAAAACCGGACACTCAATTTTTCCGGCATCGGTTTCCGAACCCATGGCTTTCAGCGGGTTTGAGAACTGAGGCCGGCAAAATTGAGCGTCTGCTGTCAAACCCGCTGACAGCCGCCGCTCCTGTCCAAAAAGAGGTGCTAGGGATGCGCTAGTGTCCCTAGCACCTCTTTTTGCCGCAGGCCCTCATTTGAATACAGAATCGCGTGTACAGGAGAGTGGCCCATGCGCGAGCCGGGAGAGCGGGCATTCGCCCGCTCTCCCGTGACTTTTACTGTATTGGCCCAATACAAAGCTAAACCTAAATTTACACATCAAAACACTTCTTTAAAACTCTGTCCTCAAGATCAGATTACTAAAACATGTCAAGCCCCTTCTTGATCCTGCTCAATTTCGCACAGTGGCTCAATCGTTAATTCTTTCCTGTATTGATTACTGTAATTCTTTGTTTCTAGGCCTACCACAAATCACCACCCATCCATTACAATTATTACAAAACTCAGCAGTGCAGCTTCTGAGTCAATGTCAAATACTATGATCACACTTCTCCAGTCCTTCACAAACTTCACTGGCTTCCTGTTAAGCGGTGTGTGCAATATAAAACTTTAATGATTCTCCACACTCTCGTTTATAATAATAACACTTCCTGGCTCTCTGCTTCATTACATATTTACACCCCAAGCAGGAATCTTCGCTCTAAAAACAAACTATAACTCCAAGTCCCATACCAAAAACTATCAGATTAGTTTCCACCAGAGAACACGCATTTTCTATTGCCAGACCCATACTCTGGAACTCAATTCCATCCAAACTGTGATTAATCCATTTAAGAAAACCATCAAACAGTATCTCTTCCTTCAAGCATATCCCGACTTATGTAAGTCTTAACACATTGCTTAGTTTCACTCTTTATTTAATGCAGTATTTATCTTAAGTTTTTAGGATGAGATATTTTAGGTTAAATTAGGTTAAATATCCCTTTTATTAGGTGTGTTTATTGTTTTTACTATTTACTTTGTATTTATTTAAATGATATTTATGTATGTTACCCTGTAACCCGCCACAAACCTTGGAGGGGCAGGATATAAATACTTTTCAAATAAATAAATAAATAAATAATCGAGCTGACTTAGGGAATAGCCATTTCTAATACTGGCATTAGTAGCATGGGATGTAGTTGATTTTTGGGTACTTGCCAGGTATTTGTAACCTGGATTGGACACTGTTGGAAACAGGATGCTGGGCTTGATGGACCCACGGTCTGACCCAGTATGGCAAGTTCTTATGTTCTTATGGCACTATGGTGATGTCACTGAAGCGCATCCTTCCAGCAGATGGCATCATTTGAAGAGGACCTTAGATGGAAGAGGTCAAAATAAGGCCTGGTCACAGGCCATGGGCCTAGGCCTCAGCTGGACCCCAGCTTTGGGCCTAGGCCAAGTTTTAGACTCAGGCCTAGGCAACTGGATCCAGCCCAGGTAACAGGATCCAGTCTTGGCCATGCCTAGCATCAGTCCTCAGTCTGGGCCTGGGTATAGACCTTGGTGACAGTACCCAGCCTCAGCTGGGCCCCGGTGTCAGAATCGTAGCTGAGCCTGGTTCACAGGCCCGGGTTTTGGTGACAGGACCCAGACTTCGCTGAAGCATGGACCCACTAAAGGCCCATTTTGGTAATAGCATGTCCTATTTGCTAATAAGACACACTATTTCCCAAAAATGAAAAATATACAAATTTTTCATTTTCTGAAAAAATAATTTGGTTTGTTTGAAACACAAGAAAATGGGCTCTTTTGTCATATTTTCATTTTGTTTCAAATGAATGTACATCCCTAATGCAAATCTATGTCATGCACATTCATTGTGGATATCCTGTAAACCTGTCTGGTTAGGTGTGTCCAAGGACTGGGTTGAGAACCACTGCTCAAGAGAATACATTTAGGTCCTTAAGCTTCACCTTATAAGATTTATTATTCAGACTCAGGGCTATTTTGATTTTTGGGTTTTTTTCTCTTTATTAGTTTTCAAAGCTTACATTTCAAGAAACCTTAATACAAAAAAACTGTGAATAATTATACAGAAAAGTCAAACAAGGAAAATATAATAAAAAGAAAACAGGAAAAGTGTAATATTCACTTTAAACCTCATAAAGGGGAAATTTAATCAGGAAACAAACAAAGGAAAATTTCTACCGCAAGGTAATCCTTGAAAGAACCCTGTTTTATCTGTTAGGAACTGGAATCCAAAATAGACTGAGGTGGATTTCTATTTTGGAGAAAGCCTTCCAATTGTTCTGGTTCAAAAAAGACAAATCTAGCACCAGCAAATGTAATCAAACATCTACAAGGATATTTTAAAACAAAAGTTGCTCCAAGATCAATCACTCTTTGTTTTCTATCCAGAAAAAGCTTACGCCCAGGGCCATTTTGTTAACCCTCCCCAGGACTGGCTTTAGTCCATCTATATCCTTCTGGAGATGCAGCCTCTAGAAGTGGATGCAATACACTACTGAAAAGCTAATTGCTGGAATGTTACATGCATCATAGAGTGACACAATATACCATTTACAGACTTTGACACCAAATATTGGGCCTGATTTACTAAGGCTTTTCTCCCATTCTGTGTTTATCAGAAAAATGTTTTGTATATGAGAGGCCCATTTGAGCTAACTAAGGCCTGTAACTCTTGATCCTGCACAAAGTGCACCAGGTTTGTATATCATGCAGTAATCTTGTGATGATTTTCAAATTATTCTTATTCTTCAAATCAGATTTGCAATGTCAGCAACTGGTGTTCATCTGATGTGTTCAGATACCCACTGTGTTGAAGACGATGGGATCAATAGTCAGTGCTGTTTTCTCCAATAGGGCAAAAATTCAAGAATCAAAAGCAATGTGTAATTATTTTTTAAGTTTTAGAAATACATAATGTTTTTCAAGAGGGGGCTTAGATAGCCTAGACTTCAGAACAGTTTGTGAAAGTGGAGTATGTAGAAATTAATTACGAATTAACTGTATCTACAGCTCTCTGTATTCAGTTGTGTTGACTGTGAGAGAATGTTAACTGTATCGGTGTGAGGTAATCTCCCCAAAACAAAGTGTTATCCCAGGATTATCTGAAGGATGCTGTTAGCTTCATGAGGAGGACCTCCGTAAGTTATAAATAGAGCACAGAATGATGTGTTTACTGATTCTCTGTCTTTGGGGGGGGGGGGGGGTCATGCTAGGCTTGAATGATCGAGCGAGCGTCAACCAGTGGGAGTGGAGCGGAGGAGAGCCTGTCACTTTTACAAACTGGAAGAGAGGCTGGCCTCATCCTGTGAAGAAAGGAAGGAGCTGTGCTCTGGTTCACAGGAGAGGAAAGTGGCAAGCCAAGGACTGCAGGAAGGGCACAGCTCACCATTATGTTTGCTCAAGAAAGCTGTAATGAAAACCGGCACTGGAATGCCCCTCAGAACACTTTTTCTTGTATAGAATTATTTTTTTTTAATCTTTAACAGCATATTTATTTACAGTATTGCAAAAATGCAAGTTTCAACAGAATTACAGTATGTTTGATAATGTCATCGTTTACTGTTCAAGTTCTAGAATTAATGACCAAGTACTGTAGAAACATCAGTGGAGTTAGGATTTCATATATCGTGGCTTCTGTGCCACCAGAGGCTCACTTTACCATCTACATTGTTGGTCTCCAGAGGGCAAAAATCTCAATAGATTCAGGTTTTGATGAATGGCAACAGCTTGTTGGTCTGTCCCCTCATTTTAGGATTTACCTCTTTCACCTCCTTCATCTGGTACCTTAGTTGGAGTATTTAACGCCACTCTTGTATTAAATTCAAAACTGGCCAAGGAAAACTAATGGTTGTGAAGAATGCTAAGTCAGTGTCAGCATGTCAGAACTTGTCTACATCTGAAGAAGACAGAAAGAAAATCTTACCCTGCCTTGTCCTGCTTATATTGTTGATGAGGTAGATGTCTCAAGGATGTGCTAAAACCCAGAGGGGGGTCATAGTAATATGTTACAACAAGAGGCAGGGATGTGAACACAAACAGGAAGGAGCGTGCTGGAACAGCTATGTGACGTAACGCTTTACAGACGTATAGGCAGCTGACTCAAGAAGATATGATTCTGTCGAGCTGATGAAAAACTAGTTCAGAAAGAAACTAAGATATGCAAGGCCCTACTCCAAATGAACTTGTTCCCTTTTTGTGCCTATGGAAAAAAGCAAAACAAAAAAAGGTTATATTGACTAAGGCCTGTCAGGAATTATTCCCACTTGGGCCCAAATCCAAACTGAGCAGGAAATCTTAAAGATCATATGTTATTAGGAATTGTGATATCTCTTCTTTTTCACCTATTCATAAGCAAAAATGTGTATAAAGGGCCTAATTCAGCAGCTATTCGACTAACTTGCCTGGGATATTCAGCGGCGTGACTGCACCGCTGAATATACCTAGATAATTAATACTTCGCCAAATCAGTTTATCCAGCTAACTTTAAATTTGCTCAAAAGTAGATCTAACTTGCTCAGCTAATTTAGCTGAAGAAGTCTGAATATCACCACTAATCTAGCTAAGGTGGTTATTTTCTAAACCCTTATCACATGCGAAAAGGCAAATTAGGGGGCGTGGAGGAGTCGGGGCATGGAGGGACGGAGTCGGCAGTGTTTTCCCTGCCGGCAATAATGTTACTAACATCATTGGCAGTAGCGCGCTGAATAACTACACCTTTTATGGTCTCGCTATTCAGTGCGAAAGCCGGCAGCCGGCGCACCGCAGTGGTGCGAAGGCTGCGGGCTTTCGCAGGCCTGCCTCCCCTCCCTTCGCCCCCCGTTTTCGCAGGATTCACCATTCTGCGAAAGAATGGTAAATCCAGGCCTAATTTGGCTGGATAAGTAGGCACCCTCTGAAACGCCCCCATCCCACCCACCACTTGGCCAGACAACAATTTAGCTGGCCAAATATCAAGCCCATAAATTTTACATCCTGTCTGATTATGCTTCAGAATGGCCTTAAACTGCTCCAAACAGTAACCTGCACTCTAGAAGCAGAGTCATTTGAAACCCTTCATAACTTTCCTGCGCATAAAATTCATCAAAATTCCAGATTCCATCAATGATAAGAGATTCATTTTATTTGTCAACGGTGGCTCTTTTTTTTGTTAAAAGAACTTGCTATGTAAAATGGAATAGATAGCAGCTTTCAGCGTTTCATGTTTCTTTCATTTCATTAGCTGTGTATAAATACTGTTAAACACATACAATATTTGAAAAAAATGCAGTCTAATACTAGTAAAAATCATTTCTAGGTGGTCTGTCTGGACAGCTCTCAGTGTTTTCTTTGCATGTTTACATGCCTATGAGAATACGGTACATATGTACATTCTGACACATTTTTAATAATACTGCAGTTCTAATCTATAAAAATCACAAAATGGTGCTCAACTAAATTTTATACTGGAAGAAAGTCATTCTGTGCACTGTGTTCATCTTTATGTACCAAAGCTGTATTCTAATAAAAGATAAAAGTTTGGATTTCCTAACTGGAGATGCTGATTCGTTGTGTTCAATTATTGTAACCTGATATTTTTTTTAAGTCCTGGATACATTCATATTTCAAGCATTTGTTTATCTGATCTGATGCTCATATACTGGGCACAGATAACAGGAGGTTGCTGAAGGGCTAGGGGTTTTTTGGGTGGGTGTTGGTCCTGATAATTTCCTTCTGCTCCATCAAACCCACCTCTATTCTCTATTACTGTGCCCTGAGCCTTCATCCACAACTGCTCAGGGTTTTCCCCATATGTATAATTCTCCCTTCCCCTCATCTAGTTCAGCTAAGGCGGTGACAGTTCTTGCCTGGGGGTTCTCTTTCCTAAAACTAGCATCCCTACACCTTGAGTCTGGCCACTAATCACTGTTGAGTGGTCCATCTGCAGCATCCAATGGGCCTGAAGAGTGGAAGCCAGAGGGCTTCGTTATCCTGCTTTTCCATGCCCTGTGCTCATTACATCTCCTTTCCCATCCAATTCGTTTCAGGCTATCACCTAGTCTTTCTTCTTTCCATATTTGTCCCTTAATCCCTGCCACATCTAAGTCAAATACTACAGGGATCTGCAGTGAAGGAGAAAACAGGATAGACAGACCCGCCCAGAGCAGACTGTCTTGCAGACTTTTAGAGGCCAATGCAATAAGGTGCGCTCAGCCTAGCGCACAGGTTTATGTGCGTTTTGGATGTATTAGACTAGCACCCGACGCAATAAGGAGATTAGCGCATCCGAGACACATGCCCAAATAACTGCATAGCGGATAACGCTCATCACATGTAAATTCTATATAGATAAGACTATTAGCTATTATTCCCTGATTCATGCAATCACTTGGCACCCAACAGGCACTTTTTAACGCGGCAAATTTAACTCCAGCCCCGGAGCTGATGTTTAATCAATCCGTGCGTCAAGGGCTCAGGAGAAATTTAAAAAATAGTGTCCTATGTGGTTCCCAACGTTAGTCTTAAGCATTCACTCCTTGCAGTGTTTAAGAATAAAGGTATAATGTAATGACTTAATGGAACAGAAATTCTGGACGCATAATATATATGAACAATAGACATGCTCCAGGCCGATTTCACCCCTTGCTATTGTGCCTCTATTTTTGACATCCAGAAATTGATCTGAAGCGGGATAAAAAAGATACATTGGATGCACAGTCATGTCTCCTGGACGCCTGATGCATTTGGGCGCCATGGACGCATACGTTTTCCTACGCGTGTCCTATTTAATGTAACAGCTCATTAAAATATAGCATCGGGAGCCCAGGAGAGGTGGCTGTGTGCATGTTTGAGCACCTGTTTTAACGCACATCTTATTGCATCGGTCTGTTAGATGGGCCACTAGATATCCACTACCAGAGCAGTAGTTATCGTTTGCCACCTAAGTGTCGCATGAGCCGTTCCCAGTTCTGGTTAGATCAAGCAATTTCATCTGAGAATCAAACTCAGATCCACACTGCAGCACAGAGGACCAGCTCCTGTGCCATCAGGCTAAGATCATTTATGCTGGTGTCACTATCATACTGCAGTGGATTACAGGAAGTATTTTCAGATATTATGGCCCTATAGTCCAATGGTTTGTTCTGTGGGATGGTGACAATCTGTAAATACCACTTACAACTTAAAAATAATTAGGAGTTGATAAGTATAAAAGATTGTCCTCTATAACGTTTGAAACTGAGCAACTGGGGAGATGTGTAGAAAAATGGTCTACTTGTAGAATAGAAGAGCGATATAAGAGGTGGATAGTTCAGTGAGTATCAGGGAGAAGGCTTACGGTTTACATGAAAAGTCAGCATTAAAAAAGTAGTATGTAGATGGGGTCCTCTAGGTATCATGGCTGAGAAAAACTGTGGTGGGATATGTTTGTTAGCAATGCAGGGCATACCTAGGGCCCTATTTACTAATAATTTTTCCTATAGACACAAAATGGGAGAAAATCTCTAGTAAATAGGCCCTTAATTTGGTGCAATCACATTGGTAAAGCCTTGGCCTGCACACTTGAGGAAAGTGACCTATGGTCAATAAAAGTTCCAAAATTAAAATCAATAAAACCATGCCTTCAAGTAGTTACTAGGGCCAGCCAAAAGCAGGAATACATCAATTCTGGGTAGTAGGCAGAGTTAAAATTCAGTCCAAAGGTATCTTTGTACCTTTGGGAATTCTATTCCACACTGTCCTCTTATGGTCTCCTTAAAACCAGAAAGATATTAAGGAGATAGAGAACCTAAAGCACAGGCAACATTGTTGAGTAAAAGCCCCATACAATGGGGTCAGCCCCATGGCTCAGGCCATTGTACACAACCTTTCCACCCAAAAACCACTGTATTCCAGTGTACCGTAATGTGTGTCCACAAATGCAAATAACTGGTACAACCAGTAACCAAACAGTAACCAAACAGCTCCAAACAGTAACCTGCACTCTAGAAGCAGAGTCATTTGAAACCCTTCATAACTTTCCTGTGCATAAAATTCATCAAAATTCCAGATTCCATCAATGATAAGAGATTCATTGTATTTGTCAACGGTGGCTCTTTTTTTTGTTAAAAGAACTTGCTATGTAAAATATCTTATATTAGTTTCAAATTTACTGGTTGTACCAGTTATTTGCATTTCAGGCCATTGTACTACATTCTGCAATGTGGGAGATTTGGCTTCAGAGCCTTTGCCAGTCAGGGGTCAATCAGACCTGAGAAGAGCACCACGGAGCTGGTGCAATCTGGTTCAGGGAGGAAGGGGAGATGACCGCTGCTACTGTGGCAGTTACTGCCAGCCAACAAGAGGCTCCCAGAGGAGGAGGTGCACCTCCAATAAGGCCAATAAGGCTTCCTGCAGCCGCCCAGGTCATGCAGTCTGGGAAGGAGAGGGTTAAAGGTGGAAGGATAAGGCCAAAATAGATCTGGTAAAAGCTATTTGGAAGTATTGGCAATACTTGAGTGGTGCAGCCTGGTGGACCTGAAATTCTTTAAGTTTCCAAAGAGGATTTATGGAGCGCTTTGAAATTCATTTTGGAAGAAGAATTTTAAAGTTATTTAAATGAGAAAGTTGAAACAGATCCAGCAATCTGCTAATTCTATTCGGATGCCAGTTGGTTGGTTCCAATCTAGCTGTGCAGTCTGTGTCTGTGACAGTAATGTGCCAGTGTCAGGTTCTGGGCACCTGGAAGTTATGATTTGCAGAGGATTGAATTCATGGAAGTCCAATTTCATTAGCAAGTTTAACCAGTGCACTTCAGGTACATACCTAAAGATCTGCAAGCAATCAGGGAAATCCCTCGAAAAATGTCCAGTGCACAACTTACACCAAGGAAAACCGAAGCTGGTATCTGAAAAATCCTACAAGTCTTCAGGAGCTTTCACATCTGCTCAGTAGACACTCTTCTCCAGAGCCAGCCCAGCGAATCAGTGTCAGGACCTGGGTTCAGTTTCTGGCTCAGGGCTTTGGTTTACCGGCTCATCGGGAGGGGGGCGATGTAATAAGTCACACTGATCCTACTGCATGTTTTTATTCATGTTTTAGCCCAGTCTTACCTGGGTATGCAATAAGGTTTTTAGCGCTTAAAAAAAACACCATTAAAAAACCCACAGTATGATTAGGATGGCTCATGCTAATTGAAGGGTAATAAACCTTATTAGCTATCACTCTGCAATGCAAGGAGGCATGCTAGTGGGGAGGCTGTCTAGCATGCCTCCTTTTACCTTAGGAAATGTAACATATGGTCAGAAGCAGTAAGAGGAGTCCACTGAACCCCACTCAAGTAGGTCAGGTGGATCGGCATGGCAAGTCCTCCCTCCCCTCCCAAGAATGCCAGTTTATCTCACTTTTGAAGGAAGGCAGGTCTGGGTAGGGTCGGATCCAGGTCCGGGTCAGATCCAGTCCAATAGGTCCTTCTTTCCCTCTCAGCCTCCTCCCACTCACTTAAAATAAATCTGGCCCAGCAGAACTCCCTCCCCTCCAAATCCAACCCCCACCTGGGAACCCCAGCTGGATAAGACCTCACCTCCTTCAGCAGATCTGTTCCCTTACTGCCAGCTGATTGGTCCTTCCACTATCACATGTTAGTGAAAAGACGGACAGCCACCTGAAAGGGGATTGGTGCTTTCACTGACAAGTGTCAGTGGAAGCACCAATCAGCACACAGTGATGATGTGACTAAATAAATATTAAGTGCCTAACACAATCACAGTGGGAGGTTGACCGCCTCTTCATCCCCCCTTCCCATATAAAATATATAGCGAGATGACAAGTTGACAGCCCCATCTTCAGTCCTCCAGTCCATCCTCCCAAAATAGAAAATAAAGTTGATCTTTCCTCCTGCCTGCAGTCTGAATAAAAATGTAGCAGGCCAAGAGGTTCCCTGTTTTCTTTGCTCCCTTCCTCAACTTGGAAAAAAGGATCCTCTCATTCCCACCCCTCCAGAAGCCCCCAAAAGCACTGCAGCAGCTTACCTAGCCAATTGGTAAGGAGAACACAGACTAGTATCTACCAGGTTGGCATCTACCGTTGTTCTGACAATGCTAGCCTCTGGACCAGTTTAAGACTATAGCATAGTGCTTCCCAACCCTTGTCCTGGAGCACATCTAACAAGTTGGGTTTTTTAGGATTGGCACAATGAATATGCATGAGATAGATATGCATACCCTGGGTCTCCAATGTTTGCAAATCTATCTGATGCCTGTTCATTATGGATATCCCAAAAACCTGACTGGTTAGGTGTGCCTCCAGAAGAGATTTGAGGAAACAGTGCTTTTGCAATCAATGCAACTGCATTGGGCTCCACCATTCCTGGAGTACCAAGTGGGCCAATTGAGAAGAGCGGTGAGATGTCAGTACTGTATCTCCCAATGCTCCTTGTGCCACTTCTGCCCAATGTCACTGCATTGCTACTACTTCTGCCCTGCAGGGCTTACAAAAATGTACTGCCCTGCAGCAGGATGCTGAAACTGTCCTTGCTCCATGAGAAGAGCTGAAGGGCATTGCAAATGGAGGAAGGAGATTTTCTATTTGTTTAGCAAAAAAGGGGGGAGGAGAATTCATTCTGTAGCCAAGTGAGGAATGTAATTAGAAAATCTTTTTCCCACAAAATGTATGTGTGGTGTGGTGTGTGTGTGTGTTGGAGGGGAGCAACCTCCAAATCTGGTGTTAAAGTGAACTAAGAAATTACCTAAACTGGGCCTGGCTAGCCAGCTAAATGTAGGAAGGTAAACTTGCGCAGCCTAATTCTAGCTGGCTAGGTTTTGACAGATTTTCAACTGAAAATCTAGCCAGCTACATTCAGCTGAAAATCGGATTTTACCTGGCTAAGTTAGGCAATTAGGATATTTTTGATTAGTGACCTATAAGACACAAATTGCTGTATTATCTCATATTTGGAATATCTATCCAACAATGCTTTGGGGGGAAAATGAGAAAGTGCCCACATGAAGGGTTATTTTCAAAGGGACTACTGCCGGTAACGTTCTGCTTTACCTGCTGAAATAGCCCTATAGATCAAGGGTGTCCAACATGTGCCTCTTTAATGTGCAAAAATGTGGCTCTTGCCCTCCTGTCTCCATGGCCACTGGGCAACACTGCAGAGGACAGGAGGGGGTGGGGAAGGAGCACAGAGCACAGAATAACAGAGCAGGGAAGAGCCAGTTAGCAATCTGCTCCAGTCCTTTCCATTCTGTCCACCTCCACCCTACCTGTTGCCGGGAGGAGAGTGTTTTTCTCTGTTCTGCTGTCCCGAGAGGAGAGGCTGGAGTGGACATTGCTCCGGGACCTAGCAGATTGCACCGTGCTCCAAAACTTGGAATCCAGCTGACAGCAGAAGGGAGAATAGAGTCACCTGGAACTCCAGTCAGATCACAATGATCTGTGCCAAAGGAAAAAGATTGAATGATGACAGGGTGTGAAAGGAGAATGAGGATGAATGCAGCTGATAAATGCTTGAGGACAAATATGAGAAGTAAATTTTGGTGAAATTAAGAAGTATGAATACTAGGAGGAGAAGGGAAGGGCAAGAAGGATGCATATTTCTAAGGGAAGTGAAGTGAAAAGGGGTTAATATTGGGAGAGGTGAGGAAGGGGAGAAATGCTGGGAGGAGATGAGGTGAATGTAATCTTCTCCCCATCTCCCTGAAATCAGCAAAGGAAATTGAACTATCTGGCACCTTATTCCTCCCCAAGATCTATGCTGCCACATGAGGGAACCAGGGCTAGAGTGGGTGGAATAGAGAGTGAGAAAGGGATAGCGTTGCATGTGAGCAATGTGGGAGGGAGAGTTGTATGTAAAATAGTGCCAGAAGAGTGGAGGGGGCAGAAGAAATCTTGGGATAGAGGTGGAAGGGGTTCAAGAGAACTAGGAGATAAACAGAAAGGGCATCGGGAAAGAGAGGAGTGCTAGGCAGAGGATATTGGTACCAGGCAGAAGGTATGGGGGGAGAGGGAGTATGTGGAAGGGAGTGAGGGTGGGGAAAGAGAGGGGTCAGGGGACACTGGGCAAAGAAGGGGATTTGGTGGGGGTAGAGTAAATTAGCACAAAGGGATACGGTGGAAGATGTTATGTTGGAGCTACTGAGCTGTCATTGTTCTTGCGTGTGGTGGAGGATACTACACTGGGGCTGCTGAGAGACAGGCAGATAGGGAACGGGTGGGGAAATTGAGAAAGGACTTGTGAGGATAAGTTGTGATTGAGAGAGAGACTGGTGGGAGGACATAGAGATTGGTAAGGACAGGATGGAACTGAAAGATTGTGGGGACAGGGTGGAAGGACTGAGAGAGAGAGAGAGAGAGAGAGAGACTAGTGGGAGAACTGAAACTGGAGAGCATGGTGGAAGGATTGAGTGAGACTGGTGGGAACAGGGTGGGGGGATTGAGAGATTGAGGCTGCTGGGAACAGGGTGAGATTGGTTTGAGAGAGACTTGTGGGAACAGGGATTGAGAGGGAGGGAATGATAAGAGGACAGAGAGAAATTATCAGGGGCAGGATGGGATTGAGAGGGAGAGACTGATGGCTACTCAAGGAGAAGGTGGGAGAAATGAGAGGGATTGGTAGGAACAGAATGGAATTAAGCGAGAGAGAGAGGGATCCTCTGTGGAGACAGAGTTTGGGATTCAGAGAGATAGTGGGAGAATTGAAACTGGTGAAGACAAGATGGGAGAATTGAGTTACTGGTTGGGATAGGTTGAAGGAACTGGGAGAAAGAGAATAAGACTAGTGGGACAGATTTGGAGGGTTGAGGGAGAGAAAGAAACTGCTGGGGCAAAGTGGGTGGATTGAGAGACTAATGGAAGCAGGGTAGGGAACAGAGAGAGACTAGCAGAGATGTGGTGGGAAGATTAAAAGAGACTGGTGAGGACAGGGTTGTGGGTTAGGGGAGAATGAGAGAAACTGGTGAGGACAGGGTGAGGATTAGGGGAGAGTAAGAGGGACTAGTGAGGACAGAGTGGGGGTTAGGGGAGAGTGAAAGACTGGTGAGGAAAAGGTGGGGGTTAGGGGAGAGTGAGAGAGACTGGTGAGGACAGAGTGAAGGTTAGAGGAGTGTGATAGACTGGTGAGGACAGGGTGGGGGTTAGAGGAGGGTGAGAAAGACTGGTGAGGAAAGGGTAGGGGTTAGGGGAAAGTGAAAGAGACTGGTGAGGATAGTGAAGGTTAGAGGAGGGGGATAGATTGGTGAGATCAGGATGAGGGTTAGAGGAAGGTGAGAGAGACTGGTGAGGAAAGTGTGGGGGTTAGAGGAGGGTGAGATAATGGGGATTGGAGGTGAGGGGAGAGTAGAGACATGAGGATTGAGGGTGGAAGAATAGGAACTGGGGGAATTGAAGGAGGAGTGGGGACTTGGGAATTGGAGGAAAAAGAATACGGACTTAGGGTTTGGGTGGGAGAATGGGAGGAGAGTAGGAACTTAAAGACTGGGGAGCCGATGTGTGCCCAGCCTAGCATACAGGTTTAGGCATGGATGGACATGCTAGACTATCACCCAATGCAATGAGATTAGCACGTCCAAAACGCGAGCTCAAACAAATGTGTAGCCGATAATGCCCATCACATGTAAATTCCATGTAGATGAGGCTATAAGCTATTACCCCTCCCCCCCGATGCAGAATTGCAAGGCACGCAACACACGCTTTTTAATGCGGCAAATTTTACTCCAGCCCTGGAGCTGGTGTTAAGTCAATCCGTGAATCAAGGGCTCATGAGAAATTAAAAAATATTATCCTCTGTGGTTCCTCCTACTTCAGTATCATTGTGACACTTAAATCTACTGCCTGGTGTTTAAAAATAAAGGTGTAATGTAATGTCTTAATGTAAAAAAAAAAAAAATTCTGGATGCACACTTTACACTTTACAATGTACAGTATTATATATGCTGTACATTGTATTATATATACTGTACATTGTTTTTATCATATTTTTATTATTATATATACTGTACATTGTAGTCATGTTATTATAGTTCCATGTAATTATATTTACTCAGTTATCCGACTGTTACTTGTAAGGGCCATGCCCAAAAGTTATTTGTTTGATGTAAACCGATGCGATGTGCGAACGGTCATCGGTATAGAAGAGACTTTAAATAAATAAATAAATAAATAAATAAATAAATAAAATAAACACGTGAAATTTACATGCACAATAGCATGGGGCGAAATCAGCCTGAAGCGGGATAAAACGACACGTGCCCATTGCATTTCTGGGCACCAGATGCATTTGAATGATAGGGATGCACAAGTGTTCCCTAGCGCGTCCTTTCTAACTCAGCACCTCATTTTAATACTGCATCGAGCACCCAGGGGATGCAGATGTGTGCGCATTAGGGAAACGGGCACTCAATGCAAGCGCCTGCTTTAACGCGTGTCTTATTGCATCGGCCCTTGAATGACGATTGAGGGGATGGTGGGAACTGGGTGATTAGGTGGGGGGAGTTAGTTGGGCTGGGAGACAGGTGTAAGAGAGGGGGAGCTAAAGGGTGGGAAGGAGTCAGGAGGTGTTGTTGAGGGGGGTTAGATAAGGACGAGAAAAGGTACAGGTAGCTAAGCCTGTATCGCAGTTACCCTTGTGTCTTCAGTTTAATTATCAAAATCTGGGGATGTGGGTGGGAAGGACCTATAGGTTCATGACCTGGATCTTTTAAGTACCTAGTAATGCCCCTGACCATGGGTTTCTGAGCATGGGCACAAGCAAAGCATTTACAGGTTCATTCATAAAAATGTGTTAGGCTGTTATCGCGGGTGTTAGGGTCCTCATGCCCACGACAATGCCATAATGCATGCGTTATTTATCGCATTGCGAGATGCAAATTCCAATTTTTAGTTTTTCATCAAACGGGAGGAGTTTCGGCAGGGTTTATGAAAATGAGGAGCATTAATGCTGTGTGCGATAGTGTAACGCACATTATCAATGCCGGAAATAACTAAACCTTTTTTTTCCTGGCATTAAGCTGTGCAATATGCCCAAAACAGAATTTGCAATAAATATTGTAAATTCTGATTTAGGCATTTTTGGGCAGGGAGTGGAGTAGAGTAAAATAAAGTAACGTAAAGAAGAGAGAGAGAGCAAGGCTCTGGGGTGGCATGCATATTTGTCATCTATTTATACCACTACAAGCCGTTAAGCCCGTTAAAATGGGCTACATTACATTTTGTTTTCAGTCCATTTTCTAACACAGCACCCTTCTACACTTTTTCTCCCTCTCTCCCCCTTCCCCTCGTTCACTCCTCCCCTTTCCTCCACTCAGTCTTACTCACCCTCTGTCTCCCAATGCCTTCTTCCGCTCACTCTCACCTCCCTCCCCTTCCCTCAGTCACTCCCCACCCTCTCTCAATCCCATCCCCTCCCCCTCAGCCCTCCTCTACTCCCTTTTTCTCTGCTCCACAACTTCTTACCCTTCCACTTACTCACATCCCTGTCTCTCACCTCTCCCTCATTCTCCCTCTCCCCTCACTCTTCCCCAGCCCCTACCTCCCTCCCACACACTCACCCACTCCTCCCTCACTCTCACTCAGTCCCTCCCTCCCCCTCCCTCCCTCTCACTCAGTCCCTCCCTCCCAGTCCCTCCCCCTCACTCAATCCCTCCCTCCCTCCCTCCCACTCAGTCCCTCCCTCCCCCTCCCTCCCTCTCACTCAGTCCCTCCCCCTCACTCAGTCACTCCCTCCCACTCCCTCTCTCCGTCCCTCCCACTCCCTCCCTCCCTCTCACTCAGTCCGTCCCTCCCTCCCTCTCTCTCCTCCCTCCCTCGCTACTGGCCGCCGCCGCCACCGCTGCCGCCGCCGCCCGCTGCCACCGCCGCCGCCCGCCGCCGCCCGCTGCCGCCACCGCTGCCGCCACCGCTGCCACCCGCCACCGCCATGTTTTTTTTTTCCTGACGCTGCCTAAGACCGACGTGCTCGCCCGCACATGCGCAGTAGAGCTGCTCTCTACTGCGCATTTGCGGCACGTCGGTCAACCTTCATTTATTAGGTTGATAGGAAGGTCATCTAGTAACTCGCCGTGAGGTTTTGGTGGT
Source organism: Rhinatrema bivittatum (assembly GCF_901001135.1). Taxonomy (NCBI): domain Eukaryota; kingdom Metazoa; phylum Chordata; class Amphibia; order Gymnophiona; family Rhinatrematidae; genus Rhinatrema; species Rhinatrema bivittatum. Next base: position 460,676,575 of record NC_042615.1, on the reverse strand, counting down.
GGGCTAGGGTTTGGGGCCAGTTTTACATGCACAGTCAGATGTACGAACAGCACAGTAGACATCAGTGAAGCTTTCATGTGATTTGGAGTGAGGAAAGATACACAAAGATGAGATTTCTACAATGTACTCTCACCCTAGCTGGATTCTACAATGTACTCTCACCCTAGCTGGATTTTATAAGATACGCGCGGCTGCCGATTTTGGGCAGCTGGCGTGCGCCAAGCCGCGCAGCCTGCCTCCGTTCCCTCCAAGGCCGCTCCGAAATCGGAGCGGCCTCGGAGGGAACTTCCTTTCGCCCTCCCTTCACCTTCCTTCCCTTCCCCTAACTAACCCACCCACCCCCCCCCTCACCTTTGTTCCTAGATTTACGCCTGCGAGAAGCAGACGTAAATCTACGGGCGCCAGCGGAGTGCTGGCGCGCCGTCCTCCGACCCGGGGGCTGGTCCGGAGGCCTGGACCACGCCCCCGAGCCAGCACCACGCCCCCCGGTCCCGCCCCCAAAACGCCGCATCCCGCCCCCGAAACGCAGCGTCATCGGGTTCCGCCCCCGACACGCCCCCTTCGACAAACCCCGGGACCTACGCGCGTCCCGGGGCTCTGCGCGCACCGGCGGCCTATGGAAAATAGGCGCGGCGGCGCACAAGGCCCTGCTCGCGTAAATCCGGGCGGATTTACGTGAGCAGGGCTTTTAAAATCCGCCCGTTAGAGAATAGCCACTGACATTAGCAATGGTAACATGGAATAGACTTAGTTTTTGGGTACTTGCCAGGTTCTTATGGCCTGGATTGGCCACTGTTGGAAACAGGATGCTGGGCTTGATGGACCCTTGGTCTGACCCAGTATGGCATTTTCTTATGTTCTTATGTTCTTATGATCAGAGCAAAGGTTAAACACTCAGACTATCTCCTGCGTGTGGCAGTTAGTACTCTTGGAATGTTGGTAAGAATTCCATTCCTGGAAGACCAGCCGGACTTCATGTCCGGCTGGACGGTGTAATGTGGGCACAGGCCCGCTCAGCGAGACGCGCGTGGCCGAGGGAAGAGGGGGGGGGGAGGGGGGGGGAGGTGGGGGAAGCGGCATGGAGGCGCGGGTAGGTCGGCAGGAAGAGGCGGACATGACGGGGGGGGGGGGAGAGGGGGGGATGGTAGTGGGAGCGTGTCATCAGGACGTGGGCGATAGGGATTGGTGCAGGCATGGGGGGGGGGTAACGTGGAAGGCAGGGATAGGTGGGGAGCCAAATTCAAACTGCTGTTAAGCAGTTGCTGGAACGCGGGTGTTATTCGGGCGGCTGGCGAGCGAGAGAGGGGTAGCAGGTTCGCGAGATCAGATTAAAAAATAAAAAATAAATATAATACCTTTGGTAGTGATTTCGGGATCGCAGGAGATTTGTGAATCAGACAGCAGCAGGTTTGATTGGTGCTGCCTTCACTATGGATAGCCGGAGACCGTATTGGGAGGAGGAGGTGCTTGACGGTGGAGTGGCGGCATTCCTGGAGTCCGAGGAGGCGGCATGGGTGCCGGGGGAAGAGGCAGCAGGCGATGGTGTGCTGATCCCGGAGTGGGTGAGCGACTTCGGCATTGCTGTGAGTGGAGGAGCACGATCGGTAGCTCGAGGGGCGGCTAGAGGGGGAGGAGGGATAGATGGGGAGGCGCCGTTGCAGCCAATTGAGAGGTCTGTGGATTGTGGTGTGGTTAGGGGGAGGGGTAGCAGAGCGGCGAGGCCCCGGTCTAAGGGGAAGAGTGGAAAGGCAGCGCAGAGGAGCTGCGAGCCTAGTATAGCTGCAGATATGACTGCTGCTGCTGTGGAGTGCTTTGCAGGTCCTGAGGGAAGTGCATTTGAGGGGGGTGCGGGGCCTAGGGGATCGATAACCAGCACTAGGTTTCGCGGTCGGGGGAGTAAGGGAGTGAGTTTTGGGAGGTTAAGTGGAGCAGAGGAGCGCAGGGCAAGGGGGGCCCGTGGCATGTTAGGGAGGGGCGCGGTTGAGAGAGATGAGATTGTGAGTACCACGTCGCTGGTTCAGGAACAGGCCCGGGGGATGCTGAGGGGGTTAAGCAGGCACAGCCTGGGTCAAAGACGAATTAGTAGATTGAGTGGGGGTTCACGACGGTACGGCAATGGAAGGGGGGGTATCGGGAGGGGAGGAGAGGGCCTAGGACTGGAGAGGTCCGTGAGCGGGGGGATTGGGAGCAGTTCTGGAGAGTTTGGGTGGTTGGGGGTGGAGAGAAATCGGGATATTGTGCCGGTTCCTGTTCCTTCTCCTGCCCCTGCTGTTTGTTCACAGGGGGATTGGGCTGAGGATGATGGTGAAATACCGGGCCCATCACAATGGGAAGCTTGGCGTAATGACGCGCCAGTAGCGGCGGACAGGGATCAGCAAGAGCAGTTATGCATGGAAGATGTGCTGCCAGTGGAGCCTGAGCAGTCTGGTGAGTTTCTTATTTTCCCTAGACAGGACAGAGGTGACGTCCCATGGGTTAGGGGGGTAGAAGAGAGTGCGGAGAGGAAGCAGGATGGCAGAGACGCAGGCGGCAGAGAGGTGTTGCCAAGTGCTAAGGTGGGGGGGGTGGATAGGAAACGGGGGTCTTTAAAGTCAGGGAAGGCGAAGAAAAAGAGAAGGAGGGGGCGCTCTAGCTCATCGGATTCGTCCTCATCATCGTCGTCCTCTTCATCATCCTCCGCTACCTCTTCGGATTCGGGAGCAGCGGTTCAGGGGGGAGCAGTTGGGGGGGCTGCAGTGCATGGTGCCCCGGCTTTGGTGGCATTTACTGAGCTGTGGGAGGAAGTTCCGCGTTCCATTCGCAGGCGAATTAGGCGTAGGCAGTTTATTGATATTTTCCAGTTATTAGAGGGCAGGCGTGGTAAGCGTAAGGATAAAAAAAAGAGGGATAAGAGAGATCGATTCTTAGGGGCGCGGAATAAGGTTGCCCGCAATATACATAATTGGACAAGGGCTTTTCTGCATCTAGCAAGTGTAGTGGGGAAGAAGGATCCAACACAGTATGGGGCTCTGTTATGTTATGCAGATGCAATACTAGCGGCCAGTAAGACTTACGAGGGTTGGTCCTGGCTTAATTATGATGAGCGTTTCCGGGATCGTATGGAAGAAAATAAGTTTATATCCTGGGGTACGCAGGATGTTGGACTCTGGTTGACTCAGATGGCCGCAAAGGCATCCTCAGGTGGTATGGGGCAGGGATTAGTGGCGGGGACTGGACCTGGGCGGTCCTTTCGGAGGGATTCGCCCAGCAGTAGCGCAGGAAAGGGGGGTGCGGGACGCAGCGATGTGTGCTGGAGATTTAATCGCTCCACATGTATTTTCCCGGATTGTAAGTTCCGGCACGCTTGTTCCAGGTGCGGAGCAGGTCACCCCGTGTCCAAGTGTCCTAAGAGACAAGGGGAAGGGCCTGCCTCAGCCCAGCTCGCAAAAGGCGCGAGTAGACCGGGTCTTTGATCACGCACCAACACCTATTAGAATAACCGCGATGCTGCCGTGGTTACGGTTGTACCCGCGTAAGGAGACGGCGGGGTTGTTAGATCAGAGTTTTCGTTATTGTTTCAAAATACCGTTTCAAGGAAAGGGGGAAGTTGGGGGTGGGGTCAATTGCCCGTCGGTTCGGCGTATGGTAGTGGTGGTGAAAGAAAAATTGTTGGGGGAAATTGAGCTATGCCGTATTGCCGGTCCCTTTAATGAGACTCCGTTACGAGACTTGGTTCTATCCCCTTTAGCAGTAATTCCAAAAAAGGATCCGGGCAAGTTCAGATTAATTCATAATTTGTCCTTCCCCGAAGGGCGGTCTGTGAATGATGGCATCCCGAGGGAATTATGCACGGTGCGATACGCATCTTTTGATTCTGCAGTGCGAATAGTTCAGCAGTGTGGCCCGGGGGCTTTGATGGCGAAGGCGGATATAGAAGCGGCATTTCGTTTGTTGCCGGTTCATCCGGATAGTTTTCACCTGTTAGGGTTCCGATTTCAGCAGCAGTTTTACTTCGATAAGTGTATGCCTATGGGTTGTTCTATAGCATGCTCTTATTTTGAGGCGTTCAGTACATTTGTGCACTGGGTTGTACAGAAGAGGTCGGGATCGCGACTAGTGGTGCATTATTTGGATGATTTTCTATTTGTTGGAAGGGCTGGTTCGGGTGATTGTCTCAGTTTGATGAATTGTTTTCAAGGGGTGGCCAATGACTTCGGGATTCCTCTTTCGGACAGTAAAACGGAAGGACCTAGTACTTCATTGGTATTTTTGGGAATTGAGCTGGATTCGGTGGCCATGGTATCGCGGTTACCGGGGCATAAAGTTCAACAGCTACGGGAAATGGTGCGTGTGGCAGTTGGTAGGCCTAAGTTGTCTTTGCGTGAATTGCAGTCTATTGTTGGTAGTTTAAATTTTGCCTGTCGGGTTATTCCTATGGGCAGAGTGTTCTTGCGCAGGTTATCACACGCTATGTCCGGTTTAAAGAAAACGCATCATCGTGTGCGAAATTCTCGTTTTTTGCGGGAAGATCTAAGACTTTGGGACAAATTTTTGGAGGATTTTAATAGGGAGGCGTTGTGGCAATCCAATCCGCGGTCAAATCATGATTTGGAGCTGTTCACCGACGCGGCGGGTTCGTTAGGTTTCGGGGCTTATTTTCGAGGGGCTTGGTGCGCGGCGGGTTGGCCGGAGGAATGGATAACATCTGGGGTTACCAAAATTATCGCTTTCTTGGAATTATTTCCAATAGTAGTGGCCGTGAATATCTGGGGTGCTCAGTTGGCGGGAAAGAGAGTGGTGTTCTGGAGTGATAATCAGGGGGTGGTTGAGATCATAAATAAGAGATCGGCGCGTTGCATTAGAGTGTCAGAGTTATTGTGCGAGCTGATGTTACGTTGTATGTCTTTAAATGTAACGGTCTGGGCTCGACACGTGCCTGGAGTTTCTAACAGTGTGGCTGACTCTCTTTCTCGTTTCAAGTGGGACTTGTTTCGAGAACTCGCCCCAGAAGCGGAGTCGTGCGGAACCCCGGTGCCGTCTTCCCTTTGGAGATTTGGTTCCCTGAGTCCTGGAAAATGCTGCGAGATTCATTAGCGCCTTCCACGTGGACAGGTTATGTGGGGGGTGCCCGACGAGTTTCAGCGTTCTTGTGTCCTTGGGCTGGGCGGGGGGTCCGATCTCGGATATGGCATTGGTACGTTTCATTGAGCGCGCTCGGGCGAGCGGGTGCTCGCAGGCTGCGGTAGGCCGTCAGCTGGCGGGGTTTTCCTTTTTTATGAAGGCGCATGGTTGGGGTTTTCCTTCGGGTCGTTTTATTGTTCGGCGTCTGTTGAGGGGTTGGTCGCGGACGACGCAGAGCAGAACTGATCAGCGTTTGCCCATTACACATGATATCTTGCTGCTGTTGTGGGAGGCGTTGTCTGCAGTGTGCTCTTCACCTTATGAGACACTATTGTCAGGGTGGCTTTTGTATTCGCGTTTTTTGGGGCCTTTAGAATTAGCGAACTGGTGGCGCGGGCAGCTACCAGTAGCGATCACCCAGGGATTTTGGCTCGGAATGTGGTAGTCACAAATAGGGCAGTATTGATAGTAATTTCGCGATCTAAGACGGATCAGAGGGGTCGTGGAGCCTCTGTGTTGTTGTCCGGGGTTCCAGGGTTGACGTCCTGCCCAGTTAGAAATGCAGCTGTGTACTGTCAAGTGCGGCCTGAGGGAGCAATGCAATTTCTAGTGCATGAGAACCTGAGGCCATTAACCAAGTATCAATTCGAGATGGTACTGCGCGCAGCATTGTATGCTGTCGGTTTGGATGGGCGCAGGTTTGGAACGCATTCGTTCCACATTGGGGCCGCTACCTCGGCGGCAACGGCGGGTGTGCCTGGAGGTGTCATACAAAGGATAGGCCGGTGGCGGTCTGGGGCCTATAGGAGTTATGTTCGCCCAGACACTGGGCATGATTGATCTCTGCTAACTCTAGTTTCTTTGCAGGTGCTGCGTCTGAGACCATGACGGTGTGGATTATTGGTCATTCGTTCACTTATTGGGGTCACAGACATGCCTGCGGCCGTCCTTACGGTCCTCATTTGGACTTACAATGGAGGGGGGTTCGGGTTATCTGGCTTGGCCGGAGGGGTATGCTGTGGGACGAACTTGTTCCTTGTGTTCAAAGGGAGCGAGAGCGTCGGGCAGCTCCTCGGGCCTTGGTAGTCCATTTGGGGGGTAACGACTGGGGTAAGATGTCGGGCAAGCACTTCATTAGCATTGTCCGTAAGGACCTAATGACTGTGTCTATTTTGCTGCCGACGACGATCTTATGCTGGTCTGATATTGTGGTAAGGCCTGCTGAATTGGATAGCGTTAGATGGAGACGATGTAGGTCCAAGGCAAACCAGCAAATTGGGGCTTGGTTGGAGCGATTGGGGGGGGCGTCATATTAAGTATGCATGGTCATGGGGTAAGGTAACGGGTCTGTTCCGCGATGACGGGGTTCACCTGTCATTTGTGGGATTGGACTTGTTCCTGAACTCCATTCAGGAGGTCTTGGAGGAGTTATTTCCTTTATAAAGCGAGGCCGCATCTTTGGGGGGTCACAGGACATGGTATGCCTGTGCCTGTGGCGGTTGGTCCGAGTCATAACTGTTCATTTATATTGGTTATGTATTTGGATTTTGATAAAAGCCGACGGTGGTTGACAACTGGGCTGTTGTCAGGGCTCGGCTCCTTGCCGGATGAGGCGGGGGCCGCTTTGGCCTAGACTCCTTGCAAGTTGGTGGCGGGAGTTCACCCGGGTTGACTCCTTGCAGGAGAGTGAGAGTGGCGGGAGTCGGAACCTGGCGTGTGGGGCCAAAGAGTGAGCCGAGTGGCTGGTTAAGCTATCCTGCCGGAAGGTGGCGGATAGTCTGGCGGGGGGATGGGCAATTTACCAAAGTCCTAGTTGTTGATGTTAATGTTATGATGTAAGCTCGGACCATTGGAAGATTAAAGCTGCGGCCTTGTTTTACCCACAATAAATGTCTTTGTGATTATTTGACTGTATGGGGTGGTTGCGAGCGAGTGTGGTCCTGCATGCCCATATTAAGAACCTCTCCCTCAAGTCCAAACCTTTCACCCCACCCCCATTGTTCCCCGTGAGCTGCAACTTCCTTCGCCCAATGCTGACAGCGTTTCAACAAGAATGTCTGCTTCGGGGACTAGAGAGAGTGTGCTGTAGGCATCTCACTTTCTCTTCAACTTAAGTGCTTGCTTTCCTTAAAAAAACCAAAAACTTCAAATAAGTGTCCCCTAGCAGTCATGAATATAAACTTTGGAGAGGGTTTTTGAATATAAATCAAGAACCATTTCAATTTCTTTAAAGACTGACATTTTTTAATCGTATTTCAAAAACAAAACATAAATATAAAAAGCATCCGAGATTTAAAATGTAAAATGTTGTATGAATTAAGTTAATGCACAGCCTAAGGGGTGGCAGATGCCTTTTCAGTGAATACCTGACAGCTGATATAGCAAGGTAAGGTATTTTTCACCCTATATTTTGTTTATGTTTATATATTATTATAAGGGTGTTTTTGAATAGAGGCAATCTGTGTTATTGCATATATTGAGAAATAAATCAAAGCAAATAAATAAATGAAAACAGCATTTGGATAACATTTCTTGAGAAGAAAATCTATGAGCCTCGCAGAATAGGTCCAGCAATAAATGAAATTTGCAAGTCTGAAGAGCAAGTTTAAATTCTGCCCATATCACAATATCACAGTGTTAATAATAGCTTATAGCAAAAGGGTTGATTATGAGAAAGGAAACCTGTACCAAAAAGGAAGAACAATATATAACAAAAGATAAACTTGACAAAGGAGGAATGTATTAGAATGAACAAGATTAAAAATAACAATGATATGATAATAAAATAAGCAGATATTAGAGGCGCTCTAGTCATTCTGAAGGGAGAACAATAGAAGAATGAATATATATCAGACAGACAACTATAAGAACCGATGAACTGATAGACAAAAGAAGATAGACAATAGTATAAAAGAAGCCTTAGAAAATAACAAAGAATTAATGAGAGAGGATTTCGCTCCCCCCTTCCCCATTTACCACCAGCACTCCACATCACCGTCTAGTCACCCCAGTGTTTCATCTCTTACCTAGAATGCACAAGGATTTGCAGACTCTGCTTGAGAGTTCAGCTATTTCCAGTGCAGAATCTATTTTTGAATTTTCATAGCTTTCTCTGAGGCTGGGTAACTAAGGAAAAGTTATGCAGAGTAGCAGCTTCAGCTGCAGTCGGCAGTTTAGGGGTGGAAATCAGCAGCTGTACTGCATTCATATCTTAGGCACAGGGCTGGTGCAAGTGTATTTGGTGCCCTAGATGAATCTTCAGCGTTTCTTCTTTCCCTCATCACTTTCAGCCTTTGTCCAACAATTCCTGGCATCATCCATCCTCCCCCTTGAGCACTATAGCAGGGTTGAAATAGGCCTGGAGCGTGTCTATTGTGCGTGTATATTATGCATCCAGGATTTGTTTTTTCAGCAAGTCATTGCATTATACCTTTATTCTTAAACACTGCAAGCAGTAGGGTTTTAAGAATACAGGTAGGAACCACACAGGGCACTATTTTTTACATTTCTCCTGAGCTCTTGACTCGCGTATTGATTTAACGCCAGCTCTGGGACTGAATGGAGAAATTACTTACCTGATAATTTTGTTTTCCTTAGTGTACACAGATGGACTCAGGACCAATGGGTTATGTGCTCACCTACTAGAAGGTGGAGACGGAATCAGGTTTCAAAGCTGACTTCACCTTAGATATACCCCTGCAGTGAACTCAGCCCTCCAGTATTCTCTTCAAAAGTCACTATGGACATACTATTGAAAAATTTGATTAAAACTTGATTAAAACTTGATTAAACTTGATTAAAAATAGATAACCGTAACTGTACTCAACCAAACATAAGTGCTGAATTCCAACAAGATTATAGATGCCCTGATCTAGGGATTGGGTGACTGCTTACCCGTAACCTCTTGGTATCAAGAATCACCTCATGGGCGATTCCCTAGCACCATTCTTGGGCAGCCGTGGGCGGGATGCTGAGTCCATCTGTCTACACTAAGGAAAACAAAACTATCAGGTAAGTAATTTCTCCATTTCCTAGCGTGTAGCCAGATGGACTCAGGACCAATCGGATGTACAAAAGCTACTCCCGCGGTCCGGTTAGCACTGTACTTGCAAAGGCTGTGTCCTCTTGAGCCCGAACATCCAGGCATTAGAACCTGGAGGTGTGCAAGGAAGACCACATCGCCACTCGGCAGATGTCAACTGAAGACAGTAGTTTAGCTTCCGCCCAGGATATTACCTGGGCCCTAATAGAATGAACTTTAACCTGAAAGGGTAATGGCTTCCCTGCCTCTACACAAGCTCCTGTGATCACCTCCTTGATCCAGCAAGCTAAGGTAGCTCGCAAAACTGCCTTGCCTTGCTTCCTTCCACTGTGAAGAACAAACATGCAGTCCATCTTGCACACCAGTTCCAAGATTTCCAGATACCACACTAAAAGCCTACTGACATTTAAATGGCGGAGGAGGCAATAGTCTTCCGTGTCCTTGAGTCCATCTAGGGATGGTAAGGAAATGGCCTGATTCAAGTGAAACTCCAAGACTACCTTAGGCAAGAAAGAAGGAATGGGTCGAAGATGTAGCGCTCCTGGAGTTATCCGGAGGAATGGTTCCCGACACAGACAATGCCTGTATTTCAGAGATGCAACGAGCCGAGCATATCGCCACCAAGAATATCGTCTTCAGTGTTAAGACACTTAAAGGTCTAGCTCAGAACCACGTCCCAGAACTTGAATCATTCTCGCTTTTATAATCATATCAAACAACTCCTAATTTTATCCTTGGTCTCACAATTCCAAATCATTAAATATTTGAGCATGCTACACCAATACCTCTTAATCCAGATGTAACCTCAGTTTTTGAAGTCTTCACTCCTATAGAAATAACCGCCTGTTCTTATTTACTTAACCCTATTCTGTAGACGTAAACTTTTCATGAAGACTGTAATCTGTAAGCACCTGTATTTATTATAAGAATTTGTATTTACTATTTATATTTATTATTTAGCTATTAACATTGTTCTGTTACCACTTGGTACTATTTCTCTCCTTTACCTCAAACTCTAAGTTCCTACTAAGTTAGCCATGTTATTTATACCCAATCGTTGGATGTAATTGTATATTTGTTTAATTGTTCAATCTGTTTGATGTAATTTTCTGTTCCTTGTTCTGTGTAAACCGAAGTGGTATGCACTAGTGCATGAACTCCGGTATATAAAAGCCTTTAAATAAAAATAAATAAGTAAGAGGCGAAGGGATAGACTGCGCAGCAGACAAAAGGAAGGACTTGCTAAAAAATCCAACCATAGATTAAGATTCCATAGGGGAACTGGCCACCGTAAGGGTGGCTGAAGGTGTTTAACCTCTTTTATGAAACGGGCCAAGTCCGGATGCGCTGACAGGTGGGTTCCATTCACCTTGCCTCTGAAACAGGAGACAGCCGCTACCTGGACCTTCAAGGAGTTAGGGGACAACCTTTTATTCAAGCCATCCTGTAAAAATTCCAGAACCATAGGGATTTTGGTCATCTGGGGGGGACAGCTCCACATTCCTCGCACCAGGCCTCAAATATTCTTCAGATCCACACATATAGTAAGGACGTAGAGAACGTCCGTGCACGGAGCAAGGTGAAAATTACTGCCGCCGAATATCCACACTTCATCAGGCAAGCCCTCTCAAGGGCTAGACCATAAGACAAAACTGAATCAGGTCCTCGTGAAGGATTGGACCTCGTTGGAGCAGGTCCCTGTGCATAGGAAGGCATAGAGGAGTCTCCAGCAAGAGCCTCCGCATGTCTACATACCATGGACATCTGGGACAATCTGGAGCCACTAGAAGAACTACTACACTGTGGCGCTCGATCTTGCGAATGATCCTGCCCAGCAGGGGCCACGAAGGGAAAGCGTACAGCAGGTCCTCCTCTGACCAGGCCTGAACCAGGGCGTCGATCCCCAGGGATCGCTGATCTCTTCTGCGACTGAAGAATCGGGAGACCTTTGCATTGTGAGATGAGGCCAGCAGGTTGATGGATGGTAGGCCCCAGCGATCTACCAGCAGCTGAAAGGCTTTGGCCGACAATGTCCATTCTTCTGGATCCAGACTCTCTCTGCATAGAAAGTCTGCTCTGATATTGTCTTTTCCTGTGATGTGGGAGGCTGAGATCATCCGTAGGTTCAATTCCACCCATTCCATAAGGGATCTATCTCCAAGGACACTTGCTGGCTCTTGGTTCCTCCCTAGCGGTTGAGGTAGGCTACTGTTGTTGCATTGTCCGACATCACATGGGCTGCCTGACCCTGAAGCCTGTGGCTGAACTGTAGATATGCTAATCTGACTGCCCAGGCTTCCAGGTAGTTTATGTTCCAGCGCGCCTCTTCCTTGGTCCATCACCCCTGGGTTGCCAGTTCCTGACAGTGAGCTCCCCACCTCCTGAGGCTTGTGTCCGTCATGAGAACTAGCCATGCCAGAAGGGACAGGCTTATACCCTTGCTCAGGTGGGCTTCCTGCAGCTACCACTGAAGCCGAGAACATACTTCCATCGGCAGGTGTAGGCGAATTGCATAGTCCTGGGACCGCGGATTCCAACGTGACAGCAGGGAGAGTTGGAGTGGGTGCATGTGTGCCCTCATCCATGGTACTACTTCCAGGGTTGATGCCATCAGACCAAAGACCTGAAGATAGCGCCACACCCTGGGGCGCATGGTGTTCGTCAACGGGCGCACTTAACACATCATCTTCCTTATCCTTGAGAGTGTACTGTTTTGGTGTCGAGCCATAGCCCCAGATACTCTAAGGACTGGGAGGGCTTGAGACTGCTCTTGTCCATGCTCATGACCCAACCAAGCTCCTGAAGCAGGGACATCACCCTGAGGGTCACCTGGAGGCTGTCCTCTAAAGACTTCACCCAGATCAACCAATCGTCCAAGTATGGGTGCACCAGGATTCCTTCTTTTCTCAGTGCTGCCACCACAACTACCATAATTTTGGAAAATGTTCTGGGGCAGTGGCCAAGCCGAAGGGCAGCACCTGGAACTGATAATGGCAGCCTAGCACTGCAAAGCAAAGGAAATGCTGGTGGTCTTGTCGTATTGGAATGTGGAGGTAGGCCTCTGAGAAGTCCAGGGAGGTTAAAAACTTCCCCTGTTGTATGGTCATTATGACGGAGCGTAGAGTTTCCATGCAGAAATGAATTACTAATAGATGATGGTTGATGCTCTTGAGGTATGATGAACTAGATGGAATAGCGCCCTGTATTTTCCTGGGGCACAGGCACTGGAATTATAGCCCTCAAATTGAGGAGCCTTGTCAAGGTAGATTCCACTGCCAGCTTCTTGTTCTGGGAGTGGCACAGAGACATCATGAACATGTCCCAAGGGATGCTGTAAAACTCCAGCACGTATCCTTCTCGAATGATATCCAGTACCCATTTGTCCGACGTGATCTCGACTCACCACTGGTAGAAGAGGGATAGTTGACACGCTATCTCCTTGTCCCGTGGATTGGTCAGCAAAATTTCATTGGGGAGTTCAGGCCAAACCTGAACCCAAACCAACCCCTCTCTTCAGTTGTCAACGCTGAAAGAACTAAGACCTTCCCGAGGACTGAGACATCTGAAATGATGAGTTCCTGTAGGGCCAAAACGGTGGGAGCCCTTGGACCAACCCCTCAAAGGTGAGGGGTGCTGTGACCTCCTTCTCTTATCTTTCGGTAGCTGAGGCACTGGAGATTCACCCTACTTACTGGCTAGCTTTTCCATTCCACTACCGAATAGAAGGGATCCCTTAAAGGACATCTTTTGTAAGGTTTGCCTTAGAGGTCGCATCCGCTGAACAATTTCGCAGCCATAGCTGTCTTCTGGTTGCCACCAATGAGGCCACTCCTCTGGCTGAGGTACGGACTAGATCAGAGCCCATGTCCGCTAAAAAGGTAGTGGCAGGCTCCATAGCCTCTCTTGAAGGTTCTCCAGAGTTATCTGCCTCTCTCAAGATAAGTAGGCACGAGTGTGCCACCAGGGCACAACAGAAACCAGGGCCAACAATTCATCTCTATGGAAAAACCGCAACAGGGTCCGATATGGATCCAAGCCTGAAGGGATTTCACCATCCTTCAATGAGTATACATCCCCTTCATCATCCGTGGTGTCTGAGTCCCTGGCTACCGGTGTCATTGGTCAGCCCCTGTCACATAGTAGGAGCAATGGATGGCCGGTGCCATCTTGTGCTCCTACCATGTGACAGGGGCTGACCAATGGCACCGGTAGCCCCTGTGACATAGTAGGTCAAAGGCTATCGGCGCCATTTTGAATACCGGCAGCCGAGGGTGTGCGTGCAGGAGATGGCTCCCAGACCCCCCGCTGGACCACCAGGGAGTTTTGGTAAGTCTTGGGGGGGGGGGTCAGCAGGGTAGAGGGTTTGTTTAAATTGGCTCCTTTAGACGGCCGAATAATTCGGCGAAGATTCATTGTATTCTTGGGGAAATAAATACTCTAGATCCACTTAGTTAGTGTCCAAAATAAAAGGCTTTACTGTTAAGCACTGATGGAGAATGTCACAAAACTCAAACTGCAACACCACAGAAATCTCTCTTCAATTCCTTTACAGCCTCTTCCCTCCATCTGTGCAGGACTCATTATATCAGGGCAAGGGAGACACCCACTCTTCTTGGATTAAGGTAAAGTGGAGCTCCCAGATGGGCAGGGTCTTTAGGATGGTCAAACCCCCTTCCAGGCGATAAAAACAGCAAAGTCTATGCACAGAGAGTAAATCCTCTCTTTCTCTCCCCAGGGTGGTGAACACCGGATGGATGTCCCCAGTGATGTTGTTTCCTTTACTCACGGTTGGCAGATCTTCAGGAACTCCTTGATCTTACACAGTCTCTTTAGTTCTCTCTCTGGATCCTTGATGGAAAGGGACCCTCTTTGAAACAAGCAGTTCTCTTTCTTCTAGCAGGAAGGAAGGGGCAGCCAAAAGCCTTCCTCCTGGATCTTCTAACAAAAGTGGTCTTCCCCAAAAAGAAACAGAAACTATCAGCAGAATCCCCTCCTCACAGCAGGTCACCACCACTTCAGGGGTGTATCTTCCCTATCCCTGGGCGGTTCACACGCAGGAATACCCAATCCCTATGTGCAAGACAGTGAGGCTCCGAAATAAAAGTCTCAAATGTCCCTAAACTTAGACTCAGAGGGAACTCAACCAGAGAGGTTGTGTACTGGAAGAGCAAATCCCTCCCGAGCCTGGTCAGGACCAACAGCCTGGGTTAGCCTGCCTTTTCTGACTGGGCCTGTAAAACAACAAAAGTTAATTCCTGACATCTCTGTACAATGTACTAACCTAAATGGACAGCCTCCCAAGCTATAGCAAGGGCTTGATTATATATTGTTTCAAGTGAGATGACCTTTCCAGACTTCGCAGAAGGAAGGGCCTGTATATGAATGGATCGTCCCTTCACTCTAACCTATTCTCTCTCTCTCTCTCTCTCTCTCTCTCTCTCTAGCTGAACAAAGGGCTCGACCAGGTCTTACTGATGACAAGAACAGAGCGTCCATCATACATAACAAAAACAAGAGCAGGCAAAGAGACATCCTGCCTCTTAAAAGGGTTAACTCAAAATTCACACTAACACAGTGGCACTGGGTTTTATAATCTGGTACTCGTATCATTTCAGTCTTCCACATAAGGAAGCTAAAACTCAATCATCTACAAGTTCAGTCCGCCCTACTATAATGGGATTAACCTCATAGTAGCAAACCTGGGAACTTCTGATTTCCACCCACACTGAGACTGTCGCAGATTAGCAGGGGGTGGTGGCAACAGCAGCATGTACACAAGCTTTCTTTCAGAAACACACTAAAACATTCACATGTTTACTCTCATACTCTTACACACACACACATTCCTCTCATTCTTTCCCCCCCCCCCAGACACACACACACACTCCTCTCATTCTCCCACACACACATACACACACATACTTCTCTCATTCTTCGTCCCCACACACACACCTACTCTCAATCACTCTTTTCCCTCTTCCACAAACATACACACATACACATTCACATACATACATGCCCACACACACTAACCTCTCTCCCTCTCACAACGATACCCATCCACATGTAATTCTCTTTCCTCACCTAGCACCCACCAGTGACAGACCCCACCACTCCTCCAGGCCCACGAGATGATAGATCTTCTCCATCCTTCTGCCACAGAGAGCCAAGACTCCTTCTTCCTACTTGGCAGATCTCTTACTTCCTGTAGCTGCGAGGCCCAGGCTCGCCTCCTGCTTTTTACTGCATGAGGCCCAGACTTCTTTTTCCTGCTGGATGGCCCGATGGAATTCCTCTTCTTCTCTTCCCTGCACAGGCCTAATGCTGCCTCTCTTTTTTGAATGCGGTAACCCGATTCACCTCCGCCTTCCTATCCATCCATGCAGCCCAGCTAACTTTTTCTTCCAGGGCCTGCTCCTGCCACCACACCCAGAGCTTTTTGGTGTTGGCCCAGAGACCCAGAAATTCTCTTGGAATTCCTGAGTCTCCGGGCCAAATCCGGAGAGTTCCGTGTGCTTAGAAGGAACACAGAAGGTTCTGTACCTGCACAAAACATGATTTGCGCTCTACCAGCTGAGACTTTATGGTGCACAGCAGAAGCAGAAAGCAAGGGCGATACTGACTGTTGCATTCCTATAATATACACAGGCTCAGACTTCTGTGCAATTAGTGACAAGGTGGTTTTTAGCTTGCTTGTTACAGAAAACTAAGAGCAGCTCCCCTCCTTGCTTTCCAGATTTTCACAGCATATACTCTCCCTCCATCCTGACTTCTCACACACACACACTTGGGAAAAGAGTTGGAAGGTCCATGATGCCACACAAGGTGGAGGAGGCGGAGGAGGAGAAGTGTTTTCCAGATTTAAAGGAAACAATAAGCGAATGGCTAGAAGATTCCTGGACACTCTGTAAAAGCCACTGAACAAACTAAACACCCTTAAGAGAGAGAGAAATGGAGGGGAGACAGCACCGGTCCTCCCTCCACCTCACTGCCCCAGCAAACATATCTCACTCCAAAAGGACAGAGGGGCAAAGGCTCCTACCCTCTACCCTGGCTGGATGCAGATGCAGTGTGGATGCCCCACCAAAGACTTCCCACTCCTGCCAGTCTTCTGCTAGGCCTGCCGATGGAAACCCAGGACTCCTATTGCTTCAACTGCCCCTCTCCTGACAAGCTGGAATGTGTGTTCAGCCTACGCAAAAGGCTGAGTGTGCATTTTAACTTGGTCCTGTCCGCACATTTTGTATTTGCACAATTTAACTAGATGCATTAGCGGACTATTCACTTACTGCTTCGGGAGTTAACATTTTCTTAGCCCATGCACTAAAAAACTGTATGCTAAATTTCACTACATATTTTTAATGCTAGTCAGTCACTTTACAACCCATTCCATGGCAATTTAAAAAAAAAAAAAAAAAAAAAAAGTTTGAGTGCCCTATATGTCAAAGGCCTTGCTGAAATTGAAGTACACTAGCATCCAATACTCTCCCTGATCCAACTCTCAGATCACCCAGTCAAAGAAACTGATTAGTCTGAGAAGACCTACCTCTGGTAAAACCAAGCAGCCTCAGATGCTGTAATCCATTGGATTCCAGAAACTGCACTCTCCTTTCTTTTAATAGAGATTACATTAATTTAGACTCACCAACCTGTAGTTCCCAGGCTCCTCCTCACGTCTACTTTTGTGAAGAGAAGCAAGCAACCTCTCCCCTAAGTTCTCTTAATTTCCTCAGATATATCTTGTCCAGGCTCATCACTTTATCTTTTAGTTTTGCTTGTAAGCACAGTCTTCTGAGAATTGTTTGACGTCTATCTGAATTCTATTCCTATTTGTAGCAGTTTTCTGTGATCCTACTCCAAGGCCTTCCTCAGTGAACAGAAATATTTGTTAAGGAATTCCGCAGTCTCCTTGTCAGCCTCTATTCATTCCCTCCCAATGCCTCCCACCCCCTCTTCCTCCCATCACCTTTGAGTTTTGCAATATCATTTTTTGCACTTCCTTCTATCACTGATATGGCAGATTTGCGAGATAGGCTACAATCCAAGGGAACTATTCAAAACTGCAAATAAATTTACGAGTGCTCCTGTAAAATCCTTCTCTAATCAAAAAGATGCATCTAGCATTCCTAGCCGCAATGAGTTTTTGAGATTTTTCACCACTGAAGTTTCTAAAATTGCGAATACTTTTGTTCCCGTACCCATCTGGTATAACAACTTTCCTCACGTCTCTAATTTTACCTGGGCCTTTTTTCAAAGTGTTTCAGTAGAGGAAATCTCTCTGATGATCTCTAATTAAAAACCCCTCATACTGTCCATTTAACATTTATAAGAATGCTGTATTGCAAGCAACTAGAAATTGTGTTGCACCAACATTAGCTGCTATGGTGAATATTTCACTTAGGCAAAGCATCATTCCAACATCTTTAAAAACAGCCTCAGTTAAATCTTTGCTAAAATAAAGCCAACTTTAGACCAATCTCTTTTGGCAAAATTACTTGAAACCACCATTTTAAAACAACTAAGTGACTTCATGGATGACTGTAAAATCCTGGTCCCCCCCCCCATCTGTTCAGTTTTAGAAAATCTCTGAGTTCTGAACTCTTGCTGATCTCATTATTGGACACCTTTAGAAGAGGCCTGAATGCTAGAAACAGTCATTATGTTCTTGAATCATTAGGCATATCTTTGGTGTTTGACACTGTCGATCACAAAATTTTACAATAAAAACTTAAGGTCGAGGTGGCTTTGGCCTGGTTTCTGAATCCAACAGTTTAGAATCAGTGAAACAAGTTCCGATTGGTCCTCTATGAAGATAGGGGTCCCACAGGATTCACTGTTATCCTCTTTGCTTTCTAATGTTTACACGGCCCTTATATGCGAAATCCTAGCAGGCCTTTGTATATCATCTACGCTGATGATATACAATTTTTTTGTTTGCATTCAGCAGTCTTGGCTAGCTATGATTTGTTACGATTGGCAGCTCGCAGGACAGCCCTGCGAGCCACCTCACTCATCCCTGAAGCCGCCTGAGGCCTCCTGCAGCCAGGACGCCGCTTCAAACTGCTAAAGCCGGTCTGCGCAACTCCTACACTGTCCTGCCACCACCCCTCCTGGCTTCCTCTAAGTGTGCGAGCATCCAACTCCCACAGTCTTAAAAGGCCCGTGGCAGGAAAGCTGCCACGTCACTCTATGATGATAACTCCGGCGACCTCCTACTTAAGGCTCCTTCAGAGGAGCATCAGATACTTCAGCAATGATTCTCTTGCCTAGAGCAGTGTGCATTCCTCCTGCATTCATAGTTATTCTTGTGTTCCTGTGTTTCAGTGCTTCAGCCCTGCCTTGCCCAGCTTGCCTCATCCAGCCTTGCCCTGCCCAGCTGTCTCAAACAGTGTCTCTTGTGTGTCTTCATCCATTCTTGCCTTGATCTCCTGGACCTGACCTCTTGCTTTGGACCTGACCACGTTTGCCTGCGACCTGAACCTGACCTCTTGCGTTGAACCTAACTACTCTTGCTTGTCACCTGGACCTGACCTCTTGCATTGCACCCTGTCTATGCTTGTCTGCTGCCTGCCCTGATCCTTGGCCTGTTTCCGGTATTTACAGCCTGCTGCCTGTCCTGACCCCGGCGTATCCTTGGACGTTTGCTCTCTCTACCACCCTTGGGAACCAACAAAGTCCTGCCAGCTGCCAGAACCCAAGGGCTCAACCTGTGGGGGAAGAGGCTGGTATAGGTGAAGTTCTAGTCTGACCTGCTTCAGGGCGCATTCGCCAGCTGTTGGTGTAGGCCTCATAGTTTCACCTTCTTCAACTACACCACAGCAATAAGGATTCACTCTCACACTGTTCATCACACAGTTGAATTATTACAGATCTGCTTATCCACTGTCCAGAAATAGTTATTTTAGAACAAATTTGCATTGAATATGGCAAAAACAGATTTTATCTTAATTCAAAAAACCCTACTAAATTGAAATATACGTCTATTACCATCGATGACTTAACTTTTCCAGTACATTCATATATAAAAAAAAAACTGGGTGTATGGCTTGACTCACACCTGTCCTTCTGCCATCATATCAAGACTGTGACCAGAGGGGGGGGGGGGGGGGGGGTTCCCTCAAATTGAGAGTCCTTTGTGGCCTGAAACATGCTGAAGAGTTATGATTTTTGAACAGTTGTCCAAGCTTCAACACTACCTCTGATTGATATTGTCTTTCTTGAACTTCCAGTCTCGACATTAAGACCCCCTACAGTTATTATTCAACTCTGCTGCTTGACATAGCAGGCAAGAGCCATACTGATCATATTTCTCCTGTGTTAACTGATCTACGGTGGCTTCCTGTTGCACAGCGAGTCCAGTATTAAATAGGTATGATAGTATTTAAACTAATCTCCATGGTCTAATATACTTGTATGGCTATGTTACCTAACTTGTGCTCTAAGATCTCAGCACAGAGGTATTTTGGACATCTGACATGCCCGCCTGGCCGTTACAAGAGACTGTGCCTTTTCCATTACGGCCCCCTTCTCTCTGGAATTCATTACCTGAAGCGATAAGGCAATTAGATTGTTTAAATACATTTAAAATAATGCTGAAGACATTTCTTTTTAAGCAGGCCTAGTTCTCTAGTTAGAGTCAGCAGTCTCTTAATTCAAGCATATTGCTTTCAACTAGCGTCAGCTGTTCTTGATGTCATTTCTTCTAAGCAGGAATATTCCTCCAGCCAGAGCCAGCATTTGCTGACAGTACGTTTATCGCATATTGTCAGCATTAGATGTCAAAGTCTTTGCTTTCTGTTTTCTATGTCATCTGAATTATTTTTTGTAGATCCTAGTGATTGGTGCATAGGTGATTACGACATTTTTAATAAAGACAAAGATATATAGAGGAAGAGGTTATTGTGCTTTGAAAATGTTATTTCAAAATACAAAAATTTTCTGGCTGTAAAGGGTTATGTAGCAAAACAAAAATAAAGTATACTTGACTTTTTTTATTATTACACATTGCCGATATTATGCATTTAGGGCTGGATTTTAAAAAGGTTACGCGCGCCGGGCCTATTTTAAAAAGGTCCGGCAACGCGCGTAAATCTCTGGGACGCGTGTATGTCCCAGGGCTTGCAAAAAAGGGCGGGGCATGGGTGGGGAATGGGTGGGGCAGGTCATAGGCTCCAGGCACAGTGGCCATTTGCTGCTGTGCCAGGGATCGCGTGCCGGCAGTTGGCCGTCGCGCGCAACTTCCTTCAGCCCCAGGGTTAAAGTAAGTTTTGCAACAAAAAAAAGAAATCATCAAAGGTAGGGGGAAAGGGCAGGGGAGGTAGGGGAAGGGAAGGGAAGGGAAGGTGGGGTGGAGGGGTAGGGAACGGGGGAAGGCAGCGCGGCTCGGAGCATGCGTATGTTATAAAATTGCGTGTCCATCTCACGCTGTTTTGAAAATCTACCCCTTAATGAAAATATGTTGAGCACATAACATAGAATGGGAACTTGTTCAGCTTTTACTTACTTGAAAAGGAACATTTAAAAAAATATTTAAAAGGAAATACAGATATATATATATATATATATATATATATATATATTTTTTTTTTTTTTAATTGCAGTAAAATAAAATGAGTTGCTAAAAGGACTTGGGTGGGGGACAAGGTAATATGATGATGAAATAGTGTGCTAGCGCAGAGACAGAAACTGTTTATAACTAATTCCGCCTTCTCTCACAGAATATTTTTTCTATACAGTTTATATAGAAAGGTGGCTCACAATGGGGTAGATTTTAAGACGTGCATGCGCATGCTGCCCGACACGCGCACACGGACACCCGATTTTATAACATGCATGCCCAGGTGCGCGCATGTTATAAAATCGGGGGTTCGGTACGCACAAGGGGGTGTGCATTAGTGCAACTCGCGCGTGCTGATGCCAGCAGCCTTCCCCCGTTCCCTCCCAGGCCGCTCCAATTTAGGATCGGCCTGGGAGGGAACGTCCCTACCCCCTAATCTATCCTTCCCACCCCTTCCCCTAACCTACCCACCCCCTAGCCCTATCCTAACCCCCCCCCCCCAAAAAAAAAAGCTATCTTACCTTTTGCTCCTGCTCAAAGCAGGCACAGGTTGCGCGCACTGTCAGCCTACCGGCATGCGATCCCCCGGCACGGCGGCAAATGGCCGCCATGCCAGGGGCCTCTAGCCTCGCCCCACTCCACCCCTCCCCAAGACCGCCCTGGCCCCTCCCCTCCGAAGTCATGTAGAGTGGATTTACAAAGCATTTTTCCCATAGACCCAAAATGGGAGAAAACCTATAGAAAAGAGACCCCATAAATAGTCAAATTCACCTCATGGCATGTTTTCTCGTGCTGTATAAAAGATATTTGGGATGGCTGGAGTCTATTAGCATCTCATGGAGAGTGACTCCATCTTGTAATTCTTTGTATACATCGAAATTTCACAAAGGTCTATATGAATGCACAGGCAATAAATGGATTGTAGGTGTTTATAAATTGTAAATTTAGGTGTCTATTTTCCAGCTTATTAGGGGCTATTTCGGGGTACCAAAAATCGGTCCTTATCGGTGTTTCCGTGTTGGATTAAATACATACATTTGTGCAGCTGAGGAGTCATTAGTGGGACAAGGCACAAAACAAAGTGGAGGATCCATGGTAGTGTTTTTCTGGTGTTTAAGAAACACCTTTTTTTTTTTTTTTGCTTTGGGGGTGTTTTATTGGGGTTTACCGTTTAAAAGCTAATAGCATATGGGGTTTTAATATTGTACTATTGATTTTTATTGCATTTGCATAGGAATAAGCATGGATAGGAATATATGTGTTCTCAATATACAGTATATTTTATGCATATCCACATTCTGCACTTTACATGTATTATTGTCTGGAATTTTCAGCCAATGCTCACACTAGCACCTCACTTTGCCCATGACCTATATACTACAGAGAAGGTATGGAATTTGGATAATGTGACCTCTAAGGGGCCAACTTTCAAACAGCCTTCCTAGGATCTTGCACCTAATTTTCAAAGGAAAAATATGCACATTCACCTGAGTTTTCGATGGCCTGCACCCGCAAATACCAGACGATACGAGCGTGGCCAGGCCCTGCACGCGCTGAGCGCATTTTAGAAAGGGCCCGGCCATGTGTGTATCTCCCAGTATGCGCAGAAGTACCGGGCCAGCGAAAAGGGGTGAGCCAGGGGTGGGGTCTGGTTGGGGAGAGGTGGGGCGGGGACCGACCGGGACAGTAGCCATTTAGGTTGATAGGGTTAATTTAGGGGTCAGGGAGGAGAGGGGAAAAGGGAAGAAGGGTACAGGAAAGTTCCTTCCCAGTCTGCTCCTTAATTGGAGCAGACTGGGTGGGAATTGGGCAAAGGCCCGATTGCATCACCTCGCATACTTTACAAAATTCCCCTCCCTGCGCTTATGAGTTTCGACCCGCACATGTGCGTGCCGATTATAAAATTGGGCATGCATGGTTACCTTATTTTATAATGTGTGCAGCGACATGCGCATGTTATAAAATTGGCGCATCCATAGGCGCCAGGAACCGTGCGCACATGGACGCACGTGCACAGGTTTTACAATCGACCACATAATATCCCTTTGAAAACTGCCCGCAGGAACAAAGGACCCAAAGACTTTTGACCCTGTTTTTGTTCTACAGGCAGAGCTGTGCTGGATAACAGAGCACATCATATGAGGACCAGGTGCTCCAAAGTGATTTTTGGGGATCCTTGTGTGTCTGTTCAACGATAGGAGATTGTTGGGTATATGCAGTGCTTGAATAGCTCTGTCTGCTGGAGACCCCTGCAAATTAGGTTCACAGACCCCGCATGGGTCTGGGATGCTCATTAACCCTCATTCTTTGTCCTAATGAAATATTATATGAATGGCATGATATCATTTACCACAGTTTGGCAAATGGTCTGAATCTGGCAATGTTTCTGTCTTGCAGTGGTGGTGTTGGAAGATAGCAGACCACATAAAATAAAAAGTACCCTATAAATAATCTTCAGTGCAAATATATAACACAGAAGGATAACATAAACACAAGCCGCAGCACATACAGTATGTCATGTATTTGCCAACTTTCCACTTATTAAAAACAGACTTCCCAATCTTTTACTGCTCCCTGGCATACAGCTTCACATGACTCTGACATTCCTCTGCATCATCTTTGCAGACTATGGGGCCCAATGCAATAAGACGCACGCTGAAAGCAGGCGCTCGTATTGTGCACCCATTTTCCTAATGCACACGCAGCCGTATTCCCTGGGTGCCCGATGCAGTATGTAAAAAAGGGACTTCAAAAAAAGAATGGGCTAGGGAAGAATTGTGCGTCCATAGTGTTCAAAATGTATTGGGCGCCCAGAATTGCATTTGGCGCTCAATATGAGTGTCGGTTTTTAGCCCGCTTCTTCAGGCCAATTTCTGTGCTATTTTGCTGAGGTTGCTCAAGATGCCCATAGCTAAGTGCCCTTTGCTATGGGCATCTAACTTGGGCGGCCATAATAATTTTTTTTTTTAATCAAGCCAATATACGTTTATTTTTCAACACTGCAAGCGGTTAATTTAAATGTCATGATGCTAAGTAGGAGAACACACAGAGGACTGTATTTTTTCATTTTTCATAAGCCCTTGGCTCACAAATTGACTTTATGCCACCTCTCGGGCTGCAGTTAAATTTTCAGCATTAAAAAAGTGCGCATTGGGCACCCTGTGATTTCCTGCATCGGAAGGGGGGGTAATAATTTCATCTACATGGAATTTACATGGGATGGGCGCTATCCGCTATGCATTTGTTTGGGCAGATGTTTTGGATGCGCTAATCTCCTTAATGCATCGAGTGCTAGTCTAGCGATTGCAAAACACATGCCCAACCGCTAGTAGACCCGTTCGCTAGGCTGAGCACGTTTTATTGCATTGGCCCCTCTGAGAGTGTCACTTTAGGCCCGTCACTGGGATGCACTATATTGCAAGCAGGTGTGTATTGCTAGTGTTAGTGTAGGGTACAATTTTTCTCACCTGCTTGCTGTCCCCATCACTGTGGCTCCAGCATGGCCGGACCATGACTGAAACAGCTCAACGTGCGGAAGCATTGCCCCCATCTTCCCAGAGCTTTACCCTCTCCTGCAGCTATAAGCAGTATGGAAACTTCAAACGAATGCCAATTGGCAGGTACAATCCAAACCACAAGAATTGTTAAATATGATTGCTTATTTTTTATTTTATATTTTTTTTATGCTTTTGCATGTTATATTTTAAATATAAATGATTACTAGGTTGAAAATAAGTTGTTCTCTATTTTCATCTTCTCTACTGACACACCATAATGCATGTAAATTTGCCTGTAATGTAATTTAATGTAAAGCTTCTATTTTGGGCCTAACCATCAATTATGAATTCCACTTTGAAGTGGCTAACCAGGCACAAAAGGCAGAATAAAAATGCTAAATTAAAATGAAAATGTAATTCTTCCCTCTGCTGTTAATGTAACATCAGACTCAGAGAAAGTATCGTATTGCCTAGGCTAATGTGAAGACAGACTGATCTCTTTCCAGTTCAGTTGGCGGAAAGGCATTGCGCTGTCTCTGTCTTGCTCTTTCCCTCTCTCTCCAGTATGGTTGGCGGAAAGGCATTCAGTAGGATTAATGAAAAGTATAAAAGACTCTTAGTCCCAAATAGTCAATCCCTACTCCCTTCATTATACCGCCGTGTCCCTCTCTCCCAGCCAACAGTAAAGCCAGCCATCCCCACTCCCAAACCCCAATGTCCTACTCTCCTGGAATATCACATTGCACTCTCTTTCAGAGATCCTGGCCGGTTTTCCCCTCTCTTTTATAACAAGTATTTATTATGAAATGTATCTATTTCTTCAAGAAAAAAAAATATCTTAATAAGCTAAAGCGAACCTTATTTTTAATGTGTACTTTCTTAAGTTTTCATTCTTGGAAAAATGCACCAAGTGTCGCCCCTCCCCCCAAAACAAAGTTCCAGGCTGGTCCCTTTGTTAATCATTTTCAGTGTGGAAAGATGTAGAAGTACAGAATGTGCTGGGGCCATTTACATATCCAGAGTTACAACAAAAGATATGAAGACCGCAAATCAGCATGTCCCAGGAAAGAATAGCAAGTGGTACTTGGTTCAGTCAAATTAGCAGGTAATAAAAACTAATTCCGTTGAAGTAAAGTGCAAATAATGACAAAAAAAACATTTAGCAGGGATCAGCTTGACATTAATTAACACTAATCACCAGACTGTTTTGAAGCAAGTGGCTGCCGCCCTAATTGTTGATTGAAATTTCCAATTGAGTCAAGGGGTGTGTGGATTACAAATGCTGGCAATGAGCTAACAATTACTGTCAATTGCCACCTCAGAAATAGGTGCGAGTTTTTATCTCCCTGTCAGGTTTGTGATGCCCTAGTTAAAGGGCAGTTCTAGTTCCCATTATACCTCCGCTTACCTTGAATCCCAGCAAAGTTGTCACCTTAAAATGTGATTTTCCTTTTGTTTTCTAAAGAAGAATTGGTTTGGTAGGATGACAGCGCTGCCTGTTGATAAGTTAAAAACAAAAAAAAAAAAAAAAGGTAATTAATGTTCTGAAGTCTGCAGTGCCGGGTTTTTGGGGGGTTTTTTTTGGACTGTTTTATACTGTCAGCTTCATTGTTTGAAAAAATGAACGCACACATCCATGACCAGTGGCACCAGTGAAAGCTTAGCAAACAAAAAAAAGACATGTTTTTCTTTCCTTCTTTTATGGGAGATTTGCTCCTCCTTCTTTCTTAGCTTCCACACAGTTGTGTGTCCCCAGTGGGGTCAGGTTTTGTTAACGACCCCCTCCCCTCTTTCCGTCCCCATATTGCGCAGATTCTCAGTCTCAGTAAAATAAAAGGCCACAAAGTGACTGTCCTCTGCTCACTAATCAGATCAGTAAAAAAAAAAAAAAAATCAAAATAACTCTGCAAAAGGAAAGTAACAGGACACATTCTTGTCAAGTGAGAGTTCTTGTGCTTGGATTTAAATGTGGCTTAGTGTTCACTGTGATGGATGACACCTTGCTGCACAGTAACGTTTGACCCACATAGGGGGGATGCACTGATCATTTT
The DNA here is from genome assembly GCF_901001135.1 of Rhinatrema bivittatum. NCBI lineage: Eukaryota > Metazoa > Chordata > Amphibia > Gymnophiona > Rhinatrematidae > Rhinatrema > Rhinatrema bivittatum. The sequence continues at coordinate 460,650,328 of NC_042615.1, read as the reverse complement.
GGTCTCTATTCTGCAAACCCCTTTACGAAGGATAAATTTATTTATGTATTTATTTAGACATTTTATATAACATCGTTCCATGTATAAGTCACAATGGTTTACAAAGTAACATTCATAGTTATAGCTCAACACACAAACAATGATTTGTTACAGAGGTATTATTCATAGAGAGGCATTCATATTTATCAAGTGAGATTTCTAGTACATATTAATAATTGATCTGGTACTTAAGGCAAAGAGTATTTAAAATAAATCGAAATGATAGTTTTCACATCTTAGTCAGTGGGTTGTTTTGGGACTCTTACGTTCTCTCGTTTGATTTATTCTTCATGATTCAATTATTATCTTATGTCCTTCTTGATTTTGTGGCTCTGTAGTTTTTAAGTCAATTTATATGCATTTTTGAATAGCCATGTTTTTAGCTCGCCTTTAAATTTCTTTCTATCTGATAAAGAATTCCAGAGCTTCGGACCTGCTATGGAAAACACATGATCTCTTATTTGAGTCAGATGTGTGCTCCATATTGTGGGAATAGTCAATAGTCCTTTATAATTAATATTCGTTTGGACTGTATGGTTGTAGTGTCACTCCTAATAAGCCGGTCTCATTGGAATGAATGATGTTGAAAACTGTCATTAATGTTTTATAGTAGATAATGGATTGTACTGGTAACCAATGCAGTGACAACAGCGAGAGTGTAATGTGATCATATTTCCTAGAACTTATTAAGGGTCCTGCTGTGACATTTTGTAATAGTTGTAGTGGTCTTAAATGACATGCTGGAAGTCCTAGTAGTAAGGAGTTACAGTACTCTAGGTTTGAGAAGATTAAAGTTTGCAGTACAATACGAAAGTCCTGATAAGTTAGTAATGGGTTCAACCAATGAAGTATATGCAATTTGGCATAACCAGTCTTGATTAATTTACTAATGTGCATTTTCATTGTAAGTTTCTCATCTAGCTGTATTCCTAAATGCTACTTGATTTGAGGGAGTAATTTGAAAATTACCCAGATTTAGGGCAGGTGGTTTAACTATCGATGAGTTTCTCCTCAGCCAAATGATTTCAGTCTTTTTTGGGTTTAATGTTAGTTTAAGTTGCAAAAGTTCTTGTTGTATTGTTTTCATATAGGTAGAGAGTAACAAAGCTGCATTTTCAAATGGTCTGGAGAGTGGGATGTAGAACTGTATGTCGTCAGCGTACAAAAAGAAAGTTATTCCTATGTTTGTCAATTACTTACACAGTAGGAGCATGTAAATATTGAATAGGGAGGGCTGAGCCTTGTGGGACACCTGTATTACACTGGAAAGTATCGGATATATGGTTGCCCAGTTTAACTTGGAATGTTCTGTTAGCTAGAAATAAGGAGAACCGTCTGAGAACCCTGTCGTCAATCCCAATGTTTTTCATCTGATGACATAACAGGTTATGGTCCACAGTGTTGAAGGCAGCCATTAAGTCAATTAGCACAAGATAATAAGATTCATCTGCAACAAACCGTCATAAAACCGGGTCCATTAACAAGAGGAGTATGTCTCAGTTGAGTGATGTTTCCTAAATCCAAATTGGTTTGGGGATAGAATATTCCGATCTTCCAGGTGATTTACAAGCTGGGATAACCCTGCTTTCTCAAGAACTTTTGTGAGAAAAGACAAGTTGGATATTTGGCGATAGTTGTCCCAATCGTCAGTTCTATCATTCTTATTTTTTAGGATTGCTTTATCACAGCTTGTTTTAACTCATTTGGAACAGTTCCTTCTGAGAGAGACAGGTTAACTAATGTTGTGATTGTCTGAGTGATAACCTCATGTACTTGTTTTAAGGAACTGGCTGGAATTGGGTAACGTGGGTGATTGGCAGATTTAATTTTGGTAATGATTGGCTAATTTCCAGTTTCAATACTCTGTTGAACGTGGACCACTTAAGCATGTCATTAGAATCTTCGGGTGCTTTTGTTGTAGAGAAGATAGGGAATTTTGTTCTCAACTTATTGATTTTGCCTAAGAATGAGTTGGTATATTCATTGCAATTGGTGAAGTTGTAGTTTCTTGAGATGGAAGAAGTTGGGTCTTTAAATATTTAACAACTTCAAAGAGCAGTTTAGAATTAAATATAATCCCATGAATCTGCTTAACATAATAATCTTTTTTTTTTTTTTGCTTTATTAGTTAGTGCATGGCATTTTATAAGGAAAGATTTATATTTTCAATCAGGCCGATTCAGTAAAAGTCACGGGAGAGCGGGTGAGCACCCACTCTCCCAGCGCGTGAGCACCCGCTCTCCCAGCGCGCGCACAGGTCACTCTCCTGTATGCGCGATTCAGGGGGGAAGAATATGCTAATGAGGGCCCGTGGTAAAAAGAGGCGCTAGGGACACTAGTGCATCCCTAGCACCTCCTTTTTGACAGGAGCGGTGGCTGTCAGCGGGTTTGACAGCCGACGCTCAATTTTGCCAGCGTCAGTTCTCAGACCCGCTGTCAGCTACAGGTTCGGAAAACGGACGCTGGCATAATTGAGCCTCTGTCTTCCGACCCGCAGGCCGCTGGCCGATTTACATTTTTTTTTAATTTTTGATTTTTTTTAAATTTTGGGGCCTCCGACTTGATATCGCTATGATATTAAGTCGGAGGGTGTTCAGAAAAGCAGTTTTTTCTGCTTTTCTGTACACTTTCCCGGTGCCGGCAGAAATTAACGCCAGCCTTTGGGCAGGCGTTAATTTCTGAAAGTAAAATGTGCGGCTTGGCCAATACAATGGAGGAAATGCCCATCTGCTGAACCCCTTGCGGGCCGATACAGTCCAAACGCAGGCTAACAGTGTGCTCCACTGGAGCGCACTGTACTGTATCAGCCCGCTACGGATTCAGCAGATGGGTATTTCCTACATTGTTTCTCTAAATTTCTAGGGTTCTTTTTAGTGCTTCTTAATTCTTTATTGTACCAGGGCTTCTTATGTTTGGAGTTATTCATTTCTTTGTTAATAGTTTTCATTTGGACAGGACTCATTGCTGAATCTGCTGCTATCGCTTCGGACTTCTCCTTCCAGTTCCTGCTTCCTTGGTGGGAGACTTCTTGGGTACCCGCTCCTCAGGGGCCCTTTCTTCGTCTCTGGCTATCCACTCCTCGGAGGGCCCTGTGCCTCGGACTCCTGCCTTCTTCCAGAAATTCTTCTTCAGTGAGTACCCCGTTCTGCGGACCATTGCCGTGATATCTCCACTGAGGACCCTCATCGGTGTCCCCGCTCTGCGGACCATTGCTGTGATAACTCTTAGAGGAATCCTCATTGGTGTACCCTGATTTGTGGCCTTGCAGCATCACTGTGACTGTGTGACTTCCCGGCACATCCCGCTCTGCGGGTCAGTGCCTAATTCGTACTTAAGAGAGACTCTAGGGCATCCTGAGCTTTATCACTGACGTCAGCTGCCTGAGCTGATGCTCCCATGGCTCCAACCCCCGGGATCATCTATACTAGCTCCATCCTGACCCTGTCTGCTCTCTCTCTCTCCTCCTTCTCCAGCTACTGCTGTGTTGCGTATCCGGCAGCCAGACCTCGCCTCCCAATGGTGAGGCTCAATGGGGCTTCTCCCCATGGGCGGTACCATCTCTCACCTCAGGCCAAGGGCCCACAAACGCACAAGTCCTAACAAGGTACAGGGGAGATATGATAGAGACTTCAGGTACCTGAAAGGTTTTAATAATGCACAATTGGCAAACCTTTTCCATTGGTAAGAAATCAGTAGAATTAGGGGTCATGAAATGAAACTCCAGGAAGGACAACTCAGAACCAACATCAGGAAATATTTCTTCACAGAGAGGGTGATGGATGCCTGGAATACCCTTCCGGAGTAGGTGGTGAAGACAAAAACAGTGAAAGAATTCAAAGGGGAATGGGATAAACACTGTGGATTCCTAAAGGCTAGAGGATTGAAATGAAGAAAAGAGAGCATGGGGGTAACTTGCTGGTGTGGCAGTTACTACCCTTAACCAATAAAGCCTTCATACTATTGATGCAACTCCATTGCTTTCTGCTTCATCAGCTGGGGGAAAAGGGGAATTGGATTCAGACAGCAACCACCAAGGACCCCGACCTTTACGATCTGGGGAAACAAATAAGCACGGGGGTAACTTGTGATACAGCTAGCTACTACTACTCTTAAACAATAAGCCTGATACTTTAGATACAATTCCAACATTGCTCTCTGCTTGAATGGCAAGAGGTCTGAGAAACTGGTAAGTATGGGGGTAACCTGCATGGTGCAGCAGATACTTTCATAAGCTTACTGTGCAGACTGGATGGACCATTTGGTCATTTTCTGCCGTCATTTCTATGTTTCTATATAGAGCAGGAGTAAATATACCCACGTAAAAGACACACACGTAATTTTAGCAGATTTTAAAATAGCAATTTATTTGTGTAAATGTTGACACCCCCCCGCACCTTAGAACACTGCCCCTTTTTTACATTATGGACCCTGATTTATGCGTGTATGCTGCGCATATAAAATAGCAGATACACAAATACATGCTATTTTCAAAACCACAAGTGCTACTTTTGATGCATGCATTGTTTGAAAAATCAACTTTCAGTGAATGAAATTGTTTTCTCTATCTGGTTTACAGAGTAAACAGAACTGAGGAGGAGAAACATGCCCACAGAATATGCAGCTGGTAATTAATATCAATCTCATAAACTATTTTAGTAGTGGACAGAGTGCAGCCATACATGTACATACCCTCACCAAGTACAAACAATACAGACAGAAGTATTTGGGGGCAACAGGGGGTGAATCTAAGTATAAAGAGAGGAAAGATAAACTGGCATTTCCATGCATCATGCCCACCTCCATAGCATGGCTTCCTGCCTTTGAATTGATATAAAAGTACGAAAAGAAAAAGACCCAATGGCCTTCTGTGCAATAAAAAAAAAGTAAAATTGGCCAGTTTCAACCTTCTAGTAAAACTATTCTTAAAATTATTTCATAGCTTCCTTCAATTAATTCTTCTATAGAGAAATGAGAGTGAAGTCTGGAATCTATTACAGGAAAGGACAGAATCTCAATATAAATTCTGCACCTCCAGCTCTGTGACACTCTCCACCTCCACAGAAATTCCCCCAACAATGGACCTGGAATAGTTCCCCTTAAAACTCATTATAAAAAAAAAATAAAAAAAAAGAAATTCAAATTCTGGTGTCAACTCATTAACAATAACACACACGCCTTCCACTGCCAGCGACAGACACATTGTGCAGTAAGACAAACTCCTGCAACAAGGAATCAAACTCTATATAGCAAACCAGCAGTAGCACCAAGGATTCAAACTAGCAGCCCAACCTGTGAATAAGCAGCACTGCAAATACTGAATTAGACAAAGTTCCAGAAAGAATTCCTGTCAATCTGGGTGGCCCAATAAGCCATCTTTGGCTTAGAAAGTGTTGTGGAAAGATGAGCTATGAAAGTTCTGCTGCTTCCAGCCTTGTTCCCCAGAAACAACTGCACCTCCTGGACCCTTCTGCCCCCTGGACCACAGCTCCTAGAAGTTTCCCATACCAAGGACATTGATGCTCATGTCATCTTCTGCTGCCCTTCAGTGAGAAAAGAAAAGCCAGCATTCTCTTCCTAGTGGTAATGGACTCAGAAGGCACTGCAGTAGCAGCATTGACCTTCCTATATCTTCACTTTCAGTCTGCCACCTCCAGCATGAACTCTTATATCAATTGTGCATAGCTTCCACCTTCTGAACTCTTCTGATCCCCAAACCACAACTCCCACACATCTCCCATACCAAGGATGGCAATGCTGATGTCAGCTTCAGCTCATGCAGTAGTGGTGCTGGTGCTGCTCCTCCTCTGTCTCAGGCCATCTCACATGACAATAACTCTCCTCCTTGGGCATGGGCCAGCTAATGTGTCTGCTCTCCTCCTTGGGCTGGTCTGCCTCATGTGATGGTGGAAGGACTACAGGATGTATCACACTTACAGGATGTATCACACTTACTCTCTCACAATCACCTACATGAACTGTCTTTCTCTCAAACACTATCTCTGTGTTACACATGTACATTTTGTCTCATATGCACTCATTCTCACATACAAACATGCTCCATGTCATATACATTTTCTCACACTTTCATGCACTAACATGCTTTCTGTGTGGCACTGACATATGCTCTGTGTGGCACAGATGCTCACTCACTCACTGACACACAGTCGCAGCCTCTCTCACTCACATACACCCTTTCTCTCAAACACACACAGTGTCTCTCATATTCTTTAACAGGAAACTAGACACTAAAGAGTCTATATTCAGTGGCATTTAGTTGAACCACTTATAAGCCCTGCAGGTCCCCACCATCGGCAGGTGGAGCTAGCTGAAGCAGAGGCCCAACTGGAGCTTCACTAATACCAGCCCTTGTTCCCCTTAGGTTGATCTCTCAGGTACACTGGCCAGCTGGGCTTAGACGTGGGCCTCTGTGGAGGTGAAGATCCATTGTAGAGAAGATGATGCAGGCTAGCACAGGTGGAAGAAGCAGAGTCAGGTCAAGTGGTAGTCAGGGCAGGCGGCAGGCAATCAGAGTCTGCTCAGGCTGAGGTCTGTGGCAGGCAGAGTACACTCAAGATCAAAGTCCAAGAAGAGGGTCAGACCAGGTGGAAGTCAAGCGGAGTCAAGTCCAAGCCGGGGTCAAAGCCAAAAGACCAACCGAAGGAACGAGGAGAAAGATGATCAAGGAGGAACAAAGGAAAGCTGATGAGAAGGACTGACCAGGAAGACGAGGACTCAGGACCAAGGCACATAAAACATGAGCTCAGCAGGAAACTGGAACAGATGATAGGAGCAAGGAATGCAGACAAACCACCACTCCGAGGAGGCATACTATTGCCAAGGCAAGGAGAGGCAGGAGAAGAGGCTTTATATAGCCCCAGTCCAGTGATGTTATCAGGCGGTGCCATAGGAAATTTCCCACCACAGGTCCTTTAAATGCCGGCAAGTAAGGCACTTGCACTCCTAAGATATCCCTGCAGCATTGGCGGCAGTGACGGCAATGGCCTGGTCACTCTGTGCCGGATGGCCATGTCCCAACCGGAGAAGCTGGCCATGGGGTCAGGGAAGTACACACTGAGATCCAGGCTGGAGGTAAGAGCAGCAGGTCACAGGATGGACCCACAGCTCGCCAACCGCAGAAGTACCCTCTCCTATAATGCTACCCTAAGGATTTAGGTTTCTTGGGTGCAAGGTGTGAAATTCCTTCAGGAGTTTTTTGTCCAATATATTGGAGATGGGTTCCCATGTATTCTCTTCTGGGCCATATTGTTCCCATGATATCAGGTACTCCCATCTCTTTGCTCAATGTCTGTCATCCAGGATTTTCTTCACTTGATAGGTAACATCTTCTTCAGAGGATACGTCTAAAGGCTCGGGTGGTTTCCTGGAGGGCCAAGTGAGAACCAGAGGTTTGAGAAGGAAACATGGAATGCATTGTGGATTCCTAGGGAAGCTAATAGGAACAACTGGTAGGTTACTGGGCCCACCTGGTGGGTAATTGAGAAGAGCCCAATGTATCAGGGGCCAGTCTCATGAAAGGCATCTGGAGTCGAATATGACAAGTACTAAGCCAGACCTTGTCCCCTGGCTTAAATTGTGGTACAGGTCTACAGTGCTCATCCGTGGTTCTTTTGTCTCTCTATGATGTCTTCTGAAGCATCTCCTCAGTATGAACTAAGAGTTCTTGGAGCTCCTGAGCAGTTAATTAAACTGTGGGTGAGGGAACGGTCAAAGGCATCGGCAAAGGAATGATGGCTGTCTCCTATAAACAATTTGAAAAGGAGATGATCCTACAGCAGTGCTGAAGTGGAAGTTGTGGGAGAATTCCATCCAAGGAAGAAGAGAGACCTGGTTATCCTGATGATCATTTGCATAAGCTCTGAGGAAGGTTTTTACTGTCTGATTGGTTTGTTCAGACTGACCGTTGGCTTGAGGGTGGTAAGCCGTTGTATAATCCAATGAGATGTTGAACTTTTTATGAGGGACCGCCAGAACTTGGCTATAAACTAACCCTCACGGTTGGAAACAATATGCTTGGGCAGGTCGTGTAGGCAGAAAATATGGTGTGTGAATAGCCAGGTCAATTCCTGGGCTGTGGAAAGTCCAAGAAGTGGGATAAAATGATCCATTTTAGAGAAATGGTCAATTACAGCCCAATTGACTGTGCAGCCATTCGAGAGGGGGAGATCCACCACAAAGTCGGTGGACGAATGGGTCCAAAGAAGGATCTGTACCCCTTGCCACTTATCGCCGAACTATTTGACTATTTGACTACCTCCAGGGTAGGCAATGGGGGATAACAGCTCCCAGGGTCGTCCCACCAATGGTTTCTGCTGTGTGCAGATGGGACAGGAGTCCATGTAGGCTAGGACATCTCTCTGCATTTGGGGCCACCAGTAGTACTGCTGGAGCACTGCGAAGATTTGGGCCTGCCCAGGGTGACCTTGGACATGGGCCTATTCCAACACTTTTCCTCGGAGTTTGCATGGTAGGATCGTCGTTCCTGGAGAGATGGTCATGGTGGTGGCCAGAAGTATCTGGGCTGGGTCTATGATATGTCTGGGAACTTCGGAGACATCCTCTACCAAGAAGGATCAGGATAGAGTGTCGGCGCGAACATTCTTGGTGGCAAGCAAAGAATAGAGAACATCGGGCCTGGCAAGCATTCTACCACTGTGCAAGGTGGAGAATAGATGTTCCAGTTTTTTATGATTGGTGTACATAACCACGCAATGCTGGGCTCCCTCGAGCCAGTGACGCCACTCCTCAAACGTGAGCTTAATAGCCAACAGTTCTCTGTTGCCAATGCCATAGTTGCGCTCCGCTGAGGAGAATTTCTTGGAAAAGAAGAATCATGGATGGAGGACACCCTTATCCAAGTGTTGGCTCAAGACTGCCCCTACCCCAAGGGTGGAGGTGTCCACCTAGACTATGAAGGGCTGTGTGGGATCAGGATGGTAAAGCAGGGCTGTGTGGGATCAGGATGGTAAAGCAGAGTTCCCGCAGGAATGCCTCCTTCAATTCTAGTGAGCATACTTTGGCCTCTAGTGTCCATACTTTGGTGTCTGCTCCCTTATGGGTGAGGGGAGTAAGAGGAGCTGCAATCTTAGACTAATTGGATATGAAGGGCTGATAATAGTTGGAAAAGCCTAGGAACCATTGAAGAGCCCATAGACCCATAGACTTGGATACTCTTGATCTTATCCAGATCCATGTGAAAAGTTTTCTGGAGACTATATATCCCGGGAAGGGGAGGCCCTCTTTCTCAAAAAGGTACTTTTCAAGCTTTGCATACAGCTTGTTGTCTCCTAGCCTCTGTAGGACCAGTCCTACATCCCGACAGTGAGAATCTAGGTTCTTGGAGAAAATGAGCATGTCATCAAGATACCCAACTACACAGACATAGAGAAGGTCCTGGAAGATCCCATTCATTATCTTCTGAAGTGCAGCAGGTGCATTGTATAATCTGAAAGGCATGATGAGGTACTCAAAGGGGCAGATTTTAAAAGCCTACATGCATAGGGGGATAACGCATGCCGGACCTATTTTCAAAAGGCCCGGCAGCACACATAAAGCCCCGGGACACATGTAAGTCCCGGGGCTTGAAAAATTGGGTGGTCCGGGGGCGGGGTGGAGTGGGGTGGGGGTGTGGCCGGAGGCCTCTCCACTGCCACTGGGCCAAGGGATCGCACGATGGCAGTCGGCCGGCGTGTGCAAGTTACGCCTGCCTCTGGCAGGTGTAACTTCTGAAATAAAGGTATCGGGGATTTTATTTTTCAGGCTGGGGGTGGGACAAGTGGGGGAAGGTAGGGGGGAGGGAATGGGGAAAGCCAGCTGGTCTCCCCAAGGGCTCGACACACGCAAGGTGCACTAGTGTGCACCCCCTTGTGCGCGCCGACCCCTGATTTTAACATGCTCGCGGCTGCGCGCGCGTGTTATAAAATCAGGCGTACATTTGTGCGTGCCGGGTAGTGCACACAAATGTACCCCGCGCACGTATGTTTTAAAATCCGACCCATAGTGCCCATCTCACGTATTGAACACCATATTCCACTCATCCTCCGGCTGAATTCGAACGAGGTTATATGCTCTGTGGAGCATATGTGATAGTAGTCGAATTGTTCAGAGAGATATACCAAGATGAAAAAAATCATCTCGAGTAGTCTTCAACCAGGTCGTCTTTCTTCAATTCAAAAAACAAAAAACATGGCCGACTCTCGGGGACTTTTATCCTTCCTCCGGAAACAATATAAATTCACAGCAGTCCCAAATCAGGTGTTCTCTATTCAACTATAAAGATATACAGAGATAAAAAAATTATCTCGAGTAGTCTTCAACCAGGTCGTCTCTCTTCAAACGCAACTCTCAGTACTTCCATGTTTTTTTGTTTTTTGAATTGAAGAAAGACAACCTGTTTGAAGACTACTCGAGATGATTTTTTTTTTTTTCATCTTGGTATATCTCTATAGTGGAGTGGAGACGACCTGATTTGGGACTGTTCAAAGTTTCATTTCCAGAGGAAATGTTTTTGAATTGGCGGGTCTGAGTTCAGACCGCGAAAATAAGATTTACAGAAGCCATGTTTGTGCCAGGAAGGGAAGATTTAACTTGGTGATACAAAGCTTGGAGTAGACAATTCCCCTGAAGCAGGACCTTCAGGTTCGAAATGCGATCGTGTCAGGACTTTAAAGTTGAGCATTGTCTTCAATGAAATAAGTATCATTACACCTGGAAAATATATGGAAGAAAGGATTGTTTGACATTGATACTTTTGATCATTCTGGACTTTTCTATGAGAGATGTATTGTTCCCTAAAACTTGACAGTATTCTAATTACAAGTGATTTTTACAAAAACTGAAGTAAATACCAAAAAATATTGGAGTTACAAATAAAGTAATGTGACCTATGACCAATTGTGAGTTTGATTGATATACAAACTCCTTGTATATGGGTCCTACAAATCAAACTATAAAAGTTTAAGTGACTGAATGTGTGGCGATGAAATGATATAAAAGTGAATCCGGATAAACCAATTTGCATATTTGTATTGATATTATAAGGTTTACTGGAGTACACCGTGGGGTGTTTTTTGGGCCAATTTTTGTGATTGATATCTTATCTACCCAGGCCATTGCATATTATAATTCTTATTCAGACATTTCCCGGACTATTAAATCTGCCCCAGTTGCATCAGTGGATAATCACGATGTAGATTCCTTTCCTACAAATATAGCAATTGACAATTGCTATAAAAGATTGCTCTTCTACAGCTATCCCATTTGAACCAACTGATTGTTTTCCTGTAGATATTCCACAAACGGTTAAATATACCTCACGTAAACCTACTCGCAATCGCTGTTTAGATTGCTACTTTTTAGTGACTACACAGGCACCAATACTTGACCAAATTGCATCAAATTATGACTGCCCTACCACTACATATTCCCCTTCTTTGACGGCTCAAGGTACTCGATGACATAGTCAGTCAAAGCTTGGGAACCATGGTGTAGAAGGAAGAGGGTGGAGCTGGCAATGATCTTGTGAGCAGGGTCGTCAAAGACAGAGCGGAATAGGGCAAGGAAGACCGGCAGATCATGAAGTATCAGGTCTGTACGCTCCCAAAGGGGTGATGCCTATGCAGTGCCCGTCCTTCAAGGAGGGATAGGATGTATATCGTCTTGGAGACTACATCCAGAAAGTATACTGGTTGTAAGGAGAAGTGCATGCTGCGCTGATTCAGGAAGCCCCTACAGGACAAGGGGTCCCCTGAGAAACGAATGGGTGCTGGCAAAGGCACTGGTGGCTGGAACGGCAGCGTCTGTGGCGTGGAGTTCAGCTTGGCAGATGTAGAGGCAGCGTCCATCCGGTTATATAGAAGGTTGATGGCGTTAGTCAAATTCTCTAGCATTTTCTGCTGATCTGTGATTCGCTGGGCCAGGCCAGGAATGGCTTGGAGAGCTGAGGTCTATGCCGGGTCCATGGACTTGGCAATCAATCTGTTAGGATCTATGTGTGTCTGTGTGTATGTGGACCCTTCGGCCGAGGTGATAGATGGAACTGCCCATGGGGTGGAGCCCCACTGAGCCTCACCACCAGGGAGGCAAGGTCTCAACTGCGGGATGAGATACAGCTGGAGTAATGTATTGAGAGAGAGAGAGAGAGAGCGGCCCCAGGAGGCGGGCCAGGGAACGTCAGCCCATGATGGCAATACCCGAGGAGCGGGGAATGCCAAGATAGATACAGTCACGGTGATGTCTGAAGTCCGTGCAATGGAGTATGCCAGCGAGTCAAGGTGAAGTCATGGTAATGGTCAACGGGGCGGGGTACACTGTAGAGAGTCCTCAGTGTTGTCATGGTAATGGTCCGCAAGGTGGGTACACCGGAAGTAGTCCTCAGCGTTGTCACGATATTGGCCCGCAAGTGGGGTACACCAGAGAGAGCCCTCAGCATTATCATGGTAGTGGTCCGCAAGGCAGGGGTCACCAAAGATAGTCCTCAGCGTTGTCAGGCAGTAGTACTCACAGGAATGTAGAAGTAAGGAAGGTTCCGGGGAAGCCCTCAGGAACAGAGGCAGGAAGAAGTCCAGGTGAAGGTCCTCCAAGGAGTGGATAGCCGAGAGCAGAAGGGGGCCCCCGAGGAGTGGGTACCCTAAGAGTCTTATGCCTTGGAAGCAGGAACCGGAACGACGTCCAACGGAGAGAAGGATTCTGAAGAATGAACTCATTGCCAAGTCGTAGGTGCTCTGGAGCTGCGGGTTTAAATACCCAAGTTGAAAGACATCATCTGAAGGGGACACCCCCGAGGTTTGCGCCATGACGTGGTTAAAGCTGGCCTGGGAGGTCGCGCACGCCTAGGGAAACCCCAAGGCCAAGATGGAGGTTGGCAGCATCCATGCTGCCTTGGGATGCCCAGGAACGGAGGGAGGAGGGCCGACAAGAGCTGGCAGAGGCCGCGAGTTCCCCCAATGGAGCCAAAGCTGAATAGAAGGAGGTGAGCAACAGGGGTCGCAGGCGCCGGTGACCATGGGGCGTAACACGCACATATATATGTGCTTACGTTTTAAAATGGTGAAGTCCATTGGCGCCTGCCGGTATACATGCGTGGCTGATTAAAAGTTACTGTCATACATTTTGTCTCATATGCACTCATTCTCACACACAAATATGCTCAGTGTCATACACATTTTCTCACACTCTCACGCACTGATACACATTCAGTGTGACACTCACTGTCACTCACTCACTGACACACCCAATTAAATTTTAAAAGTCCTGCGCACTTAAGATTGAGGGTTTATGCGCTGAAGTGCCGGACCCAAAGAAAGGGGTGGGCCAGGGGGTGTGGTCTGGGTGAGGAGGGGTGGGGGGCAGGCCCGGAAAGTGCAATTCGATGCTGTCCCAGGGAAGCACAGCTCCCGGCACGCGCATGTTATAAAATTGGCACATCCATGTGTGCGCGCCGTTAACTGCATGATGGTCTTAAAATCCACCCCAGTGTCTCTCACACTCTTTCATAGGAAATTGGACACGGGTCTATATTCAGCTGCATTTGGTTGAATAACTTGTGAATTATCTAAGAGCCAACTTTTGAATATTTCAGCAACTTATCTGGATTAAATTTAGCTGGAAAACTCATTATCTGGCTAAAATTTTGCTGGATAACATGGGGCTTTCTTAGGGCATTTTAAGGTGGAGTTAAATTAACTAGATAAGTTATCTAATTCTGGTCATAATAGTACAGTAGTTCTAAAGTTAGTTGGATAAAGTTATCCCGATATCTTTTAAGGAAATCAGGCACATTTAATGGTGTGACCACATCACTTAGTATCCTTCAAAAATTAGCCTGGAGACTCCTGCCCCGCCCCCGGACCACCCTACCCCGCCCATTCCCCTCCCCCTTTTTCAAGCCCTGAGACATACGCGCATCCCGGGACTTGCGTGCGTCACCGGACCTATGCAAAATAGGCTCGGCGCGCAGGAGGGGTTTTAAAGGATTACGAGTGTAACCCTTTTAAAATCCGCCCCATTATCTTTAAGCTCCACTTTGCACTTAAGAATTACACAACTGCCACACTAAATTAGCCCAGCTGGAAGGTAATTAAGCCAGTGTTCTCAACACGTCCAGGGATCTGCCTCAAAACGAAGGGTTAATCCAGTGAAGCCCTTTTTATGGAAGACACATAAAACCAAAAAAGTCTCACAGACATTCTCTGTGAGATTTGATGGCAGAAACAGGATAAGATTCACTAATTGGCCAAAAGTCTTTCAAGGGATGTTGGCAAGAACAGTTGCATTCATATTACGGAACAACTGTGCTGAGTATAAGCTCAGTCTTAGCTTGAAGTCACAGTTATAGTGACCTGCAGTTGGTTCTGGCAGCAAGGCTCTCAAAACTGAGCTTTTGGGTAGTCCCTGAGGAAAGCCAGGGGGTAAAGCACTTAGGAAAAGCTCGTTCAGATACTGTGCCCAAGATAATGTCTGACGACAAAGTCAAAAGTCCGTCTGGGTAACTCAAAGTCTCTCTTGAATATTAAGTTCCAATTGCCACCTCTTTCAGACACAGGATTGGTGAGATGCAAATTATGTTGTCTAGGTCCCAACGCATAGGAATTTATTTATTTATTTGTTGAGTTTTATATACCGTCATTTGGTAAAGCCATCATAACAGTTTACAAAATTTAAATTGTAACTCTTAACTATTGTGGAAAAAGTATAACAATGTGCATATTAAACAGAGGTTAAACATTTTAAGTCCAGAAAGTATCATTATGTGGGAGGAGGAAGGATTGTTTGTTCTGGTTGGAGAGAAGTTATTTTGAGGTTTTTGGATGAAAATTCGATTGGGAGTTAAGATGTTCAGAAGTATGAAGGTCAGTGTAGAATTTGCGAAACAGCAATGTTTTTAGGTCTTTTTTGAACGTTTTGAGGTTGGGTTGGGTTCTCAGATCTTTAGGTAGGGAGTTCCAAAATTTAGGGGAGGCAATGGAAAAGGCTCTTTCTCTTGTTGTTGTTAGATGCACATCTCTGATGGGGGGGATGTTTAAGCATCCTGAGTTGTTTGAATGTAGGTTTCTTTGAGGATTCTGGGAGGTTATGTTTAAGCCATTTAGTCCTTGATGATCATTGTTTAGAATTTTATGAATGATGGTCATTGATTTGTGTTCGATGTGTGCTTTAATTGGGAGCCAATGAAGTGAGATCATTATGGGCATTATGTGTTCATTTCTTTTTGTTCCTGTCAGAACTTTGGCTGCTGAGATCTGCAGAATCTGGAGCGGTTTGAGGTTTGAATAAGGTATTTCAATTAGTAAGGAGTTGCAGTAGTCGAAGGTGGAGAAAATGAGTAGTTGTAAGACCGTTCTGAAATCATAAGTGTTAAGAAACGGTTTTAAGTGTCTTAGGGTTAGAAGTCTGTGATATCCTTCTTTAGTTTTATTTGATATGTGGTTCTTGAATGAAAGTTCTTTATCGATGATAATTCCAAGGTTCCTGTTGTGGGTGGTGGGGAGTATAGAGTTCATTTGTTTATCAAGTAAAGGCAGGGGTGGCAGAGTTGGATTGGGTTTTTTGTCCATGAGTATTATTTCAGTTTTGTCGATGTTGATTATAAGCTTCAGAGAATTTAGGAGATGTTTAATTGAGATAAGTTGAGTCGAGATTTTCTTGTAGGTGCTTTCAATCGAATTTTGGATGGGAATTAGAAGTTGAATGTCGTCGGTGTAGAGGAAGTGGGTGATTCCATTATCTTTTAGTAATTGGCAGATGGGGAGAAGGTATATGTTAAATAGGGTGGCGGATAACGCTGATCCCTGGGGAACTCCAGTGTTGAGGTTGATCTTTTTGGATGGGTTGTTATTGATTAAAACTTGGTATGTTCTGTCAGATAAATAGGAAGAGAACCATTGTAGGGTGATGTCAGTTAAGCCGATTTGAGTCAGTCGTTCTAACAGTATATTGTGGTTTACTGTGTCGAAAGCAGCTGAGAGGTCAAGGAGGATGAGTGGAATATTTTCATACTCTCATTAGAGTCCACTAGCAAAACAATTGTCAGAGCAATGCCTATTTCATAGTTCGTCTCAGGCTGGATACAAAGTTTTACCAAGGATATGTTCCCAATTCTGGTCCAAGGTTCTCCTCTCATTTAGGAGGTGATGACAACTCTTTGATATAAAGAAGCAAATACAGTCTTCTCTTCTGTGTGAAAAACAGTCTCATATAAAGTTGCCAAAAATCTCATGGCTGCAAACTCCATGTCTACATTGCTTTAGATCTGCACCTTCTTACTCAGTCTGTGTGCATGGCAATAGGCCTCAACTTCATGATGCACATCCTGTTTAGGGTCACTGGCGTTCACCCTATAGTTCCTTCCTTGTTCCTTCCTATTAGGAGCTACCACCCAGGAAATAGATCTAGGCATCATAGTGGATAATACTTTAAAATCGTCTGCTCAGTGTGCTGCAGCAGTCAAAAAAGCAAACAGAATATTGGGAATTATTAGAAAGGGAATGGTGAATAAAACGGAAAATGTCATAATGCCTCTGTATCGCTCCATGGTGAGACCGCACCTTGAATACTGTGTACAATTCTGGTCGCCACATCTCAAAAAAGATATAGTTGCAATGGAGAAGGTACAGAGAAGGGCGACCAAAATGATAAAGGGAATGGAACAGTGTTATAATTAGTGAGGTTTGGGTGGACCCTTGGACACTGTGGCAGCTGACCACACCCATGGGAGGGAAGTCCCGTGAGGGGCCACAGGTCAGGCTCAGCTCAGGACACACAAACACAGATTGATCTTTTATTAGACAATGTGGTTTAGCCACCAGAGGTGGCAGTAGTGAGCAGCAGAAGTAGCCCGGCTGGGATAATATCCCTCAGGTGCTGGAACAGCGACTCCTCCGGTAGCAGTGCTGTAGTGGAAAGAACTGAGAATAATGAGTACAGTGGAATAAGCACAAAGCCCCAGTATGGAGAACCCCAGGATAGGGAGAGCAGGCCCTCGAGGAGCGAGTACCTGGTTCCAGGGAACAGCTTTGAGGTGGAAATGATAGTACTCACTGGTGTTGAAGATAGCAAATCCTTCCAGGCAGAAGAGAAGGTAGGAACAGGCAGCTAGTCAGGGAACATGGGCCCTCGAGGAGCGAGTACCGGTTTCCTGATAGTGACCTGAAAAGCAAGTGAGGCCCCCGAGCAGTGGGTACCTCGTTAGTGTTAAGAGTCCAATGGAAGATTGGAAAGGCAGAGTAAGCTGGGTACGGAGAGCGAATCCCATCTGTAAGAATCACCCTTGCTAACTCAAAGGCAAGCAAACATTGTAGGCTTTAAATAACCGGGCAGCGTGATGTCATCACGGGGGGACGCCCCTGAGGTTTGCTCCAAGTAGGAAATAAGAGAGAGGGCCGCGCGGCGCGCACACCCTAAGGTACAGACGGAGCATGGCGGGAGGCAGCGCCCAAGCCAGTCTGGGAACGCCGGAGAGGGCGGCAGGCAGACGCCGCGGTAGCCAGGCGTCCATCCGCAGCAAGAGGAGGAGTAAAGAAAAAAAGGTAGGCGGAGTGAAGCCATCGGGAAGGGATGGTTGCAGCAAACAGCTCCCCTATGAGGAAAGACTAAAGAGGTTAGGACTTTTCAGCTTGGAGAAGAGATGGCTGAGTGGGGATATGATAGAGATGTTTAAAATCATGAGAAGTCTAGAATGGGTAAATGTGAATCGGTTATTTACGCTTTCGGATAATAGAAAGACTAGGGGGCACTCCATGAAGTTAGCATGGGGCACACTTAAAACTAATCGGAGAAATTTCTTTTTCACTCAACGCACAATTAAACTCTGGAATTTGTTGCCAGAGAATGTGGTTAGTGCAGTTAGTGTAGCTGTGTTTGAAAAAGGATTGATAAGTTCTTGGAGGAACATAAGAACATGCCATACTGGGTCAGACCACGGGTCTATCAAGCCCAGCATCCTGTTTCCAACAGTGGCCAATCCAGGCCATAAGAACCTGGCAAGTACCCAAAAACTAAATCTATTAGGAGAAGTCCATTAACTGCTATTAATTAAGTTGACTTAGAAAATAGTCACTGCTATTACTAGCAACAGTAACCTGGACTTAGTTTTTGGGTACTTGCCAGGTTCTTATGGCCTGGATTGGCCACTGTTGGAAACAGGATGCTGAGCTTGATGGACCCTTGGTCTGACCCAGTATGGCATGTTCTTATGTTCTCCCTGGGCTCATGCTGCATGGTACTAGACAGTGACCCAAATCTCTTGCTTGCTTCTTCAGACCCTCCCCTCCTGTCCCCAGGCAACCAGATAGCACTGAGAAAGAGCAGAGGGGAGGAGCAGGAGCAGTGAATGGTAGAGAAGAGCTTCTGCTCCCTGCTCCTCCCCTTCTGTCCATGCTCCACACCCATCTGTTTCCTGGAGTACGGTGCTCTTCTCTGCTGTGCTGTTTGCTTGGAGAGTCACTGCTCCAGGCCTTAAATGTCAATGCTGTAGGGATTTGGGATTCAGGATGAGAGCAGAGTAGAGAGTCACCCAGAGATGCAACCAAATAAGACTGATTTATGGGAAGGGAATTTGGGGGGAGGGGGTGAATGCTGAAAGGGGTGAGGGGAGAAGGGGTGAATGCTTGGGGGGGAGGAAGCACAGGAGGTTGACACAGTATTATACTCTGCTGTGCTTGCTGTGGGGGGGGGGGGAGGAGATAGAGAGAAGATTGGAAAGACAAGTTGGGTCAATCCAGGGGAACAGTGAAGGCGTGATGGAGAAAGGAGGGAGAGAGAAAGGATCAGATATGAAGGAAAAGGGATAAAAATCACCCTTGTTAACCCTCTCCCTGTTAATGTTACTATTGTAAAGCTTGTTGCTAAGTTACGTTACACTGTGAACCGAGGTGATGTTTTGCAAATGTGCCTCGGTATATAAAAAACCCTTAAATAAATAAAAATAAATAAATAAATAAAGGGGCAGGAGAAGGGAGAGAGAGATACATGACCAAGGACTGTGGGAGAGGAAGAATGGAGAAGAGACCCTGGATAAGGGGCAGGGTGATGGAGACAATAGAGGGCCCAAGATAGAAAAAGAGAGAGAGAGGTTCAGGCACTGGGGAAGATAGAAAGGGGATGAGAGAAAGAGAGGGAGGACCCTGGATCTGGGGGTGGGGGATTTCTGGGAGATAACGGAAGAGAAAGGAAATGAGAAATAGAAAGGAGAGAGCAGGAGAAAGAGGAGGAGGAATGAAGAAAGGAAAGCATCAAGGGATCAGAAGGTATTAAAATGTGCACTCAAGGAAAGAGGCAAAGAAGAAAGAAAGAAGATACCAGAGAGAGAGAGGGAAAACAAAAAAGGAAGAGAGAGAGAAGACCTTACAATGAGAAAAAAAGAGAGAGACACAATCAGCCAGGAACGCAAGCCAGAGACATCAAAGGTGGGAAACTTTTATTGCCTGATAGAGAATATTAATAATAACTCACCAGTATAAAATATACTGGGACACAGATCAAAGTCTAAGACTTGGCCAAGTCTCCCACATAGAATTTACATGTTGATTTTTGTTGGCAAATTTTGACTTTTAGTGTATAATTAATTCTCTTTTATGCAGGACACATTACCTACCAGCACGGAGGCTTGGTGGTAACAAAACTTAAATGTGCTTTTAGGTCTATTTTGAGAGTACATTAGTACAATTTTCCATAGGGACAGTCCACCAGACTTCCTCCCTCCCAACAAAATGAACTGCTCCCTCACTACTACCACAACAGGGAAGAAGGGTCCCAGATTCGTCCACCAGAGTTCTGGTAATCTTACCCCACCTCCCTCCTTCCCACTGGAAGCACATCTTAACTGTCAGGCCGATGCAGAAAGATGCGCTCACTTGAACGCACCTTTCTGCCTGCACTTCAACGTGCATTTTCTGTGCACAAACCTTTCTGCCGATGTAGCAAGGAGTTTTTTTCACGTTTCCAAACAAGAGTACTGCTGCTTAGCGCCCTCACGTTGGAAATCCCATGCCAAAGAGGACATTAAGCATTACCTCCTGATGCAGACAGACTGCTTCTGGCCAGCGCGCCTCTTTTGGCGCTGGAAATTTAACTCCAGGTCAGAGCTGGAGTTAAGTTTCCAGCACTACGGCGCTGGTACTTAAAATCCCTAAAAAAAAAAAGGGGGGGGGAAATGTTTTTTAAAAAGTTTTAAACAAGTTAAAAATGTCCGCAGATAAATACTGACTTATCCGGGTAAGTGGCAGCAGCTGCTGCCACTTAAGTCTGTACTTATCTGGCGAAGTAGCAGTCACCCGCGCCAGATAGCCAGATAAACCAAAATTTATCTAGCTAAGTGGCAGTGGCTGCTGTCACTTATGACCTGTCAGGGATGCCTTTCCTCCCCTTCTCGAGTTAAAACGTGCATGGGACCTGTTCAATGCACATTTTACTCTAAATGCGCTTTTTTTTTTTAACTCCATAAGAACATAAGAAATTGCCATGCTGGGTCAGACCAAGGGTCCATCAAGCCCAGCATCCTGTTTCCAACAGTAGCCAAACCAGGCCACAAGAACCTGACAATTACCCAAACACCAAGAAGATCCCATGCCACTGATGCAATTAATAGCAGTGGCTATTCCCTAAGGGGTAGATTTTAAAAATTTGCGCGATCGCGTACTTTTGTTCGCGCACCAGGCACGAACAAAAGTACGCTGGATTTTATAACATACGCGCGTATCTTATAAAATCTGGGGTCGGCGCGCACAAGGGGGAGCACATTTGTGCAACCTGCGCGCGCCGAGCCCAGCGCGCGCTGCCTGTTCCCTCCGAGGCCGCTCCGATTTCGGAGCGGCCTCGGAGGGAACTTTCCTTCGCCCTCCCCCCACCTTCCCCTCCCTTCCCCTATCTAACCCACCCCCCCCCCCCCCCCGGCCCTATCTAAACGCCCCTCTACCTTTGTCGGCAAAGTTACGCCTGCTGGCCGGCAGCCCCACTCCGTGTTCTGGTCCCGGGGGCTGGTCCGGAGGCCGCGGCCACGCCCCCAGAACACCCCGGGCCGAAACCATGCCCACGTCGCTGCCCCTGAAATGCCGCATCACGCTGGCCATGCCCCCCGACACGCCCCCGACACACCCCTTTTAGAAAGCCGGCGGCCTATGCAAAATAGGTGCGCTAGCGCGCGAGTGCCCTGCGCGTGTAAATCCAGAAGGATTTACACGCACAGGGCTTTTAAAATCCGCCCCTAAGTAAATTTGATTAATAGCCATTAATGGACTTCTCCTCCAAGAACTTATCCAAACCTTTTTTGAACCCAGCTACACTAACTGCACTAACCACATCCTCTGACAACAAATTCCAGAGCTTTATTGTGCGTTGAGTGAAAAAGAATTTTCTCCGATTAGTCATAAATGTGCTACTTGCTAACTTCATGGAATGCCCCCTAGTCCTTCTATTATTCGAAAGTGTAAATAACCGATTCACATCTACCCGTTCTAGACCTCTCATGATTTTCAACACCTCTATCATATCCCCCCTCAGCCGTCTCTTCTCCAAGCTGAACAACCCTAACTTCTTCAGCCTTTCCTCATAGGGGAGCTGTTCCATCCCCTTTATCATTTTGGTTGCCCTTCTCTGCACCTTCTCCATCGCAACTATATCTTTTTTGAGATGCGGCAACCAGAATTGTACGCAGTATTCCAGGTGCGGTATCACCATGGAGCGATATAGAGGTATTATGACATTTTCCATTTTATTAACCATTCCCTTCCTAATAATTCCTAACATTCTATTTGCTTTTTTGACTGCTATAGCACACTGAGCCGACGATTTTAAAGTATTATCCACTATGATACCTAGATCTTTTTCCTTGGTGGTAGCTCCTAATATGGGAACCTAACATCGTGTAACTACAGCAAGGGTTATTTTTCCCTATATGCAACACCTTGCACTTGTCCACATTAAATTTCATCTGCCATTTGGATGCCCAATCTTCCAGTCTTGCAAGGTCCTCCTGTAATGTATCACAATCCGCTTGTGATTTAACTTCTCCGAATCATTTTGTGTCATCCGCAAATGATACATTTGCATTTCATTAGCTTACTACGTCAGGAGTCAAAAAAAATGTAATCTGGACGTTACAAATGTGCACTAAAAACCAAAGCCCAGCTTCTTAACGCCCAGATTACTGCATGGGACTGTGTGGGCATAAAACTCTCTCACTTATCAGTTGAAGCCCTCCAGGTGGAAAGAAGTAGTTACAGGGAAAGAGGAAAAAACATCAATCAAACAGCAGCCTCCTTTTCAAGATGCAAATTGGCTGCAAATTTCTGCATTTTGGTGAACAAATCCAATCTATCTCCTGTGTGCTCGCTACTTCTGAGCATGCAGTAATTAGGGACTCCAAAACAATGAACAATTCAACATAGTAAAGTGACTGCAACAGATGAGTTTTTACTGAAGCAATCAGATAAGAAAAAGTAACTTTCACAATAGTAGGAATATGAATGAATTTTAACACAACTTTCCACAAAACATTATATAGAACACTCTGCCAGTATTCGATTATTTAAATTTGCAATCCTATAATGGTGCTGAGCTCACTCCCTTGGTTCTGTGGTTGAATATCAGTTCAATTTAGTTTGAGTATATGCACAAGCTTTTGCCCAAATGCAGGCCTACTGTCTCTGTCTGGACTTGCTTTCTGCAGAACTGAATCTTCAAAACTGCAGGGGGATGGGCAGTTGTTGCTCTTGCAGCTTGCTTATTTCTCTGCAACTCCAGGATACCCCTTTTTTCAAGCAAATAATAAGATTAGGGGCCTTCCACAGTGTTTTATTCAGAGCTTGGTTAGCTCTGGGAATAACTTCCACTGCAGTCCTTTTGCTTGTCTGCTGTGCATTTAACTCTCCAGACATGCAAGTTGAACTATTTCACACTGAAATGTAATGCTATGCATTTTAACCCATATTTTCTTACAACGAGCAATGTGAAGCAATATCAAAGAATTAACTTAAAAGTTTCAAACTACAGTTTAATAATAGGTTCACAAGACTTCAATGGAAAACACAGCAATGGAAAAAAAAATTCTTTACTACTGAAACCTTGTCACAATAAATTAATTCATGTCACTTGTTGAACAAGAACCATCAACTCTTAATCTAAAGTACAACGTATAGATGAACTTCTCACCTTTTTTCAAGCAAATAATAAGATTAGGGTCTCTCCACAGTCTTTTATTCAGAACTTGGCTAGCTCTTGAAATGAGGTCCACTGCAGTCTTTTTTGTTTGGCTGCTATAAGAGACCCCTAGTAATGATATACAAGTTTTTGTGGAAGTCTTAAAGGGACCCCGCTTTTATTAGTATGTCTGAGTGTTAGAATTCACAGTAAGGATTACACGTGCACCAACTCTGCCAGCTTCGATCTGATGTTTGACTGTGTGGGGCCCTGTAATCTCACAGGATCAGCGGATTCAAAACTTTCAGATGTCAGATTGGAGCACGCAAAGAAAAAGTCACACACAGGGGAAAAGTGCTGCTCTCTTCCTGTTGGGGTGGAGAAGAGTGAGAATTGTGCAAAATCTGGTGTGGTGCACCACAAGGATTCAGCAAACTTGAAAGTGTGCCACAAAAGAAAAAAGGCTGAGAAGCACTGCTCTAGTGTGCAAGCTCAGTTCTTAAAGACTTTTTTGGTGCCAGAAACAAAGCAGGACACTCAAGCTAGTCATTTCAAAAGAAGTTTACTGCAGAACTTGACCATAGTTATCACTTAGCGCAAATACAGTTCACTGTTATATCCATGTTCAATATAACATCCAAAACCAGCTTGTTCTGTGTAAGTGAACCTTTAGTATCCAATCCCAGAACGTCCTTCCCTCCAGGTTTTGGGAAATAAGGTACTCAGGGGTGGAATGGAGATCTCCTAATTTAAGTGGCTCTCCCTTTCGAAAAATACCTAAGGTTCATCATCCGAGGAGCTAACTACAGCACTCTCCGAATCCCTAAACAAACTTGACTGCTCCTCCCCCGATGCTGCACTCAGCTCCTGGGATAGCCTCACCCTCGACATAGCCAACAATCTATGCACACTCATCACCAGTAAACAATACACTACACCCTCGAATAACAAACTTTGGTATACAACAGAACTGCACCAAATGAAACACAACCTTAGACTTAAAGAAAGATCCTGGCGCAAAGACCCAACTACACAGCTCTCCACTGCCTACAAACATACCTACACACATACCGCCTTGCCATTCAAAAAACCAAAACGTGACTACTATGCCTCCAAGATACATCAATACACCTTCAACCCCAAATCCCTTTTCTCTTATGTTGCGGCTCTCACCAAACCCCCCCACTCCCATCATCGCTGAAGAAGAAGCCAGCATAAAGTGTGAAGAACTCACTCATTTCTTACATAACAAAATAGCCAACATACTCTTCAGGTTCCCCCCTGCAAATACTCTCACGCCCGCCACCCCCATGCCCAGCAATCTCCCTTCCTCCCTCAAAACTTCACTCGACACCATCGACCTTACCTCCTCGAAGGAGATTGAGTCCATCCTCAAAAGAACCAAGCCTGCATCCCACCCATCTGATACCATCCCCACAAAAACCCTCCTCTCCATCCCCATCATTGCAAAACCTATAGCAGATATCATCAACTGCTCCTTATCCACGGGCGCAGTTCCCGATTCCCTAAAACACACTGTAGTCAAACCCCTTATCAAGAAGCCATCTCTTGACCCCAAAGACCCAGCCAATTACCGTCCCATCTCTAACCTCCCCCTCATAGCAAAAATCATGGAGAAGGTGGTAAACTCCCAACTAATGGACTATCTCGAAGAAAACAACATCCGTCACTCCTCCCAATTTGGCTTCCGTAAAATTCTGAGCACAGAAACCTTCCTACTATCCCTCACTGACACCCTCCTCACTGGCCTTGACCAAGGTCATAACTATCTCATTGCATTCCTCAACATATCTGCAGCTTTTGACACGATAAGCCACAATCTCCTCATTTCCCGACTAACCGATATTGGCATCTCTGGCATAGCCCTCCACTGATTCAGATCCTACCTGGCCAACAGACATTTCTCAGTCAAACTAGGCATCTCTGAATCCACACACTATACCCTCTCTCAAGGAGTGCCTCAAAGCTCCTCACTCTCTTCCACCCTCTTTAACATCTACCTCCTGCCCCTCTGTCATCATCTATCAGATCTTGGTCTCCAATTCTATATCTATGCAGATGATGTCCAAATCATCATCCCTCTCCATGAATCATTATCCACAACCCTAAGCTTCTGGGAGAAATGTCTCTCATCAATAAACTCACTACTCACCTCCCTACAACTTGCCCTCAACTCTTCAAAAACTGAGCTCCTCCTCATCTACAACCACCAGACCTTCAAGCTCCCTCCCTCCAATGACCCTACGGCCATCTCCTTCATCTCTCAGCCCCCTGTACAAAACCTTGGCGTTCTAAATCCCAACTAAAAGGAGATAGAGCAGCTTTTAAACTAGAACAAAGGGGAAAGCCGACAGTCACTCAGCAGCGCATGGTTCGGAGAGATGTATCTTTAAAGGATACTAATGATGCATTAGAATTAGGGCATCCCGACAGTGAGGTTCCAATAATTAGAAAAGTAGTCCAAGTGCCTGTAACTAAAAACTCACCTGAGCTAAAAAATTCTAACTTATCCCTATCAATTAAAAAGCAGAATAAAAATACAATCAAAAAACAAACTTTGAAATGTTTGTATGCTAATGCCAGAAGTCTAAGAAGTAAGATGGGAGAATTAGAATGTATAGCAGTAAATGATGACATAGACTTAATTGGCATCTCAGAGACATGGTGGAAAGAGGATAACCAATGGGACAGTGCCATACCGGGGTACAAATTATATCACAATGACAGAGAGGAGCAGTCGGGAGGAGGTGTGGCGCTTTATGTCCGGGATGGCATAGAGTCCAACAGGATAAACATCCTGCATGAGACTAAATACAAAATTGAATCTTTATGGGTAGAAATCCCTTGTGTATCAGGGAAGACTACAGTGATAGGGGTATACTACCGTCCACCTGGTCAAGATGGTGAGATGGACAGTGAAATGCTAAGAGAAATTAGGGAAGCTAACCAAATTGGTAGTGCAGTAATAATGGGAGACTTCAATTACCCCAATATAGACTGGGTAAATGTATCATCGGGTCACGCTAGAGAGATAACGTTCCTGGATGGAATAAATGATAGCTTTATGGAGCAATTGGTTCAGGAACCGACGAGAGAGGGAGCAATTTTAGATCTAATTCTCAGTGGAGCACAGGACTTGGTGAGAGAGGTAACGGTGGTGGGGCCGCTTGGCAATAGTGATCATAATATGATCAAATTTGATTTAATGACTGAAAAAGGAACAGTGTGCAAATCCAAGGCTCTCGTGCTAAACTTTCAAAAGGGAAACTTTGATAAAATGAGAAAAATTGTTAGAAAAAAACTGAAAGGAGCAGCTACAAAAGTAAAAATGTCCAAGAGGTGTGGTCATTGTTAAAAAATACCATTCTAGAAGCACAGTCCAGATGTATTCCACACATTAAGAAAGGTGGAAAGAAGGCAAAACGATTACCGGCATGGTTAAAAGGGGAGGTGAAAGAAGCTATTTTAGCCAAAAGATCTTCATTCAAAAATTGGAAGAAGGATCCAACAGAAGAAAATAGGATAAAGCATAAACATTGGCAAGTTAAATGTAAGACATTGATAAGACAGGCTAAGAGAGAATTTGAAAAGAAGTTGGCTGTAGAGGCAAAAAACTCACAGTAAAAACTTTTTTAAATATATCCGAAGCAGAAAGCCTGTGAGGGAGTCAGTTGGACCGTTAGATGATCGAGGGGTTAAAGGGGCACTTAGAGAAGATAAGGCCATCGCGGAAAGATTAAATGATTTCTTTGCTTCGGTGTTTACTGAAGAGGATGTTGGGGAGGTACCCGTAATGGAGAAGGTTTTCATGGGTAATGATTCAGATGGACTGAATCAAATCACGGTGAACCTAGAAGATGTGGTAGGCCTGATTGACAAACTGAAGAGTAGTAAATCACCTGGACCGGATGGTATACACCCCAGAGTTCTGAAGGAACTAAAAAATGAAATTTCAGACCTATTAGTAAAAATTTGTAACTTATCATTAAAATCATCCATTGTACCTGAAGACTGGAGGATAGCAAATGTAACCCCAATATTTAAAAAGGGCTCCAGGGGCGATCCGGGAAACTACAGACCGGTTAGCCTGACTTCAGTGCCAGGAAAAATAGTGGAAAGTGTTCTAAACATCAAAATCACAGAACATATAGAAAGACATGGTTTAATGGAACAAAGTCAGCATGGCTTTACCCAGGGCAAGTCTTGCCTCACAAATCTGCTTCACTTTTTTGAAGGAGTTAATAAACATGTGGATAAAGGTGAACCGGTAGATATAGTATACTTGGATTTTCAGAAGGCGTTTGACAAAGTTCCTCATGAGAGGCTTCTAGGAAAAGTAAAAAGTCATGGGATAGGTGGCGATGTCCTTTCGTGGATTGCAAACTGGCTAAAAGACAGGAAACAGAGAGTAGGATTAAATGGGCAATTTTCTCAGTGGAAGGGAGTGGACAGTGGAGTGCCTCAGGGATCTGTATTGGGACCCTTACTGTTCAATATATTTATAAATGATCTGGAAAGAAATACGACGAGTGAGATAATCAAATTTGCAGATGACACAAAATTGTGCAGAGTAGTTAAATCACAAGCAGATTGTGATAAATTGCAGGAAGACCTTGTGAGACTGGAAAATTGGGCATCCAAATGGCAGATGAAATTTAATGTGGATAAGTGCAAGGTGATGCATATAGGGAAAAATAACCCATGCTATAATTACACGATGTTGGGTTCCATATTAGGTGCTACAACCCAAGAAAGAGATCTAGGTGTCATAGTGAATAACACATTGAAATCGTCGGTTCAGTGTGCGGCGGCAGTCAAAAAAGCAAACAGAATGTTGGGAATTATTAGAAAAGGAATGATGAATAAAACGGAAAATGTCATAATGCCTCTGTATCGCTCCATGGTGAGACCGCACCTTGAATACTGTGTACAATTCTGGTCGCCGCATCTCAAAAAAGATATAATTGCGATGGAGAAGGTACAGAGAAGGGCTACCAAAATGATAAGGGGAATGGAACAACTCCCCTATGAGGAAAGACTAAAGAGGTTAGGACTTTTCAGCGTGGAGAAGAGACGACTGAGGGGGGATATGATAGAGGTGTTTAAAATCATGAGAGGTCTAGAACGGGTAGATGTGAATCGGTTATTTACTCTTTCGGATAGTAGAAGGACTAGGGGACACTCCATGAAGTTAGCATGGGGCACATTTAAAACTAATCGGAGAAAGTTCTTTTTTACTCAACGCACAATTAAACTCTGGAATTTGTTGCCAGAGAATGTGGTTCGTGCAGTTAGTATAGCTGTGTTTAAAAAAGGATTGGATAAGTTCTTGGAGGAGAAGTCCATTACCTGCTATTAAGTTCACTTAGAGAATAGCCACTAACATTAGCAATGGTTACATGGAATAGACTTAGTTTTTGGGTACTTGCCAGGTTCTTATGGCCTGGATTGGCCACTGTTGGAAACAGGATGCTGGGCTTGATGGACCCTTGGTCTGACCCAGTATGGCATTTTCTTATGTTCTTATGTTCTTATGTTCTTAAATCGACCCACAGCTGAACCTAAAAAAACACATTAGCTCTGTCCTAAAAGGAGACTTCTACAAGCTTAATATTATAAAAAAGCTCAAGCCCCTTCTCCACACACATGATCTCAAAACTGTTATCCAAGCCACCCTAACTTCTAAGCTTGATTACTGCAACTCCCTGTACCTAGGCCTCCCCTACTTCACCATCAAACCAGTACAGATACTACAAAATGTAACAGCAAGGATAATCAGCAACGCACGCAAAACTGACCACATAACCCCTATTCTCAAAGAACTACACTGGCTCCCTATCTCATCCCGCATCCTTTTCAAAACTCTCATTATCATACACAAATCTATCCACAAAAATAACTCCTCCTGGCTCAGCGAACCGTTTCAACTCACACAATCTGCCCGCCCCCACCAGATCAAACCTCAAATCCACACTACAAGTCCCACCCCTCAAAAAGGCCCGTCTCACAGCAACAAGGGACTGTGCTTTCTCAATTGCCGGACCGACTCACTGGAATGCTTTACTTTCCAACCTCCACCTGGAGCCATGCCCATTCAAATTCAGGAAAATGCTAAAGACCTGGCTCTTCCACCAGGCTTTTCCAGATTAATTTCACCAATCCCTGTTCCCCCCCTCGCCCTCCCCTCTTTTCCATCAATTTACGCCTAGCAACACCCACCCTGTAAATTTCTGTAAATATGTTCCCTGTCTTTTAATCTCACCATCTTAGTTCCATTTCTTCAGGCTCCCCGTTAGAGTCTCTTACCTTTGTTCTTCGGTTGTCGTCGTCTCCCCGCCCCCCCGCCCCTGTTCTTTGTAATTTCCAATTACTGTTAATATGTAAACCAATATGATGTGTATTTTAATGTCGGTATATAAAAGCTGTTAAATAAAATAAATAAAAATAAATGGCTTGTCTCCCCAAAATCCATTCCTCTCAGTCCTCCTCATGTAAGTAAACATAGAAACATAGAAACATAGAAATGGCGGCAGAAGAAGACCAAACGGCCCATCAAGTCTGCCCAGCAAGCCTCACACTTCTTTTTTTCTCATACTTATCTGTTTCTCTTAGCTCTTTGGTTCTATTTCCCTTTCACACCCACCATTAATGCAGAGAGCAGTGATGGAGCTGCATCCAAGTGAAATATCAAGCTTGATTAGTTAGGGGTAGTAACCGCCGCAATAAGCAAGCTACACCCATGCTTATTTGTTTTACCCAGACTATGTTATTCAGCCCTTATTGGTTGTTTTTCTTCTCCCCTGCCATTGTAGCAGAGAGCTATGCTGGATAAGCGTGAACTATTAGTTTTACTTCTCCCCTGCCGTTGAAGCAGAGAGCTATGCTGGATACGCGTGAAGTATTAGTTTTACTTCTCCCCTGCCGTTGAAGCAGAGAGCTATGCTGGATATGTATTGAAAGTGAAGTATGCATTGAAAGCCACATTATCTATCAACAAATATTGAATAAGCCTAATAATTGGTAGTACCTATAGCTTATGAACTCTTCGTTAATTTTACATACTGTTGCCCACCGCTGGTTTTTTTTTTTTTTTTAAATATGGAGATGGCAGGCCTCCATCCTTCCGCTCCGTGAAGGTGGAACACCAACTACTGGCCACTGGCATCCCGCTCCGTGAATGCCTCTGTGGCTACTGCCGCTCCATGCAGTGTTTTGCTGCCTCCTTTTTATACACTTCTTCTAGACCTGATGGATCCACAGTGTTTATCCCACGCCCCTTTGAAGTCCTTCACAGTTTTGGACTTCACCACTTCCTCCGGAAGGGCATTCCAGGCATCCACCACCCTCTCCGTGAAGAAATACTTCCTGACATTGGTTCTTAGTCTTCCTCCCTGGAGCCTCAGCTCGTGACCTCTGGTTCTGCTGGTTTTTTTCTGACGGAAAAGGTTTGTCGTTGTCTTTGGATCGTTAAAGTTTTTCAAGTATCTGAAAGTCTGAATCATATCACCCCTGCTCCTCCTTTCCTCCAGGGAGTACATATTTAGATTCTTCAAACTCTCTTCGTATGACATCTGATGAAGACCCTCCACCTTTTTGGTCGCTCTTCTCTGTACCGCTTCCATCTTGTCTCTGTCTCTTTGTAGATACGGTCTCCAGAACTGAACACACTCACACACACACAAAAATTGGAGTAAAAACATGCAGCTGGCTTAGCATGGCTTATTACATTGGCCCCAATAAACTGACTGCATTAACAAATCAACCACCTTTCACAGCAAATCAAGTGGATCCTGAGGTAGAGGTGAGTTTCACAGCGCTCCTACTATCTAATAATTGGTTGGGTTGAAACAAGGTATATCTGTTTCCATCCAATTGAGTTAAACATTTAGCAGGAAACAAAGACATCGCCCTCCCCCCCCAACTCTTTTACAAGGCCAGTTGCATACTTCCTGTTGCCTGGTTATGAGATATTCTGACTTCTCAAGGGTAGAAGCGCTTTTACTGCATGGCTGAGAAAGCCACAAGTTATCCGCCCCTGTTGTAGACCTAGACTTCCTGCTGGGAGTTGTGTTATGATATAAAATGTTACATATGTGTGGAGAACATTTTATTGTTTCTTTTGACGCTATAATAAAACAAGCACTAAGCTGCTTGGGTATACCTTTTTATCAGCATGATACTCATATCTGAATGCCTCTAGAGTAAAACACCTGGCTTTTGTAAACACCAATTTGCAGGTTGCACAGGAAGAAAATGTTGATTCAGCCAATACACATCCAGAAAAGTTTCTCTCTCTCGTAGACTAAAAAATAAACAACTGATCTGAACCTTCCTTCCAAATGTCCACCCCCCCATGGACTAAATTGGAAAAATGGGCTTCTAATGTATACACACCCAGACTAAGAGAAGGGATTAAATTAACTCAAATGGCCTTATCATAATTAAAATCAGCAGTCCTGTGTTATGCTTGCTGCCCTGGAGACCCTCCTGCTGTAGCACAATATAACTTTGTTCTCTCCCTCTATAAAAGCTGCAGTTAAAAAGTTTTACCCCACATCCCCCTCTCCTACAAACTAGCGGAGAGACAGATTCCCAACAAAGGCTGGGGCAAGGTAAAGCTCAGAATGTTCCTAATCCTGCTCCAGTTGCTGCTGATTTCCTGTCTTTGTGAGACAAGGCCAGAAAGAGATTTGTTCAGAAAAAGGAGGAGGAAAGCTCTGTTTCTTCCCCAACACGATCAGGCAAGGGCTGGGCACAAAAGCCATAGTGGGGAGCTCTTGCTGGATGATTCAGCGGACTATGAAGAGATCGTGGAGCAGCAAGGACTGCTTGCATTTGCCCCAAGCCTGGCAGATGCCCTCCCCTCTATCAAGGACAGTAGGCGAGGGGTGAAGGAACCCTCCCGGCTACATTTCCCCCCCATGGCGCGCCACGTGGAGGATGCCGAAGACTGGGGTCAACCCCGAGAGTCCTTCAACCCTGAAGAAAGGCGCAGCCTCTTCCCTCCCCTCCTGATGAACGAGAGGAATATGGTGCCCCCCTACCGGAAGAATGCCAAGAAATTCTGGAACCATTTCACGTTCCAGAAGAACTCTGCTTCCCAAGATCTGATCCTGCCCATCAAGACCACGGAGGTGCTTCAGGAGACGTGCAAAACCCTGCCCTTCTCTCAGGTAAGAGCTCTGAGTGCCCCAGACTAGCCTGACACAAATAAAATATGTTAAAAGAAACCCAGCAAAACAGTTAAGGAGATAAAATAGCTTTACTAGGTTAAAGAATGCCTGAAAATGCAAGCTTTAGGGACTACTAAGGTCCATTGCTTAGACAATGCTGAGAAAGAACTAATGAGCACTTATCTCATAGGCTGCCCAAGTTAACGAATCCTTTTCTTCTATTTAGGTTAGGATTAGAGACTTTTATATATTCACACAAGACTTGGTTAGCCAAAATTATGGAAAAGCCAGACAAATTCTAGCTAGCACTTGTAATTAAAACTGAAGGAACCTATTTGTCCTAATATAATTTGAAGTCAAGATTTGTTTCAATACATTTCCAGCTTTATGAAGAAATTTATACAGAATTTCATATAGGCTCCCATGAATGTGGTTTAATTTGAATATCTTAAGCTCCAACCTTAGGGGTCTATATACTAAAGGGTTTCTCCCATTTTCTGTTTATGGGAATAATGCTTTGTAAAAAGAGCCCTTAGTTCATAAAATCTAGCATATGATCGGTGTACCAATCTTATGTTTACAGCTTGCTTTATTATATCTCTCTAAAAGCCAGACATACTAATAGGTTTGTCCCAATTTGTATCTATGGGAAATTTGTGGAAAAAAATGCTTAGGTCATCTGGCACTTAGTTTGCTAGTGTGATAAGCCATTGTAAGGTACAGGAGAAGATGAATCTGTAAGTTCTTAGCAGTGAGGGTGACCAGATGATTACATTTAGTCTGGGAGATAATATTCTTCACTATGCATAAGATGTGTGGGGCAGGAGGAATAGCCTAGTAGTTAGAGCAGTGGGGGCTACCAAACCAGGAGACCAGTATTCAAGTCCCCGCTGTCATTCCTTGTGACCTTGGGCAAGTCACTTTACCCATCCATTGTCTCAGGTACAAAACTTAGATTGTAAGCCCTCTGAGGATAGGGAAATACCTACAGTACCTGAATGTAAACC
This sequence comes from Rhinatrema bivittatum, assembly GCF_901001135.1. Classification (NCBI taxonomy): domain Eukaryota; kingdom Metazoa; phylum Chordata; class Amphibia; order Gymnophiona; family Rhinatrematidae; genus Rhinatrema; species Rhinatrema bivittatum. The sequence continues at coordinate 460,616,937 of NC_042615.1, read as the reverse complement.
AATGTGATATCTCAGATCAAATGTCAGTATAAATAGATAAGATGTGAAATCCTAAGTAGCAGAATGCCCTAGGTAGGAAGTAGCTGACTGGTTGTATGATCTGGTCACCCTCTAATGATTTAAATCTGAAGACAAAATCTTCTGGCACCATCTAGAAATGCTTATCTCATAAAGCGCATTATTATAGCACAAGAAATTTGTGACATTAGGTGCATCAGCAACAAATCAATTGGATGCTTTACAATTGCAGTACTTCTAAAAGAGACATACAGTCACTTCTAAGGTGGATAATCTGAGTTCCTGGCTTGTATGCCAGCTTCCAAAGGCAATGCCACAATAACTCTTCCCCATCACAGCTGGGCTAACAGAGCTACTCATAAGTTATTCCTATGTGAGCTGTCAATATTATCTTGGGCAATAGTACTGATAATACATGAAATGCATTGAGAACACCAATAATCCAAAGTCCAAACACCTTAGAAGTTGAAGAATTTGCCAGTATTACTCATGACTTTTGTTCACTGGATTCAGGATGATTTAGGGCAACGTTGTGCCAAGCAGAAGGTTTCCAGCTAGGATGAGGCTGCTGAAAGCACTTTTGAGATCCTTAACACTGAAGAGTTTTGGAAAATAGATTCCTGAAATTGTCACCATTATCTTGTTTCATTGATAGCACTAACAGAGCTAATTGTGGAAAGGAGCTACATAAAGCTATATAAATGGAACCTGGGCCTAATCCTCCACATGCAGCTTACCTGCACAGTGACGCTTTCATCTCCGTCCTCTTTAAACCTATTTCTTATAACCCCTTCCTTTCACCACAAAGAAGCATCATCAATCATTGCAGTCAAACTGATTGGGCTTTGGCATAAACATTTCTGGAACTTTTTCTGCAAAACTGGTGGAGGGTGGAAATTCACTCTGGTTTTAATTGGCGCATTTGATCATGCCAGAAATCATGTATGTTATTTAGCATAATTATTACCTGATAAACCAGGTGCCAGTGTACCAGGAACCATTAACAAGATAAGTAGAAAGAAACCCTCCAAAAATCCCACCTTGTTGGTGCCATCACTGCAGGAAAGGTGGCTTGGTAGCCACATGGTGATTTCTCTCATCGGGGTCCCCAGTTACCTGCAACTTTTGCAGCTTCATCAAGGACTGCAAAATACAAAATACAACTTTTGCTATGAAATTGCCAGTTCTAAGGAATCATGGGAAATGAGGGGCAGGAAGCCAAGCATGAGCATGGGCATTCCATGAAGTTAGCAAGTAGCACATTTAAGACTAATCGGAGAAAATTATTTTTCACTCAACGCACAATAAAGCTCTGGAATTTGTTGCCAGAGGAGGTGGTTAGTGCAGTTAGTGTAGCTGGGTTCAAAAAAGGTTTGGATAAGTTCTTGGAGGAGAAGTCCATTAATGGCTATTAATCAATTATATTTAGAGAATAGCCACTGCTATTAATTGCATCAGTAGCATGTGATCTTCTTGCTGTTTGGGTAATTGCCAGGTTCTTGTGGCCTGGTTTTGGCCTCTGTTGGAAACAGGATGCTGGGCTTGATGGACCCTTGGTCTGACCCAGCATGGCAATTTCTTATGTTCTTATGAGAACCGAGGACCTCGCTTTTCTCCTTCCCCTAACACACTCAACTAGCCAAGAATAATAGTAGAAGGAGAACAGCGGTATTTTGGGCTCTGTCCTCTTCCTCTACCACCTGGGACCTGACTTGCAATTTGGAACACATGATGTCCCATGTGATTCAAACCATGAGTCTAGTCCTGGGCTACAATGGAGGAGGAGGAAGACATGACATGAGATGTCATAGCTCTCCTCCTCCTGCCAACTGGCTGGGAGGGGGGGGGGGGGGGATCAGCAGCGGGGAGTGGGGGAGTGAAAAGGATGATTAGCACAGAGTGACAACAGAGAGAGGGTGTAGGTAAGGGAGGGTGTGTGAATGTGAGAGAGAGGGAGGGAGGAGGGCAGGCAGAGATTGTGTGTGTGTATGTATGAGGGAGAGAGGAGATAAGGAGTGTGTGTATGTATGTGTGTGAGGGAGAGAGACAGGAGATGGGGTGAGTGGATGGAGTGAGAAAAGGAGTGGGCAGGATGTGTATGTCTGAGAAGAGATAAATATTGGGCAGGGTGTGTAGAAGAGTGTGTGTTAGAGAGAGAGGAGGTGGAATGTGTGGTGTGTGAATGAGAGAATGGTGATGGGGTGGTCAGTGTGTGTGTTTATGTGCATGTGTGTGAGTGAAGAGCAGTGTGTGTGTGTGTGTGAGAGAGAGAAAGAGAGATTGAATGGTGATGAAGTGAGTGGTCTGTGTATGTATGAGAAAGTGAGTGGCAATAGGTGTGTTGTCTATGTATGTCAGAGTTAAAATCTATGGGGGTGAACAGTGTGTGTGTGTGTGTGTGTGTGTGTGTGTGTGTGTGTTTTAGAGAGAGAGGTTATGGAGTGAATGGTGAGTGTGACACTATTCATCCTATAGCCTTTCTGAAGAAAGGCTATAGGATGAATAGTGTATGCGTGTGTGTGCAAGAGAGAAAAAGAGAATGATAATGGGAGTGAGTGGTGTATGTGTGTGCGAGAGGATGAAGATATGGGTGAGCAATATGCGTGTATGTGTAAAAGTGAATGGCGATAGAGGATCAGAGGTGTGTGAGAGAGGCTATGGGGTGAATGTTGTGTATATGTGTGTATGTATGAGTGAAAGAGAGAGAGAGAGAGAATGACAATGGGGTGAGTGATGTGTGTGTGTGTGTGAGAGAAAGAATGGTGATAAAGAGTGTGTGGTATGTGTGTATGAGAGAAAAGAAATGGGTTGAGTGAGGATATATGTGAGTGAGAAAAGAATAGGTGTGTGTGTGAGAAAGAGGAAATAGAGGATGTGCAGGTGTGTGTGCTAGGGAGGAAATCTTAGCTATGCATGTTTGAGAGAGAAAGAGGGAATTTGCACTGAAGGGGGGGGGGGGTGAAAGACAAGATCCTGACTTCTCCCTATCTCTAATCATTTCTCCCCATCTCCTCATCTCTTTTCCTCCCTCCCTCATCTCTGAGATCCTTCTTCTCTTTTTCCTCCCCATCCCCATAAGACAATCCCACTCTAAAACTCCCCCTTCCCCACACCAATCATTAAGACAATCCCTGGATCCTTATCCAAAAAAACTAAATCCCGCCCCCCCCCCCCCCCCCAAACTACACAATCTAGACCCATAAGAAAGATTTGTAAACAGCTTCATTTTTGTAATGTAAAGTTACATTTACATGTGTTAAACTGCAAGGTGCTGCAGACTCTCAGATCCTTTGCTGTAGAATCTGTCCCTGAGTTGCCCACAGGAAACTAGGCACATGTACCAGCACATACTGAATAGCATCCTGATGACCTCTCTCCTACACTTTTCTCAACTTTCCCATCTTCCTTTATCACTCTTAACTCCGCTTGTGCTGCTTCTCTGCAGGGCCCGGCTTTTCCTCTGGTACAGTTCCCGATTCGTCCTTCTATGGTGATACTATCTGCTGCTCCCTGCCTACTGCCAGCACCGTCTGGTGCACACTAAAAACAATAGGAAATAAAACACAAAATGTTTGGTGTTTTTTTTTTTCTATCATTTTTTTTATAATATGACCTGAAATAATGTAGACAATGTCATTGACATTGTCTATGTCGTTTCCAACGAAAGCATATCCCTACTTAAAGCTACAGTGGTGTTTGACAGCTTTCCCACCACTTATTTAACTGCGGCAGCTTTCCTGCCGTGTAGTCAGTAATGCTTGAAAAGCCATCATAGACCTAAGTACTTTTCTGTTATTCCATTTCTGTTTTCATGTGCATAAGATAAAGAAAGCTGGCTTGAACTGTTGCCATAAGTGGTCTATAATATGACAGATCATGTTATGCACAGAGTGCAGGGCTGGTCAACCTTTTACACATGAAGAGCTAAGAAATCGGAAGGCACAGCACCAAAGCGGCTCACGTTTCCAAAAGACAAGGAGTTAAGGGGAGGTGGCAGTATCCCCCCTTCCAACAGTATTTCTTCCTCTCCCTCAATATTCCCAGCCTGTCCCTGCCACTGTCTCTTTCAGTCCCATCCTGTTCTCAATCCCGCCAGCAGTCTTTTTCAGTTCCCCAACCCTGTCCACAGCAGTCTCTCTCAATCTCCTGCCGTTCTCTCTAGTCTCTCTTGAACTCCCCGCAAGTCTTTTTCAATCCCTCCACCCTATCTCCCCAAGTCTTTCAATCGTCCCACGTTTGCCTCTCACCGTTTTCTCTCTCTCAGTTCCCCCACCCATCTGTCTTCCCAATCTCTCAATCCTCCCACCCTATCCCCACAAGTCTCTCTCAATCCCTTTCCCTCTCCCTATCAGTCTCTCTTTCAGTGACGCAGCAGAACATTCCCCAGACCCCACTAGAACAATGACAGGGGTGCAGTGGCTCCAACATTAACCCTCCCTTCCTGCCACTTATGCTACTCTGCTCCTCCTCTCCTCAACCTCTGCCCACCATTAGTATCTACTCTGTTCCCACTCCCTCTCTTTCTCCCTCTCTCTCTCTCCTCTTTGACCTTCCCATCCAGTGTCCTCTCTGGCTCTCTCATATATATACTCCACCATTACCATTTGTGGCTCTCCCCCCTCCCCCTCCCCCCCCCACCTCTCCAACGTTCACCCCCTCTTGCATTTCCCCTCTCCAATCCCATGTATGTCTCTCTCAAAACCTTCCATATTCAATCACCATCTGTGGCTCCCTCACCCCTCAACACATATAGCTTCTTTTCTCACTCCTGCCCCTGTCCCCTTCCCTGTCCTCCTTTCATCCCCTTTAGCTTTTTCAACCTTCCTTCCATTTTTACAACTTATGACTGTCACCCATCCTCACCCTCCTTTCCCTTTCACCCCCCCCCCCCCCAATCTTGGCTCTGTCACAAACACACCCTCCTCACCACCTTTGCCCCATCCTGAAACCATTTCTATTTTTTTCATCCTCCCCCAATGATCTTTGCTGGCTTTCTCACACCCCTCTACTGCCTTTCCCCATTCTTTTGAATCCCTTCTACCCCCATGGCCTCTCCACTCCCTCCACATGGCTCTCATACAGTACCCTATCCTGGCCCTCTCTCCCTCCCTCCATTTCCCCCACCCAAGCCCTGGTCCCCTCACACCTTTTGCAAATCAGGTAGCAGTTTGGACCATGGAGAGGAATAAGGTGCCAGTCTAATCTGCATTGCTGACTTCTAGGAGATGGGGAGGGGAAAACAATATTCAAACACCCCCCCCCCCCCACCCCCACCCCATCTTCCCCAAGTATAAGCTTTTCCTTGTGCTATTCTCCCCCTAACTCTTGCAACATTCACCTCTTTGCCTGTCATTGCCCTCTGAAGCATTCATTCCCTCTAGGACCACTCCTCCCCCCAACATTCATTTCATGTATTGCTCCCCAAAGTCTTCATTAACTACATTCACCCCTCTTTCCCTTGCCACACGTTATTCTGGCCAGACTGCAGCTCCCCTTCCTTCTCTTTGCTGCCAGCTGGATGTCAAGCCTTGGAAGCACAGTGATCTGCCGGGCCTGGGGCTGTGTCCTCCACTTCCTTCCCTTCAGGCAGCAGCCCAAAGAAGAGCCCTCTACTCCAGGCAGCAGGTGTGTGTGTGTGTGTGGGGGGGGGGGTTTGGACAGGATGGTGAGAGGTGGAGCAGGTTGCTGACTTCCTCTTTGCTGTCCTGTTGGCTGCAGCCTCACTTCCTTCCTTCCCCTCCTGTCTTCCATCGCTTCTGATTGCAGAAGGTGGGGAAGAGAACAGGGCTGGGATCAGCAGAGAAACCCCCCTGCTCCAGCCCCTCTCGTCTGTCTCTGTGAGTTCAGGAGGGGAGGGACTAGAGCAGAATGACTCTTTTCTGCTTTTTTCAGTTGTGTGTGCTGCTCAGTTCTCATGTGGCCAGGAGAGCAAGGGCCACATTTTGCACATGAAAGAGCCACATGTGGTTCCCAAGCCACAGGTTGTCCACAACTGACATAATGAGATTTACCCTTCTTTGACTAAGCATAGGCACTTTATATGATACCATCAAATTCACCAATGAGTTATGAGTTTTGAACTTCTGAATGCCCAAGGCGATAGCAAAAGCCAGAAGAATGCTGGGCTGCATTGAGAGAGGAATATCGAGTAAGAAAAGGGAAGTGATTATCCCCTTGTACAGGTCCTTGGTGAGGCCTCTCCTGGAGTACTGTGTTCAGTTCTGGAGACCGTATCTCCAAAGGGACAGAGACAAGATGGAAGCGGTCCAGAGAAGGGCGACCAGAAAAGTGGAGGGTCTTCATCGAATGACTTATGAGGAGAGATTGAAGAATCTAAATATGTACACCCTGGAAGAAAGGAGGAGCAGGGGTGATATGATTCAAACTTTCAGATACTTGAAAGGTTTTAACGATCCAAAGACAACAATAAACCTTTTCCATCGGAAAAAAATCAGCAGAACCAGGGTTCAGGAGTTGAAGCTCCAAGGAGGAAGACTCAGAACCAATGTCAGGAAGTATTTCTTCACGGAGAGGGTAGTGGGTGCCTGGAATGCCCTTCCGGAGGAAGTGGTGAAGACTCGAACTGTGAAGGACTTCAAAGAGGCATGGGATAAACACTGTGGATCCATCAAGTCTAGAGGACATGAATGAAGAGTGGGTGGCTCACGGGAATGACGGCTACTGCCTGGAGATTATACCCTTATTCAATAAACATACACACGGTTAATGCGACTCCAACATTGCTCTAAGCTTCAACGGCAAGAGGAAGTGTGGAAAAAAAGAATTTGCATTCACAAAAAGCGGGGAGTAGCTTGCTTGTTACGGCGGTTACTACCCCAAACTAAATAAGCCAGATACTTTACTTTCAATGCATATCCAGCATAGCTCTCTGCTTCAATGGCAGGGGAGAAAGTCTGATACTTCATGCATATCCAGCATAGCTCTCTGCTTCAACAGCAGGGGAGAAAGTCTGATACTTCACTTTCAACACACATCCAGCATAGCTCTCTGCTTCAACAGCAGGGGGAACGTAGAAAGGTGGATCTATATACAGACAATAACCAACAAGGACTGAGTTACATAGCCTGGGTAAACAAAGGCATGGGTGCAGCTTGCTTATTGCGGCGGTTACTACCCCTAACTATGGTAGATATTCACTTGGATGCAGTTCCAACACTGCTCCCTACATTAATGTTGCTGGTGGAAGGGAAATAGAACCAAAAGGTTACTAAGAGCCAAGAGTAACAGAAGTTTGAGAGAAATTTAAAAAAAAAAAAAGTGCATAGCTTGCTGGGCAGACTGGATAGGCCGTTTGATCTTCTTCTGCTGTCATTTCTATGTTTCTATGATGTAGTTATATATACTTAGGTGCTTAAGTCTCATCTTAAAGGTCTTCCGCTGCAAACCCCACACCACACCATTTAAATAGTCTTTCTCTGAACCACCTCCACTCTATTTCATTTTGCAGGTACAGCCTCCAGGACAGGACACAATACTTCAGATAAGGTCTCACCAATGACCTGTATAATGGAATAATCACTTCCTTTATTCTATTAGTTATGCCTCTCCCTATGCACTCTTATCATCCTTCCAGCTTTGGGTACCTGCTTTGTCATACTGTTCTGTTACCTTGAAATTATCATGTTCATGTGTCAGAAAAACAGCATAGGCCAACAAAATAACATCATGATCTCTAGAAAGCACTGCTGCATAGTGGCCGTCATAGTGCAACTGGTAATGTCAGACCTGGTTGTAAACATGATACTCAATGGTAGCAAAAATAAAAATTCCACATATGTGTGCATAAGCAGTTCTGAGACAAGTTAACAAATAAAGGGGCCGATGCAATAAATGTGCCTAGAAAGCGGGCGCTGAACGGTCAGCGCCCGCTTTCTTAATGCACCTCAGGTGCCCCCAAGGGGGGGCGCCATGCAAATTTAAATTAGGGGGTCGCATCCCTAGCGCTCCTTGCTAACGAGAACCTGATTGGTTTCCCTAACTCGGCCGTCCGCCGGTTAGGAAAACTGACGCCAGGGGTTCAGGAAACAGATGCTTGTTAGTTGATCGTCCGTTTCCTGCACCCTACTGTCAAGTTTTGTTGTTGTTTTTTTTTAACTTGTTTCACTAAGGAAACAGTTTTTTCTGCTTTTCTGTACTTGTTTTAAATGAGCTCAGCTATTAGCGCCTGCTCCAGGCAGGTGTTAATAGCTGATCGCTGAATGTGCGTCCAAGATGCACATTTTTTTTTTTGCATTGGAGTGAATGCCTAATAGCCTCATTCACATGCATTTGCATGTCACACGCACTATTAGATTCACTCCGCGTCGGACGTGTGGTGAATAGGCACTAATCCCCTTATTGCATTAGGGGATTGATTAGCGCCTATTCAACTTGCCTCCGACTGCGGGTTATACAGTGTGCTCAGCTGAGCGCACTGTATTGCATTGGCCCCAAAGTTGGTACTGATGCAATACCAGAAAAGGATGTGTCAGATATATTCTATAGGACTACCTATCCCCTGACCATCTACCAGCCAGGCAGGGATCCTTCCTATCATGGTTCTAGTCATAGCAAAGCACAATAAATCTAGAATGTTCTCCATACCTTTACGATTGGATTCTTTTGCAATCTGTAGTATGCAGAATTAACAGTTTTATATTTCTACTCATAAAATCTTTTATTTCACATTGATTCCTAAGGACTTATTTTCCCATAATTGCATTTAAAAAGTTAAATAAAACTCCATGTTTAGTGTTGGAGTTTGGCATTTATTGTAGGTTTCATACCCTTTCTCCATGCTAATATAAGATTCAGAGCATGCTCAGTGGTCCCTCCTTCCCTATTCAAGATATGCATATCATTTTTTTTGGGGGGGGGAGGATGGAGGTATGGAGACATACATAGAAACATAGAAATGATGGCAGAAAAAGACTAAACGGCCCATCCAGTCTGCCCAGCAAGCTCCCACACTTATTTTCTCATACTTATCTGTTTCACCGACCACCAAGTTCAGGGCCCTTGTTGGTAACTGTTTGATTTGAATTTCCTGCCACCCCCTGCCATTGATGCAGAGAGTAATGTTGGAGTTGCATCAAAGGTGAAGCATAAGGCTTAATGGTTAAGGGTAGTAACTTCTGCATCAAGCAAGTTACCCCGATGCTTGTTTACCCAGACTGCACAGATCAATCTTGTTGGATGTTGTCTGAATGTAAATCCTTTTTTCCACATTTCCCCCTGCCGTTGAAGCAGAGAGCAACACTGTATATGTATTCAAAGTGAAGTATCAGGCTTAATTGGTTTTGGGTAGTAACTGCCGCAATAAGCAAGCTACCCCTATGCTTATCTGTCTACCCAGACTGTGTGGTTCAGACCTTGTTGGTTGTTGTCTGAATACAAATCCTCTTTTCCACATTTCCCCTTGCCGTTGAAGCAGAGAGCAATGTTGGAGTTGCATTAACCGCGTGAAGGCTTATTGAGTAACGGTAGTAATCACCAGGTAGTAGCCACCATTCCAGCAAGCCATCCCCATGGCTCTTCTCTTCATTACCATACTGGAAAATTAATAATGAGGCTCATCCATTTTACAATGAGGCTGATATTGCTTATCTCAGAATTGGGGTCAAAACTCAGCATAAAAGGAATTTACACAACATTTCAGAGATAGGCACCTCCTGTGAGGCACCATTATTTTAACATAGGATGCAATTATTTTTTCTCATATTTTTTAGCTAGAAAATTTTCCAACTACATATAGAGGTAGGAAGGTAATAATAAATGCTCAGCTAATCAGTTGGAAATATTCCTGCTGTACAGTTTAATAAGCAATGTTCCATCAAGTCATGTTTCAATAGCAATTGAAAATGGATTCAATTCTAAGAAGTGCAGTCATGCATATGGAGTAAAGTAAGCCAAAAAGAGCTTTATGTGATGGGTGGTGAAAGACTAACGTGCACGGACTGGGAGAGGGACATTGGGGTGATAGTCTGGCGATCTGAAGGCAGTCTGGCGATCTGAAGGCAGTGAAACAATGTGAGAAGCTGATAGTTAAAGCCAGAAGAATGCTGGGCTGCATAGAAAGAGAAATAACCAGTAAGAAAAAGGAGATGATAATCCCCTTGAGCAGGTCCTTGGTGAGGCCTCACCTGGAGTATTATGTTCAGTTCTGGAGACTGTATCTCAAAAAGGATAGAGACGGGATGAGGTGGTCTAGAGAAGGGTGACCAAAATGGTGTGGGGAGCTGTATCGGAAAACATAAGAACATAAGAAAATGCCATACTGGGTCAGACCAAGGGTCCATCAAGCCCAGCATCCTGTTTCCAACAGTGGCCAATCCAGGCCATAAGAACCTGGCAAGTACCCAAAACCTAAGGCTGAAAGATATGAATATACATACCCTGGAAGAGAGGAGGTGCAGGGGAGATATGATACAGACCTTCAGAGCTGAAAATAGTAAATGAATTAAAAAAGGCATGGGATAAACACTGTGGATACCTAAAGGCTAGAGGTGGAAATTAAGAAAAGGGTTCATGGGGGTAAACTGCAAGGAGTGGCAGCTACTATACCTAACAGAAGGAAAGGGGATGACTACTCTGAACCAAGTAATTTTCATGATTTTGACGCAATTGCAAAATCGCTCTCTGCTTCGACAGTGGGGGGAAAAGGTCAGGGCCCTGACTTTTATGGTTCAGGGTACAGATACGCAGACATTAGGGAAAAAGCGCAGGACTGCTTCTACAGCCAAGTCCAAAAGCAAAGCATGTCGAAGCAGCATTGTCTGAATTATCAAGAAGGCTTCTCACCCTGTAAAATTGTTGCTAGCAGTAATTTTGATATGGATTTGACAGTGCTGGATTTTGATTGTTAATATTACTACCCTTAACATAGGTTTTGGGGGTAATTTGCATGGAGCGGCAGTTAGTACCCTTAACAGAAACATGGGGTAACCTGCAAGGAGCGGCAGTTACTTCGATAGGAAACTTGCTGGGCAGACTGGATGTACCATTTGGCCTTTTTCTGCCATCAATACTATGTTACTAGGTTACAACAGAGACCATGTGCCTCAAGGCAAGTAATAGCAAATCACATTTTGGTAATCATTTCAGCTCAGGTTCAAATCCAGTAATGCACTATGGTAGACAACAAAGCAGTTCAGATCTAGTACAGATGCTTTGAATGCCTGAATGCAAGTGTTGGTTATTTTCTCCTTTCATTCTTCCCTTGCACATGAGCCTATGATTTAAACACTATGGGGTAGATTTTAAAAGGCCCATAAATCCCTGGGTTTACGTGTATGGCCGGGCCTTGCAGTCCTGGGCGAATTGGAGCGGACTGGGAGGGACCTGGGGAAGGCCCGAATGTGTCGCCGCGCGAACATTGCAAAAGTCCCTCCCCCTTGCTTGAGCCGCCCGCACATACGCGCGCAGATTATAAAATCCAGCGCAAATGTGCACATGGCCCATGGATTTTATAACATGTGCGCTGGATAACAACACAAAAACAGCTGAAAGTCACCAGTAAAAATGCAGAGTTGCTTATTTTTTTTCTCACATTTAAGTATTATATTAGAAAGACAGTATAAACATATGATTACGCTAACAATAATGGTAACCACACCCATTCCCCATTTAGAGTATATTATTGATCTATGTAACCGTATAATACTGGCACCTTTTGGATAACTTAGAAACCAAACCAAACATATTTGTGCCTAACTGTAAACCGTTGTGATGCTGCTCTACTAAACAACAGTATAGAAAAGTTTTTAAATAAATAAATAAATACATTAACATCTCTTCATACTGCTACAATCCAATATACTAGCTGTTTTAAAGTTCTGAACAGTCATATCTTTAAATTCCAACGTTTTAAATCTTTCTTTGTGGCCATTTAGTGAAGATTGTTGAGGACACACTTGTTCTTTAATAGTGTCCTTAAACAGAGAAACGTCATCTAATCTTTTACTGACAGTCCTTTCTAACAACACAATAGCCTCCATACATCTTTGAGGCCTATATTAGCAGGACACTGCAAAACAGGCTGCATAGGTACAACAGACTGAGATAGCCCCACCGACTGTTCCCAGTACCTGAAATTATTCCTCGCACCTTTAGATCAGTACTCGGTAGATCAAATTCTAAAGCTTTTTGCAAGGCTGGAGGAAGTGGAGGAATGCAATTGTCAGGGCTAAGAGTTGTTTCAGCCTCTAGCAAGCCAGTCGATGCTCCTTTGATGCCTGCAGCGAGGGCCATCCCCGGATAATCTTGTCCTAAGGAACCTGCAAAAAACTGAGGAATAGTTTGTTGCTGGAGAGGGCAAGAAGAAGAAGACTTCTAAACTTGACCTCGCCGTTTAACAATTATAAGAAAGTTATATAGCAAAAATCTTGGGGCAAGAAGTCAGACATATAAAGTCTCTGTGCCAAAATCCAAATTGGGCCTAAGGGGCGCGCCACCGGCCATCTCCTTTTAGGCCAGTGATGGCTAACCTATGACACGCGTGTCAGAGGTGACACGTCGAGACGTTTTTGCTGACATACGCAGGGTTTCAAGGACTATCGGGAATTTTTTATTTTTTATCGGCTGCGCCGAGCCTTTTCTTTTTCAGCTGCGCCGACCCTTTAAAATTTGTTTTTTTTTTATCCCTCTACCCTCCAGACCCCTCCACCAATGCCCCCGGGTGCAGGGAGGCTCATGCGGCGCAGCGATGAGGCTCAAGACAAAGATCGCATTTAAACGCGCTTATGCTCCTCCTCCTCCTTCCTGCCTGTGCTTCCCCAGAAGTAAACGTTGCCGGAGCCGCGTGGGCAGGAAGGAGGTGAAGCATCAGCGCGTGCAGAAGAGGAGCAGCATTTGCGTTTACGGGCCACCGCGAATTCCAAGTCGCAGCGGCCCGAGAAGAGGAAGAGGCCCGGTAGCAGGGCCGCCGCGGCCCGAGAAGATCAGGGCCACTGCAGAGCCCATCCTGCGGCGACCCGCGAAGAGGAGGCCCAGAGGTGAGAGAGAGGCTGAGGGTTTGTAGAGTGTGCATGTGTGCGTGTTTGAGATGAGCTGAGAGACTGTGTGTGGGAGTGAAGACCTGAATGTTTGCAGAGACAGCATGTGAGAGCCTCTGTGTGTTTGTGAGAGAGAGAGAGAGCATGTGCCAGTGAGAGCCTGTGTGTATGAATGATTGTATGAGAGAGAGCATGTGCCAGTGAGAGCCTGTGTGTATGACTGATTGTATGAGAGAGAGCATGTGCCAGTGAGAGCCTGTGTGTATGAATGATTGCATGAGAGAGAGCATGTGCCAGTGAGAGCCTGTGTGTATGAATGATTGTATGAGAGAGAGCGTGTGCCAGTGAGAGCCTGTGTGTATGAATGATTGTATGAGAGAGAGCATGTGCCAGTGAGAGCCTGTGTGTATGAATGATTGTATGAGAGAGAGCGTGTGCCAGTGAGAGCCTGTGTGTATGAATGATTGTATGAGAGAGAGCGTGTGCCAGTGAGAGCCTGTGTGTATGAATGATTGTATGAGAGAGAGCGTGTGCCAGTGAGAGCCTGTGTGTATGAATGATTGTATGAGAGAGAGCGTGTGCCAGTGAGAGGCTGTGTGCATGTGTGTGTGTGTGAGAAGAGAGAGAAAGCATATGAGAATGAGAACCTGAGTGTGTGTTTGAGGGAAGAAGATGGAGAGAAAAGAAACAGAAAAAAAGACAATATAAAAGGAATTGGCAAAAAATAAGAAAGGGAAGGTGGAAAAAAAAAAGCCTGTGACCAACCAATTAGAAAACTAAGATCAGACAGCAAAGGCAAAAAAAAAAAAAATTACTTTTTAGTGATTGGCACATGTAATTTTTGGGAATGTGCAATAGTAGCACTTTCTCTATGCGGATCTCACAATGTAGGAGATCAGCATGGAGAAAGTGGAAGCCCACGGGGCCTGCACAGAGGCAACAGAATGGGCTTCAGTGTCAGTAGCAGCAATCGGCACCTCCCCAATAGCCATGCGGTATCAGTGACAGTGGCAGCAGAGGAATGAGAGAGGCTCTGAGGTTGCTGGCAAAAGAGAGGGGGGTCTGCCTTTAGTGTGTGCATGTGTATGAATGGGAGTCTGCCTGGGGGTCTGTGTGTGTGAGAATGAATGTGTGCATGCCTGGGGGATGGGGAGGGAGTGGTGTGAAAATGAATGGGAGCCAATAAAAGAAACCGACTGACAGATGAAGTTTGTAACGCTTGCTTGGACTTGAAGTGTACGAAATACCAACCTTCAATTGAAGATTTAGCCAATGAAATTCAGCAACAAAAAAGTCACTAAGCAGGTAAGGTAAAGAATTATTTGTTTTTGCTTTATTAATAAATACAGTACATATTAAAATTATAACTTTTTGTTATTGATTAGAGCTACAAATATCACAAAATTATGGATTTTTCTAGAAGTGACACACCACTCGAGTTATGCTCGGTTTTTTTATGAATTTTGACATACTGAGCTCAAAAGGTTGGCCATCACTGTTTTAGGCACTCATCAGCGCCTCTAGATGATGTCATTACCGTACAGGAGGAGGGGAGCCAAGCAGACAAAGATATTCTGGGGACTTGGGCAGGCAGCAGAAAGCCAGAGAGAATTTCTTTGGGCCCAGCCACTACTGCAGGCTACCTCCTTTTAGGCACTCACTGGTGCCTCTAAAGAGGTTAGCCAGGTAGCCAAAAATGTTCCAGGGACACAGGCAGGCAACAGAGATCAAGAAGTCCTTCAGGCCGCACTGCCTCCATTGTATGCAAATCTATCTCATGTATATTCATTATGGATATCTTCTACACCTGGCCTGTTCGTGGTTCTCAAGGACCTGAATTGGCTACTTCAGCTTAAAAGTTCTACAGATCCATCCATATCATGTCCTACTGTAACTGTTCAGATTGCTAAGCCCAACACAGACCAGCAGACTCATCTTGCCTGCTTACATAGATATCCCAATGTACAGGCACTATCCTATTGGGCCACTTCTTCCCCTGAAATTCTTCTGACCCCTGGATGTCTGCCTCCTAAAAATATTCTGTTTCCTGCTGATTAAGCCCCTAATTACTTACCTGGACCTAGCAATAGTTACAGCTACGTACCAGCAGCTCCTTCCTCCTGATTGAGTCTGAGTCCCTGTCAGAGTTTTGAATGGGCTTTCCTCAAAAGAAGAAGGACAGAGTCTGGAGGAGGCCATGGGCCTTGGTAAACAAGAAGCTCGAGAAGCAAACTCACCATGCACAGCACCAGAGTGATGTCTTCACCTACTGCTGTGGCTGTTTCTCAAGGATTGAGCCCGGAGGTCCAGGGCGTGGCTGGGACTTGATGGTTTGTGGAGTACCTGAGGGCATAGGCAGATAAAGGCTTTGGCCTAGTTGTAAATGAATAAGCTGGCAAGTATCTGAAGTCAGTCATGCATCAGAAGTCAGATCTTGAACAGAACTCAAGAGCTGTTCACTCATTCAGCATTTCCACAGAAAGCTGTTAGGACCAGCAAATGTGTGTCAAATGGAGTCTCCTTATATAAAACTTCCAAACAGGGGACACACCCAAGGCTGGTCCAATTGGGAGCTTCCTGGAGGAAGGACCTCTTCTGCTGGGTACACTAGGTAATTACTACCAAAGTGTTTCATGATCAGCCAATCCTGTGGTTAATCCTGAGAGTGTGTGCCCCAAATTCCAAGGGTCACATGCTGTACCTTACAGGGTACCCCTCCTGTGGGCTGAGGTCTGAGTGTTCTCTGTAGAAATAGGCTTGGAATCTATCAGCATGTACATGTTCTGATAGTTCCCAGCTAAAATCCTCTAGATCATATCCCTTTCCGTCAATAAGTTCAGCTATCCTTGAATGTATCTTGCATCCAGGATTTGCTGGATAATAAACGTCGGCCCTGAACTGAAAATGGCTTTGGAGAGGAGCATTGGTGCTCTGGAAAAGGATTATATGGTTTTAAGAGGGCAACATGAAACATTGGGTGGATATGCAGGTTGGTGGTGAATGCTATGGGGTTAATCTGCTGCTGGATGTTAAATAGACCCATGTAGTTTTGGTCCAGGTTTTCTCGGGCCTCATGCTTTTCACATTGCGATTGGCGACCTAGACTTTGTCTCAACGGTGGAGGCTGTCTCCATTGTCTGTCTGAAAACCTTTTTTGGGCTTCTTTGGCTTTTCCTAGATCTCCATGAATTTGGATATGCAAATAACCCAAGGTATTTACCCAGTTGACTGCTGCAGGGACTGGGGACTGACTGGTTTCTCCTGAATGGAAATGTGGATATAAATCTTGATTGGAAAAAGAACAATGAGGTCTTATTGAATGAGTGTTCGGAGTTGTATGTGAACTCTGCCATAGGAAGCAGTTGTAACTAGTTGGTATGCTGATAATTGCAAAAGCAATGCAGATACTGCTCCACGGTTTGGCTTAGATGTTCCATTTGTCCTTTAGACTTTGGGTAATAGGCCACAGTCTTAGGAGCCTGGTGATGTCCTTCCAAAACCTGGCTACAAACTGCAATCTTCAGATCAAGACAATGTGGGATAGCAACCACTGTAGCTGAATTACTTCCTTGAACAGGAGTCTCGCTGTCTCTCAGGAGAAAGGAAGACAGATGATGAGCACCAAGTAAGCCATTTTCAAGAATGAGTCCGCAACAACCAAGATTGTGGACTTACCTTGGAAAACTGGAAGATCAGTAATAAAGTCAAGGTTAATCCATTGCTAGAGTTTCTCTGGCACCAGCAAAGTGTTCAATAAACTATGGGGCTTTGGCATGATATTTTGTTGTGAACACAGACTCACAGAAGGACATATACTTTGCAATGTCTTTTTTTCCAACTGGCTGATCAGTTCCTTGGTTTTACAGAGTCTTGGGTGATCCACCAGAAGGGAGTCATGACACATCTGGAAGGTTTCCAGGGATAGGCCGAATTTTAAAACAGCCACGTGTGTGAAAAACGGGGGTTACGCGTGTGGCAGGGCCTTGCACACACCGCTTGAATTTTAAAAGGGGCCCAGCCACACGCGTAACCCCCGTTATACACAGAAGTGCCGGGCCCAGAGAAAGAGGCAGGGAGGGGGGGGAAGGGAGGCGCGGGGCTGGAGGTGGCCGGTACAGCAGCCATTTGTTGCTGTGCCGGGGAAGCATGCACTGGCAGTTGGCCAGCATGCGCAAGTTGCTTCTGCCCCATTGGAGCAGTAAGCAATAAAACAAACAAAAAAGAAAGGTAGGCGAAAGGTTTTAGGGGGTGGGGAGGAGAGGGGAAGAGGAAGGGAGTATGGATAGGGCGGTAGGGATGTTCCTCCCAGTATGCTTCTTGCATCTAAGAATCCAGCTTGAAGCCTGATCTGTCTTCACCAATGCTACCAACATGAAGATGATGCTTGTCTACTTGCCACTCTTGTTCTGACTAATTTGAACCAAGAACCAGTCCTTACTCCAAGATGCTACCATTCATCTGTGCCTCCTGCTCAACCTAGACTCTTTGTCCTCAATTCCTGCCACCTTGACTACTAGAAAGTGAGATGCAAGCCTTGCTGTCCTGCAAATCCTGTATCCTGCCTGTCTTATGTCTTCAATGTTTGTTTACGTCTTGCCTGGATCTTCGACCTTCTTTGCCATGTCTTCAGCTACAAGTATCTCCATTGCTACAGTTCCTCGCCAAGAAATTCCAGCTTCTGTTGTTGGACCCTTGATTTCCCTCTGACAGTATGGAGCGATTCCTTCACCCTTCCAAGCTGTTGATAAGAGGCTTGAGGAGGGGGTCTTTGAGGAGGGGGTACTGTTAGGATTCTGCCTGTGGGCCGAGTCACAGGCAGTTCCCTGCCTTCTGTGGCCAACCAGGCCGCCGTCGCCATTCCCAAGCGGCGGACCGAGTTGCTGCACTGTCGACGCCTCCACGGCCCTAGTGCCGCCGTCCAGCCCGATGCCTCTTTCTTCTTCGCGGCTCCTAGCCGCCGCCGGGATTTCCTCTTCGCGGCATGGAGTGCTGCTGCCTGAGCGGCAGGGAAGCCACTGTCTATCTTTTTCATGGCAGGAATGCCGCCAGCGTGGCCTCCCGTTTGTTTCCTGTCTTCTGCTCCCCATAGGCACCTCAGCTCAGCTTTTAAAGGGCCAGCAGCGGGAAAAGCCCCGCAGCCCTCTGGAGTGACATCATCAACCTGTTCCCGGATTAACCCTATAAAAGGGCCCTGCTTCTGTTCCTCAGGGCCTTCAGACCCAGTCTTCACAGCATCTGTGGTCTTCTTCGGATTCAGGTCCACCGTGGTCTTCCTGTGCCTTGATGGATCTTCGTTCCTTGTTCTTCTTGTTCCTGAACTTCGTTATCCTGATGTTCCTGGTCTCAACCCTCGTCAGAGCTCCCTCGTCACTTGTCTCCTGTCCTGATGTTCCAGATGTCCAGTTCTCTTGATGTCCTGTGTCCTGAGGTTCCATGTTCCTGATGTCTGATATTCCTGTCCTGACTCCGTCCGTCTCATCTTCAGCTCTTCGTCCAGTTCCCTCATCTGTTCACCTTTCCTGGTGTGCCACTATAGTGGTCCGTGACCAGACCATGGGGGGGGGGGGGGGGGGGCTGTGTAGGGCACCTAGTGGTACAAGGCCTTCTTTTCATCTGCAGCACAAGCCTCTGGAAGACTCTTGTTTTTAATGCCTTGCTTCTGAGAATCCTGAGTCTTGAATCCTGTCCCAGTCTTCAGAGTCCCTTGTGCCTGCTTCCGTCCAAGCCTAAGACTCTGCCAGAACCTGCTCTGCTTCAGCGTGGTCCGTGACCAGCCACAGGTGGTTGTGTAGGGCGTGCCCTGGTGCAGGCCTCTACTGAATCTTCATCATGTTCCAGTCTCAAGTTCCACTTCTTCGCCTGGAGTCTGCTTCACGTTCAGCGTGGTCCGCAACCAGCCATGGGGGCTGTGTAGGACACTGCGATGCAGTTCTCACCCAGTACTTTCGCCTGACTTCTGAATCCTTGCCTGAAACCTCCGAGCAACCTGAATCCTTGTCTGAGTCTTCTGAGTATCCTGAGTCCTTGTCTGAGTCCTCCGAGTCTTCTGAGATTCCAAGGCTTCGTCTGGGTCTTCTGAGTATTCAAGTCTATGTCTGAATCCTGTGAGTATCCTGAGTCTTTTTGTTCCTGCCCTCAGCCTCCATCTGGCCTCACGCAATCGTCATTCCCAAGCAGTGGGTCCGGAAGGGCTATCGAGTGGCCGGAGGGCTACTTTTGAGACCAGCATTGCATTGCTGTGTCTCATTGGTGAGTGTAGGTCCAGTGGAGGGCTGAGCCTGCCTTGTTCCTGTTCTGGATAATCCTCATCTTGTCTTCAGTCCAGCCTTGCCTCTGCTCCACCCATGCTCGTACCTGCTCACCTCTCGCGGTGTCTCTTGGGGATCCTCCCTGAGCCGCGCCGTGATCCAAGGGTTCACATTCTCCCTTGAGATGAGGCCGCGCTTCCTCGCTCCTAATAGGGCCTAAAGGGCGCGCTCCCCAATACCAGCAGAACTTAGGCAAGGGTCTCTGCAGATGACTGGGGACATGTCCAAGGCCAGGCTAGGATTGTAGGCAGGCATCAATTAGGCTTATCCAGAGTCCAGGCAAAGGTAAGAGGCAGGCAGTATTCAGGCGTATCCAGAGTCCAGGCAAGGGTCAGAACCAGATATCCATCCAAGGAAGTGGAAGAGGGATAGATAGGGCTGAACAGGCAAGGTAGGAGCAGGCTGGGCAGACGAAGACTGGAACAAGCTGGAACGAAGGCTGGTAGCAACACACACTACAAGAGTAGCTGGACCTGTTGCAGAGGCAAGGTGCATCAATGGAACTGCCCTTATATACAGCAGTGCTGCTGACATCATCACCAGGGACTGTGGGGACTTTGCCACCACGGTCCCAGTTAACATGGCAGATGTTGGGAGCACCTAAGAAGAGGCGCAGTGCATTGAGGCTGGTGGCATGGTGTTCGGCAGCATGTCAGCAGCATTTTGCCATGTCAAGTGGCAGAGTGGCTGGCCCAACCAGAAAGGTAAGGATGGCAGTTCACAGGAGCAGCCCGCCGAATACAACAGTCAGGGCAGGTGGCAACCAGCATTAATACCCAGGCATGGGTCAGGGCTGTTGCATCCGTCGGTCTCAGGCGGCTTCGACCTTTGTGCCTCACCTTTCTCTCTGCTCTCCCCGCTAACCTTGGGAAGATGGCTACCGCCGCGTCTGCATGCCGCTCTCTTCAGCGTCCCCGCAACGGCTATGGCAAAGGCTCGCCATGTTTCTCCTAAGGGCCTCCTAGGGTGCGCGCACACACGCCACCCATGTCTATTAGGGATGTGAATCGTTTTTTGACGATTTAAAATATCGTCCGATATATTTTAAATCGTCAAAAAATCGTTAGGGCCACGATACAATACCAATTCCCCCGATTTATCGTTAAAAAATCGTAAATCGGGGGAAGGGGGAGGGCAGGAAAACCGGCACACTAAAACCCCCTAAAACCCACCCCCGACCCTTTAAATTAAATTAAATCCCCCACCCTCCCAAACCCCCCCCAATGCTTTAAATTACCTGGGGATCCGGCGGTGGTCCAGTACGGCGGCGGTCCGGAACGGCCCCCTCAATAGAATCGTGTTGTCTTCAGCCGGCGCCATTTTCAAAATGGCCGCCGCAAAATGGCGGCGGCCATAGACAAAAACGATTCGACGGAGGAGGTTGTTCCGGACCCCCGCTGGACTTTTGGCAAGTCTTGTGGGGGTCAGGAGGCCCCCCCAAGCTGGCCAAAAGTTTCCTGGGAGTCCAGCGGGGTTCCGGGAGCGATTTCTCGCCGCGAATCGTTTTCGTACGGAAAATGGCGCCGGCAGGAGATCGAGTGTAGGAGGTCGTTCAGCGGCGGTCCGGAACCCCCGCTGAACGACCTCCTACAGTCGATCTCCTGCCGGCGCCATTTTCCGTACGAAAACGATTCGCGGCGAGAAATCGCTCCCGGAACCCCGCTGGACTCCCAGGAAACTTTTGGCCAGCTTGGGGGGGCCTCCTGACCCCCACAAGACTTGCCAAAAGTCCAGCGGGGGTCCGGAACAACCTCCTCCGTCGAATCGTTTTTGTCTATGGCCGCCGCCATTTTGCGGCGGCCATTTTGAAAAATGGCGCCGGCTGAAGACAACACGATTCTATTGAGGGGGCCGTTCCGGACCGCCGCCGTTCTGGACCACCGCCGGATCCCCAGGTAATTTAAAGCATTTGGGGGGGTTCGGGAGGGTGGGGGATTTAATTTAAAGGGTCGGGGTGGGTTTTAGGGGGGTTTAGTGTGCCGGCTCACGATTTTAACGATTTTTCACGATAGTTTACACACCCAAACGGCAACAATACGATTCCCTCCCCCTCCCAGCCGAAATCGATCGTTAAGACGATCGAGGACACGATTCACATCTCTAATGTCTATATCCATGTCATGGCGGGAACTTCAGGGGCATCCCCCTCGAGTGACGTCAAGCCATCCGGGTATTTAGCCTGCCCTTGTTTGCTAGCTCATCGAGTTACCAAGGATCAGATATGGATTGGATAAGGATCGGATTAGGATCGTGAATGGATTGAAAGCCTCTGGTCTGAGCTACTCTGCTGCTTCCTTGCTGCCGGTGGAAGCTCTCTCTGCCCTTCGGGGTATTTCTCTAACCTGGGCACCCGCTCCTCGGGGGCCCTTTACTTTCTTTCAAGTGCCTATCTGGGATCAAGTACTCGCTCCTCGAGGGTCTGCTCTCCCGCTCCTCGGTGCCTGTGTTCATCTACTTCTGCCTGCTGGGATCTCCACCTATACAGCTACCAACTTAGTGAGTAATCTAACTTTCTCAGTCTGTCTCATTTACAGCTCTGCTGCGCTGGGAACCTGCATCCGGATATCCCTATACTATCTCTGTGAGATGGGTCTCCTCAGCCGAGGGTCCCTGGACTGCTATCTTTGGATCACCTCACTACTGCCACCTCTGGTGGAACATCAGCTGTATAATAAAAGACAAATCTTTGTGTTTGTGTGTCCCGAGTCTAGCCTAGTACTGTGGTTCCCCACGGGGCTCCTCCCTGTGGGCATGGTCATCTCTACAGTACCCAAGAATCCACTCAAACACCTCTAAACCATAACAAGGGCAATGTCAGGCATGGGTCAAGGCACAGTTGAGCAATCCGAAGAAGGAGCCAGACAGGGCAAACAGAAAACAGGAGCAAGGTAGATGCGAGGCAGGTTGGAGTGAGGCAAGGCAGGCTGGAATGAGGCAATTCAGGAATGAGGCAAGGCAGGAATGAACAAACTACACTTCAAAGCAGGAGAACCTGTTGCTGAGGCATCGGCTGGAAGTGCAGCTGGACTTTAAATCCCGAGTCTACGTTAATGTCATCTTTACAAACCACTCCTCACTTCCCACTGTGGGGCCTTTACGTTCTAGTGCACGCTGTTCTACCGCCTAAGGAGAGCCTAAGAGGAAGGCATATAGCAGTGTCCCTGCCACTGAACGTACTGCAGTGCCTGGGGGTGAGTGCAGCCAGTCGAGAGGTTGGGGGGCACCCACTGGCGAAGTTGAGGGCCTAATAAACCTCTTTTATAGATTGAACTCTGTGGGAGTACCTACAGGACAGAGTGCAGAGTTCACGTTCAAACAGATAGGGAGTAAATCTGTCTGAACTGAATTTTGTTCACCTAAAATTATCCGGCTACATGTAGCTGGATAACTAAAAAATCCTAACCAATTATTTGAATATTTTTTATTTATCGAGCCTTGTGAGGCCAGATAACTTGGTACTTAAATGGATATCTGCTGTGTTAGTGAATGAACTAATATAGGGTAAACATTTCCTGAAGTCCTGGTTCCATCCAGTGTATAACAGGTCAATGGAGAAAAATGCTGCCCCAATGAACAAAACTTCAGGGGAGTGTAAAAGGTTTGCTGAGTAGCACACTTCTTAATCTTTTTATCACTTTCACAGTTTAGGAATGAACATAATTTCCAAATTTCAAGAACGTAATTCACAATGACACCATGCCAAAAGAAAACTGGGAGGAAACTGGGAGGAAAAAAAGACAGTAGCTGTGTATGATCATTACTCCATGTGGCACATCTTTTATATTTTCCTAATGTCTTCTGACAAAAGTTAACAGGGAAAACTGCTCTCACCTGACACAATGAATTTCCAGATCTGATGACAACGTTCCATGCACCGCACTATAAAAGGGTTTGACATTCTGGCATGCAAAATTAAAGTAGCACACCGAATAATGTGTAGAATTACCCACAATGTAAAAATGCACCTGACGCACTACCATAAAATATAAAAACGCTTACAGGCTTGTTTTTCTTTGTCATTGTCATTTTTGGGACACATCATAAACCAGTAGCTCAACAAATCAAGGTATAATGAAACTTCTTTTTTATTTTTCTGCAATGGCATTTCCTAGAACATAGTGATAATTCCTCAGAAATATCTTATAAAAGGAGATCCTAGAATCAGAACAAAACTGAATGTCATTTATATGTTAAAACATGCAAAAAGGCTTAATTAGAAACACACAATTTTTTCTTTCTTTTTTTTTTTTTAGAGCATCATACAGGAGAACTGTGAAGAGACGGTGATGCAAAATAATCTCTGCTTCGGGAAGTGCAGCTCTTTTCACGTTCCTGGCCCTGAAGATCATTCCTACACCTTCTGTTCCCACTGCCTGCCCTCCAAGTTCACCATGAGCCAACTGGCAATGAACTGCACCCTGCCTTCTGCCGTGGTGAAAACGGTCATGGTGGTACAGGAGTGCAAGTGTGAGGTCCAGAAAGGCGGGCCCCTTCAGCTGGGGCCTCCCTAAAAAGACACCAAGACCGACTCACAGGCCAAGCGTTAGTGGCATGCGAGTCGGCACAGACTCCAGGTGAAGCTAAACAGGGTAGCTTGTGTGGTTTTCCAAAGTTATAACCAAAAGAATGGAATTAATGCTTTTGTACAACAGTACTGTTATATTTCATATAAATATATACACACAATGAGGTTAATTTCGAAGCCATTTCCACTGCAAAACTGCTTTGCTGGGGAAACTGGGTTTCTAAAAATTGCCCCTCTCCCCATGTAGGGATAAAATTACAAGCGTAGTGCCACAACGCGTGTGATTTTACCTGCAGAGGAAGAAGGCATTACCCGGAGAGAGATGGGGGAGGGGCTTTAACATTTTTTCAAAACGATACACATTCAGTTTACCTGGAAAATACATTTGCACAAAAAGCAATGCAAACCTGTGTCAGCAGGTTGCCTCCCCCCCTTCCTCTGGGCAATTTTAACCTATGAGGTTTGCTGCAATAATGCAAGCAAATCAACCCTGGTGGTTTTGCATTCATTAATGCTTAAAGGAAAATGAGCCCGCTTTCTCTGCAGGTGATTTTTCCATCGGAAACAAGGCATGTAGTTTTGAATAATCAAAACTATGCATGTTGTTAAAATCCCTGCCCCCGCTCCACCCTCCGGACTGCCTCTTCAGTCCGCAGGTAGGACCCACGTTGTTGAACAATGCCCATAATGTTTACTGACGGATAGGATGGCCAACATTCCAACCTCAGATTTGCATGGATAAAATACTTATTTTGGAAAGGGTTTTGAATATTCCTCTCCCATGTCTAGAAAGAACATAATGGGCAAAGCTCCACTCCACATGTTTCCCTTTGGTTTTAAAGTTAGTTAAAAAAAAGAGAGAGAGAGTTTGGGTAGAGATGATGCCTGTTTTCATTTTTTAACTTTTTTTTTTATTACAAAAAGTTGTAGAAAAGAATTAGGAAGAAATACAGAAAGAATTAAGAAGAGACAGTATAAAGATGAATATGCAAACATATGGGGCTGATTTTCACTCTGCTCTTCCATACTTAAGCTCACCGGCTAAAATAACCTAACCATCAATCCTAGGCAAATTTTCAGGCACGTAAAGTTTCCTAAATGTAGGTGGCCAAAAATTCACGCTCCCTTCCCCTCCCCCCACCTTGTGGGATCAACAAGGTTTACACTTTCATGTCCTATGAATTACTTAATCTGTCTAAACATTTTAGAAGCTCATTTCCAATGTATAGAGAAGAAGATAAATTTCTAAGATCAGTCAGAAATATCAGTCCCTAGAGAGTCCTTCATGTGTGCTAAATCTAAATCAGTCGTCATGGTTTATGTCTACTGCATGGTCTGATGTTTACAGTATGTCTAGGTTATGCCTAATGTCCCTCAGCCTAGCGCTCTTAACATCTGCTGTGATCAGAGACCGGAGTACTTCGTTCTGGAGGATTTTTCCTTTCATAGTCCTGTAAGAAATAAAAGTAAATTAGGCAAAACTGATTTCCAAAACTTAATGTTTTCAGTTTGGTTTCCAAAAACATGGAGTTATATCAAAATGTGGATGCATGGATTTTTGAACTTTTAACTTTTTTAATATACAATTTACCAGCTGTACATTAAAGAGGGATTCAACTTGTCTCCTCTTTCTTTACTATCAGTAGAACTGCTGTCTCCCAGAGCCTCCATCTTGATCACGTACTGTCTGAGTTTGGCTGTTGAATAAGAAAGACCAATTATATGTTTCTGTTATTTAGTTTTATTTGTATTTAATCGCCTCATGCAATAACTGAAATGAATTCTGTATTTGTATTTGCAAGTATCTTTCTAGTTTTGATCTAATAAATATAAGAGTATTCAAGTTAGGCCACTGCTCTTATCAAACTTTATTTTTATGTGATGAATCTGTATGTTCTTAATGTAAACTTTCTGGCTGCTTTAAAAATAAATGCCCATGTGCCCAAATAACATGTGAGCAGAGATATGTAGCAATTTTATATTGTGCGAATCATTTAAAATACCCTGACGTGCGTGATCTTAAGAGGTGGCTCGAGAAAATGTCCTGCATGCATTACCAGGGCTTTTATGCTCATATGCTCACACAGGGGAAAACCAGCTTTTTCAAGCCCTTAGCGGGAGAGAGAGAGCGCACTGTAGGAGAGACAATACGACACTATATATATAGATCAGATCTACCACTGTAAGAGGGGCACTTTCAACTCAGGGTGGGTTTGGGGGGGCGGGGGGTGCAGTGTTACATTTGTGTACTACAGACCCTTGCTTCCTGGCCAGAAGGGAGGGAATGAAGGACTTGAACAGGAAAGTGTAACTTGGAGAGATTAATTACCTGATAATTTTGTTTTCCTTAGTGTAGACAGATGGACTCAGGACCAGTGGGTATTGTGCTCTTCTGCTAGCAGATGGGAAAGGGAGTCAGATTTCAAAGCTTACGTCACTCTAGATATACTCCTGCAGTAACCTCAGCTCTTCAGTATTCTCTTCGAAAAGCCATTGTGGATATATCTTTGCTTAAATAACTTGATTAAACTTGATTAAAACTTGATTGAACTGGTTCAACTGATTTCTAAACTGGAGACCGCCAGTGCACTCAACCAATTGACGCTGACACCGGACAACTGTGGGTGTCTTGAACTAGAGGTTGCCAACAGCTTACCCGTATTTGCTTAGTCTAGAGATTTGCTTTCCAAGGTCCTCCTTCTCTGGGGCAGCCGTGGGCGGGATGCTGAGTCATCTGTCTACACTAAGGAAAACTAAATTATCAGGTAAGTAATTTCTCCATTTCCTAGCGTGTAGCCAAATGGACTCAGGACCTGTGGGATGTACAAAAGCTACTCCCGGACAGGGCGGGAAGTTGCCCGTGGCCCACTTAGTACTGCCCTTGCAAAGGCTGCGTCTTCTCGGGCCTGAACATCCAGGCGGTAGAACCTGGAGAAGGTGTGTAGGGAGGACCACGTCGCCGCCCAACAGATCTCGGCGGGCGACAGCAGCTTAGTTTCTGCCCAAGAAACTGCCTGGGCCCTAGTAGAATGAGCCTTAACCTGTAGTGGTAAGGGTTTTCCTGCCTCTATGTTGGCTGCCTTGATTACTTCTTTAATACAGTGAGCTATGATCGCCCGCAAGGCCGCTTCTCCTTGCTTCTTCCTGCTGTGAAGAACGTACAAGTGATCCGTTTTGCACACCGGTTCCGATCTTTCTAGGTATCACACCAGGAGTCTGCCGACATTTAGATGGCGAAGAAGGCATGAGTCTTCTGAACCCCTATTTTCATCCGGGGATGATAGGGAGATGGTCTGGTTCAAACGAAACTTGGAAACCACTTTCGGTAGGAAGGAGGGTACGGTGCGCAGCTGTATGGTTCCAGGAGTGAACCTAAGGAACGGTTCCCGACAGGATTGTGCCTGTAGTTTGGAGATGCGATGAGCTGAACATATTGCCACCAGAAATACTGTCTTCAATGTTAAGAGGCATAGTGACAGACTGCGCGTTGGTCTGAAGAAAGCACCTGCTAGGAAGTCTAATACAGATTGAGATTCCATAGGGGCACCAGCCACTTTAGGGGCGGCTGGAGTTGTTTAACCCCTTTTAGGAATTGGGTCAAATCCAGATGAGCTGAAAGCCGGATACCGTCCACTTCGGCTCTGAAGCAGGAGAGTGCTGCTACTTGGTCCTTGAGGGAATTGAGTGACAACACCTTCTTCATACTGTCCTGTAGGAACTCCAGAATCATGGAGATCTTGGCTGTCCGCGGGAGTATCCCGCGGTCCTCGCACCAGACTTCGAATACCCTCCAGATCTGTATGTGTGACAGAGATGTTGAAAACTTGCACGCGCGGAGCAAGGTGACAATCACGGCTATGAGTAACCGCGCTTCTTCAGGCGAGTCCTCTCAAGGGCCAGACCGTAAGAGAGAATCGAGATGGATCTTCATGAAGAATCAGGCCCTGCCAGAGAAGGTCCCTGTGTGGAGGTAGGCACAGAAGGCTCCCTGCAACGAGTCTTTGCATGTCTGCGTACCATGGTATCTTGGCCAATCCGGGGCCACTAGTAGAACTAGTCCCCTGTGATGTTCTATCTTACGGATGATCTTGCCCAGTAGTGGCCATGGGGGGAAGACGTACAGTAAGTCTTCCTCTGGCCAAGTCTGGACGAGAGCATCGATCCCTTGGGAGTGTGGCTCTCTTCAGCCACCTGATAGGCTATCCGGCTATCAGGTGGCTGAAGAACCTAGGGACTTGGGCACTGAGATAGGTGGCCAGTTGATCCATGGCTGGGAGGCCCCAGCAATTTACTATCAGTTGGAAGGCTGTGGTCCATAGCGTCCATTCCCCCAGGTCCAGGCTCTCTCTGATGAGGAAGCCTGCTGAGATGTTGACTTTTCCTGCGATATGGGAGGCCAAACTCCCTTGCAGGTTTATCTCCGCTCATGCCATGAGAGAGTCTATCTCCAGAGACACCTGCTGGCTCCTGGTTCCTCCCTGATGGTTGATGTAAGCAACCATTGTAGTGCTGTCCGACATTACTTGAATCGCTTTGCCTCAGAGTCTATGGCTGAATCGCAGGCACGCTAGTCTGACTGCTCGAGCTTCCAGGCGGTTTATGTTCCATTCCGCCTCTTCCTTGTTCCATTGTCCCTGGGCCGTCAGTTCCTGACAGTGGGCTATCCACCCTCGCAGGCTCACATCCGTGGTGAGCAAGGTCCAGTTTGGTGGGGATAGGCTTACTCCTCTGCTTAGGTGGTCTTCCTGAGGCCACCACTGAAGCTGAAAACGTACCTCTGCTGGTAGTTGGAGGTGAATTGAGTAGTCCCGGGACAATGGGTTCCATCGTGACAGTAAGGAGCACTGGAGTGGTCGCATGTGGGCCCTTGCCCATGGGACGACTTCCAGGGTTGATGCCATGAGGCCGAGGACTTGAAGATAGTTCCATACCTTGGGGCGTGCATTGGTCATCAATTGTCGTAATTGTTCCATCAGTTTCCTTCTCCTCAGGGGAGGGAGGAAGACTTTGTTCTGTTTGGTATCGAAACGGGCTCCTAGGTATTCTAGATTGAGAGGGCTGCAGACTGCTTTTGTCAGTGTTCACAACCCAACCGAGTTCCTGCAGTAGGTTCTTGACTCTGCTGGTCACCTGCCAGCTCTCTTCCGAAGACTTTGCCCTGATCAACCAGTCGTCCAGGTAAGGGTGTACCAAAATCCTTTCCTTCCTCAGTGTTGCCGCCACGACCACCATAATTTTATAGAATGTTCTGGGGGCGATTGCTAGGCTCGGAACTGGTAATGGTGACCCAGTATCGGAAAGCGTAGAAAACGCTGGTGATCTTGATAGACTGGAATGTGAAGGTAGGCTTCAGAGAGCTCCAGGGAGGTTAGAAACTGTGTGCGCGCATCTGTATTGGACGTGCACAAGTTAAGCACATCGGCCGCCTGGCCTGCCCCGCGTGTACCACCGGTCGAGAAGGGAAGATGGCGCCAACGACCCCCGCATGTAAGACGGTGCCCCTGAGGATCTTCACATGGGCCCCTGCCCGGATCGGGGCCTTGCTCAACCAGGGCTGCTCAACCCAATCGGTGCTCCCTTTTTACCTCGCCGGAAAAGAAACGGAATCGGTATGGCAATCTGAGCCTCGGAGACCGATCGAGTGCCGGGACGGTCTCCAGCTGCGAGGGGGGGAGGGCTTTACCTTCACCGCCGCAGTTGGTTGTGTGCCCGCTGCCTTTCAGCCATTCTGGGGGCTAAGTCCACACCGGGAACCAGCTACCATGCCAAGGCACACCTCTGAGGGATATTGGAAATCACCTCAGGAATTCTCAGCTGGGGGAGGGTCCCTTAGGTTTCACCGCAGGAGAGCGGGGCTCGATCTTCTTTAAGGTAAATTTTCTTTTTCTTCTTTGCTGTAATTCTTAACACTATTCTAGTGTGTGGGATAGTGTCCACATCCGCTAGGAGACAGAGAGATACTGAAGAGCTGAGGTTACTGCAGGGGTATATCTAGAGAGACGTCAGCTTTGAAATCTGACTCCGTCTCCCATCTGCTAGCAGAAGAGCACATAACCCCACTGTTCCTGAGTCCATCTGGCTACACGCTAGGAAACTTATTTATTCTCTCAGACAATAGAAAGACTACGGGGCACCCATGAAGTTACCAATTAGCTCATTCAAAACAAATTGGAGAAAATTATTTTTCACTCAACGCATAATTAAGCTCTGGTATTCATTGCCAGAGGATGTGATATTGGCAGTTAGTGTAACTGCGTTTAAAAAAGATTTGGATAAGTTTCTTATGATTCAAACACATCCTGACCTGAAAGTGCTCCTCTGACAGGCTGATGCAATATAGGATGCTCAGCTAAGCACACGGCTTTACATTTGCTTGGACGCCCATCCAAAACCCCTCATGCAATAAGGGGATTAGCGCGTCCAAAACACGTGGACAAATCAGCATGTAGCTAATAGCGCTCATCACATGTAAATTCATGTTGATAAGGCTATTAGCTATTACCCCCGATGCAAAAAATTGCTGCGCGGCCACGGCATGTGACTGCCTTGAGCGCCGAAAGCAGCCGGCAGCGGCAGCCGAAAGCAGCCGGCAGCGGCGAAAGCAGCCGGCTCCTCCGCCTGGATGAATGAATTCATTCACTGCCGCAGCCCCCACCGGCAGCCCCCACCGGCAGCCCCCAGCGCCGAATCGCAGGGGTCGCACAGGCGCTGTGGGCCTGTGCGCGCATTCATTCACTGCCGGTGGGGGCTGCCGAGGCAGCCCCCACCGGCAGTGAATGAATGCGCGCCTGTGCGACCCGGCCTAGATTTAACACGCGACCACCCGCCGCCCGCCGGCCGTCTCGAACTAACGCGCGTCCACCCGCCCCCCCCCCGCCGCCGCCGCCGCTGCCGCCTGGAACAAGCGCCCACCCGCCCGCGGCCTAGATTTAACACGCGACCACCCGGATCCCGCCGCCAGCCGCCTGGACCCACGCGGCCCTCCGACAGGTATTTAAAAATAATTTTTTTTTGAACACTCAGGTTTTTTTTCCAATATAAGACATACCCTGAAAGTAAGACATAGTGGGACTTTTGGGGGTAAAAAGAAAGTAAGACGCTGTCTTATATTCGGGGAAACACGGGATTAGTATCCTAGCAATACTAAATAGGAGGAACCACAGAAAGCAGAATTATATGTCGCTCAAGGGCTTAACAAAAAAAAAAATCCTGCTTTCTGTGATTCCTCATAGGTGGAACCACAGAAAGCAGCATCCCTAAGGTCTGGCCCACTCAGAACCCCTGCCTGCAGTGAGTAAAGGAGTGAATACATGAATATTAAATATCGGGTACTTGATATTAATTTATTCACTCCTTCACTTCCTGCCGATTGGTCCATTCATTGTCAAGTGTCAATGAAAAGGACCAATCAGGAACAGCCCTGCTGGTGGTGGGGAGGGAGCTCTGGCCAGGCTGTTCTAGACACACAGCCACTTCTCCAGGGCACCCGATGCAGAGCGCTAGGGAGGCACAAATTACCCATTGTGTGACCCTTTTAGCGTAGCAGCTCATTTGCCTATTGCATTGAGCGCCCAGGAGAGGTGGATATGCACACATTCAAAAACGTGTGCTCAATCTGGATGAATGTTTTTTACGTGCTGATATTGCATCGGCCTGTTATGGCAGTAGATATATAGTGGCATATTGTCTCTCCTACAGTGCCCTCTTTCTCTCTCTCCCTCCCCAAATATATACGGTAGCTAAGCAGTCTTGAAAATCCCTACTTTGCAGCTTCTTGAAATTCGCGTTGCTCGCCTGTAGCCCACATATGCATGTATGGGGCCAGTTTTGAGCAAGTAACGCTTTTAAAATCTACCTGTTTGTGATCAAAATGCTTTAATCTGTATCTCAATGCCACAAGTGGCACACAGCATGTCAGCAAAGCACAACAGTATTTGGCACCATTCCTGTGCTTCTTGTCTCTCAAATGCATAGAATATCACTCTTACAGTTAGCAGTTAGGAACTTGAGTCAGCCAAAATCTTTTTGGACTCTGAAATGGCAAAGAGATCCAAAGCCTCTGCTCCTTCCCCCTACCAATAAACATAAAGAATAATGAGCATTGTATAAGCAGATGTTCACGAAATGTTCAGCAAAAGATAAATATTCATCACAGCTTGAAAGAAAATGTTTGGTGCAAGCAGGAGGAGCTACCACAGACCTTCTCTTCATCTCTTAATGCTTGCCACTCTACGCAGACATACCTACAAACATCCATTCACCCAAATACATACAGTGTGAGCCTTTTATTCACCTCCAGCAGCCTCTGGATGGGCATAGATTTACTCCAGCTGAAGGCTGATGTAAGAACATGCCAGAGTGCTGGTCGCAGCTATTCAGATCCCATTACTTCCTATCAGGCCGATACAGTAAAACCCGCGGGAGAGCCGGCGCTCCGAGGCGAGCGCCCGCTCTCCCGACGCGTGCACAGGCCACTCTCCTGTGCATGCGATTTAGTATGCAAATGAGGGCCCATGGTAAAAAGAGGCGCTAGGGACACCAGCGCGTCCCTAGCGCCTCTTTTTTTTGATAGGAACGGCGGCTGTCAGCGGGTTTGACAGCCAATGCTCAATTTTGCTGGCTTTGGTTCTCAAACCCGCTGACAGCCACGGGTTCGGAAAACGGACGCTGGCATAATTGGGCGTCTGTCTTCTGACCCACGTGCCGATTTTAAATTATTTTTTTTTTAATTTTAAATTTTTTTTAAATTTTGGGGCCTCCGACTTAATATCGCTATGATATTAAGTCAGAGGGTGTACAGAAAAGCAGTTTTTTCTGCTTTTCTGTACCCTTCCCCGGCACCAGCAGATGTTAATTTTTGAAAGTAAAATGTGTGGCTTCGCTGCACATTTTGCTTTCTGGATCACGTCGGAATAACTAATAGGGCCATCAACATGCATTTACATGTTGCGGGCGCTATTAGTTTTTTTTTTTGGGGGGGGGGAGTTGGCTGCACGTTTTCAACGCGCTATTATCCCTTACTGTATAAGGGGTAAAGCTAGCGTGGCAAAAACGCACGCCGATCACGATCTAACAGTGCGCTCCACCGGAGCGCACTGTACTGTATCGGCCCGATATGTGAGTGATTTTGACATTTTTTAAACATGTGGCACTTGGGGAAATAAGGGCTTTTAAAATGTAGTTACACAGTAAATGTCAGCAGAAAAAGTGGTCAGTCCAGTCTGTCCAGCAAGTTGCTGGTACTTAGTACTGGCACCTTTTTTCCCATGCATCAGCAAGTGGGAAATAATGGGAAGGGAGGGGCTAGATTAGGAGCTGGCTAGCTCTTCTCAACCTTTCCCCTCCTGTTCCTTAAAGCTGGGAGGGACTGGAGCAGGACGAAGAATGCTGTTCTTTGCTGAGTGAGAGTTGAGGTGCTATCCAATAGAGTTGGGGCAGGAGCCATGTTTTTTCCATGCCACAGCATGGGCACGCAGGGCTTGTGCCTCAGCTCTATTGGACAGTGCCCCACTAAACACAGAACAGCCCTCTGCTCCCTAATCCAGTCATCTTCCCTTGGGAGAGGAAGGGAGAAGCTGGAGCAGACACAGCAGTAGGCCCACAGCTCTCTGTGCTCCTGGGACTCAGAACTCAGCTGCTAGCAAGGGAGGGTAGGTGCAAAAGGTTATAAGCAGTAGATGTTGGGAAAAAGTGAGGAGTGGGTGAATGCTTGAAAAGATGTTATGAGAACAGAGAGACAGAGAGCGAAAGAGAATATGTTGTTCCAAATTATTTCTACCCTGTTCATTGTTTATTCCAGGTTATTTCTACCCTGTTCTTTGTAAAACAAGACTTTGTCTCTGTTAACTTTGCTGGTTGTAATGTAAACCGAAGTGATAATTAATCTTGTTAATTGAACCTCGGTATATAAAAGTTATAAATAAATAAATAAATAAATAAATAAATATACCAGGGAGAAAAAAAAAAGCATGGGAGGTAGAGAAAAAAAGGCATCAGTATATGTGTATTGCAGGAGATGGGAAAAATTCAGAAATAATAAAAAAAAAAAAAAAAGCACCAGTGGTTCCTCTCTCTCAATCTACCTTTTGGTGCTTTACTCTCTCCTTTATTCCCCCTCCCCAAACACACTGTGGTGCTTTTTCTCTCTTCTCCCCTGCCTTCAATTATTGGTGCTTCTGTGCCTCTCATCCCTCTCCTTCCCACTCTGGTATTTTTCCTGTGTCATGACAGCAGCAGAGGAATCGCCAACAAGTACTAGTGCTGTTCTCTTATGCCTCGTGCTGGAAGGAGGGAGGATGGGAAGGAGGTTTACACCATGACTGAGCTATGCAGCTGGTTGCAGGGGTGGGGCTACCACAGGGACATAGAGCCCAAAAAATGTTGGACCCTGGGTGGTCAATCCTATTTTCCCTCCCTCTTCCGCCTATCCAAGGATGGCCCTGCATCTGAGGACTGGTGGGCCTGTATTTAAGTATAGATAACATAGGCAACTGCCTCCTCCACCAAACGTTTATAGGTGCTGGAAGGTTGCCAATACAGCCATGCGGCAACTGGAGAAATTCAGCATAGGGCTTCCTGCAGCTGTTATACACTGACAGGCCCTGCAGTTCCCTGCTCCTTGCATGGATTTCCATGATAACAGGAAGCCTGTGAATGAGAAAAGGGCAGGGCACTGCAGAGTCTGTAAGCACACAATGGCTACAGGAGGTCCCATGCTGAATTTCTCTGGTTGCAGCTGCAGTGGGGCTAGTGCCAGGACAGAGGTGTTAAAGGAAGCAGGGCACCCACCCTGAGAGGGGATTTGAGCAGATGGGATGGAGGGAGGGAGGGCTAAACAAACTTCCCAGTGACTGCTCCCCCCACCCTGAGAAGGAGCCCTAGAGAATAATCTTGAATGCACCACAAAAACAAAATAGTAATGTGTGACCATCCTTTTTAAAAAAAAAGTGTACCAAACCTTCCTCCCCTCCCACCCTAACCATAACAAATCAAAAAACCAAACCCTCAGCACAAAATAACATTAATAGATCAAGAAAGGAACAGCCAGGGGGCTACACCAAAGAGAGGAGGCAAAAAGGATCTGATCGATAAGAAGCCTACCCATGAGTCTCAGGCCTCTGATGAGGAAGATGACAAGCTGGACCCTGAAAGATCTCTGTAGCTGGTGGAAGCCATTATGGAGGTGATGGATAAGCTGGCAGGCAGGATCCACAACTCACTCGATGTAAATATTACAACTGTTGTGGATAAAGTCGCTCAGTTGGTTTCATCTGTAGGCGAGACCTCTGCACGTGTTGATGCAGTGAAGGAAAGTGTTGAGGAGCTAGAAATGTCTCTCACCAAGGCTCACCAGAAGATAGTTGTCCTAGAAACAAAACAAAAAAAACAAACTATTAGAAATAAATGATCTTGAAAATAGGAGCCACTGGAACAACATCAGTGTGATTGAGCTCCTGGAGAAAACTGAGGAATCAAATTCTGTGAAGTTATTCTCTTCATTGGTGCCAAAACTTCTAGGCCTCACTTTTGGGCCTGCAGACCATAAAATAGACAGCACACAGAACACCTGGGCCTAGTCAAGACAATAAGTCAGGCCATATGCAGTCATCATCCAGATGCATAACTTTGGTGATAAGGTCAAACTTCTGGCAGCAGTGAAACAAGCAGGGGAGCTCCACTATTAGATCTCTAAAATCTTTATTTTTCAGTGTAACCTATTTTTGTGGGAGGCAAACTCCTTTCAGGCACACAACTAATTTATTACTTCAGTTGCTGCTCTGTCTAGCAATTCCATCCCATGCTTCACACTCTTGCTCCCTGGTGGGGGACTCTTTTTATGGAGGGAAGCTCTTGCATATGGCCCAGACGATGAATAAAGATTCCCAGTGTGTGTATGTAGAAGTAGGTGCTTCCCATAAGGTGAGAGGCTGTAATAAAGCAGACAGGACCAGGACTGGGTGTAAAATAATAGTTTACTGAT
The DNA here is from genome assembly GCF_901001135.1 of Rhinatrema bivittatum. Classification (NCBI taxonomy): domain Eukaryota; kingdom Metazoa; phylum Chordata; class Amphibia; order Gymnophiona; family Rhinatrematidae; genus Rhinatrema; species Rhinatrema bivittatum. The sequence continues at coordinate 460,581,114 of NC_042615.1, read as the reverse complement.
TAATAAAGTTAAGTAAAGTCCACTTATCTAAATGATGAGTGTACATCTGACTGGTGACACAGATTACTTCTGGGTAGGAAGGTGTCCTTGTTTCAGACATCTGGGTAGAGCCCATGGTGATTTTAAATGTACAAATTCTCCCAGTGGCTGTCCCAGAATCCTATTGGAAGGGTCCCCACTGCATTGTAAAACCTTTAGGCATCGTCCTTCTCTGGACACTCAGCCCTTCCTGGTCCTGCAATTGGTAGTGGAAATCTGGATGGGGGTCTCCTTCTCAGATTCTTCCTTCATTCTTAGCTGTTACTTCAGGTGACCTCTCTTCTGAAAAAACTTCCTCTCTGACTGTTCTCTCAAACTGAACCCCCTGAGTGTTAACATGGCTGGGCTAAATGGTGCTGAGGCATCCAATCCAGAACCTCTCGTTGAGAGGGACCAAGGGGTATGGATGGCTCCTATGAAAAGGTGTTATGGACAGGGATAGTGGCATGGAGTGGCGAGACTGGGGGGAGGGTCTGCCACATCAGGATTTTTCTATGGAGCTCCACTGGAAATGTCAGGCTTTCAATGTGGTGAAAAGGAAGATATGCTTGCTCAACATGGACTTTGCTGTGATTTTTCCTACCATCAAGGATATCAGAACAAGGTGATAAGGCAGCAAACCAATAATCCGTTGCTAGCATCTCATCCATGGCAACAGATTTGTCTAAGGGACTCAGTGTGGGACCCTCATCTATACCAAAAATCCCCCGTTAGAAAACAATGCAACAATCGTAGTGATCCCCTGGACCAACCTAATATCCACAATCCCCACCAGCCCTCCCCAATCCATTTGTGTCAACATTACCCCATCCGCTTGTAGGAAATATCTCAATTCTTGCTAACATGACAAGAAGCTAATATGGATTCTCTGACATCAGTAAAAATGGACATTGACCCATGTGGGCTAGATACAGCAAAAAGCAGAGAAAAAATTAACTTTGACATTTGGCTATGCACAGACAAATGCAGACATGGAGAGACTCTGAAGTGCTGAGTACGTGATTAAGCTGATATATTTATTAGCCTCTTCTAGCTTAGTGGTGCCCAAATGGGGCCAAGGAAAGCACATTAAACAAATGATTCTGTGTGAATCTTGTCTTGGGCTTCTTTTTATGACTCCTAGTGTCAATTTGAGAACATCTGGCAGTTATTAGGCTGACCACTTCCTGAACTGTGCCAGCAAACAAATAACTTGGCAAAAAGAGCGGGAAGCTGAGCTAATTAAAAGCCTAATTATACATTCACTTGACTATGCATGAGCTATTGAATTATGCATAGGTGAGCCCTTTAAAAGCAGCAGGGTGCCAGCAATCAAGGCCCATCGTTACCAATCGATCATTACATGCAAAGAGATGGCCCATCTGAGCTACATGTCCCGCTGTGGTCAGAAAGACTGGTTCCCTCAAACAGGTCCCAGAGTAGAGGAGCTGAGCGCACCTTGTTACTAGGTGACATGGTGAAGCCCTTCTCAGCACTCTGGATACCCTTGCCTGAATCCAGCTCACACAGAGAGACCTGCCTGCTGAAGATCCAGAGAGAGAGATTCCCACTGCACGTCCCACTTGGTGAGAGAACCTTTAATGTTTATACCCTACTGTCGGGCCGATACAGTACAGTGTGCTCCAACGGAGCGCACTGTTAACCCTCGATTAGACGCGCGTTTTCGACGTGCTAGCGTTACCCCTTATTCAGTAAGGGGCCAAAAACGCGCGTCTAACCCCCCCCCCCCCCGAACCTAATAGCACCCGCAACATGCAAATGCATGTTGATGGCCCTATTACATATTCCCGCGTGATTCAGAAAGGAAAATGTGCAGCCAAGCCGCACATTTTAATTTCAGAAATTTGCGCCTACCCAAAGGTAGGCGCTAATTTCTTCGGACACCGGGAAAGTGCACAGAAAAGCAGTAAAAACTGCTTTCTGTGCACCCTCCGACTTAATATCATGGCGATATTAAATCAGAGGTCCCGAAAGTTAACAAAAGTAAAAAAAAAAAATTTTAAATTTGAAGTCGACCTGCGGCTCGCGGGTCGAAAACCAGATGCTCAATTTTGCCGGTGTCCAGTTTCCGAACCCGTGGCTGTCAGTGGACTCGAGAACCGATGCCGGCAAAATTGAGCGTCAGCTGTCAAACCCGCTGACAGCCGCAGCTCCGGACTTTACTGTATCGGCCAGTGTGTGTATCCGGTAGGTAGAAACTATTAAACCTGTATAGGCAAGTTTCAGGTAGGGACAGTAAAGTTAAGTTGCTTACCTGTAACAGGTATTCTCCTAGGACAGCAGGATGTTAGTCCTCACATGTGGGTGACATCATCCCGGCACTATCCACACGTCTACACGGGGTCTTTCTTCAGTCTCTTAATTAGATCACAAAAAAATAAAACAAACTAGAAGAATCCAACTCTGTGGGGTGGCGGGCGGGTTTCCTGAGGACTACCATCCTGCTCTCCTAGGAGAACACCTGTTACAGGTAAACAACTTTGCTTTCTCCTAGGACAAGCAGGATGGTAGTCCTCACATGTGGGAGAATCCCTAACTACAGGCTGGACCCGAAACCAATGGGACCAACAGACACCAAACTAGATGCCAACGGGCAGAACAACAGAGGTGCTGTTGGTAATATTGGGAACAGCCTGAACCCAAAATAGGACCATAAGTAGGAAGAGTTAGATTCACAGCTGCAAAAGATTTCTGAGGACAGACTGGCTGAATCTGCTATCACGAGGGCCGTCCCTGTCCAGACAATAATGAGCCATGAAAGTGTGGAGAGAACTCCACGTCGCAGCCTTGCAGATCTCCCCCTTGGGAACTGCATGCAGGGGGGCCACAGTAGGGGCCATTGCCCTAACAGAATGAGCTGTGACATGGCCCACCAGTTGCAGCCTAGTCTGGTCATAGCAGCAAGTGATGAATTCAGCTAGCCAGGTGGAAAGAGCTGCTTGTTAACAGCCATACCCAGCCTGTTGGAGTCATAAGAGACAAACAGCTGGGCGGATTGTCTATGGCCCGCTGTCTGGTCCAAGTAGAAGGCCAAGGCCCTTTTACAATCCAGTGTTGCAGTGCCCTTTTCCCTGGGTTGGAGTGAGGCCTGGGGAAAAAAGTAGGCAGAATAATGGACTGGTTAAGGTGGAATTCTGTAACCACCGTCGGCAGGAACTTAGGGTGCATTTGTAGGACCACCTGGTCATGGAAAAACCTTGTGTAGGGTGGATAAGTCACCAATGCATGCAGCTTACTGACCTTGTGTGCCGACATGATCACTATCAGGAATATGACCTTCAAGGTCAAATACTTAAGAGCAGAGGAGCGCAGCGGCTCAAACAGTGATTTCATCAACTAGGCCAGCACCACATTGAGGTCCCAGAACACTGCAGGGGCCCATAGGGGAGGCCACATTTGAAGGAATCCATGCATGAAACACCCTACAAGGGGCTGTACCGAGATGGGTGAGCCATCCACCACAGGGTGGAACGCATCTATGGCACTCAGGTGCAGCCGAACAGAGTTGGTTTTTTGCCCGGTCTCCGAAAGGTGCAGCAGGTAATCCAGGAATTCCCAGGTTGGACAAGAGAAGGGATCGAGGCCCTTCTGCTCATACCAGATTGCAAACCTCCTCCACTTCAAAGCATAAGACGTCCTGGTGGAAGGCTTTCTTGAGGCTACCAGGACCCGAGATACATCCTCTGAGAGATTCAAAAGCTGCAGGATCAACCTTTCAACATCCAGGCCATGAGGGACAGGCCCCAGAGGTTGGGTGTGGTAAAACCTGCCCTGATCCTGTGTAAGAAGGTCTGGAGCAGTCCCCAGATGAATTGGGTCCCGCTGGGAGAGATCTCGCAGTAACGGGAACCAGACTTGTCTCAGCCAATGGGAAGCAATGAGGATCATGGTGCCCTGCTTCTGGTGAAGCTTTAAGAGAGTCTTTATCACCAACAGAGTGGAGGATACACATGCAGGAGGCCTGCCCCCCAATGGAGGGCAAAGGCATCCATGGCTGATTGTCTGTCTGACCTAGACAGGGAGCAGCAGTACTGAGGAACTTTCCTGTTACAGGGAGATGCAAATAGATTTGCATCCAAGGTTCCCCAGAGATGGAAGATCTGGTCTGCCACCTCCTGCTTCAGGGACAAGTCGTGGGGCCAGAAGGTTTGACTTAGCCTCTCTGCTAGGGAGTTCTCCGCACTGGTCAAGTACACAGCCCAGAACAACATCCCCTGAGACAGGGCCCAGCTCCAGATTTGAACTGCCTCCTGATAAAGGAGAAAGGACTTGGAGCTCCCTTGCTTGTTTATATACCCCATGGCCACCTGACTGTCTGTCTGAATGAGAATCATCTTGTTGGACAGCCAATCCCTGAAGGCCCAGAGCACATACTGGATTGCCCTCAGCTCCAGGAAGTTTATCTGACATTAAGCTTCCTGGTGAGGGGGGCCTGAAAGGGCCCCCTGTTCCAGATTGGATGGGGACTTCCACCAAGCCAGGGAAGCCCTGAGAGATGGTGAAACCTGGATGTGGACTTGAAGGCCTTGAGTGTCCTGCCACCATTGGGAGTGTAGGGTCCACTGGGCTCGATGCATATGCAAGCGGGCAAATGGGGTGACATGGACTATCACAGCCAAGTGCCCCAAAAGTTGCAGCATGCACCACTAAGAGACCAGCCAGCGGTGTTGGCCCTCCTCCACCAGGCTTAGCAGTGTGTGCGCCCTGATGCAGGGCAAAAAGACCTTCGCCTGTGTCACATCCAACACAGCTCCTATGAAATCCAGCTGTGATGAAAGACAGAGATTGGATTTTGGGAAGGTGATTAGAAAACCCAGGTGTTCCAACATCTGAATGGTCCAGCTTAGAGCCCACAATGCCCCTGCTTGTGTGCTGCTCTCGATCAGCCAGTTGTCCAAATTTGGAAAGACCTAGATTCGCATCTGGTGCAAACAGGCTCCCACCATGGGCAAACACTTCATGAAGACCTGGGGCACGGAGGCCAGGCCAAATGGGAGCATGCGGAATTGAAAACGTTGACCACCCACCACAAAGCAGAGATACCTCTTGTGACTGGGGAGGATCTCAATGTGGGTATATGAGTCTTTGAGGTCAAAAGAGCAAAGCCAGTCTCCTCTTTGTAAGAGGTGAATCAAAGTGCCCAAGGATACCATCTTGAGAAATCAGTTCAAGGCTCGCAGATCGAGGATGGGATGGAGGCCTCCTGTTTACTTTGGAATTAGAAAATAATGGGAAATAACGGAAAATGTCATAATGCCTCTGTATCACTCCATGGTGAGACCGCACCTTGAATACTGTGTACAATTCTGGTCGCCGCATCTCAAAAAAGATATAATTGCGATGGAGAAGGTACAGAGAAGGGCTACCAAAATGATAAGGGGAATGGAACATCTCCCCTATGAGGAAAGACTAAAGAGGTTAGGACTTTTCAGCTTGGAGAAGAGACGACTGAGGGGGGATATGATAGAGGTGTTTAAAATCATGAGAGGTCTAGAACGGGTAGATGTGAATCGGTTATTTGCTCTTTCGGATAGTAGAAAGACTAGGGGGCACTCCATGAAGTTAGCATGGGGCACATTTAAAACTAATCGGAGAAAGTTCTTTTTTACTCAAAGCACAATTAAACTCTGGAATTTGTTGCCAGATGATGTGGTTAGTGCATTTAGTATAGCTGTGTTTAAAAAAGGATTGGATAAGTTCTTGGAGAAGTCCATTACCTGCTATTAAGTTCACTTAGAGAATAGCCACTGCCATTAGCAATGGTAACATGGAATAGACTTAGTTTTTGGGTACTTGCCAGGTTCTTGTGGCCTGGATTGGCCACTGTTGGAAACAGGATGCTGGGCTTGATGGACCCTTGGTCTGACCCAGTATGGCATTTTCTTATGTTCTTATGTTCAATATGCCAAGCTGTAACATAGTGCATTCACTCAGATCCATTTTACTTTTTTGTTTGAAGCCCCTTCCCCCCACCCATTAGCCTTATCTTGGGGTTACTTACCTTGAAAGCAGTTTTTCTAGTGGCAATCTGTTCTAAGCTTTGAGTGTCTGAGCTACAGGCACTTTCCTGCTGGGAACCGTTCCTGAAGATGATTCCGGGGGTGGTTCAGATTTGGACTGTGCCTTCCTTTCTGCCAAAAGTTGTTTCGGACTTTCATTTGAATCAGTCTATTTCCTTGCCAACATTGGACAGAAATAGAGATGAGTCTATCATCTCTTGCATACCTTGGATATCAAGCGGTATCTGATGCAGTACTTGGAGGTTACTAAACCTCTTGGGAAGTCTGACCGGTTGTTTGTGCTCTATGATGGAGGTAAACTGGATGAGCCTGCAATGTGGGCCTCGATAACCCGTTGGATTAAGGAGGTAATCATGGCCACATACGTGGATGTAGGAGTTCCTTTGCACATTCCACTAGTGCTCAGGCAGTATCGTGGGCAGAGATTAATTTATTGATTCCTGTTGATGTTTACCGAGCAGAGCCTTTTTCAGGCATTACCGCCTGGACATCTGGGCCCAGGAGGACACAGCCTTCACAAATGTGGTGTTGGCTGGACCGTGAGCAGATTCCCGCTCTGTTCAGGAGTAGCTTTGGTATATACTATTGGTCGTGGATTAGCCTGTCTGAATGCAGAGGAAGGAGAAATTTCTACTTAACTGATAATTATTTATACTTTTGGATAATAGAAGGACTAGGGGGCACTCCATGAAGTTAGCAAGTAGCACATTTAAGACTAAATGGAGAAAATTATTTTTCACTCAACGCACAATTAAGCTCTGGAATTTGTTGCCAGAGGATGTGGTTAGTGCAGTTAGTGTAGCTGGGTTCAAAAAAGGTTTGGATAAGTTCTTGGAGGAGAAGTCCATTAACTGCTATTAATCAAGTTTACTTAGGGAATAGCCACTGCTTTTAATTGCATCAATAGCATGGGATCTTCTTGGTGTTTGGGTAATTTCCAAGTTCTTGTGGCCTGGTTTGGCCTCTGTTGGAAACAGGATGCTGGGCTTGATGGACCCTTGGTCTGACCCAGCATGGCAATTTCTTATGTTCTTATGTTCTAAGGAAGATAGGCTAATCCACCTTCCCACCCTTGGCTGCCTTGTTCTTTTGTTCATCCTCCTAGGTGGGCGACAGTCCTGGGATAACTGGTAAGTGTCAGAACCAGCCCCTATATTTAGTATGTGTTGATTCTTTGACTGAGCTCAGTGTTCCATATTGGCTGAACGCACGAGTGGTTGTCTGTTCGGTAGTTATATTCAAGTTTAATCAGTTTGTCCACAGTTTGGCTTTTTCAGAGAAAACTGGCGGGCTGATGCTGGTGCAGGGCTATATACTGTGACATCAGCTTTACTCTGTCTCCATCTGCTGTAGAGGTCGTGGATTAGCCTGTCTTCCTTAGAGGAAAGGAAATTATCAGGTAATTAGTAATTTTTCCATCCTGTACAATGCTCCTACTAAAATCTCAACTAACCACCTCCACCAAAATCGACTCCTTCATATCTTACACATTTACCAAATGGAAGAGGCTAATTTAGTACAGGCAACTAAATCAACCAAAGGCAACTAAATCAACCAAAGACACACAACAAAATAAACTGCCCCCCTCCCATAAAGCAGCCCGCAATCTCATCCCTATCACTTCTACTCTGGGGCATCCCATAACCAGCATCTGACCTGATGTTATGGTGCACCATAAATAGCATATTGGTTGAGTAGACCTATCTTCTCATGGTGGACTTGTTCCTAAGGTCCGCTACAGATGGCATCACAGATGGGAGAAAGACTTCACTTGGTCAAAGCTGGGATAGCAGCTGGGCTGCCACTGCAGTACGGAGGGGAACCAGATGGCAGAAAGTCTCACCCTGTCCTGCAGCTCTATTAGGTGAACCCTCTCTCTCTGCTCGGACCTGCACTTACGATCCACCGCAAATGACATCATGGGAAGGGCATAATCTTTCTTCAGTTAGGCCTGGGACTGCATCTGGGAAGCAGGCTGGTGCTCAGGAACACTTCTTCTCATTTGTCAAACAAGGAATTAGACTACCAGCAAGACACCAAACAGAATTATTTGATTGATTAATTGATTTATATTCCACCTTTTAGGCACTTGAAAGCAGATTTCATTTAGGTACTGTATGTATTTCCTTGTCCCCAGAGGGCTTACAATCTAAATCTGTACCCAAAACAGGAGGGCAAACATCACCATTAAATGGTGAATGGACAGTTTAGCAATTATTAATTGCAGGGGAAAAGAATTCCAGCAGCCCATAAGCACTGTCCTGGTTTCCAGGGTCCAGGCCATAGATATTTCCTAGTGTTATGGTTTCCAGGCCTCTCAAGTGTATACATCCAGGAACTTCCCACTGCTAGCTTTTTGTTAATATATATTTTTGCAATCTCAAAAAGTAGGTGCAAATAGAATCTAACAGCTGTGGTAATTAGTTTAGTGCTATAGCTGCTTGCCAAAACATCTAATGTACCCTGGAATAATTGTTTGAACATAATTACCACTGTTTTATCTGATGTCAGGAAGGTGTTAATTGTGGCAAATCTAGTAAATGTGACAGGAGAAAAGTGAGGCAGTGTAAAGAAATGGCATCCTGTTTTCCCAGAAGCAAAGGCTGGAGGGGTGTTCAAACACACACACACACACACAAATTTGACAAAAATAATGTAATTCATTCCATCTCCTATTTTTATTCTGTTTTGTTTGGTTGTGAAGTAATAATTCAATTTCATGAAAAAGTTGCAGCTTTATCCCTACTGAATTTATATTCTCTTCATCACAACACATGGACTGCACGAGCTTTCCCTATTTTGCCATGGAATCATGCCTAACTCAGGTCTAGATTTATCATTTTCCTATAATTTTCATGAAGAAAGAGAGACTCTGTATAAGGCTCTTCCATAAGTAAACTATTTATACCACTGTAAGAGGGGAAACTAATAACTCGCAGTGAGGTTTTGGTGGTGGGCTAGGTTTTGGGGGGCAGTTTTACATGCGCAGTCAGAGGTACAAATAGCACAGTAGACATTAGTGAAAATTTCATGTGATTTGGAGTGAGGAAAGATACACAAAGATGAAATTTGTACAATGTACTCTCACCCTAGCTTGACAGAACCCAGGTAGAGATGCATCAAGCTAGGGCGAGAGTACATTGTACAAATCTCATCTTTGTGTATCTTTCATCACTCCAAATCACATAAAATCTTTACTAATGGTAACTGTGCTGTTCATACCTCTGACTGTGCATGAAAAACTGCCCCCCAAAACCTAGCCCACTGCCAAAACCTTGCCCCAAGTTCAGAATGCCCCCTCTTACAGTGGGGGCATTAGTTAAGAAGTTAACTAATATGTGTGCCTCATCAGAGGCACTTTCTCTCTCTCTCAGGATCTGCAATATTTATCGCAGTTTGGATTCTCTCTTAAGTTTTCTGGTTCAAAGTGCCAAAAGTGAGCTGAATTTCACGCAGAACTTGCAATTATCTGTACACAAATTTTCTATGGGTACTTGTATGCAAAAATAAGTTTCCTAGGGACAACGTCACAAAGAAAGATAACCAACCGAATAAGGTGTAATTTTTTATTTTTTTTTGCAAAAATGACTTGCAAAGGCCTTTTCATATGTATTTTAGCACTGCAAACATATAAAATGACCTGTTTTACAAGATTTTGCATTGCAGCAGCTCGCTACCTTTGAATTTTCATGAAAATTTCACAGGAGTAAACTTACACAGTAAGTTTGCTACATGTGAAATAAACAAAAAATTTGTAAAATCTGCTTTGTGCGTTCCTAGTGCTCAAATGCATCGGGCACCCACTATTGCAATGGGCGTTCAATATGAGCTTTCGTTTTTATCCCACTTCTTCCGGCCGATTTTGCTGAGGGTGCTGAAGATGCTCATAGCTAAATGATTCTTGCTATGGGCATCTAAATTGTGCATCCAAAGAATTTTTTTTTTTTTAATCAAGCCAATATAAATCTATTTTTCAACACCACAAGCAGTAAATTTAAGTGTCACAATGATACTAAGTAGGAGGAACCACAGAACATTGTTTTAAATTTCTTATGAGCCCTTGATTTGCGGATCGACTTTTCGCCACCTCCGGGGCTGGAGTTTAATTTGCCATATTAAAAAGTGTGTACTGGGTGCCCAGCGATTTTCTGCATCGGGGGTAATAGCTAATAGCCTCATCTACATGGAATTTACATGTGATGAGCACTATCGGCTATGCATTTGTTTGGGCGCATGTTTTGGATGCGCTAATCTCCTTTTTGCTCCAAGTGCTAGTCTAGCGCTTCCAAAACACGCGTCCAACTGCATGTAAACCCGTGTGCACTTTATTGCATCGGCCCCTCAGTCACTCCAGGAAAAATCACTAGACTGACACTGAAGTTGTTTAAAAACTAAAGTCCTTACTGGAGAGGGTTAACATAAAGTCCAAAGACAGCACACAAAAATAAACTCAAGTCTGTCTTCAAATTCAACAGTCCAAAAGGTTAGCTCACAGTACTTGCTTGATATCTCCTTTCTCCAATAGATCTTGCCTTGAGCTTATAGTTGAAAACTCCTCCTTGAATAGCACTCCCACAGAATTAATTTTTCCAAATAGCAGGGCAGCTTCTTCTCCCTTCAAGAACTCCTCACCACAGAACTCTTTCCTCAGTTTACACTTTTCTCAGCACACTTCAGGGAAGATTGAGGTATTCCTCCTAACCTCTTAACCAACACTTTGAGCACCACTCTCTTTGGCCCCAGTCACCTTCTCTGGTCCAGACTGTCATATTTCTCCAGAAATCCTCCTTTGGCAGAACCTCCTTTCCCAGGCCTTCCCTGTGTAGGGACACAGGCCCAGTGGGATCTCTGTAAAAAGGCAGGCATGCTGAACTCTAAGATATGGATTCCTCCTTGTCTCCTTACTGCTGCCAAATGCTCTTCCTGCATCACATGGGTGCAGAGATTTTATTAACTCAAATGATACCACCCTCCCACTGGGGAGAGTTCAGGCTCGCCGCCCCCAGGGGGCGGCGAGCCGGCTGCAGCAAGAGAGGCCTCGGGGCTACAGTGGAGACTAACCCTCCAGTGGCTGAAGAAGGAGAGAGGCTGCTGGTCACCAATGAAAGTGAGAGGTCTGGGTCTTCGTTTGTGCACATGCCCACGCACAGCTTCCGCTCCCCCTCTCCCGCGAAGCAGGAAGGTCAGTAGGCCATGGTGGAACTCATCCCACCACAGCCCGATGACAACAGGAGGCCATGTGTGTATGTATGTATACGTGAGTGAGAGCCAGTGTGTTTCTGAGAGCCGTGTTTGTGTGCAACTGTGTGAGAGCCTGTGTGCTTGTGTGTATTTGTGTATGCTTGTGCACTAGTGAGAACCCATGTGTCACATTTAGGCTCTCACAGTCATTCACACACACACACACAAATATATAATGCATCTATGAGGGAGAGGGAGCATGTGAGAGAATGAATGTTTTATTGTGCGTGTGTATGAGAGAGAAAATAAAATTTGTGCGGCTCTACCTCCCCCAATCCATGACAATCACAGCGTGACTGGAAATCAGAAGATCACAGGTAGGGAGAGCAGAAGATTTTTAATCCTTATTAATTCTAATTATTGGGTATAATTTGATGATTCTGTTCTTTTGAAATATTTATTTTTTGGGGGGAATAGAACATTTTTTAATTATTGGATTTTTTATTCATCAGATGTTTTGAAATATTTTATTGGTGGTTGGGAAATTTTGGATATTCTATTCATTAACTGGATTGAAATATTTATTATTTTTACAAATATGGTTTTACTATTATGATTAATGTTTTATATTTCTTAATTTTATTATTTAATGTTTTATGAAGAATGGTAATATTTCTGTTTTTCATTGTTTCTCTGCATATAGAGGCTGGTTTGTTGTGGATTCCAGTTCGGTTCTTCTCAGCATGTTTCCATTTATACTTTCTGATCTCTTTATTCTGTTTTTGGTGAACATCTGACTGTTTTCTGCATTTGTGACCGAGATGAAGTATTTCGATGAGGTATTTTGCTGGCATGTAATTTCTGTGTAGCGATCTACAGATTCCTGGTTTCCTAATAGGAGTTTTATTGGTGTTGTAGGGCCTGGTGTAATATGTGAGATGTTGCCTTTTCATAGATAAGATTGTTAGGGTCGTTTTTGCATGGGAAATTTATCATATTGTAACTGTAATTCTATTTATTCATGGCTTCCTCAGGGCCAGCTCATACCCAAAATGCATTACAAAAAGTCTAATTCCATAGGAGTTCCAAGTGTCTTTTTTGCAGAGTTTTCTGGTTCGCACCACAGGACTGCTTGTAAATATAATATGCATGTTGTGTTATTATTGCCTCAGAAGACTTTAACTTTGAATATTCTTTTTCATGTAAAATTTGTTATAAATGCATAATTTAATTGTGTGTGTGTGTGTGTGGGGGGGGGGGGGGGGGGAGGTGGCATGTGTGCAAGGCTGTAAGATTTGCCTAGGGTACCTAATACCCTTCCCTATCCATGAGTTCTGGGGTGGGAGCAGGGAATATCAGTTTTTAAAAATATAGATTGCAGGACGGAACTGGGCTTTATTTGATGGGCCCGGGACAGACACTGAATGAATTGGGGGGTGGAAGCATAGCAATTTTTCGCACGGGTCAGAAAAAAAGCTAGCATCTCGCTAAACACTCCTACTACTCTGCATCACCACAGAGGTAGGCTCTGGTTGACTGAGCACACTCAGACCAGAATTACCCACACAGAGGGCTCTCAGACCAGCTGAGAGGAAGGGAAACAATTCAAATCCTGGAATGGGCAGAGGCACACTCCATATCGTTACAGGCAACTTATCTCCCTATTGCCATAATTCTAAAGGGCCACAGGTCAGTAAGGGGGCAGAATTTGATGCCCCCTTACAATCAAAATGGTCAAGCAGATGGTATATTGTACCTTGCATAGAGGCAAGGGTCGTATTCTTCAAGCTAGATAGGGAAAATGCCACAAAACACTTCTTCCTCCCCATGACCCCTCTGACTGCACCCCAGCTTCTTCCATTGCACTGACAGATATCTCTCCGGAATCCATCCATATCTTGGGATAAAGGAGAGTCTCACATAAAAGGTATCTTCAACAAAACAGAACTCTTATTTCTGCAGTTTCCAGCAGTCAGAAATGAACAACATTCAAGTTCACTGATGAAATCAGGATTCACAGGTTCACAGCATTGATTAGCAGCAACATCAACACCACTCTTCTTCCAAAAACAAATGAAGGTTTAGCGCTCATATTCCCCACAGAATTCTTCTTTGTCACAGTCCCATCAATGCAGCTCGTCCACTTTTCAAAAGGAGTCCTCAAGGTCCATAATCCTCCTGGGATGCCACTGGACCCTACCTAGGAGCCCAGTAATGGTTTACTAGTGTCATAAGAACATATGAAATTGCCATGCTGGGTCAGACCAAGGGTCCATCAAGCCCAACATCCTGTTTCCAACAGAGGCCAAAACCAGGCCACAAGAACCTGGCAATTACCCAAACACTAAGAAGATCCCATGCTACTGATGCAATTAATAGCAGTGGCTATTCCCTAAGTAAACTTGATTAATAGCCGTCAATGGACTTCTCCTCCATGCCATAGACTGCTGTAAATTCAAAGCCTGTAATTGGGAGGGTTTGTGCAGGGTTTGTCAGCCTGCAACGGCGGTAAGGTAATAGACTGAGTGCTCCCTTTTTTTCTCTGTGCAATTGTGCAGTTCAGCGGTTGGCAACCCCCAGCATGTGTGCCAGAAAAATTTACTTCCTGGCAAGCTTTTGAGCTGCTCCCCTTCAATTTCAAAATGTGCAAACTAGCTCTGCTAATCTCACAGTGCACAAGATGAGGAGAGCCGGCCCATGAGGTTTGAAACTACAGTATCGGCATTAGGAAGCAGCATAGCAGCACTTTGGGAAGCTGGAGGAGGTAGGACCTTTGCCAGGAGATAGAGTATGGGTGGGGGGAGGGAGGGAATCCCCTCTAAGACAGGATTCAAGATACCAATATCTCCTTAGGGGAGGTAATTTAACACTTTGAAAAAAAAATATTACTGACCTCTGGCCAGGACAATAAAGAGAAAAAAGAATGGCCATATGATTCCACCCCCCCCCCCCTCGCCCATTTCTCCCCTGACCTTTCTTTTATAGGAGGGGACTGATCTTAAGTCCTATCACACGGCAGCAGCAGCAGCTCATTCTGAAGGAGCACTGACTGGAGCCTGAAGCAGCCTGTGCTCCGCCCCAGATCCCCTACAGAAACCAGGAGAGGGGAGGGACACCAGCACAGGGTCTGGGAGTGGAGCGTGTGTTGACTCGGACTTTGACCTGCATTCCTTCAGAATGAGCTACTGCTGCTGCTGTGACTTGCCCAGAAAGTTTAGACCAGGCCCTTCTGGAAATGAAAAAGTCCAAAGGTCAAGGGAGGGAGACTCTGTAGGATGGTCGGCAGAAAACTGGCACTTACCAAAGGTGTTGCTAAGTATGTAAAGATCTGGGGCATAGGCCCCATAGGCAATACCATCTTACGTTTTCCCCCTTCCCCCCAAGATTTTTATATCGGACGTGGTCTATACAGGATGGGACAGAACTCCATTATAAATGAAGTGCTTCAAGTTCTGTAAATATACCTTGCATCCACAGCAACTCTCACAACAATGGATGCAGAGCAGAACTGGATGTTTTCCCTTACCTCTCACCAGGCAAAAATAACACTCAAATGTGGTGTCACCTCGGTAACAGCAACACAGAATCCTTTTGCTACCAAGAACATTATGAAGTAATACAAAATTCTGCCAAAAAAAACCCCCCAAAACACACATGCAAAACCTATAGAGCAAACCGACCATACCATCACACATCAAACAGTAATACCCCTACCTATGAGAAAGCAGCACTGCAAATATTACAGCAGCCCCTAGAACAACATTATACCTCTTACTGGAAAATCAAAATAAGCCAAATTGCAGAATGCCTTGCCTGCATTACATAGACAGACCTTTAAATACAAAATAAATGACCACAAATTAGAAACATGTTAATAAAAACTGAAATGGAAACTCCGAGAAGCCAGACTCTGCACGTAGTACAACAGCAGAGAAAGAGAAACAGAAATGCATTTCCCCCGGTATTCAGCAAAAAGCTGTACAACAGGGGTTCCCAACCTTTCAGGGAACACCGACCCCCTTTTCAGCTTTAAAAGGTTTCACGTACTCTCACACACCTTTTAAATTTTGCATGCCATAACAAAAGAAAGAATGAGATGCACTCCAGAATCACTCATAATGTATAGAACTTTGATCAAAGCTGAACACGTAGGGAGGACAATTTCCAAAGCTGTTGAAAAATTGCCCTCATAATTGAAGGTTGAGGCGATTCCGCCTTCCAATCCTGCTGTGACGGGGGGAAAGGAAGCAAGTTCAAAAACGTTCCAGTTTAGCAACTTGGTATGACCTGGCAGAAAATCATCCCTGGTACCTGCAGACCTGTAATCTAATTTTCAAAGGGACACTGCCCTTGGAGTTTCCTTTTGAAAACTCGGGCAGACGGGAGAAAGCAGTACATTTGCTCCAGCGCACTTTTCATCTGCTTCGAAACAAGTGCAATGTACATGGGCGACAGTATGTACAAGGATTTCAAAATTAAATCTCTGCCTGTACTTTCCTTCTCCCAACCTAGCCTTGTTCCTTTCTTACCCCGCAGTTAAACGTATGCATGTATTTTACAGCATAGCTACTTTAACTCTCAGAGGCGGGGAATAATTATTTTCAAAAGGGCCTTTTCACATGGGTAAACAGGTGTTAGCTCACATAAAGGGGCCGATACAATACAGTGCGCTCAGCCAAACGTGTACGCGCTACTAGGGATGTGCAATCGTTTAGGACAAATTAGACTATTTCAACGAAATTGTCTAATTCATCCTGGTTTGAGGAACCTGAAAACTGAACCAAATTTTCCCGAAATTTTGGGAAAATTCGGTTTTCAGGTTAGTGCGCACTAATGAGGAGTTAGCGCGCACTAACCCGAAATTGGGGTCTCCTGAATTACAAAGGCTGAACCGCGGGAAATACGAAATTTTCTGTGGTGAGCCAAAAACGAAGCCTGAACCAAAAGGTTCGGGTTTTGCACATCTCTACGCGCTACTCCCCTTATAGCATAAGGGGTTGTGGACGTGTGTCCAACCCCCTGCGAAACTAATAGCCCTCATCACATACAAATGCATGTTGACGAGACTATTAGCCAGTACCCCCGATCTAAAAAAAAAAAAGTGCGCCTGATGCGCACATTTTAACGCTCAAAAATTAACGCCAGCCCAGAGCTGGCATTAAGTTTTGAGGCACTCCAAGCCATGCACAGAAGAGCAAAAAATGCATTTTTTTTTTTGTGGTTCCTCCTACTTAATATTGTTGCGATACTAAGCAGGAGGAACTACAGAAAGCTGCAACAAAAAACAAACACAAAAATAAACTTGACAGCAGTCAGGTTAGGAAAAGGGAAGCTGACTGTATGAACGTCCATTTTCCTAACCCGTGACTGTACATGGGTTAGGAAAACGGATGCTCAGAAAATTGAGTGTCCGTATTCCTTAACTGCACACATCCACTTTTCTTGGGCGCTCAATGGCATGGATGCACTAGGTAGAGACACACAAACTATCCACTGCGAGCCCTTTTAGCACTCCAGCTCATTAGAATATTAGATCAAGCGCTCAAGAGAGGGGATGTGCGTGTGTTCAAACACCGTGCGTCCAGCTTGGACACACATTTCTTTGCGCGCATGATAGTGCATCAGCCCAAAAATCTTTGAAACTTACCCTCCCTGAAAGTTGACCTCTTTTTAGCTTGCTTTTCTTTTATACTTTATTTTCTTTTATGATTCTTACAATTCCAGCAGGGCTGCGGCATTGCTCCTCCTCTTCAGGCCCTCACTGGCAATTCCAGCAGGGCTGCGGCATTGCTCCTCTTTCTCCAGGCCCCGCCGGTGATTCCGCGATGCTGCTCCTCCTTAGGGCAACATCACCTATAGCTCTATGGCTCCCTTCAGGTAGCAGCGTCTAGGCACGCTATGGTTCTGCCTCCGCTAAACATGTGGCGGTGTGGTACGAAGGTTCTAATGAATGCAAACAGCCTCTCTTTGTCCCTCCTCCTCCTGCAGCAATGTGGAGTGAGGTTTTCAGGGCCATAATAGGCCCCATTCTCATGCTTCTGTCCTTTGGCAGCAGCTCAACTAATCATAGGTAGCAGCAGCCTGCTTATTTTCTCCCTAGCTAAACATTCTGGCATCCCTTCTAGTGGACCCCTTCCGATGGTCTCACGGACCCTAGGTTGGGAACCATTGCTGTGCCAAGAGATCAGAAATGAACATCCCAAAAATTGATATATTCTAATCATTAAAATGAAAATAAAATGTTTTTTTTTCTATCTTTGTTGTCTGGACCTTTTTATTTTTTTTATTTTCTAATTATGTTGGTCGCAGTCTATTTTCTTCTTTCCTTTGTCTGTCTTCTCTTAAATCCTTTTCCAGGAATCCTGTCCATTTGCGTTTCTTCTGTCTTCTTCACGTCCTCCCTTACATTTGTCTCTTATATTGATTTTTCTCTTTTATCTCTTCTCTACTTCTCTCTTTTATGCCTTTATTCATTTATCTTCAATTTCCCTGTTTTTACCTGTCACCTTTTCATTTTGCAGTCATCCTTTTCACAGCCCATATCCATACTTTCACCTCTCTCCAGCCTTCCTTTTCCCTACTCGCCATCTTACTCTTTCCCCAGCATTCTATTTACCTTTCACCTAGTCCCTCCATTTCCACCCTCAGTACTCATCCTCATTCCAGCCTTTAACTGCTTCTTTCTCACCTCACCAGCCCCAGCTCCTTCTTTTGATCATCTCTTCCCCTGCCACCAGCCCCTTTCTTCTCTCTTACCCCCCAACTTAGCACTCTCCTCCCTAGCCCTATTTCACCCTCTCTCACCTCCTTCACAGACCCATCCATTTCCACAATGTCTCATCCCCTTCCCAGCACACCAGGCCCTTCACAGTATATCTCAACCTTTCCCCATCCATCAACCCCCATCTCCTACTCCACATCTAACATCCACAGTCCCGTCTTATACTCCCAGTCCATCTAATACATCAAACTCATTTTTCTCCACCTAAATGCCAAATCCATACCCAATCACCAAGTATCTGTTCTCTCCCAATCCCAAATTTCCTACATAATTCCAACTCAATCTCTGAGAGCCCACTCTTCCCACATATTCCTGACTCTCTCCATCTTCCCAGTCTGAGAGTCTCTGCTCTTTCCCTTCCCCCTCCCAACTAGGACCCTCCCACTCTCTCCTTCCTCCTTACTCACCCACCAAATCTGGAAGTTCCCTCTTTTCCTACACTTCCAATACTTCCTCCCCTCCATTCAATCCTACCCCCCACCCAATCTGAGAATACCCACTTCCTCCTCCCCCCAGGGCCAGATTTTCAGTACTGTGAGCAGGGCAATCACCCAGGACATTGTGACATGAGAGGCACCTCAAGCACTACTAACATCACTCTTTGGGCTGGTCAGCTGGTAAGCCAGGCAGTGTTGATTATAGGCTCCCACTATAACACTAGGCTTCAGCAGGCTAATCCTCTCCAAAGCTCGGTAGGCCAAGTCTGCCTCCATGCCCCCTGCCATGTCTGCAGTTAACAGGAGGAACAGTTTTAATAGCGCATCAGCTAGGCTAATATTGCAGTATGGGCTGCAAGGTTATGGGGTCTTGCAACTCAAACCAAAAGACTGGCTCAGTGCAACAGAAGAAGCTGATGAGCTATTGAGGAGAAATTGAAAGTGCCAGGAATCTGGGACTCAAAGCAGGAAATCCACATCATATGGGTGGTGGAAGCAAGGAGAGGGAGACTGTACATGGGGTGGTAATAAGAAGACTTCCTCTATGGAATGGTGGTAGGAGGAGAAGGGAGACCTACATGGGTGATGGTGAAGAACAGGGAGAGGGAAGCCAACATAAGGTGTTGGTGTGGGGGGAGGGATAGGACCCAGAATGCGGAGGAGGAGGAAAAAAAAAAGAAAGGACTGGAACATGTGGAACAGAGAGGGATAGAGGACCATGCTTTTTTTTTTTTTGGGGGGGGGGGGGAAGTTTACAGAGGATCAGGGGTGAGGCAGACCAAATTCAGAAAAAAATATGTGGGCAGAGAGAGAGTACATGGGGATGTAGGGAACGAGAGAGGACATTAGGGATGAGAGGATGAAGACAAAAAATGGAAAAAGGGATTATAAACATAAGTAGGGCTGGATTTAAGATTTTGGCACCTATAGTCAAGATTGAAGGGTAAGGGCAGGAGGCCCACCCTTTGGAGCTCAGAGTGTGTTCGTGTGTGTGTGTTGGGGGGGGGGGGGGAATAGAGAAATTACTTACGTGACAATTTCATTTTCCTTAGTGTAGACAGATGGACTCAGGACCAGTGGGTTTATGCTCCCCTGCCAGCAGATGGAGACGGGGCAAGCTGACGAACCAGTATATATAGCCCTGCAGTGACCCCAGCCTGTCAGTATTCTCTTCAAAGCAATTGTGGACAGACTAGCAAAAAACTTGATTAAAAACATGATTAAAAACAGGTAACTAGAACTGTACTCAACCAACCATAAACACTGAACTCACACAAGATTCTAGGTACCCCAAGCTAGGGAATGGATGAACACTTAGCCCCACAGGAGGACTATTCACACACTCATGTGGCAGCCAAGGGCGGGAAGCTGAGTCCATCTGTCTACACTAAGGAAAACAAAACTATCAGGTAAGTAATTTCTCCATTTCCTAGTGTGTAGATAGACAGACTCAGGACCAGTGAAATGTACTAAAGCTACTCCCTAATAGGGGGGAGGCTGCCTGCGGTCCAGTCAACACTTGCATGTGCAAAGTTGCACATGCCTGCACACCCCGACAATAAAACCTGGAAAAAGTGTGTAAGGCGGACCACGTCGCAGCTCAGCAGATATCGATAGGAGACAACAGACTAACCTTTGCCCATGACATTGCCTGAGCCCTAGTGGAATGAGCCCTAACCTGAGTAGGCAATGGCTTTCCAGCATCCACATACGCGGCCATGACTACCTCCTTAATCCAACGAGCTATGGTAGCCCGCAAAGCCGGAGCACCCTGCTTACTCCTGCCTTGGAGAACAAACAGGCAATCCGTCTTTCGAAAAGACTCAGAGACCTCCAGATAGTGCATGACAAGATGCTTAATATCCATGGAGCGTAAAAGGCAAAACTCTTTTGCCTACCTGAGCTTATCGAGAGATGGCAAGGAAATGGACTGATTCAAATGAAAGTCCAAGACTACCTTAGGCAAGAAGGATGGAACAATATGCAGCCGTAATGCCCCCGGAGTCACCCAAAGGAACGGCTCCCAGCAAGAGAATGCCTGCAGCTCTGAAATCTGACACACAAAGCATATAGCCATCAGGAACAAAGTCTTCAAAATCAACAACCATAAGGAATGGCCTCGCAGTGGTCGGAGTGTAGGGCCCGCCAAAAAGTCCAGCAACCTCAAGGGAGGCCTAAGGTGCTTCACTCCCTTCAAAAAATGGGCCACATCAAGATGAGACGACAATGAAACACCATTCATCAGGCCTCTGAAACAGGCAAGAGCTGCAACCTGCCCTTCAAGGAATTAAGGGCCAAACCTTTATTCAATCCATCCTGCAAAAAATCCAGAATGAGAGGGATCTTAACTGAATGAGGAAGAACACCCTGCTCCTCACACCAGGCCTCAAAAACTCTCCAGGCCCACAAATAAGCCAAGGAAGGGGAGAACTTGCAAGCGCGGAGTAGAGTTGCAATAACCGCAGAGGAATAACCACTCTTTAACAGGCAAGCCCACTCAAGGGCCAAACCATAAGATAGAATAGAGTCGGATCCAAGTGAAGAACTGGTCCTTACTGAAGCATATCCATGTGCGGTAGAAGACGAAGGGGGGCCTCCACTAGGAGTCATTGCAAATCCGGCACCACCAGGAGTACTAGCCCCCCATGGCCTTCGATCTTGTTAATTATCCTGCCCAGCAAGGAGGAAAGGCATAAAGCAATCTGTCTTCCAGCCAGACTTGTATGAGAGCGTCTATTCCCAGGGACCACAGATCTCTCCTGTGACTGCAGAAGCGAGGAACCTTCACATTTTGAGAAGTCGCCAGCAGGTCTAGGAACGGAAGGCCCCAGCAATCCACAATCAGCTGAAACACCTCAGCTGACAACACCCACTCTCCTGGGTCAGATTCTCCATGCTGAGAAAGTCCATTCTTACATTGTCTTTTCCTGCAATGTGAGAGGCCAAGATCATCTGCAGACTTCTGCCCATCATATTAGCTGGTCTATTTCCTGTGACACTTGCTGGCTCTTGGTTCCTCCCTGGTGACTGATGTACGCCATCATGTTGTGTTGTCCAACAACACATGAACTACTTAATTCCGCAGCCTGTGGCTGAACTGCAAGCATGTCAGCCATACCTCCCGGGCCTCCAGGCACTCTTCGGCATTCCAGCACCCCTGGACCATTAACTCCAGACAGTGAGCCACAAAACCATAGAGACACTCATCTATCAAGCGTACCAACCAGGCCGGAAAGGACAAGGGAACTCCCTTTTTCAGATGATCCCCCTGCAACTACCACTAGAGGCGTGAGCACATTTCCATTGCTAGGTGGAGCCGAACCGCATAATTCTGAGACTACGGGTTCCAATGAGATAGCAGAGAGCACTAAAGAGGATGCATATGTGCTCTTGCCCACGGCACCACTTCCAGGGTAGCTGCCATCAAACCAAGTACCTGTAGGTAGGACCACACTGTCGGGCGTATGGTGTTCATCAGCTGACGCACTTGAGACATCAATCTCTGGATCCAAACTTTTGGTAGGAAAACTCTGTCCTGTCCTGTGTCAAACTGGACCCACAGATACTCCGACTGGGATGGTTGAAGATTGCTTTTGGTCAGGTTCACCACCCAACCGAGCTCCTGCAATAAGGAGATCAATTTGTTTGTCACCAAGCGGCTCTCTTCCTGAAACTTGACTCGAATCAGCCAGTTGTCCAAATGTGGGTGCACTAGTATTCCTTCATTTCGCAAAACCACTATCACCACCATAATCTTGGGAAAAGTTCTGGAGGTAGTAGCGAGACCAAAATGCAATGCCCAAAACTGATAATGGTGCCCCAACACTGTAAAGCATAGAAAGCGTTGATGTTCCAATCAGATGAGAATATGACGGTAACCCTCTGACAGATCCAAGGAGGTCAGAAATTCCCCCGACTGCACCACCATTATTACAGAGCGTAAGGTTTCCATTTGAAAATGAGTCACCTTCAAGTGATGGTTGAACATCTTGAGATCCAAGATGGGACGAAGGAGCCCTCCTTCTTGGTAATGACAAAATAAATGGAATATTGCCCCATATTTTCTTGAGACATGGGCAATGGAACCACAGCCCTCAGTGTGAAAAGCCTTTGAAGCATGAACTCCACTGCCTGCTTCTTCTGCGAGGAGTGGCAAGGGGACACCATGAACATGTCCTGAGGAATACTGCAAAATTCCAATGAATACCCTTCACGTATCACCTCCAGGATCCACTGGTCTAACGTGATCTCAACCTAAATCTCATAAAAGAGAGAGAGAGACGTCTCCCTATTTCCTGTTCCGGAAGGAGGGTCAGCAAACCTCATTGAGAAGCTCAGGAAGGACGACCACCCGAGCTCGCTCCTCTCCTAGACTGTCGGGAATGAAAGGATCTGTACGTGGATAATACATTGAAATCGTTGGCTCAGTGTGCTGTGGCGATCATAAAAGCAAACAGAATGTTAGGAATTATTAAGAAGAGAACAGAAAATAAAACAGAGGATATCATAATGCTTCTGTATCACTCCATGGTGAGACTGCACCTTGAATACTGTGTGCAGTTCTGGTCAAAAAGGATACAGCTGCACTGGAGAAAGTGCAGGGAAGGGCGACCAAAATGATAAGGGGCATGGAACAGCTGCCCTATGAGGAAGGCTAAAGAGGTTAGGACTTTTCAGTTTGGAGAAGAGATATCTGAGGGGGGATATGATAGAAGTCTACAAAATTATGAAAGGACTTGAACAAGTTAATGTAAATCAGTTATTTACTCTCTTAGAAAAGAGGGCAGGGGGCACTCCATGAAGTTATCAAGTAGTTCATTTAAAACAAATTGAAGAAAATTATTTTTCACTTGCGGGCGGATTTTAAAAGCCCTGCTCGCGTAAATCCGCCCGGATTTACGCGAGCAGGGCCCTCGCGCGCAGAGCCCCGGGACGCGCGTAAGTCCCGGGGTTTTTTAGGGGGGCGTGTCGGGGGCGGGGCCGAACGACGCAGTGTTTTGGGGGCGGGATGCGGCGTTTCGGGGGCGGGCCTGGGGGCGTGGTTTCGGCCCAGGGCGTTCCGGGGGCGTGGCCGCGCCCTCCGGAACCGCCCCCGGGTCGGGTCTCGGCCCGCCAGCAGCCTGCTGGCGCGCGTGGATTTACGTCTCCCTCCGGGAGGCGTAAATCCATGGATAAAGGTAGGGGGGGGGGTTTAGATAGGGCCAGGGGGGTGGGTTAGGTAGGGGAAGGGAGGGGAGGGGAAGGTGAGGGGAAGGCGAAAGAAAGTTCCCTCCGAGGCCGCTCCGATTTCGGAGCGGCCTCGGAGGGAATGGAGGCAGGCTGCGCGGCTCGGCGCGCGCCGGCTGCCCAAAATCGGCAGCCTTGTGCGCGCCGATCCAGGATTTTGTAAGATACGCGTGTATCTTATAAAATCCAGCGTACTTTTGTTTGCGCCTGATGTGCCAACAAAAGTACGCGATCGCGCTTTTTTTTTTTTTAAATCTACCCCTTGGTGCATAATTAAGCTCTGGAAGTCATTGCCAAGCCGCACATTTTACTTTAAGAAATTAGCGCCTACCCAAAGGTAGGCGTTAATTTCTGCCTGCGCCGGGGAAGTGTACAGAAAAGCAGTAAAAACTGCTTTTCTGTGCACCCTCCGACTTAATATCATGGCGATATTAAGTCGGAGGTCCCAAAAGTTAAAAAAAGTAAAAAAAAAGTAAAAAAAAAAAAATAAAAATCAGCTCGCGGGTTGAAAACCGGACGCTCAATTTTGCCGGCGTCGGTTCTCGAGCCCGCTGACAGCCATGGGTTCGGAAACTGAACCCATGGCTGTACACTTCCCCGGCGCATGCAGAAATTAACGCCCACCTTTGGGTAGGTGCTAATGTGCGGCTTGGCAATGACTTCCAGAGCTTATGCACCAAGGGGTAGATTAAAAAAAAAAAGCGCGATCGCGTACTTTTGTTGGTACGTCAGGCGCAAACAAAAGTACGCTGGATTTTATAAGATACGCGCGTAGCCGCGCGTATCTTATAAAATCCTGGATCGGCGGGCGCAAGGCTGCCGATTTTGGGCAGCCGGCACGCGCCGAGCCGCACAGCCTGCCTCCGTTCCCTCCGAGGCCGCTCCGAAATCGGAGCGGCCTCGGAGGGAACTTTCTTTCGCCCTCCCCTCACCTTCCCCTCCCTTCCCCTACCTAACCCACCCCCCGGCCCTATCTAAACCCCCCCTACCTTTATCCATGGATTTACGCCTCCCGGAGGGAGACGTAAATCCACGCGCGCCAGCGGGCTGCTGGCGCGCCGAGACCCGACCCGGGGGCAGTTCCGGAGGGTGCGGCCACGCCCCCGGAACGCCCCCGGGCCGAAACCACACCCCCAGGCCCGTCTGCTGACAGCCGCCGCTCCTGTCCAAAAAGAGGCGCTAGGGACGTACTAGTGTCCCTAGCGCCTCTTTTTACCGCGGGCCCTAATTTAAATATTTTGGTTTACTGAATCACGCCCTTAGGACACTGGCCTATGCACGCACCGGGAGAGCAGGAGCTCGCCCGCTCTCCCGCGAACTTTACTGTATCAGCCTGCGAGTGGGTTACCTCTCTCGATAACAGCTTCGAGATGTGAGATGGAGTGGTGTCCGATGTAGGCATGAAGTGTGCCTGTTTAGATTTCCCATGCGTCGATTTTGACAGACGCAGTGTTGATGGGGGAACGTGTGTCACCGGTATCAGTTGTTGCATCGAAGCCCCCACTCCTTGTGCCGAACTCGACGCTTCCTGTGTCAGTTTTTGGGGTTCCTGCGTCAACTTTGACGTTACTGGCGTCGATCCCCCTGCGTCCTGCGTCGATGCCGATACTTCTCTCGTCGGCTTAGAGAGCTTCTGCGGCGCCATCGACACTATTTGCGTCTGCTTCGAAGTCATATGCGTCGGCAATTTGCGGCTTGACGCAAATTCCTTGGATGGCGTCGATGCGTCGGAGTGTGCCGATTTTGGCGTCGATATGGAATGCTTCGGTCAGGTTCCCGACACATGCCACGATGGCTTCGACGCCGCCGATGTACTGGAGTCCCCTGCTCCTCGCGGCCTCGGCTCTTGCGATCGTGGTAAGGTATGCCTCGTCGAGTCGTGGCTATGAAGGCCTTGACTCTGGGCTTTCTCTCTCCCTTCCGATCCCCCAGTCCTGGAGGTGGAGGGTTCCACGGATGCCGCACTTTTTACCTTGGGGGTCTTGTGTTTCCTGGGACCCTGCGACGAGTGCGCCTCTGAAGGTGGGGCACAGGACCCCAATTGCGCATCCCTCAGGGCCTGAATCTTCTGGACCCTCTGTCGTCTGGCACGTGGCGACATCCTGCCACAATGCTTACATGCGGCCTGTTGATGAGTCGGCCCCAGGCAACGGTAGCAGCTATCATGTCCATCGGTGATGGACATGATTTTGCTGCAACCGCAGAGTTTGAACCCTGGAAGCCTCGGAGCCGGTTTTTGGGACATTTTCCTTCTGTTTTTTGGAAATAGGTCTGAGGAGAAACTAGCTCCGCGTGCGCTCCCATGCGTGGAAAAAAGACTGAGGAGAGACGGTTTTTCTACGCGGGAAGGCAAGCGCAGCCACACAGAGCAAAGCTCTGTATTCTACTCAGAAGCTCTGCCTCCTGGGCCCTGATAGACAGTTCCCATGACAGCATGGCTAATTCAGCCCTGCTATCAACGGAAAATGTTTTTGTTTGCTTGCAGTACCACGGAAGGAAGGGACAATGTTGGCGGCCTGTCTGTAGGCAGGGAAGCTTTTGCCCCATAGACTGTTCTCAACAGTCTGTCAGTTTGACTAAATCCCCATGAGAGGCTTCTAAAAAAATTAAAAAGTCATGGGATAAGAGACAATGTACTTATGTGGTCTGCAAACAGGTTAAAAGACAGGAAACAGAGAGTAGTATTAAATGTTTAGTTTTCTCAGTGGAGAGAGGTAAACAATGGAGTGCCTCAGGGATCTGTACTTGGACTGGTGCTTTTCAATATATTTATAAATGATCTGGAAAGGGGAATGACAAGTGAGATGATAAAAGTTGCAGATGACACAAAATTAGTCAGAATAGTTAAATCACAAGTGGATAAATTGCAGGAGGACCTGATGAGACCAGAAGAATGGGCATCCAAATGGCAGATGAAATGTAATGCTGACAAATGCAAGGGGATGCATATAGGGAAAAATAACCCCATGCTGTAGTTACATGATGTTAGGTTTGATATCAGGAGTTATCATCTAGGAAAACAATCTAGGTGTCATAGTAGATAATACATTGAAATAGTCAGCTCCGTGTGCTGTGGCGGTTAAAAAAGCAAACAGAATGTAAAGAATTATTAGGAAGGGAATGGCAAATAAAATGGAGAATGTCATAATGCCTCTGTATCGCTCCATGTGAGACTGCATCTTGAGTACTGTGTGCAATTTTCTTCGCGGCATCTCAAAAAAGATATAGGTGCAAGAAGAAGGCATGTTAGGATCTCCTCTGCCAACAATAGTGCAGAATTCCTCCAGGATTATCTCTTGCACTCTCCTGCAGCATTCTAACCAGAAGAAGTCTCACTCTCTGCATCCTCCTGCAGCACTCTAGCCAGAGGTCTTACTCTCTTACACTTTTCAGCTTCCAGATATGCTCAGTAAGTAGGGAGGCGGATGGAAATTTAGGAGAAGGGAATAGTTGTTAACTGCTAGAATTTATTTTTTTTTGGGGGGGGGGGGCATGGATCCCAGTTCCACTGCCTATGAAGGAAAGCATGAATAAATGTCAATGCAATGTGATATAGCTGTGTTATTCCTGTGGCGTCCCCAAATGCAGTCTAGAAACTGCCTGTGGCTAAGAAAGCCAAGGTAGTGGTGACTTTGATGTGTGCTGAAAAAGCAGGTCTTCTGTTTGTCAGATTCTCCATATCTTCTTTTAACATACCACAGAGATCCAGAATAGTTTATTAAATCTATACCCTAGCGAATACTTGCTATTCTGCGAAGTCAAAATAATTGTTTCTGGTTCTGTCTTCTCCTCTGTCATTCTAGTCTCTTTCTCTGCTATTGCCACAAAAATGACCAAAAAGGAAGCCCCAACCAGCAGCAATGTGGAATGACGGTATACAATGCTATCCAGACATTATCAGTCTGTTGTGAAAGGGGCACTCCAACATCCAGATAAATAGTAGGTTTAAAACATCCACATCATTTGTTGTATGGAAAGGTGATGCTGAAAATTTTACTTATCCGACTATATTGTAAACATACCCAGAAATGTCTTGTTATCTGGATAAATGCAACCGTTCTATACATATATTTGACTATTCTGCTGCCACTGAAAATCCTGTGTAGCTGAATCTGTCTGGCTAACTACTATTTTAACTAGAGAAAGTGTGTCTGAGGTTCTGAATATCTGCACAAAAATAATATTTTCTGTGCAGAAAATATGATTTGTGCATAAACCATAGTTTCTGTGCATAAATGTCTAGCACAGGACCTCTGCATCACCAACTCCAGGTTCAGCCCCATACACTAACATTGGCTACAGGAACTTTATGCTACTTGTGACCAGGAGTTAAATTTTGAGCATTAACAAAACATGGGTTAAGCTGGCACACAACTCAGCATTGGGAATAGCTTATACCTTCATTAGCATCAGTATTCCATGCAAGGGCGCTAAACAAAACAATTTTCTGCATATATAGGCCGATGCAATAAAGTGCGCTCAGCCTAGCATACAAGTTTACGCGTTTTGGACGCGGTAGACTAGTACCTGATGCAATAAGGAGATTGGCGCATCCAAAACGTGTGCCAAAACAAATGCATAGCCGATAGTGCTCATCACATGTAAATTCCATATATATGAGGCTATTAGCTATTACTCCCGATGCAGAAAATTGCTGGGCGTCCAATGCACACCTTTTTAACACAAATTTAACTCCAGCTCCAGAGCTTATGCTAAATTAAACCTCGAGTTAAGGACTCAGGAGAATTTTAAAAAATAGTGTCCTGTGGGGTTCCCACCTTTATTCTTAAACACTTACTGCTTGCGGTGTTTAAAGGTATAACGTAATGGCTTGATGAAAAAACAAATTCTGGACACATAATATACATGCACAAAACACGCTCCAGGCTGATTTTGCCTCTTGCTATTGTGTGTATATGTTGGGCACTCAGAAACTGACCTGAAGCGGGATAAAACGGACACTTGTATTGAGTGCCCATTGCAATTGTGGGTGCACAGCTATGTCTCCTGGGCGCCCGATGCATTTGAGCGCTTGGGATGCACCACTTTTCCCTAGCACATCCTTTTTAACGCAGCTCATTTTACTATTGCATGAGGCACCCAGGAAAGGTGGCTATGCGTGTGTTAGGAAAACAGGCGCTCAATCAGACATGTAATATTGATTTGCGTAACATGGGCGCTCATGACTGTGCGTGCGCTCTCAACACGCGGTGATCCACCTCTCCTGAGCGCCCCATTTAATATTTTAATGCCTGTAAAGCTGTGCGCCTGCCGAGTTCACTATGGGGCCGATGCAATATTGGGCACCGCTAAGCATGAGATTGGACGAGCTAGACATATGCCCAATTCAATATCGGGATTAGCGCGTCTAAAACATGCATCTATACCTGCACATAGCTAATAGCGCTCCTCACATACAAATGCCATATCGATGAGGCTATTAGCTAGTACCCCCACGCACACATTTTAACCTTCAAAAATTAACGCTGGCTTTGTTTTGAGGCATCCCAAGTTCGGAAAATTAAGTGTCCGTTTTCCTTACCTGCGCACAGCTACTTCTCTTGGGCACTCAATACCATGGACTTGCTAGGGACACACAATTTATCCACTGCGCATCCTTTTTAGCATGCTAGTTCATTTGAGTATACATCAAGCACTCAAGAGAGGGGCTGTGGGCACACTTAAACAGATGTGCGTCCAGGTTGGATGCACGTTTTTTGCGCGCATATTGCATCGGCCCGAAAGTGCGCTAGCAGGAAGGAAGACGGAAAAAAATACACCACACGACTCTACTGCTTTGCTCGAGGATCACTGCCCTATCCACTGCAACATACAGAACTCACTCAGCGTCAGAACAAGCCAGGCAATTCCCCGCCCTCCACTGTCTCCCAATCCCCATCAAACACATACCTTCGTCATATATGACGTTTCACTCCCCAGCATAGTAACCACTCACTCTATCTTGTCCGCCGGGCGGCCCTTGCTCCCGGGTTCACTCTAAAATTATAGTAACCACCCCCTCTACACCCCCTCAGCAAGCTCCATTGGGCAGGGCAGGCCTGCCTCCATGTCCATCTTCCCTGTAGCTCCGCCCACCCCAGATGGTATCACTGGAATCCTTTTTAGTTCCCACATGCCCACTGGTGCTGATGCCAGGGTTGGCAGGGCCATGAGTCTAGTCTCGCGCATAGTGGGCGGGCCTACGAAGGAGCAGCCACGCCCCTGGAGGAAGGGTCGTAGTGTGAAGGGAGCGTGCCGCAGCGTCCCCCACGTTGTATTTGCCGACGGCGGTACCCGGCTTTGGAGCAACCATTACCACGGCAGCAGGTGCTTCCGTCGTTCGTCGTAAACAGCGCCTGCAATTGCAGTTGTCGGCGAGACGGTGTGAAGGAGGCAGCCGCTGGTGCGATGTAACGAGGTACTTGCCGGAGTGGAAGACATTTTTGTGGGAGGGGGGCAACTAGCTACCTACCTCCCATTCCCTCTATGTTCTGACGTCACTGGTCTAAGGAACTTTGGGCAGCATCACATTCTAGCACTTCCTGTTCTTGTCTGACTGAAGTGTGAACACACCCAAGAGAGAGCAGATGCTCTGGCAGAGCGATGCAGGAAACTCATTCGAGCGCATGGGGTGTAAGGCATATGTGCCCGCGTAGATAGATTTCCAAACTGACTGTGCCTCATGAGCTGAAGTCTCCTTGTGGTTAAATTTCCCTTCCTCCCCACCCACCCTCTTAAAAATAAGTACAAAGTAGCCCCGGAAGACTTATGCAAGATGTCTGGCTGCCGTTCAGGGTGAGAGGTTGTCCTGTCTAAAAACTGCTGCTAACGAGATACATCGGACAGACACTGTTGTGCCTTTCTTTAGCGTGCCTCTCCACTCCTGACATACAGGCCGATACAGAACGGTGCGCTCAGGCGAGCGCACCATTTAGCCCCCGTTCAACCGCGTGTTTTAGACGCGCTATTATTACCCCTTATACTCAGGCCGGTTTGGCCTGAGTATAAGGCCAAACTGCTTAGTTCGATGTAAACCGAGTTGATTTGATTTTTATCAAGAAAGTCGGTATATAAAAGCCTTAAATAAATAAATAAATACATGTCTTAGACGCGCTATTATTACCCCTTATACTGTAAGGGGTAATAATAGCGCGTGGAAAAAGCATGGCCAACCCCCCTGAAACTAATAGCGCTCATCACATGCAAATGCATGTTGATGAGCCTATTAGTTAGTCACCCGCAATATAGAAAGTAAAATGTGCGGCCAAGCCGCACATTTTACTCTCATTAATTTGGGCAGGTGTTAATTTCAGACAGCACCAGGTAAGTGTACAGAAAAGCAGAAAAATCTGCTTTACTGTACACCCTCCGACTTAATCACAGCGATATTAAGTCGGAGGCCCCAAAAATAAAAAAAAACAACAAAACTTCTTTTAAAATAAAAAAAAATAAATCTGTCCACCTGCACGCGGGTTGGAAAACGGATGCTCAATTTTTCCGGCTTCCATTTTCCGAAGCTGTGGCTGTCAGGAGAGGTGCCTGGGCGCGTGTCGGGAAAGAGGGCGCTCAACACGGAGCGCTGGCTCTCCTGCCGGCTTTTTTAAATCGGCCTGATTGTAAGGGGTAATAGCGTTTGGAAAATGTGCGGCCAACCCCCCCCCTCCCCGTAACTAATAGCGCTCATCACATACAAACGCATGTTGATGAGCCTATTGGTTATCCCCGCGGGATACTGAAAGTAAAATGTGTGGCCAATACCGGGAAAGTGTACAGAAAAGCTGAAAAAACTGCTTTTCTGTACACCCTCCGACTTAATATCCCCCCAAAAAAAAGCTGTTTGCCGGCCCGCGGGTTGGAAAATGTACACTCAATTTTGCCGGCATCCGTTTTCTGAACCCGTGACTATCAGTGGGTTTGAAAACTGACGCTTGTAAAATTAAGCGTCGGTTGTCGGACCCGCTGACAGCCGCAGCTTCGGCTAATAAGGAGGCGCTAGGGACGCACTAGTGTCCCCTAGCGCCTCCTTATTAGCGCGGGCCCTAATTTAAATAGAGAATCGTGCACCCAGGAGAGGTGCCTGGGCGCGCGTCGGGAGAGCGGGTGCTCAACACAGAGTGCCGGCTCTCCCGCGGGTTTTTTTGAATTGGCCTGTTTGAGAGGGGGCTGATCCCATTCTATGCCAGATTACCCTGTTTGAGAAAGTTGCGTCCAACAGCATGTTGTCAGCGTATATGCTGTGAAAATTGTCATATTTTTATAGCACTTGTATTTAAGAACTACTATTGTACATGTGTGTGCAGGACTCTATTATGGATGGCTTGTGAGAATGGTATAGAACTAAGTTCAAGTATTTTCAGAGTAGTTTGGTTGGTCTCTCCATTCCTAGATGGGTACCAGAGGTCTTGTTGGAAGTATCTTGATGTGTATGATGTCCAGGAATGGTGTGTGTGAGTTGTTTTTTTTTCCCTAAAAAGGTGCTGGAACCAGAGCCAGATTTAAGTTGGGTGCATCCGTAGGCACTTGGGGGTAGGAGGCTGTTTGTCTCCAATTCCACTTTCCCTGTACGTACCCGGATCAGTCCAGACAGTAGGCTGAGCCTCCTGTCCAGCAGATGGAGACAGAGAAAAACTGAAAGGGTATCCTATATCAGGACAGTGCTCACCCTGCACCCCTCAGTATTTCTCTGTCTCCAGCAGATGCAGTTGAACCTGCAGTTCCCTCTCTTTAGCTGTATTCGCTTTTTTCTCTCTTGCGAGGTTTTCTCTTCATACCCCTAATCTCTCAGGATCAAGCAAGTATTAGCTATTGAAAGAAAAAAAAGTGTTTAAACTCTGTTTCCACGGGAGACAGTTTTCTGTCTCCTAGCTCATATAGTGTCCTAGGGGGGGTTCTTCACCTTGAGTATTCAGCCTAGGACCCCGTATTCCCGGTGACCTTTTGTTTTCCCTGCCATGGGGTGATACTGGTGGTCCAGTCACTCCCCCTCCTTTGGCTAGGTGACGCCAGAGATGTTGCATGCCTCTGGTCCCTTTGCAAAGATGAATTAATGCCTCTGGTTTTTTTTTTTCACAAGAGCAAACAGGAGAAGTATTAATATTGCTATAAGGAAGCCCGGGCTCAAGCAGCTTACCGCGATTGATTTGGCCTGAAGGAAGGGGAAGGAGCGGGGCTGTTTTGCCGTCTCCCGATCGCAAGCACAGACAGGCACAGCTGATTTGCTTTCATCCGTGGCAGCCTTCTTTCCTCTGCGGATACCGCGTTCAGCTTTTTTGCATAGCCTGTGGGGAGCCTGCTTCTCGGCTCCCCCGTGAAGGCCTGTGCTCCGTCTGTTTCCCTGGAGGGGAGGGACCCTCTGTGGCGGCGGTAAAATCGACGGCCCGAGGTTAGGCCATTAAGCGTGCAGCCCGGCCGGCTCCCTCACAAAAAAAAAAAATTGCGGGAACGGTGGCCATTTTGTGTTCGGATCTCGCTGCCGATTCGGAGCCTCGGGGGAGAGGAGCCAGATATGTCCCATTCGCCACCTGATTTAAGCCCCGGGGGCAGCCCCTGACCCTCCCATGGGGTTCTCCCCCCCCCCCAATTGCCTGGCAAAGTACAACACCGTTTCTTCACGGAGTTTGTCCTGTTGCTGCATAGATCCTATCTGGCAAGCTTGGAGGAGCAGGATGATCCTTCCCCAGGTCCCCCCCCCCCCCCGGATAAGATCTCTTGGATGGCCATCGGACAGGGCCCTGGTGCCCCAGATTCACAGGGTACCACTAGGGTCAGGACCGTACCGGGCGAACCGGACCCGCCCTCCTCAGCCCTCTCCTTTGCCAGACCCGCATCAGGACCCGGATTTGTCGCTCTCAAATCCACCTATCGAAGGAGTCGACCTGCGGGTTCTGAGATTATTCAAACGAGAAGAGCTTGACCCTCTTATTCCGTTTGTCCTGGATGAATTTAGGATTGAGGTCCCTCAGGAAGAATCCGTCAGGGCCGCCACTTCGCACAACGTGGACCTGGTCCTAGCAGGGCTGAGGGCTCCGCCATGTACTTTCCCATTCCATCCCATGCTAATGCAACTCTGGTCTTCGGGTGGGATGAGCAATGGATAAGCTTTATCCCCTGCCAGAACAATCTCTATAGATGCTTAAAGTCCCTAAAGTAGATGCTTCGGCGTTAAAGGATCTTCAGGATCGTAAGTTGGAGCTGCATCTCAAGAGGATCTTTGAAGTACTGGTTTTAGGAGTCCGGGTGACAGTCTGTAGCAGTCTCATGCAGTGGGCAAGCCTCAGGTGGGTTCAACAGTTACTCAGCACCCAGGTCCTCCCGTCTGCAGAGGCGGAACAGGCAGAATGGCTGGAAGGCGCGATTGCATATGGGGCTGATGCCCTCTACGATCTTCTCCGAGTGCAGGCCAGAGCCATGGTTTCCGCGGTGTCGGCCAGACGCCTCCCTCTGGCTGCGGAATTGGGTGGCAGACTCCTCCTCTAAATCGCAGTTGGGCATGCTCCCCTTCAAGGGCAAGTTGCTCTTTGGTGAGGACCTGGAGCAGCTTATTAAATCCTTAGGTGACAACAAAGTTCATAAGCTGCCTGAGGACCGCCCTAAACAGTCCAGGTCGATGGCTCCCAGATTCTTCAGTCGCAGAAGGGATGGACTAGGACTCCCTCCGGTTGGAGGAAGGCCATCACCACCACCATCACCTTGGTGAATGTGCGAGAAGTGGTGGCGAGCCCGAACGGGAGAGCCTGAAACTGGTAGTGCTGGCCCAGGATGTGGAAACAAAGATACTTCTGGTGTTCCTTGCGGATCGGGATGTGAAGGTAGGCCTCCGTCAGGTCGAGGGAGGCAAGGAATTTGCCTTAGCAAACCGCCGCTATGACCGCCCTCAGGGTCTCCATCCGAAAATGGGACACCTTGAGCGCCTTGTTGACTCTCTTGAGATCCAGGATTGGTTGAAAGAAGCCGTCCTTTTTGGGGACGACAAAGTAGATGGAATACTGGCCGGACCCATGTTCCTGTAGGGCAACCGGGACTATGGCCCCAAGCTCCTGAAGCCTGTCGAGAGTCTGGCACACCGCTGGACGCTTCTGACGTCCGCAGGGAGAGATCACGTAGCGGTCCGGGAGATCCTGAGCAAATTCTAATGCGTAGCCTCTTTCGATCACTTCGAGGACCCACTGATCTGTAGTAATTTTGGCCCATTCCTCGTGAAAAAGGGACAGATGTCCACCTAAGGCAGGAATGAAGGAGTGGGCCGGCTGCATCTCATTGTGAGGACTTTGTGGCGGATCCTTGAGGGTTACCTGGAATGGCCGACGTTCCCGAAAGGAATGAGACTATGCTTGAGATCTAGTGGAGGTATTTCGCTGAAAAGACCTCCGTGGCCTGTTGTACCTGCGCTGCCCCCTGAAGCGAGAGCGCGAAGGAAAAAACTACCTGGACTGTTTAGGGCGGTCCTCAGGCAACTTATGAACCTTGTTGTCGCCTAAGGATTTAATAAGCTGCTCCAGGTCCTCACCAAAGAGCAACTTGCCCTTGAAGGGGAGCATGCCCAACTGCGATTTAGAGGAGGAGTCTGCCGCCCAATTCCGCAGCCAGAGGAGGCGTCTGGCCGACACCGCGGAGACCATGGTTCTGGCCTGCACCCGGAGAAGATCGTAGAGGGCATCAGCCCCATACGCAATCGCGCCTTCCAGCTGTTCTGCCTTTTCCGCCTCTGCAGACGGGAGGTCCTGGGTGGGCTTACTGCAGGAGCACAGGATTCTCAAGATGTAGTACCTAATGGTAGACCGCTCGAAGTCTTTTCTTCGCAAATATGGAGACTGTCTTCTTCATTGCAGAACTGTAACATTGGAGATCTATAAGGCACCGGACATATTTACTAAATAGATATCTATATAAGAGCTGTATAAGAACAGTTTTTGGACTGTTTCAAATTTATATTACACTGTTTATGTTGCAATGGTTACTTGCTTGATCTTATTAGGGTTCAATTTCGGTTATTTTTCTCTGCTTTGATAACGTTTATACTGAGGGGTGCAGGGTGATCACTGTCGTGAGATAGGATACCCTTCAGTTTTTCTCTGTCTCCATCTGCTGGACAGGAGGCTCAACCCACTGTCTGGACTGATCCGTGGTACTACAGGAACGAAAATTAGCAGGTAAGAACCAATTTTCCTTTCAGGGTGGGGCCAGACCTGTAACAGTAGTAAGCACAGAAATTAAGCGTGGATCCTTGCAAGGCCTGACAGCAAGTGATTGCAGCAGGAATCTCCATGCTAAATTTCTCTGGTTGCTGTTGGGCTGGTGCTTTTGCAGCAGGGGGTGGCAATAACCTAGTGCCTATAAAGAGTTGACTCATGAGACATTTGCATATACTACTTATACCTAAATCCAAGCCTGGCTGATCCTCGGATGCAGGACCATCCTTTGGGGGAGGAGGTAGGGAAAATCAGGTTGGAACCTAGGTACTACATCTTGAGAATCCTGTGCTCCTGCGGTAGGCCCACCCCTGTATCTGGCTGCAGAACTCTGTCATGGTGCGATCCTGCCCCTTCCCATTCTTTCTGACAATAGGAGGCATAAGAGAGCGGTATTTTTACTTGCTGGTGTATTCTTTGCTGTTATCACGATATAGGACAGTGATGGCCAACCTTTTGAGCTCAGTGTGTCAAAATTCATAAAAAAAAACTAGCATAACTCGGGTGGTGTGTCACTTCTAGAAAAATACATAATTTTGTGATATTTGTAGCTCTAAATAATAACAAAGTTATAATTTTAATATGTACTGTATTTATTAATAAAACAAAAACAAATAATTCTTTACCTTACCTGCTTAGTGACTTTTTTGTTGCTGAATTTTATTGGCTAAATCTTCAATTAAAACACTCTCTACCCCTCCCCCCCCCCCCAAACTCTTACTCCGCTGGATTTTCTCATACACACTCATGCTCTCACACTCACTGGCTCCCTCACATAAACACACACACACACACACCCAGACAGGCTCCCAGTCATTCTCACACACTCACACACTGAACCCCAGGCAGGCTCCCATTCATTTTCACACCACTCCCACTCCATCCTCCAGGCAGGCACCAATTCATTCTCACTCACACAGACCCCCAGGCAGGCACCAATTCATTCTCACACATACACCCCCAGGCAGAGTCCCATTCATACATATGCACACACTAAAGGCAGACCCCCCTCTCTTTTGCCAGCAACCTCGGAACCTCTCTCATTCCTCTGCTGCCTCTGTCACTGCTGCCACATGGCTATTGGGAGGTGCAGATTTCCAAGTATTTACCTATCACTTTCCCTTTACCATCTGCAGCTGAGTTCTGAGTCCCTGGAGCATTGAGAGCTGTGTGTGTTCCAGCCATTTCTCTCCTCTCCTCTGGCAACCTGTGTTGGGGAGGGAGGAAATGATGACAGCAGAGGGCTGTTCTCTGTTGGGTGAGCCACTGGCCAATAGAATTGGATCATGTTCCTTGTGTGCCCCAACTCTGTTGGACAATGCCCCAAATCTCATTCAGCAGAGAACAGCCCTCCTCCTCTTCCAGCTCCTCTTAGCTGTAGGGAACAAGAGGGGAGAGGTTGAGGCTGGAGAGGGCTCATCAGAACAGATAAGAATTACTCTGTTTCCTTTTTTTTTTTTTTTTTAAATACCTTTATTAAGCTGTATACAATGAACATACATTTCAGTAACAGAGTCAAATTTAACATAATTATCCCTTAACCTTCCGTATTTTGCGCTCCATAAGACGCACTTTTTTTCCCCCCAAAGTGGGGGGAAAATGTCTGTGTGTCATATGGAGCGAATATAAAAAAAACAAAACAAACAATCCAACCCCATCCCAACCTTTTAAAGTTAATTAACTACAAACCCCCAAGACTTGCCAAAAGTCCCTGGTGGTCCAGCGGGGGTGCGGGAGTGATCCCCTGCACTCGGGTAGTTGGCTGCCAATATTCAAAATGGCGCCGTTAGCCTTTGCCCATACTATGTCACAGGGGCCGGTGCCATTGGTCGGCCCCTGTCACATGGTAGGAGCAATGGATGGCCGGCGCCATCTTGTGGGCCGTCCATTGCTCCTACCATGTGACAGGAGCTGACCAATGGCACCGGTAGCCCCTGTGACATAGTAAGGGCAAAGCTATCGGCGCCATTTTGAATTCTGGCAGCCAACGACCCGGCTGCAGTAGATCACTCCCGCACCCCCGCTGGACCACCAGGGACTTTTGGCAAGTCTGGGGGGGTCGGGGGGGTCAGGAGGGTGGGGGGTTGTAGTTAATTAACTTTAAAGTGTTGGTATGGGGTTTTTTTGTTTTGTTATGTTTTTTTCCAACAAAGAGAACGATAAATGTTTTGTGATCCGGGGAGTGGTCAGAAATGGCCCTCCCCGGACCCAAAAATGAAACGGGGACCAAAAAAAATGTTATGCCCTCCTCTAATTTCCTCCATAAGACGCACAGACGCCCAGGAACAGAGCCGGTTTAGCACACCATTATTATTATTATTTTTTTTTTTTTACATTTTCCTGCTCTGAATCCTAGGTGCGTCTTATGGTCAGGTGCGTCTTATGGAGCGAAAACTACGGTATCTGCATCCACAACAAAATATATGCTACAACAGATTGCTGGACCAGCGCCTGGTTCTTCCGCGCTGACCTAGAAACTACTGGATGTATTTCTATTGATCTCCCAACCTCCCCAACCCATCCCTTATGTTGCCCGGGTAAAAATAAAAGTAAAAGAACATGGGAATATGCTGCTACTCGAGGTACAATAGTTTCACGAGGTGTTTAATACAAGGCTCTTCGCCCTGGTAGAGATACTGTTAAGACAGGGTTCCCGCACCTTTAGGAATCTCGAAGATCGAGCTGCAAAGGATTCCATAAACATCATCATATGAATTGTATTTCTCCATTGTCAGAAGGAAGGCGGGGATTCCTCCTTCCAAACTAACAGAATGGATTTTTTGCCCTGTGCCATTAGTTTGAGGAGTAACAGGTGTACCCTCTCTGTAAGTGTCCTGTGAGACAGCCCAACACTAAACAGTATCAGTTCTGGTATCAGAGGCCCTCCTTTCTTGTCGTTTAACAGGAGCTGATGCAGGGGGGAAATGGTGCTGGTACTGAGTATCAGCAGAAAAAAAAGTCTTGCCCAAGATTGAATTCTCAACCTCTTCCTGGGCATGTTCAGAGGGATTAGATGACCAGATTTGATCTTGTAATCTTTTTTGCAATTTTTTTTTTTTTTTTTTAGGTTCTTGTTTCAAGCCTGAAGGTTATAAACAATGGGCCTACCTATTCACTTTGTTGTTGACCCACAGGGTTGGTGCTGTGTTGGTCTAATTGTCTTTGTCTGGCTTTACAATACACTCTTCATTCCCAAGCTCATCCTCTTCCCCCGCTTTGAGGAGGGACATGTTTCAGCCACAGCGATATGGGGTGAGTGGCACAGTCTCCTTTCTTTCTATTGTTGACTCCGAAATCCTAATGACTGTGAATATTAGGTGCTGGCAATATTCTGTAATAAAAGATTTTTGTATTCATTGCTATAAAAGAAGAATTTGTGTAGCAGTAATTTAAAATTATGCAATTATGAAACAAGTTATTTAATAAACATTTTTCTAATCTTTCTGTATTGGACTTTTTTCTCCATCTCAGTCCTGTTTCCATCTGTTTTGCTGTCTTTTTTTTTTTTTAAATTTTGCCTATTTTTCTGTTTTCTGTCGTTTCACAGACTTTTATCCTTCATTACAGACTCTTCTCCCTTTTTCCATCTCCCTCTCTGCTTTTTAACCTATCGCCCATATTTTGTGCCATAGCCGTCTCTTTCCTTCTCCCCTCCATAGCCTTTTTTTTCCTCTGGCACTTTGTCCTGAGACTGATGTGGCAGACAAGGGGAAAAATGGGGGTACTCTCCAGTCTCTCACCCTGCTTCCTTATCACCTTTATAAGTCACTTTATATTTCAATCCATCTTTCACTCCCCTTTCTTTCATCACTGGTTCAATTCTCTTCCCTAACTTTCTCCTGCCTTCCCTCTTCTCTATTGTCCATTCCCCCTTTCAGATTCTCCTCCTCTTCTATATTCTTTATTTGCCCCACCTGCAGAGAAAGTAGTGGCAGTAGAAAGCTAGTAGAACAGGGTAGAGGAGGGAGAGAGAACATAAGAACTCCATTCTAGGTTACAGCAAAGGTCTATCAAACTCAGTATCCAGTTTTCAGCAGTTGCCATTCCAGGTCACAAATACTTGATATAATCCCAAATAGTAGATAGATCCCATGTTGCTTATGCCCAGGGATAGGCGGTGGCTTCTCCAAATCTGCCTGGTTAATACGTTTATGCTTTTTGTTTCTCCAGGAACTTGCACTCACTGACTCAGTCTGGAATCTGAGTGTCATAATTGACTCATCATTAACTATGAATGACCATAGTAAAGCACTAATACAAACCTTACACTATAAGCTTAGACTGTTTTGACATCTCAAACCTTTCTTTGGTGTTGGTGATTTTCCTACTGTCTTACAAGCACTTCTTTTTTTCAGGCGACTATTGCAACTCATTACTCTCAGGTCTTCTGATCTATGCTATTCGTCTGCTTTAGATCATTCAAAATTCAGCTGCTCGTTTACTAACACACCAATTTGTGAACATATTCCCGTATAACAAGCACTCCATTGATTTTTGGATACGATATAAATTGGCTACCATTGTACACTCCCTTATCAATAATTTACACCCACCATGGATTAATGCTGTAGTGAAAATACATACCCCCTGCTAGAGCTCTGTGATCATCCGGTCAAAATCTTTTGGATATTCCTTCTCCAAAGTCGGCCCATTTGGATGAAACCAGGGAACGTGCATTCTCAATAGCAAGCCCAGCTCTTTAGAACTCACTTCCAAAGGAGATCTGAAACTTAAGAGCCCTAAAGCTTGCCACCAACTCCAGCGCTCCGTCGGTGACCCCATCTGGTTGGGGAAGCGAAACTGCATCATCGCAGGGCACTGCGATGCCGACAGCATCGGAGAGAGAAGCCAGCAGCGGCTGACGTGGGTGGGAAGGGGGTCAGAAAAATTTCTTCCGGCGAAAGCAGAGCTCCTCGAACTACCTCGCCAGTGGGAGTAGACACCCTCAACTCCGAGGTAGGAACCGCGTAATTGCAGATGGTTCGCTGGTCTGAGGGGGTGGAGGGTTCGGGTGGGAAAACCCTCACTTTACCCTTCCTCTTGTGAGGCATATCAAATTCAAGATAGGAGAAAATTAAAGGAAAACCAGAGGAGGCTCAGCCAGCTTGAAATGCAGTATCTCACGTGGCTGTCGTCTTCTGCCTGGCCTGGCAGTGAGGCTGCTGATGCTCTCTTCACTCCCATGGGTCCTGGATGTGAAAGCAGGAGCATAAGGGAGAAAGGTATGAGCTCTGTAGATCCTTTGCTGCTGCCTCCTCGTCTTCCTCTCCTCAATGCTTCTTGCCCTCATCTGCTGCTGATAAAGAGGGAGGGAGACTCTGGTTTGGACTGAAATATTTTGCTGGCTGGGAGCCAGGAGGAGGGGGGAAGTACTGGGCAGGAAGGCATGGGGGAGATAGGAATCTGCTGGATAGGAAGGTATGCGGGAAAAGAGGTCTGGGGTTGCTGGGTAGGGAGAGCTGGAGGAGGGAGGGTTTGGGGCTGCTGGGCAGGGAATAGAGAATGGAGGTGTAGGGCAGCTGGGTTAGGGGAGTGGGGGATGCTGAGCAGGAAGGGGTAGGAAAGAGGTGGTCAGTTATTCTGGGTAGGGATGGGAAGAGAGAAGGGCAGAAAGTGGGGAGTGGGGAGAGAAGCATGGGGAAGAGGATGTAGGGTGGGGGATGTTGGTCAGGGATATGCGCATGTGAAGGGATGATTGAGTAGTTGGGAGAAGTGAGGGGTGATGGGGCATGGAGGGGAGTGACTGGGTGCAAGGGCCATACTATGTCAGTTTTGAGAATATGCATTTCTTCTCTCTTTGAACTTTTCTTAGTGTGGAAGGAAATATATTTTTGTTTCTAGTCTCCAGTTTTGCACTGCAAAACTGGAGACTAGAAACTGGTATTGGGGTTTCCATTCAGGTTTTATTTCCACATTTGTAACTTGTGATCTTTTATTCTATATTTGGTGAAGGCAGGTCTGTCTATGTTGTGTGTAAGTGACTGAGATGAGATACTTTACTAGAGGTTTGTATCAGCCTTATTTGTTGTTTTTCTCAATATTATATTGCACTGGTGGTGAACTGCTGCCTTTTCATGGGTAGGGCTATTGCTGTTTCATTTCTTGGAGTTAGTGCTGTCAAGGTATGGCAGGTTTGATAGCCATGTACAGAGTGGGGTTTGTTTGTATTATTTTACAATGCACCTGGTAGTAGAGAGAGTTTGTGATACTATTATTAAGATGACACCAGAATCAGAATATCTTTTTTGTATAGTGAGTTGTATAAGAAAATGTCTTAGTTCTGCTCTGCACCCATTGTTAGGAAGCAGGGGACTCCCGTGGATGCAGAGCATATGCTTATAAAGTCCCATGAAGGTCATGTGTTCAGTGTTTCACGCATGGAACATCATCTCTCAGGTGTGTCCTGATAGAAAAAAGGTTGAGGGCCACTGCTCTAGAAGGTATGTCATCTAAAGAAGCTTCAAAGAAAGTAATATATCCTATGGCTATTTAAAAAACCAAGCTATCCATCCCACCCTCATTTTGTTGCACAATTATCTTTTTAGGAAAATCTTAGGGCGAGAACCTTTTCTTCAGAGATCTATAAAATCTTCTTAAACAGTTCATATGAGTTTAGTAAAAGTGCAATCTAACTTATACAGAGCTTCGTACATATTATTCTGTGCACCAACTGCCTGATGCAATCAAGGCGTTCGCTACCTTAACAAAAAAAAAAAAAGCGCAGATGCGGCCATGAACACCCATGCGACAGTTTACGTCGCAGCTACATGCGAGGCCATCAAAAGGAGGAACGTGCGCCTACTCACCGCGATATATTACAAATGGGCAGTACCAAAATCGCCCATACCAAAAAAAAAAAATTAAACAAAAAAACACTCCTTATAGAGTGGAGTAAAAGCATAGACTATTAATTCCAAATCACTTTTTCATTTTTTATTTATACAAAACTAGCGGACCCCTGCCACGCGTTGCAGTGGCTGAGTCAGATTCTTTGCCCTCCCTTCCCCTTGCTCATTTAGCTCAGTCACTCATCCTCTTCCCCCTCCTTCCCTCCCTTGTCCCCACTCGAACTCTGTCCCCTCACACTCACCTCTCCCCTCATTCTTCCTCCCTTGACAGTTACCTCCCTCCTCATTCTCCCTCCCCTCACTGTCACCTCAGTGACTCCCCCACCTGGTGAGGGCTGTTTTGTAACCTTTCGGAGATTGTGCACATTTTGTGTATGTGTTTGTGTGTGCCCTCCCCCTTTGTACCCCACAGAAACGTTGTGTTTATATAAGCCTCCCCCACCCTCCCTTCCCCCCCCAGGCCGGCGAAATAGACTAACCCACAAGAGTTGCAGAATATCGGAACTGCCCCCTGCCCCCCCCCCCGAACATGGACGCAAGAACATCCCCACGCCCCCTCCCTGCAGGCCCGACGATACCTTTCAAAAATGGTAGTTGGTGGAGCGGGCGTTCGTTCCGGCATGGAAGTATTGGCGCCGGGCCCTCGAGGTGGAGCAATGGGAGCGGTCGTTTCGCTCAGATAGTAAGGGCGAAGGTGCGCCGGTTGCCAGTTCAGAAAATGGCGTCGACGGGCCCTCGCCCTTACTATGTCACATGGGCTACTGCTGCTCTTGGCGTTCCCGAGTGTCCTAGTAAGGGAAAGAGCCGTCGGCACCATTTTGATTGCTGGCAGCCGACAGCCGTAGTGTATGCAACGTGTCCCGGAGCGGTGTGTCCGTCCGTCCCCCCCCCCCCCCCCCCCCCAGCAGCCCGAACTATTCTGCAGTTTTCTGTGCGTTCGGAGGTTGAGGGCAGTAAGTAGAAAAGTCATGTGCATGAGGGGTGTGAGAAGGGTGTTTGTATGTGAGTTCGTAGGGTGTGGGAATTGCAAACATGTGGCATGTGAGTGGCCTCCCGGTGTAGCATGCTGGTATTTAGTGGGTTTTTGTGTGTTTTTTGAGGGTGTGTGAAATAAGTACAATTGGCATGTTTGCGGAGGGGGGGGGGTGTGAGGAGGGTGGATTTGTGTCTGCTCGGAGGGTGTGTGAATCGCAAACATTGGTCACGTGTGTGTGGGGTGTGAGCGTTTGTGCAAGGTGTAAGAGCTTCCGCTTATGTCCACCAGATGTCGCTGTTTTGTGGAACCAAATTTTAAAACTTTTTTACCAGCCCCCAGTGTGACATATATGTAATG
This sequence comes from Rhinatrema bivittatum, assembly GCF_901001135.1. NCBI lineage: Eukaryota > Metazoa > Chordata > Amphibia > Gymnophiona > Rhinatrematidae > Rhinatrema > Rhinatrema bivittatum. The sequence continues at coordinate 460,537,061 of NC_042615.1, read as the reverse complement.
TAAGTGTAGAAGAACCTTGCCGTATGTGAGGTGAAACGTGTGTCCAAATTTGAACGCAATTGGTTAAGTGGTTGCTGAGATTAGCGATTAGGTACAAACTATTTAACATTTTTATTCATATAGATTGTATCAAAACTCCAATATTCCCAATACATTAACCATTCAGAATGTTATTCACTTGTTATATTAATCGTATCTTTTAAAAAAAACCATACCCACTCATTCTCATGCGTACTCAATCACACAAATCACATTCATAAAGTTCTTTTTTACTCAACGCACAATTAAACTCTGGAATTTGTTGCCAGAGGATGTGGTTAGTGCAGTTAGTATAGCTGTGTTTAAAAAAGGATTGGATAAGTTCTTGGAGGAGAAGTCCATTACCTGCTATTAAGTTCACTTAGAGAATAGCCACCTCCATTAGCAATGGTAACATGGAATAGACTTAGTTTTTGGGTACTTGCCAGGTTCTTTTGGCCTGGTTTGGCCTCTGTTGGAAACAGGATGCTGGGCTTGATGGACCCTTGGTCTGACCTAGTATGGCATTTTCTTATCTTCTTATCTTCTTATGTTTCTTATGTTCCAGAATTGTGCAATCCCTAACAATGGTTTTAACAGAACAACTCCACTTTACACTAAATACTCGATCTTGTAATACAGAATATTTTTCAAAAGTATTTTTGAGCACAAACTCCTTGATGTTTACATTCAAAGCAGAAATCACACACTACAAATATCAATAATTTTTATCCATAATTCAATTTTTGAAAATTAAACATATGGTCATACTGTTAGATATTCGGTCTTATTTATCCCAACCGGGCCAATGTTTCACCTTTCGGCTTCATCAGGGGAATTTATAACCAATGAATAACTAATATTCCTGTTGAAACGCTATGGGGTAGATTTTACAAATCTACGCGCGCGCACTTTTGTTCGCGCACCAGTCGCGAACAAAAGTACGCGGGATTTTATAAGATACGCGCATAGCCGCGCGTATCTTATAAAATCCGGGGTCGACGTGCGCAAGATGGTGCACATTTGTGCATCTTGCGCACGCCGAGCCCTGCTCGCGCTGCCCGTTCCCTCCGAGGCCGCTCCGAAATCAGAGTGGCCTCGGAGGGAACTTTCCATTCACCCCCCTGCACCTTCCCCTCCCTTCCCCTACCTAACCCACTCCCCCGGCCCTATCTAAACCCCCTCCCTACCATTATCTTAAAAGTTACTACTGCCTCCGGGCAGTAGAAATGTTTGCGCGCCGGCGCGGCAGGCCCCGACACAGGCCGCTGTGTCGGGGCCCTCGGCCACGCCCCCGAGCCGGAAACACGCCCATGGACACACCCCGAAAACGCAGTGTCACTCCCGACACGCCCCCCGACATGCCCCCCAGGCAAGCCCCGGGACTTACGCGCATCCCGGGGATTGCGCCCGCCGCCGTGCCTATGCAAAATAGGCTCGGCGTGCGCAGGAGGGTTTTAAAAGGGTTACGCGCGTACCTTATGCGCGTAACCCTTTTAAAATCCGGCCCTATATGTACGATATTCTGCCGCTATTAAAACACTGTATGTATGATATTCAGCCAGTCTTATAGATGCACCACTGGTTTTCCTTGCAACTCCAAATCGTGTTGATTGATGCTCAATTTGTTCATCTGTATTCACAATTTAAACACAGATTAATGTCAATTGAATATTTGCAATGTTTTTTTTAAAAAGTAATTTTTTCTTTGACTACTCTGTCCTTCTTCAAGACATATCCAATCATATAAGGAAACTAACAAATACCTGCCTTCGTACTTGCAACCCGCTGTCTTCAATCTTCTCATTAGACATCACCAAAATGTAACCCGTATCTCCTCAATGCTACTAAATACAAATGAATAAATATTATCTTTTCATTTAATAAATTTATCCAATGTTGAAGCCTATTATTATTTTTGAACGTTTTCATATCTCCTATCCAGGGGATCAATACACTCCCCTCGCTACTACAAGACCCCAAAGTTAACCTACCCTCACAATCTCTAGGTACTATCTATATTACCCCCTACGTTATCAAGTTCACTCAGAAACCAACCAACCTTTGAATGTTATACTAAACCGTCTTAAGCTCCCACCTGCATGATGCAATGCTGCCACGTATACGATGACTATAAGACTGCAAATTTTCCTTGACAGCTATCAACCTCCTTTATGGACTTTGATATTTCATACTTCCGTTGCATCTGACCCTCAGAAGTTGAATCTAAAAACCAAAAGATAACTCTCAACTGTTTACAAGCAACTATCAGTAATTCTCCCAGCCATTGTTTCATGTCCAAAACCCCCTTACTTATCTTGAACCACCAATACTTGATACCTCCTTCCACTTACTTTGCAGCTTTACAGACGCGGTAGCTGATCACAGCTAACCGTCCCTTAAAAACTGCCCGGCGATCGCCCTATGACCAATCCTTTTTCTCCCCTACACCTAACTCTCTAATCATTGGTGCCACATCAGCAATGGCTAATCTTTCCGCCAATCCCTAGGCTTCCATAAGGTTTAAAGCTCCACCTCACAACCTATGTGGGTTAATATACATCTATAAGATTGGCTGAATATCGTACATACAGTGTTTTAATAGCGGCAGAATATCGTACATATAGCGTGTCAACAGGAATATTAGTTATTCATTGGATATAAATTCCCTTGATGAAGCCGCAAGGTGAAACATGGGCCTGGTTGGGATAAATAAGAAGAACAAGTATCTAACAGTATGACCATATGTTTAATTTTCAAAAATTGAATTATGGATAAAAATTATTGATATTTGTAGTGTGTGATTTCTGCTTTGAATGTAAACATCAAGGAGTTTGTGCTCAAAAATACTTTTGAAAAATATTCTGTATTACAAGATCGAGTATTTAGTGTAAAGTGGAGTTCTGTTAAAAACATTCGGCTCGATACAGTATCGTTCGGTTGAAGATTTCTCGTCTGTAACGTGCTCGGAGCGCACAATTAGGACGCGCAAGGCGATACAGTCTCCAGCGATACAGTCTCCAGTTTCGCGCGTCCTTTGCGCTTCTTAAAACAGACTCATAACCCTTTCCGCACGCGGCATGTATATGATGTGTAAATGAACGAATTAGCTGTATAATGAAGGAATTAGCTATTCCCCTCCGATACTGTAACGGGCGCTGATATTATCTCCTTAGTAACCCGCTGTTTTGCCGCGGCCTTAACGTGTTAGTTTACCGCCTCCCCCTAGTAGGTGTTAGGACTGTGAGTCTAGTAACAAATCCATCGACACCACTTAAGATACTCAAACACAATAAAACACAATAAAAAAAAAAAAAAGTGATACAGAGATGAGCGAGAAAATGTAATGCTGTGGGACACATAAAAACCTGTTAGAAAAAAAAAATTTTTTTTTAAATACCTGTCACTTTCGTGCGGTCATCCAGGCAGCGGCAGGAGCCGGAGGGCCGCGTGGGTCCAGGCGGGCGGCGGCGGGAGCCGGGTGTTCGATCGAGGCCGAGGGCGGGTAGGCGCGTGTTCGATCGGGCGGACGGCGGCAGCGGCGGCGGGATCCAGGGGGCGGGTGGGCGCGTGTTCAAACGAGGCCGCAGGCGGGTAGGCGCGTGTTTGATTGGGCGGGCGGCGGCAGCGGCGGCGGGATCCGGGGGGCGGGTGGGCGCGTGTTCAAACGAGGCCGCGGGCGGGAGTGCGCCTGTTCGATCGGGTGGGCGGCGGCAGCGGGATCCAGGGGGGCGGGTGGGCGCGTGTTCAAACGAGGCCGCGGGCGGGTAGGCGCCTGTTCGATCGGGCGGGCGGCGGCAGCGGCGGCGGGATCTGGGGGGCGGGTGGGCGCATGTTCAAACGAGGCCGGGTTGCACAGACGCGCATTAATTCAGGCGGAGGGAGCCGGCGGCGAAAGCGGCCTCAGGCAACCCCCACCGGCAGTGAATTAATGCGCGCCTGTGCGACCCGGCCTCGTTTGAACACGCGCCCACCCGCCCCCGGATCCCGCCGCCGCTGCCGCCGCCCGCCCAATCAAACAGGCGCCCACCCGCCCGCGGCCTCGTTTGAACACGCGCCCACCCGCCCCCCGGATCCCGCTGCCGCCGCCCGCCCAATCAAACAGGCGCCCACCCGCCCGCGGCCTCGTTTGAACACGCGCCCACCCGCCCCCCGGATCCCGCCGCCGCCCGCCCGATCGAACACGCGCCTACCCGCCCGCGGCCTCGATCAAACACCCGGCTCCCGCCGCCGCCCGCCGGCCGCCTGGACCCACACCGCTGCCTGGATGACCGCATGAAAGTGACAGGTATTTAAATTTTTTTTTTTTTTTATAACACTCAGGTTTTTACATATTTTTTGTTTTTTGTTTTTTTTTTACACTTCCTGGTGCCTGTCATTTCAAATATCATTTGAAATGACATTTGAAATGACAGGTACCAGCGCACCCAGGTTACTGTATAGGCGCTGTATTAAGCGCCTATACAGTAAAATGGGTTGCGCGGGCATAACCCTTCCCTAACGCTTCACAGCCGCGGCATGCATTTGCATGCAATTAGAAGAGAGTATCAGGCGCTAGGTCAAGAGAACTGTGCGTGCGGGGAGGAAGGGTGCGCCTGGCAATGCCGCACTCTTTCTGCCGCGGTCTTACAGTATCGAGCCGATTGTTAGGGATTGCACAATTTTGGAAGCAAGTTATGAATGTGATTGAGTACGCATGAGAATGAGTGGGTATGGTTTTTTAAAAAGATACGATTAATATAACAAGTGAATAACATTCTGAATGGTTAATGTTTTGGGAATATTGGGGTTTTGATACAATTTTGTATAAACAAAAAATGAAAAAAATGAAAACGTGATTTGGAATTAATAGTCTGTGCTGTTACTCCATTCTATAGGGAGTGGGTTTTTTTTGTTTATATTAATTAGGCACATAGTGAAATTAGATATTACCTAAATCTTGGGTTGCTATATATATATATATATAAAACACAAACGGAGTCTTGCATAATGGAGCCCGTTATGTACTTGGCTGCGTTTTTAAACACCAAAGCGGGCATTGTATCTCAGGCACATACTAATCACAGGCACCGGACTGATTCCAGTTTCACATCACTGGAATACTAAGTATTCAAAGGCTTTGTTGCCGTGCCTACTGAACCAGTAGCCCTACTGTACAAACCCAGTTGACAGCCTTAACGTAAAGGTCCTATGATACTCCTTGGTGGTTTTTCTCCTCCATTTCCTAGCATCTGTTATGATTTAGCGGTGTTTGGATGGATTCCTGGGTACTGTGGCAGATGACCACGTCCACGGGGAGGAGCCCCGCGGGGAGCCACAGTACTGGGCTAGACTCGGGACGCACAAACACAGAATTAGATCTTTTATTATACAGCTTGTAGTATACCACCAGAGGTGGCAATAGTGAGGTGATCCAGAGGTAGCAGACCAGGAACCCTCGGCAGAGGGAACCCGTCTCACCAAGTTGGTATAGGGAGATTCCGGTGTAGGTTTCCCAGCACAGCAAAGCTGTGGGTGAGATAGACTGAGATTACTCACTAGATGGTAGCTGTAAGGTTGGCAAATCCACCAGGCTGAAGTAGATGGTAGCAGGCACCGATGCAGGGAGAGCAGGCCCTCGAGGAGCGAGTACCTGATCCCAGTAAGGCACCTGAAAGGAAAGCAGAGGGCCTCCGAGGAGCGGGTACCCAGGTTAGAGAATACCCCGAAGGGCAAGGTAGAGCTTCCAGCGGCAGCAGGAAGCGGCAGAGTAGCGTAGACAGGACGAATCCAATCCTTACTAACTCAACAAGCTAGCAAACAAGCGCACATCCTAGGAGGCCCTTGGGAGGAACATGGCGGGAGGCAACGCCATAGCCATTCCGGGGACACCAGAGAGGGTGGCTTGCAGATGCGGCGGTAGCCATTCTACCAAGGTAAGCGGGAAGAGCCGAGAACAAGGTGAGGCATACGGGGAGAAGCCGTCTGAGACTGACGGATGCAACAGTACCCCCCTTCAAAGGGCCCCCTCCAGACCTCCTACCTGTTCTTGGTTTCCGAGGATGCATTTTGTGGAATTGTTGAAGCATCTCTTTATCCATGATATTTGCTTGAGGTTCCCAAGAGTTATTTTCAGGTTCATAACCCTCCCATGACAGGAGGTATTCCCATACTCTGCCTCTCTTTCTCACATCAAGAATAGCGTCTACCTTGTATTCTATGTCTTCTTCTGCATCAATAGGTGTAGGTTCAGGTGTCTTGGTAGAGAACTCACTAAGGATCAATGGTTTCAATAGTGAGACATGGAACGCATTATGAATCTTCAGTGCCGGTGGAAGTTTCAGACTGTATGTAAGAGTACCTAGTCGTTGGAGAATCGGAAAGGGTCCGACGTAGAGTGGAGCAAAGCAAACTGAAGTTAACTTGAGTCTTAAATGTTTTGTAGATAGCCAGACTTTATCACCAGGCTGGAATTCTGGAGCCTTGAAGTGATGAGCATCATAGCTTTTCTTTGCTCTTTGTCCTGCTTTATAAAGCATCTCTTTAGTTTTAGTCCAAAGTTGTTGAATATCTTTGGCAGTAGATTGAGCTGCCGGGGACGACACAGAAAGTGGAAGTGGTAAGGGTGGTGATGGTAGTCGTCCGTAGAGCACTTCAAATGGTGTTGATCCAGTAGATGTTGCTGGATGAGAGTTGATGGCGAATTCAGCCCAGGGCAACAGTTCAGCCTAATCATTTTGGCGAGTACGCACTTAGGCACGAAAGAACTGCTTGAGTGTCCTATTCATTCTCTCCGTTTGCCCGTTAGACTGAGGATGGTACGATGAGGTGAAGTCGAGAGAGATATCAAACTTCTTGTACAATGCCTTCCAGAGCTTAGCTGTGAATTGGTTCCTCTATCAGAGACAATGTGCTTTGGCATGCCATGTAGGCGAAAGATGTGAGTGATGAAAAGCTTTGCAAGCTCCATGGCTGTGGGTAAGCAAGGGAGAGCCACGAAGTGAGCCATCTTCGAGAAACGATCCACTGTTACCCAGATAGTGTTGTTTCCTCCTGAGAGTGGTAAGTCTACCACAAGTCTGAAGCGATATGTGTGTCCAGGGCTCATCTGGTACTGGCAAGGGTTGGAGTAGGCCCCAAGGACAGCCGGGCGGCGTTTTCTGTCTGGCACAATTAGAGCAAGAAGTGATGTAGGAGAACGTGTCTTCCTTCATGGTGGGCCACCAGTAATACTTCTGAAGTTTTGCCAGAGTTCTGCGTTGACCAGGGTTTCCAGCCAGTTTAGAGTCGTGAGCCCACGCTAATAACTTTTTTCTTAGGTTCTTGGGTACCATGGTCTTACCCACAGGTACTGGGTGAGTAGCTGACAAGATAACTCTTTTCGGGTCGTTGATATGTTAGGATTCATCAGGTACGTCCTCGGAGAGGAATGAGCGAGATAGGGCATCTGCTGTAACATTCTTATCTCCAGGGCGATATTTCAGCACAAAGTCAAATCTGTTGAAAAACAGGGACCATCTCGTTATGCATGGCGGAAGTACTCCAGATTTTTATGATCTGTAAAGACTGTGATCTGATGTTGTGCACCTTCAAGCCAGGGGTGCCACTCCTTGAATGCCATCTTGATCACCAGGAGTTCTTTATCTCCTATTCCGTAGTTCTTCTCTGCTGGCGAGAAGCAACGGGAGAAAAATGAGCATGGGTGTAAGGTCTTAGTCACCCGCCTGGCTTAGCACGGCCCCTACGCCTACGTCTGAGGCATCGACCTCAGCGATGAAGGGCCTGGTTGGATCCGGGTGTCGGAGGGATGGCTTGCTTGAGAAGGCGACATTCAGTTTCTGGAATGCTGAAACAGCCTCCGTAGACCAGTTGGCGACGTTGGCACCTTTCTTAGTCATAGCTGTAAGCGGAACAGTGAGTGAGCAGTAGTTCTTGATGAATGTTCTGTAGTAGTTGGTAAATCCCAGAAATCATCTAAGAGCCTTTAAACCTGTGGGTTGTGTCCATTTCTTAATGCTCTCTAGCTTATGTGGGTCCACCTGGAAACCTTGATTGGAAACAATATACCCTGAGAAAGGCACTGATTCTTATGGAACTCGCATTTAGACAACTTGGTGTATAGACTATTTTCGCGGAGTCTTTTCAGCACTCTTTTTACATCCTCCAGATGAGTGTTCATGTCTTGGGAGAATATCAAGACGTCATCTAGATACACAACGACACATTTGTAAAGTAGATCACACAGAATGTCATTCATCATGTTTTGGAAGACAGCCAGGGCGTTGCACAAGCCCAAAGGGCATCACTAGATATTCAAAGTGCCCACCCGGGTGTTGAAGGCTGTCTTCCATTCATCGCCAGAGCGGATGTGAACTAGGTTATAGGCTCCCTTGAGATCAAGCTTGGAGAATACCTTGGCTCCCTGTAGTCTGTCTAATAACTCTGAGATGAGTGGTAAGGGATAGCGGTCTTTCACAGTGATCTTGTTTAGACCTCGATAGTCAATACAAGGACACAGTGTACCGTCCTTCTTCCCCACAAAGAAAAAGCCTGCGCCAGCAGGAGACTTGGAGGGTCTTATGAAGCCTTTCTGAAGGTTCTCCTGTATGTATTCCGACATGGCCTTATTTTCTACCACGGAGAGAGGGTAGACCCTTCCTTTGGGTGGTTCAGTGTTAGGCTTCAAATTGATGGTGCAGTCGTAGGATCTGTGTGGAGGGAGTATATCTGCAGCTTCCTTGGAAAATACATCTTGAAAAGATGCATACTGAGGCGGCAACCCAGACATCAATGGGGTAGTTGGCATGCAGGGTAAAGGAGCGACCTCCATCAGACATTTACCATGGCAGTCTGGACCCCAAGGTGAAAGTTCCAGAGTGGTTCAATTGAATTGAGGCATATGCTGCTGCAGCCACAGTAACCCCAATACTATAGGGTGCATGGCCTTCTCTAGGACAAAGAAGGAGATAGTCTCTGAATGGAGAGCACCGGTCCGTAAACTCACGGGTTCAGTGAACTGAGTGACTTCTCCCTGTAAGGGTTCCCCATGAATTGAAGACAAGAGTATTGGAGTCACTCCACAAGTGCTCCACTAATCGTTTCAAAATAAAATTGCCTCCTGCCCCTGAGTCCACTAGGGCAAGAGTCTGGTATTCTAAGGGTCCGCAGATCAAGGATACAGGAAGAGAGAGTGGAGGAGAGGGTGCAGTTAGACCTAAGAAGAGTCCTCCTGCAGGACGTAGATCTGCCAGTTTCCCGGACATATAGGGCACGTTTGTATGGCATGGCTAGCTTGTCCACAATACATACAGAGGCCCAACCTCTTCCGCATTCCTTTCTCTTTTGACGTCAGGTGACTGCGGCCTAATAGCATAGGTTCTTCTTCGCCAGCAACTGGACCCGAGGGAACAGGCCTGGGTGTAGTCTTAGCTCGAGTTTCTCAGAAGAACCCTTTTGAGTGAGTCTTGGTCTTTTGAACCTTGTCACGAAGTCAGCGATCAATCCTTGTTGCCAACTTCACCAGTTCCGCCAAGGTCTCAGGCATCTCTCGAGCTGCAAGCTCGTCTTTTAAATGAGAGTTCAACCCCTCAAAGAAGAGGGTCCTCAGGCATTTAGGGTCCCAATGTAATTCATACGCCAGTGTCTTGAATTCTATGGCGAAGTCTGATAAAGGTTTACTACCTTGCTTCACATGAACCAGCGAAGATCATGCATTAGTATGCCGGGCAGGGTCATCAGAAACTGACCTGAACAGTTCAAGGAACCCGGCAAGGTCATGTAGAATAGGATCATCGCACTCCCACAGTGCAGAGGCCCAAGCCAGCGCTCTTCCGTCCAGATAAGACAGGATATAGGTGGTTCTTGGCATATGCTGTAGGAAAATGAGTGGGTTGCAGGGAAAAGTGCATGCAACATTGGTTGATAAATCCTCTACATTTCCACACTTCCCCTGAGAAGCGTGTTGGAGCAGATAGAGGTACAATTTTCTTGACTGTCAATTCTGGCGGTGTAACTTCTTTACCTGTGGTGGTTGGTAAGTTCATCTGTGCGTACAACTGGTTAAATGCAGCAATCAAATTCTCCAGCACGTTCTGCTGTTCGGAGATTTGCTGGGCCAGGCCTGGAATGGCCTGTAATGCGGTGAGCTGAGCCGAATCCATGGAGTTAGCAATCTGTTATGGTTTAGCGATGTTTGGGTGGATTCCTGGGTACTGTGGCAGATGACCACGCCCAAGGGGAGGAGCTCTGCAGGGAGCCACAGTACTGGGCTAGACTTGGGACGCACAAACACAGAGTTAGATCTTTTACTATACAGCTTGTAGTATACCTCCAGAGGTGGCAGTAGTGATGTGATCCAGAGGTAGCAATCCAGGGACCCTCGGCAGAGGGAACCCGTCTCACCAAGTTGGTATAGGGAGATTCCTGTGTAGGTTTCCAAACACGGCAAAGCTGTGGGTGAGAGAGACTGAGAATGAGATTACTCATTAGATGGTAGCTGTAAGGTTGGCGATTCCACCAGGCTGAAGTAGATGGTAGCAGGCACCGATGCAGGGAGAGCAGGCTCTCGAGGAGCGAGTACCTGATCCCAGTAAGGCACCTGAAAGGAAAGCAGAGGGCCCCCGAGGAGCGGGTACCCAGGTTAGAGAATATACCGAAGGGCAAGGTAGAGCTTCCGGCGGGAGCAGGAAGCGGCAGAATAGCGTAGACTGGACAAATCCAATCCTTGCTAACTCAACGAGCTAGCAAACAAGCGCAGGTTAAATACCCGGATGGCGTGACATCACTTGAGGGGAACGCCCCCGATATTCGCACCATAGCTGGAATAAAGACATGGGTAGCTCGCGTGCTCGCACCCTAGGAGGCCCTTAGGAGGAGCATGGCAGGAGGCAATGCCATAGCCTTTCCGGGGACACTGGTGAGGACGGCTTGCAGCTGCGGCGATAGCCATTCTCCCAAGGTAAGCGGGAGGAGCTGAGAACAAGGTGAGGCATACGGGGCGAAGCCGTCTGAGACCGATGGACGCAACACATCGACTTCAAGTACATCACTTCCTAGTGGTAGTCAGCAGCATAAACGATTCGTAACTCTAAGCCACACCACCGACTGACCATAATGAGTCACTGGATGTTTTTAAAAAATAAAAAAGAAAGGGAAGCATAGACCATTTTCGTCTGGAATGCTCAAGGCCTCCCTTCAAACCATCAAACATACCTTTCCATAATATATGAGTGCTAAAGCCGCATCTCCAGCAAGCTGCAGTAGACGCCACTTTCCTCCTCCATCCATTCCCTCGATGAAAGATGGAGGTGCTTCCTGTAATCCATTTCCGAAGGCTTTGCTGTCTCTTCTAAGACTTCAGCAAATACCGAGACAACCAGACGTCTTACATGGTTGCGTTCTACCGCCATAAGAGACGAGGTATTCAACATATGGAAACCTTTACCATGTAGTCTACAAATTTAATTTTCCATCAGTTCACTGATCTGTTCATAAGGCTTAATCCTTGGCCCACTGCCGAGGATCAAAAAAAAAAAAAAAAAGACCTTAAGCCTCATTCCTATTATAAGCCTCTGTCTCTCCACCATCGAGCCAACACAGTAATTAGCATCACGTTAGTGTGCTACGACGCCTCGCCAGCCTCAGCAACCGCCGAATCCTCAATATAAAAAAAACAAAACAGTTGGGTTTTTTCTTGTATAATCATAAGGCCGACATTGCAACTGGGATGAAGGTTGCCCACTTGCCTTCCAGCCTACAATCGCATTACATCGACTCCCATTTGTCACCTAACCAGGGACATATCCTGTAAGAACCATAGATAAAAAAAAAAAAAAGAAAAGAAAGAAAAAGGGCGCATATGCTCGCATATCCATGCACCCTAGTTCCTACTATTTCCCTCAATTTTCTAGGCAGACAGCCATCATTTCCAATACAAGTTCATCCATTGGACCTTGCTTCTGCCCAAGAGTTGTCAACAAATACATGGCAGTAGCGAAGGCGCACCTTCGTCGACAAGGGATACAAATATTTCCTATCTCGACGACCTCTCCTACTAGCCTCCAATACAACACGATTTCTTGATTAGACAATCTGGGCCTACTGACCACCTTCGAAAACTCGAAGCTGCAACCATTCAAACTTTTGCAGTTCATGGGAGCCTACATTGCCACAATCCAGGACTGGGCTTTCCTACCTCGCCTGACAGCTTTTGTTCTCTCTCTCTATACTATTTATAATTCTGTGTCACAGTACTACAATATCAGCTTGCCAATTCCTACCTATTCTAGGACACATGTTGGCAGCGATTACGTAGTTCCACATGGGCGCCTCCAAATACGCAGCCCTCAAAGAGGTCTCAAACACAATGAACTCATTTCTTCATCCATTGGACACAACCATTGCTTAATTGGCGACATAGCAGGGACCTACAATGGTGGCTACTCCAGTTCACACTTTCGACGAGCTCACCTCTCTGACCCTTCAACATCATGGGATACTCACCACAGATGCATCCCCCAAGGAATGGACAGTTCATTTCAACGAATTGCAAACACAAGTCCATGCACTTCGTGTGAACGTACACTACACATGAACCTTCTGAAGTTCAAGGAGGTAATAACGCTCTTTCGAGCCTTCAAAGACTTCCCACAAAGGAGACTAGTCATGACTCACATAAAATAAATCCAGTGCATGGAACCTCTGCTACGAGGCAGTTCACTTTCGGGAATGGGCCCACCGGAGATCCATCTTTCTACAAGCCACTTTTACCCGAGATTCTCAATTCAAGAGCGAACTAACTCAGAATTTTCGCCTCCATGAATGACACCTGTCTCCAAAGGTAACTCCAGCAGTTTCTCAGTTTGGAGTCTCCCTACACTCGATCTTTTTTGCAACAGAAAACAAAGGGATAATAGCCTTGCTCTGTTTTTCTCCGAACCATTCAACTCACTCCAGCGCCTTTCTCTTCAATGGGTCACAGAAACTACTCTATGCACCCCCTCCGATACCACTCATCTCTCGCACAATTCAGAGATGTATACATGACCAAGCGGCTCTGCACCTGATCCCACCCATATGGCCACGAAAACCATGGTGTGGTTTACCCACTACACCTATAAATCCACAACCAACTTCCTCGGGCCGCCAGTCCACGGCTCCTTCCCAGGACAACATATCATTGTCATCAAAGATGCTGTCAACTAGCCTCAATTGCCAGACAAAGTGATTGCGCTACACTTCCTGGTGTACATCAGTGGTTCTCGGACCATTAATTTACCGCCTGAATGGCTTCTCTCCTATCTCCATCTCCTTACAGCAAGGACCTTGCTGCGTCCTCATTACGATTTAATTTAAGCGTTACAATAACTTATCACATTCATCTGAGCCTGTTTATATCCTTCCTTAGTATCCATCTTCATAAAAGGAGTACTGCAACTACATCCACCTTTGCATAAGCCACGGGTGCCGTGATGCATTCATGTTCTTCTCAATCAACTGAAGCTTTCACCTTTGAACCTTTGGTTACTTGTCACCTTCACTACCTCTCATAGAAGGTACTTTTTTCTTGTTTGTTGAAATTATGTAAGCAGAATAAGTGAGTTCCAGGCATTGGTTCACTTCCCTCCTATCTTCAGTTTCACTATGTCATGGTGACTGTATGCACTCACCTTACCACCTTTCATTCAAGACCTCAGGCGAATGCCAATGAGGAAGAATCATGCACCTGAGATTGCAACCGTGCGCTAGCATACTACAAAGCGCACTGTCACCCAATCGACCTTCACGCCTGTTTTTCTTTCCCTCAATCTCAACGCGAAAGAGTGCCCAGTGGCTAAAGAATTCTATCCTCAGGGGATATCCACCTATATGCAGTTTAGCCATTATACAAAGTCGCACATGTTATTTGCGACCCTAAGGGCACATCACGTACAAGCAGTGGCAGCCTCAATTGCCTTTTTCCATCAAGTACCTCTCATAGACATTGATGCACCAATGACATGGTCATCGCTACACATTTTTCACATTCCACCACTGTTTACACAAACGGACGGCGGATGATTCTCTTTTGGAATGGGCTATCCTACAGAAGTGCACAAATTCCAAATGAATACAGCCTTCATAGGAACTGTCCTCCACTACGGCGGATGATTCCCGTTTGGAACGGAGTATCCTACGGAAGTGCACAAATTCCAAACAAATACAACCTTCATAGGAACTGTCCGCCACTATTATCGTATTGAGCAAAAATAAATAAATAAGTAATAATAATAAAGATATAACACACATTATCTGCTCAATACGTCAGCTGGGGATTCCCATACAGCATGGCTAATTCAGCTGCTTATCTACATGAAAAGAGCAAGTTTGCTTACCGTAAACAGTATTTTCTGTAGATAGCAGATGAATTAGCCATGCTGACCCCGTCCGCCTCCCTAGACAGTTCTAGCATGCCTGCCTTGCTTTGAATCTGCCTGAGGAGCCTGAGGTGAGTTTGCTTACCATAAACAGTGTTTTCCGTAGATAGCAGATGAATTAGCCATGCTGTATGGGTATGTCCTCCGTACCACTAAGTGGCAGAGCTCTCAAAGTCTAGTAAAGTCTTTAGCTAGGTACTCCCTCCCTCCTGTATCCTGACAGGATCACCTCAGGCTCCTCAGGCAGATTCAAAGCAAGATAGGCATGCTAGAACTGTCTAGGGAGGCGGACGGGGTCAGCATGGCTAATTCATCTGCTATCTACGGAAAACACTGTTTACAGTAAGCAAACTTGCTCTTCCGAGAGGTACATTTTAAATTTTTCAGACGTATGTTCATATCTGCTGTTTAGGCTTTTAAGGCCAACTTAGTGTGTACTGACAACTATACTAAATGTGGAATTGCTCCAGGAACCCTTTTTCACTGTTTCTAGGACTCTGCTGTTATAAGACCATTCTGGAAAGATATATTGGCCTATTTGGGTTATAATTACTCCATGTTGCCATACCGGACTCCTCTCATCTTTGTTTGTTTGAATGTATGGATGCAATTTCCTCTTCATCCACAAAACCACAACATTTGTTTTTGTGGAAAGTATTTTTATTGGCGAAAAAAATCTATCTTGGAGTAGTGGACAGAGATTGAGAGACCTCCTTTCACATACTGGAATCTGAAATTCCATGAGATGGCAGTTTTTAAACAACTGACTGCATGTCATACTTCACTGGCTAAATATGCTCTACTTTTGGAGATATGGCAAGCATAAGTTTTGTCCTTAAATGCAAAAGCACACAGAGCTAGATTTTAAAAGCCCTGGGCACTCGCACGCCTATTTTGCATAGGGCGCCGGCGCGCGCAAAGCCCCGGGATGCGCGTAAGTCCCGGCGCTTCGTAAAAGGGGCGGATCCGGGGGGCGGGCCTGGAGGGCGGTCCCGAGTCCCCCAGCACTGCAGCCTGTGCCAGGAGATGCCAAGGCGTGTGCGCAAGTTACGCCTGCTTCAAGCAGTCGTAACTTGCACAACAAAGGTAGGGGGGGGATTTAGGTAGGGCTGGGGGGTGGGGTAGATAGGGGAAGGGAGGGGAAGGTGGGGAGACGCGGAAGGAAAGTTCCCTCCGAGGCCGCTCCGATTTCGAAGCGGCCTCGGAGGGAACGGAGGCAGGCTGCGCGGCTCGGCGCGCGCAGGCTGCCGATTTTGCGCAGCCTTGCGCGCACCGACCCCCGGATTTTATAAGATATGCACGTATCTTATAAAATCCGGCATACTTTTGTTCGCGCGTGCGAACTTATTTAAGATCTACCTCACAGTGTGCTCCTTGCCCTGATTTAATACACCGAGAAAAGCTTTGGAGCTTATTAACTTCCAGGTTATACTTTTTGGGGGTAATTTTCAAAGGAGTTACGCGCATAAATGTAACTACTATTGTAGCAATTTTCAAAAGCCATTTACTCACATAAAGTGCACTTATGCGAATAAATCCTATGGACGATTCAATGGCATATATTGTAGCAATTTTCAAAAGCCCACTTACTCAAGTAAAGTGCATTTACATGCGTAAAACCCAGATTTACGCATGTAAATGCTTTTTAAAATCTGCCCCAATATTCCTACTCAGTGTTGAGATGTACCTGGGGAAGGGGGGAGGATATTGGGGGAATTGGAATGGGGAGGGAGTATTGAGATACGTTAAATAGCAAATGCTTTTCAACTATGTAATTTTCATGAAAACTTAAAATAAACATATATAAATATATCTATATATATATAAAAAAAAGCAGCAACTCATTCATAATTAACCACTCATTAACTGCAACCGTACACTGCTGAAATAAAACAGGCAAAACCCCAGCTGTTTCACTAGGACGGTAGAACTGGATATCATCCACATACAAAAAAATAATTTAAACCCAATGAAACAAAAACATTGTTCAGCGGTCGTAGATAAATATTGAACAATACCAAAACATGGCCCTTGTGTAAACCCTGATACTAAATCTTTCGAACTTGAGCCGTTTTCTCTTCCATTCAAACCTGCTATTTTCTCCCTTATAAAAAAAGAACAAAACCAGGCTAATACTACACCTTCCAGATCAATCTCTCCCAGCTGGTACAACAACCTATCATGGTGTCGAAAGCAGATGAAATATCCAGTTGTACTAACAACCCTGTATGACCATGTTCCAGCTCACAGTAATGTTTCAGACCCATGATTTCTCAGGAATCCATACCACTGCTCATGTAAAACCTCATCCCTCTCTGGAAACACATTGATCTGTGATATAACACTTTTCTCCAAGTGTTGGAAGGTTTGAGATTGGTCTAAAGTTTGACACTGAATCAGCTCCCATTAGCAGTACAATTAAACATCAAAAAGTCCTAACCTTTCTCCTGGAAATCTCCCAACTACAATCCCTTACCGATGGTTCCTGAATGTGCAATAAAACAAGGCATAATTTCAACATCCTAGGTTGAAAAACAAAATCCAGAATGTACCCTGCATTATGATTTGCCATATGTATCATCTGACTATAACCATTCAAAAATTCTGTGTATAAATGGATCTAGCCTCTGTTATCCATGGTTCTGCAGTGCAATATCTGACACTAGCTCGAGAGTTAACCTTCCCTTTTTCTAGCAATAAATGATGTTCTCTCTTTTCGTTTCAGTTTACTACTTGACGTCTCTTTTTTGTGTGACCTCATTACTGAGGGCTTCCACCGCTGATCCTGGAAAGTTACCAGATAGCCCAAAGATCCCACATACAGGTACTTGTGTTTCCATTTTGTTATTTTCTTTCCCTTTGAGCCATTACTTTCTCCTGCCTCAAATTAAGCCCTCTTCATTCACAATTGCTGCTGTTTCTCTCTCCCCTTGGGAAACTGGCAAGAGGGAGCATCCAGCATAAACATTGTCAGCCTCATCTCTAGAAAATAAATACATTGCTTTTAGGAAATTGTAGATGTTACGATAAAATGATTTACTCTGTCCTTTGGTGGTACCTGCCGAGCAGGGATGAGGCACATTGGCAGGGACGCTTTCACTGCCATTGCCTGTACCGTATTTTTCCTGAGGATAGATAGGGAGGCCTTAGGTTTTCTGTGCTCTCAATTTAGCACTTTCATGAGTACAGAATTTGTTAGAAAAAGATTAATCCCTCCAAATTCAGTCAGTTTCACAAACGAGATAATTTGTGTCTTGGGATGGCTGTGAAGGAGCATGGCATGGGCAAAAAAAAAGATTGCACACAATTGTGGTAACATTTTCCTCTCTTCATAGCATCTATCATCTTAAGTTTCCTTTAGTTTGGTTCCTTAAAGAAACTAAATACTATTTTTTATGTAATCTTCTTGCTCTTAATGCTTACTGTGTCCAATCACATCCCATTATGTATGTGCAAGGCACACACAGGATGAAGTTCATGATGGATGCTTGTTAAAAGGATTGTTTGCATACAGATGCATGAGATTTATAGTGGAAGTGTATGATAATATTGCAAGACAGGAGCAAGGGAGTGGATCATAGTCTTTTCAGTTTCTTTATTTTGCAAAGGACCAATATGAGTAAACCCAGTAGAAAGCTAGAATTACATTTGCACTTTTACTAACATTCACCTGGGTGTGAGGAGAAAAATGTGGCCTCTGTGTCAGGGATGAGGAATCTGCAAGTAGACAGCCATAATTTGGGTTTATGCAGTAATTTCATTGACTGCTTTACTATTACAGTACTTCAGACCTGGACAGATAAGACAGCTGTGTGGTGGAAATCCTAGCTGCTGATTTAAAATTCTCACAAATAGGGAAATGCCACTATTAATGGGAGGAGATAATATTCAGAAAAAGCAACATCTGTTTTTCCTGTTACAATTGGTCAGGATCATCTTCCAGAAAGTTGTGACAGAATGACAAAGTAGCTAGTTTTGCTGTTCAATTTTCTAGTAATCAGATTGTTAATAAAGAGTTGGTGTTGATGAACATCATAGATGGGACGCTTTTGATGCTGTATCTTCTAAGGAGATTGCCCAAATTATTAGTGGCATGAATACTACCTATTGTCCTTTAAAGAAATGTTTAAATGCTGTCCTGAAAGTCTTGAAAGATATTAATGATTCATTCTCTAGAACTGTCAACCAATCCCTAGTATTGGACAAGTTTTAGACATTCTGAAGATTGCATCAGTGCAACAGGTCTCAAAGAAAGTAGGAACTGATCTAGATTTGAGTAATTTGTGGCCCATTTCTTCTTTGTCATTTCTGGCAAAGATCCTGGAAGGTGGTTCTTAACAGCTTCACTGTTAAACGGAATTTTTGCTGACTTTCAGTTTTGGTTTCAAGAAGGCCATAATGTGGAAACTTCACTGTTATCTACTGTTGAAG
This sequence comes from Rhinatrema bivittatum, assembly GCF_901001135.1. Classification (NCBI taxonomy): domain Eukaryota; kingdom Metazoa; phylum Chordata; class Amphibia; order Gymnophiona; family Rhinatrematidae; genus Rhinatrema; species Rhinatrema bivittatum. The sequence goes on along the minus strand of NC_042615.1, from coordinate 460,518,219 downwards.
TATTTTGAAGACCATTTGATAATGGGATTTCTTTCTTTCTTGTTTTATTAGATATTTCATTCAGAAATTGAGGAATATGTCTCTTGTCCACTGTTTTACTCTGGTTTTCTTTTTTTTATCTAACAGATTTCAGAAAGTGGTGGTAAAATGTGCCCAAGTAGTCTTTGAGTGCAGAGTACCATAGAACTGGCATTGTCAGCAACCCTTTTTAATATTTATATTTATCCTGTTTGTCAGCTTTTGGATAATTTAGATGTTGATTATTGACCATGCACAGACAATATCCAATTCTGCGTTCCTATCCATTCGAGCGTGACTGATTCTTTGTTTAATGTATCTAATAGTTTGACTGCTATCAAAGGATACATGCAAACAATGAATTTGGCTCTGTGAAGAAAACTGAGATACTTTATTTTGCATGGTTTCTTTCAAGTGACAGTCTGAGAGAACTTGTTTTTGATGATACAAGAATTTCACTATCCTGCCAAGTACGTGAATCGGTTTTATGTTGGATTCTTTTTTTTATCTTGTTGACCACAATAAAAATGTCAAAAACTATGATAAGCTTTGACATATAAAACCTTTTTTGACAGAATCAGACTTTAATTAAGACTGATTACTGTAATGCTTTATATATAGGGCTCCCTTATTCAAGTTTAAGAGCACTTCAGATTATTTAGAATTCTGCAGCTAGGCTAGTGACCAGAATGCCAGTTAGAGACCATATAAGCCCAGCCTTATTTGAGTTATATTGGTTGCCAATTTGCTGTCTTGTGAAAATTAAGATTATTATGTTAGAATTTAAGTCAATAAATGGAATTGCACCAAGATGCCTTAATATGGTACGCAGGCTATACAAAACTGTAAGCATGTTGCGTTCCTTATCTAAAACTTTGTTGGAGGTCACTGCAGTCTGACAGGCTCATTTGGAGGAATCAAGGAAGAGACTGGGATAGTAGGCCTGCTTTTATGGAATTCTCTTCCTGGGGAGTTGAAAGTTGAAATTGGTTGTACACTTTTGTAAGCTAGTTAAAGCATACCTATTTGAGAAGGCTTTTAATGATCTTTTAGAGAATGCTGAGGTCCTAGCTGAGCTGATGTCTAAGGCTTTGGAAGCTATCTGCTGAAGTAAATACTGTTAAGGTACATTTCTGAGTTTCATGAGTACGTAATGTATTTTTCTTTTAGTCTGTACTCTTATTACTGTTTTTACAATTTGTTTTAACTGTTTTATATAGATTTCCTGTTTTCCTGCTATATCAACCCAGTCCACACAAGTGGGTTGTATCCCCCTACCAGAAGATGGAGGCAGATCAAATTGATTTCTCCAGTGACATAATGCCACAATGTACAGGTGATGCAGCACAGTGAGACCCCCAGTATTCTCTGCCTCTAGCAGATGGTAGGACAACTGGTGGTGCAACAGGAATTTTTGAAATACTGTTTGGAGCCAGGCCGCTGGTGCATCAGTCTGTGAGCCCTATCAAGGGTTCCCAGTACCAGAAGGAACTAGGTCGAGCCCAGGAGGTAAATTTTTTTTTTTTTTTTTAAATCAGAGAGAATGATTTTGAGAGAGCATTTCAGCAGGAGGTTTATTTTTGTGTTTATATCTTTATTGGGTCAACCTCTCAGGATCCTTCTGATTTACTCCATCCACCCCCCCCCCCCACACACACACACTTACTCCTCCTTTGATGCTGAATACCAAACAAAACAAAAAGAAAGTAGAACCTAAGGTCACTGATTGGATCAGCAGCAGCTTGAGCCTTAGACTCGGGAGAGATCCAAGTCTTCTGAGGGTAACTGGCTGCCTTTGATGGCGTTGTTTTGCTTGCGGCTCCAGTCTGAGCTGGGGGAGCCATTTTTGTGGCTACTGTGGACAAAGCTGGGAGAAGCCACTGATGCTGGGTCTGCAGCTTCAGGCGCTTTTCATCAACTGAGGTACTGCGGACAGAGTCCAGTGAAGACACAGTTTTGGCCAGAGCATCGGCCATCTTGAGCCATGTTCCTGCACTGCCTCCTGATTCACCCCATGGTGGGGGGGGGGGGGGTTTCTCATGTAATGGCAAATATGGGTTCTCCTGCTCTTTGTGAGCATGGGTGCCCCACTAATCCCGGCCTCCCCAGGCGTGAGTACCTCAAATGGTGATTTTTTTCCCCAGAGTTTGTCAGGTTTTTGCACCAGGCCTTCTGTACTATTCAGAAACCTAGTGAAAACCCAGATTTAATATCTGATGTGGTCAGGACTCTGGTTGCTGCCCCAGCTGTGCATAAATGCCATTGTGGGGGTCTCTGGCGCTCCCCTCCCCAGGTGTGGATAAGGATATGGAGGAGTTTGGTGACCATTCGGATTCGGTTAATGGTGCTTCCATGAAGGTGGTCTCTGACAGGGAGGATAATTCAGTCATCCGTCTATTTTGTAAACAAGGGCTGATGGCCCTGATTGATGAGGTGGTATCCTGCTTCTGAATAGCGGAGGCTGCGATTGAGGAGACCCTGTATGGGATTGCATCATTTGGAGGTGGCATAAATTCTCAAAGGCCTTTCCTCTTCATGCTGAGGGAGAGGAGATGGTCTTGGAGGAGTGGAAGGCTTCCCAGTTGGGATTCAAAAGTTTGCAAACGCTGCAGAAGCTGTATCTTCTTCCCCCATACACAGTTAAGCGCTTCTTTCAGACACCCTGTGTGTATGCTCTCGTCATGGCAGTTACTAGGTGATTCACAAACCCAGAAGAGGATTGTGAATCACTGAGCAATTATCAGGCCCTCAGGATAGAAAGATAGAAAATCCATTGAAGCACTTATTTACTTCATCTCTGGTGGTTCAAATTTCTATCTGTGGGGGTTTTGAGGTCAGAGCGCTTTTGCAGGGCAGCAGCTGCCAGTAAGCTAGGAGGTAGCTAGAATAGTGTCAGCTGCGGCCTTTTTGGCTGGTATCTTGTATGATCTTTTCAAGGTCTCTTTTTGCTCAGTAGCTTCAGCTGTGGTGACCAGGAAGACTTCTCTGACTGCAGAACTGGGCCGCGGACTCTTGGTCAAAGTCTCAGCTAGGTAAGCTTCCCTTTAATGGGAGAATTTTTATCTGGAGACTATCTAGAGCAGCTGGTCAAGAACCTATGAAATCCAGAGCCTCATAGGCTGCCTGAGGACAAGCCACATTCTTTCTCCAGTACTAGGGCAGTTTATAAGTCAGGAAAACAGGCTTCTTATTTTTTTCAAAGGTTCTTAGGCTTCAAGGGACAGGGACCACTCCTTTCAGGTTTCTGGAAGATAAAATCTGATTACGTCCCCTCTTTAGCAGCTGGTCAGGCTGCTCAATGAAATGCAGCAGGTCCATTCGGAGATTCTTCTTGTGGGGGGGCCGTCTACAGTTTTGTTTTTTTTTATTTTGGTTTTTTTTTTAAACCAGGAGTGGACTTGCAAAACCTCGGATCAATGGAATTTGGAGCTAGTTTGTAATGGCCCATTTGTGTACCTTTGTGTACCATTTGTTGGTTACTGATGCTTTTATGGTCTCTCTCTGTTCTTCGGCTGTAAAGTGAAAGATGGTGGCCAAGACCCTGTTGCGTCTTCAATTGTTGAGGGGAGTATCTGTTACTTCATTTTTATTTCATGGTGCCCAAGAAGGACACATCCCAGTCTGGACCTCAAGGGGGTGAACTCCAGCCTCAGGGTTTCTCGTTTTCACAAGGAGACACTTCATTGTGTGCTAATGGCAGTATGTCTGGGTAAGTTTGTCTTCTCTGGATCTGTTGGAGGCCCATTTCTATATTCCCATTTCTCAGGAAGATCAGCTGTATCTTCGTTTTTGGGTCCTTGGAGAACATTTTCATTTCAAGGCGTTCCCCTTCAGTATGGCCACAGCTCTGTGGGTCTTCACCAAGGTTAATGGTGGTAATGGTAGCATCATTGAGGAAAGATGCTGCCTTTATCTGAACGACTGACTAATCTGGGCGAATTCATATTAAGAAGGGATTCAGACTTCTTGCAGAGTGGTATAAGGTTTAGAAGGCTTGGATTAGGTGATCAGTTTCGCAAAGAGCAGCCTAGTGCCTTCTCATTCCCTAGAGTCTATGGGAGCCAGATTCACTACTCAGAAGGGCTGAGCCTATCTGATAGTAGAAAGGGTGGAGAAGATTCTCCAAACATGCAGGTTTCTGGCTCTTCCTAATCTGAGAATTTGGGATTATCTTCAGCTCTTGGGTTCCATGGTGTCTGCTTTGGACTTAGTTCTCTGGGCCAGGGCTCATAGGAGATCTCTTCAAAACTCTTCTTGTGTCTCAGTGCTTGCTTCAATCCTAGGATTACAATCTGTGTCTGGCCCTGCCAGCAGCAGTAAGGCAAAGTCTCGAGTGGTGGATGGTTCCTCAGAATCTGTTGAGGGGTGTCAGTCTGACTATTTCATCTTAAATTCTGTTCACAACAGTTGTGAGCCTGTCTGACTGGGGGACACATTGCTTAGACAAGGTATCACAGGGCGTTTGGTCTGCAGAGGAAGCGACTTGGTCAATCAACAAATTGGAGACCAGGGCCATCCGGTTGGCTCTTCTTCATTTTCTTCCCCTAGTTCAATGGAAGGCGATCCGGGTCCTGTCCGACAGTGCTACTTGGTACCTTATGTGAACAGGCTGGGCTGCACCAAATATCGTGGAGTGTTGGCAGAGACCAGTCTTCTCTTTATCTGAGCAGAAGAGAATCTGCAGCTCTTGTTGAAGGCTCATATTGCCGGACACAAAAACTTGCAAGCAGACTTTCTAAGCAGAAATATACTCGATCCAGAGAATGGAAAGTGAGTTAGGTTTTTTAGTTAATTATTCGTTGCTGGTGTTGGCTTCACATGGATCTGATGGCAACTCACAAGAACACCAAGCTCTTACAGTACTTCATTCATTGCTGGAAGTATATATTTAGCCTTTGGTTCAGCTCTGGTTATGAGGGAAGCTTCTGTATGTGCCCTTATGGCCTCTGGTTAGCCAAATTCTGCATCAGATGCAATCTATACATTTTTAAAATAAACAGAATTGGAGAGCAGTCATGAGATTATTGTGGCTCCAGACTGATCATAGAGTCCTGGTTATTCAGATCTGATGAGACTTCAGGATGACTTTACTTTGCAGCTTTTAAATGCCAGAGGTCTCATGGTTTAGGGGCCGGGTCTCATGGACGATCCTTCTCCGTTCTGTCTTATGGGTTGGCTTATAAAAGGACATGCTTAAGGAAGAAGGATTATTGTTCTTCTGTCATTTCCACGCTCTTGAAGGCTCATAAGAATTATACCTCCTTGGCTTACTTTCGGTTATGGCATGTGTTGGAAGGTTTTTGCAGGAACTGCTTTGTATTCTTGGCATTCAGATATCTCTGGTATTTTGAGCTTTTTCCAGCAGAGACTGGAAAAAAGCCTAGCCTTGAATTCCCTAAAGGTTCAGACTGCAGCTATCTCTTGTTTCAGGGGTAAGATCTGTGGCTTGTCAGCTGCTCATCCGAATGTTGTCAGGTTTTGCGGGGAGCTGTGGAGCTACATCCTCCCTTTCATCCTTTGGTACCACGGTGGAATCTCAATCTGGTGTTGATGGCCTTGAAGCAGAATTCTTTGAAGGATCATTCCCTGAAAGAGGCCTTTCTTGTGGCCATTTGTTCGGCTTGCTAGATTTCATAGATTCAGATACTGTCCTGTAGGATTCCTTTTTGTTTATTGGCTCTGATTGTTTCCTTTTGCCCTGTTCCCTCCTTTTTACCAAAGGTACTATTATTGCCTCACCTGAGTCAGTTAATTACACTTCCGTTATTTTTGAGAGCTGAATGATGATAAATCCCTCAGATTTTTGGACTTTTTTTGTGTTATCAAGTACCTCGTGTCTAATTTCTTCCAAAGAATGATCAGATTGTTTGTCGTCTTGGGGGGGGGGGGGGGGGGGACGACGACCGTGCAAGGGTGAGACAACCTCGAAGGGTACAATTGTTAGATGGATTAAAGCTTCTTCATATTTGCTTAAGGGTTGAAGGACTCCTGAAAGTTTTTGGGCTCATTCTACAAGAGCATAGTCTGACTTGGACAGAAGCTATTGCAGTGTCTCCTGAAGATATTTGCAAGGCGGCATTACATTCCTTTACCATGCATGACAGATCGGACCTCTCTGCTGAGGAGGATGCAGCTTCTAATACTGGTGTCAGCAAAGCTGCCCTCCCTAGGCAGTGGGGCATTGGTACTTCCCACCTCTATGGACTGAACTGGTGTAGCAGGAAGACATGAAAGGAGAAAAATGTATCTGTCAATTTTCTTTCCATTAGTCCCGATACACCAGTCCAGGAAACCATCTCCCGATCCACCCCACCGGGAAGTTGGGTCTTTTTTGAATCGTGCGAGGTGTGTACAACTCAGTTCTCTGTACTGCTGTGTGTATATTTACAGAAGTTTAATTACAAATCTCCTTGTTTGATGCTTTGTTTATATCTGTTCGTAACAGGCGAATGGAATCATGAGGATTTCCTATTTTTTTGTTTTTTTTTTTTTCGTTTTTTTCACTGCTCTTATTGATGTTCTCATGTATTTCTGTCTGTTGTAGTTGTTTCACTACTTTGCCATAGGGAAACTGAGTTCTCATTGTGCTGAACCATCTATACATAGTGGCATGATGTCGCTGGAGAAATCATTTTGATCTGCTTTCATTTGCTGGTGTGGGGACATAACCTGCCTGTGTGGGTTGGACTAATGGAAAGAAAATGAACAGGCAGAAATGTCTCCTTATTGATGTAACTTGTTTTTATTACTATGAATGTGAACTTGTAGATTGTGTGAGTGCAGATGGGCAGGAGATGGTTTTGTAGTGGACTTTCACTGGGATTCTCTACTGTCTGCTATACATAGTTGGGTGAAGGAGAGTGAGATCACGGTATTTTGAGAGATATAAGCCAGTATTAGCGCAATTGATCTTTTTTTTTTTTTTTTAAACATTTTCATTTTATTAACCTAATTTTCATTGTGTTTGTGTCCTATTCTCCAGAAAGAGAATTATGGGAGCTGTGTAACAAATGTAACATGATGAGACCAAAGCGTTCCCATCACTGCAGTCGCTGTGGACATTGTGTTAGGCGGATGGATCACCACTGCCCATGGTGAGACAAAATCTGCTTGCTTGCTATCTGTCACCCGTGCCACCCTAGCAGATAGGACCAGAGGGAGGGAGAGAGGAAGATGAGGTGAACAATCTTTTTGATAGTCTTATATTCAATAAAGAAAAGATAGTGATGCTTGGAATTAATTTATGATATTTCTTTTCTTGCAGTATATAGAAAGGCCATGTCTGACTGACTTTCGTGGTCAAAATACATTTTAAAAGAAAACAAAAAACACATTTAATGAGTGTGTTTTCAAAAACACATTTCATTTATTTATTTGTTTAAAACTAGTATATGCCGACATTCGTTTGCACATCACATCGGTTTACATAGAACGAGTATAACTTTAAAAAGGTTACATAGAAACAAGGGAGTCAAAAGAAACATTGATGATATAAGGAAGATGGTGAGGCAACATCTCGAAAACATTAAAACGGGTGTTACAAAGTTAACAGCAAGGAATAAATAAGCATAGTAATTAATAGCAAAAGGGAGAGGAAAAGGACAAAAAAGGGGGGGGGAGGGTGAACGAAGATTAAATTAAAGGGATGATTAGGGGAAGGGGGAATATTTCCTTTCCTTTGTATATTAAGACACTTTTCCTTGTTACTTAAGGTCACAGGGTTCTTTGTACCCTGACCTTCCCTGTTCGCCCCTTCCTTGTTTTTTGTAACCTTTTGTTAAGTTTCACTGTAAACCGATATGATGTACCCACGAATACCGGTATAAAAAAAAACGTTAAATAAATAAAAATACTTCTGTGAAGGCCTGTTTGAATAGCCAAGGTTTTAGTATTTTTTTTTTGACTGTCTGGGTGCAGAGTTCTTGACGAAGGTCGGAGGGCATAGAGATTTCCAAATTGACGGTCTGGCTATAGATAGTGCACATTCTTTCGTAGAGGCGAGATGCATAAGTTTGGGGGATGGTGTGTATATGGTTCCTTTGTAGGCAGATCTGGTGGCTCTATTAGAGGTATGGAAGTGTAGGGAGTCATTTAGCCAGTGAACATTCTGGTTGTGTAGTGTCTTCTGTATTATTGGGAGACTCTTATAGAGAATTCTGAAGGGAATTGGGAGCCAGTGGAGGTCTTTAAGGCTAGGAGTGATGTGGTCTTTTCTGCGGGTATTGGTGAGGACTCTGGCAGCAGCATTTTGTAGCATTTGGAGGTTGTGGGGAGATTTAGAAGTAGGGTGTTACAGTAATCGATTTTGGAGAATATTGTGGCTTGAAGGACAATGTGGAAGTCATTGAAGTGGAGGAAGGGGGTCTTAGTTTTATTTTTTAGAACATGAAGTTTGTAATAGCAATCCTTCATAGTGGAGTTGATTAATTTTTTTAGGTTCAGTTGGTTATCTGAAATAATGCCTAGGTCTCTTACATGTTGGGAAATAGAAACTGATGAGTCAGCTGGGGAAGGGTTAATATTGTGAGGTGAGATTTCATAATAGTAGTATTATAATGCGTGAATTGTGAGAGGAGCCAGGTAACTGGAGACTCTTGAGGGGAGCAATCCAGTGTGTGTGGGTGCAGGGAGAGGAGATGGAGGGCTAACAGTGGGCAGTGGAGGGAAGAATTGGAACAGGAGGGGTGGGGGGAGAAATATATTATTTCACTATAAATGTTTGCAGGTTTCAGCTAGTTATAATTAATTACACTGGTATATTGTGAGGCCAGTCTTCTGGTAAAAAGCAATATGCAATTTTTTAAGTCGGTTAATTGGCAGGTTTTTTTAAATTAGAAAATGAGTTTGTGTATGGGAGAAAATGAAATAGTGTATAGCATATTCTTCCTTTTTGTCTGCTAGATCTGTTCATTAATACTTAGGAATACTCCTCCTCCACAGCTTGATGGCGACACGCTTCTTTCATGACCTCACTCTGGACTTATAAAGTAGGTGTGGTCCTGGTCCAGTGCCAATAGTCTTGTGTCTCCGGCAATGGTGGGCACATGAAGAGGATGTAACTCCCAGAGTCAGGATGCAGCCCTGGCCTAGCTGAGTCCTTGTTGCTCCTGGGACAACTACCCCCTCAGGTTATTTCTCCCAGGCTTGTCATGGTCGAGTTCCTGGAAGGTTTCCCCAGTACCTTTCTATGGTCTACGGTACCTCCCAGAGAAAGTTGCTTGGCCCAGTACCCTTCTTAGTCTGTGGAACCACCAGGGAACAGTACTTGGCCCAGTACCCTTCTTAGTCTGTGGAACCACCAGGGAACAGTACTTGGCCCAGTACCCTTCGAGATCTGTGGAACTTTGAGCATGATAGCGGTCACAGTATCCCTTGGGATTAGTGGTATCATCAGAGAGTAGTTTCTGAATTCTCAAAAACCTGGCAGCCCCTCCAAAATAAAAAAGAGCTTGGAAGGCTCTTCCCCCACCCTTGCTTCTCCCTTTTTCCTCTTTCCCTGTACATACCCGGATCAGTCCAGACCATGGGTTGAGCCTCCTTTCCAGCAGGTGGAGACAGACTAAAACTGAAAGAGTATCATATATGAGGACAGAGCCTACCCTGTAGTCCTTCAGTATTTGTCTGTCTCCAGCAAGTGGAACAGCTCACCCTGTGGTTCCCTGTTAACTTCGCTTGTTCCTTCTGGGCGTTTTTTCCTTCTGTGTGTCTATCGTGTTTGGATCAAGCAAGTATTTCTGAGTTATTGTTTAAAAAAAAAAAAAAAGAAAGTGTGAACACTTTGGATCCTTCACAGGAGACAGTCCCTGTCTTCTCACTCTTGTGGGGGGCCTAGGGGGGCTTGGCCCCTTGTTTTATATAGCCTAGGCTCCCTTTTCCCAATGGGCCTCAGCTGCAGGGATAAAAATTGGTGGTGCCAGTCACTCCCCCTGTTCAGCTCTCTCTCTCCCTCTCTTCTGTACTGCTCGCCCTTCATTGGGATCCATGGTTTTGTAGCTGCTGACAGGGACCATTGTAAAACAAAAAACTAAATAAAAGGGGATTTTACCCAAGAGGAGTCCCTGACAGGATTAACAGAAGGCTCCTGCCTTCCCTACTTACTTTTGCAGCTTGAGAGAGAGAATTGGGAGCATGTACAGTTCATTCTGTGCCTCTGCTCCTTCAGCACCGGCAGCTCAGCTTATTTTAGTGCTGCCCCTCCTCCACCCAGCAGCCATGCCACGATCTCAGAAGTGTTTAGCCTGTGGGGATTCCTCGGTCAGGCTTTTGCGGGAGGAGCTCTGTTCACATTGCCTACCGGGGGGGGGGGGGGGGGAAGGTTCCTCCGAGGGCCCGATGCCCTCTGGGACCCGGACCAAGCCGCCAAAACGTTTTCCCCCGCTGTTCCCAGGCCGTCAAACCGCAGGAACGGTGGCCATTTTGGGTTTTTCCTCTAGTTTTTTTTATCGGAGCTCCCTGAAGCCCCTGACCTCTTTTTTCGGTGAGCCCTGCACACTCTCCTCTCCTGGACCCTGCCCCCCCCCCCCCTCCCGAGGGCATTAGGACCCATTTTTCCATTGATTTTGTGCTTTTGCTGCACAAATCCTATTTAGCAAGTTTGCAGGAAGAAGCGGCCCCCCCCCCCATCCAGCCAAGGTTCCTCGGCTCTCTGTCCCTCTCTCCCTTGTGGCTCCTGACAGGCAGAGGGCGACCCGGGTCTGGGTCGTTCAGGGGGCCCTTCCCCCCCGCCTCCCCCCCCCCGGCCTCTGCGGCCCCCCCGCCTGCCCAGGATCCGGACCAGGACCCAGATGCAGCTGACGCTACCCCTCCCCCCTGCAGGGGGATGACCCCAGGGTTCTCCGTCTCTTCCACAGGGAGGAATTGGATCCTCTTCTCCCCTTCATCTCCCAGGAATTGGGCATTGACTGTCCCTCTGTGGACGAGTTCTCGGCAGCAATGCCAGCTTCCTCGGACCCGGTCCTGGCAGGACTCAGGGCCCTGCCACGCTCTTTTCCCTTCCTTCCCATGCACAAATTAATGCTTCTCAGGGAATGGCAGGCCCCCGAGACGGGCCTCCGGGTCGGGAGAGCCATGAAAAAACTTTATCCCCTCCCGGAGGAGTGTTTAGAATTATTGAGCATGCCTAAGGTGGACTCCTGTGATGGCGATCACTAAGCATACCACCATACCAGTCGTGGGGGCTATGGCCTAGCAGGATGTCCAAGATTGTAAGCTGGAATTCCATCTCAAGCGCATTTTTGAAGTCCTGGCCTTGGGTGGGTGTTCGGGCGTCCATCTGCATTAGTCTCATGCAGCAGGCAAGCCTTAGGTGGGTCCAACAATTACTCAGCACCCAAGATCTCCCATCTGCAGAGGCAGAGCAGGCTGACAGGTTGGAAGGCGCCATAGCGTATGGGGCAGATGCCCTTTACGACTTGTTCCGGGTGCAGGCGAAGGCGATGGCTTCAGCGATATCAGCCAGACGGCTCCTCTGGCTCCGACACTGGGCGGCTGATTAGTCTTCTATGGCACAGCTGGGAACTCTCCCCTTTAAGGGTAAGTTACTTTTCGGTGAAGATCTGGACCAGCTTATTAAATCCTTAGGGAGAACAAGGTCCATAAGTTGCCTGAGGACCGCCCGAAACAGGCTAGATCCTTCTTCCCTACTCGTACCCACTTCCGGGGCCAATGCTGCTATAACCCTAGAGCAAGGGGCGCCTTCCCTAGGGGAAATTCTTCTCGGGTCCAGTCTTGGCCCCAGTCCTTTCGAGGCTGTCGGCCCTTTCGAGATGCAGCTACCCACCGTCCTGCGCCCAAGCCCGCCTCCCAATGAGAATCCGCCGGCCCATCTCTCCGTTCCCAACTTAGGTGGTCGTTTGTCCCTGTTCATAGAGGAATGGGCCAAGATCACGTCGGACCAGTGGGTCCTCGAAACAATAGACAAAGGCTACGCTTTAGAGTTTGCTCGCGACATCCCGGACTTGTATATGGTGTCTCCGTGCGGCCACCGGAGGCGCACCGCGGTGACCCAGACTCTTCTCTGACTTCAGAGGCTGGGGGCCATCTGCCCGGTTCTGGTGGTGGAGTGCGGCGCCGGCCAATACTCAGTTTACTTCGTGGTCCCGAAGAAGGACGACTCCTTTTGTCCCATCCTGGATCTCAAGAGGGTCAACTGGGCCCTCAAGGTGCCCCATTTCCAGATCGAAACCCTTCAGGCTGTGATCGCGGCGGTACATCCTGGAGAATTTTTGGCCTCACTCGATCTGACGGAGGCCTACCTGCATATACCGATCCGTCCCGAACATCAGAGGTTCCTCCGGTTCCATATCTTGGGTGAGCAATTCCAGTTCAGGGCCCTGCCCTTCGGTCTTGCCATGGCAAAACGCACGTTTACCAAGGTGATGGTGGTAGTGGCGGCAGCCCTCTGGAAGGATGGTGTTCTGGTCCACCCATACTTGGACGATTGGTTAATCCGGGCCAAGTCGGAGAACCTATGCCGCCAGGTGGTGGACTGCGTACTCGCTCTCCTCTTGTCCCTTGGTTGGATAGTCAATTTCTCCAAGAGCAATCTCTATCTGTCTCAGGGCTTGGAGTTCCTGGGGGCTCGCTTCCATACCCGCGTTGGCAAGGTCTTTCTACCAGACTCGAGAGCTTTCAAGTTGATGGATCAGCTCCAGAGCTTCCTCTCCATGCCTCTTCCCACGGCGTGGGATTATCTGCAGGTCCTGGGGACCATGGCTTCCACGATCAACCTGGTCCCCTGGGCATTTGCACATATGCGACCATTTCAGAGAGCCTTGCTGGCTCGTTGGCAGCCGGTTTCGGAGCAGTTTCAGATGCAGCTCCCGCTTTCAGACTCTACCAACAGCGAATTACAATGGTGGCTTTCTCTCAAGCACCTCCTCCGTGGAATTTTCCCTTCTGACCCCGCAGTGGATGGTAGTCACGACGGATGCCAGCCTATCCGGTTAGGGAGCGCTTTGCCAGTCTCAGACCACGCAGGGGCACTGGTCCCCAGCCCAGTCTCGCTGGCACATCAACCACCTGGAGACCCGGGCGGTTCATCTAGCACTCAAGGAATTTCTCCCTCTACTTCGGCGACGGGTGGTGCGGGTGCTCTCGGACAATTCTACCACCGTGGCGTACATCAGTCGCCAAGGGGGCACCATGAGTCGACCGGTGGCCCTCGAAGCAAGTTGTCTTCTTGCATGGGCGGAGCGGCACCTGGACTGCCTCATGGCCACCCACTTAGCAGGCAACGAGAACGTGCAAGCCGATTTCTTAAGTCGCCAGCCCCTGGACCCAGGCGAGTGGGAGCTCTCTGATGATGCCATGTCCCTCATTATCGACAGGTGGGGTCCCCCGCACCTGGACTTGATGGCAACTCTGAACAACGCCAAGGCTCCCCGGTTATTCAGCCGCTGGCGGGAACACTGCTCGGAAGGGGTGTGGATGCCCTGGCCCTTCCATGGCCGAGCGATGTTCTGCTGTACGTGGCCCCTCATAGGGAAGGTACTCAGATGGATAGAGCTTCACAGAGGCCCAGTCATTCTTGTAGCTCCCGAGTGGCCCCGCAGACCGTGGTTCGTGGATCTAGTCAATCTGGCGTCGGACGGTGCTCTTCGCCTAGGCCATCTTCAACACCTTCTCAGTCAAGGTCCTGTATTTTTCGATCACGCAGATCGCTTCTGACTTGCGGCTTGGATTTTGAACGCGAAGGCTAAGGCGAGGGGATAAGCTGAGGACGTCATCTCCACTATTTTGCGGGCCCACAAAACTTCTACTTCCCTTGCCTATGTCCGGGTCTGGAAGGTTTTCGAGCTGGCCTGCATGGAAGCGGGCGTTACGACACGTTCGGTCCCAGTCTCGCTCGTCCTCTCATTCCTCCAGCGAGTTCTCTCTAAGGGTCTCTCTTTTGGCTCACTCAGGTGTCTGTCCTCGGTTCTCTTTTGGGAAGCCTCGAGGGCCACACGGTTGCGTCTCACCCGCATATTGTCCGTTTCCTCAAAGGGGTCAAACGTTTGAAGCCACTGTTGCATCCTACTTATCCCTCATGGAGTTTGAACTTGGTCCTTCGGGTGCTCTGTCAGGCTTCTTTTGAGCCCCTTCGCCATTCCACCCTCAAGGATTTGACACTCCTGACGGTATTTCTGGTTTCTATTTGCTCCGCCAGACGGGTGTCTGAGATCCAAGCGTTGTCTTGCCGCGAGCCTTTCTTACGTTTTTCGGATTCCGGGGTCTCTCTCAAGACGGTCCCATCATTCTTACCGAAGGTCGTGTCTTCTTTTCATGTCAATCAGTCGGTTGAGCTCCCCGTGTTCTCTTCTGCGGACATTGCAAGCCCTGGCGGGGATGACCTACGCCATCTGGACGTGAAACGCATTCTCATGCGTTATCTGGAGGTAACTAATGACTTTCGAGTATTGGATCGTCTCTTTGTCTTATGGAGTGACCCCAACCGGGGCAACCAGGCCTCTAAGACTGCGATATCTTGCTGGCTGAAGGAAGCGATATCCGTTGGCTTACATCTGTCAAGGACGCCCGGTCCCGGAGGGCCTCAAGGCCCATTCCTTACGTTCACAAGTGGCTTCCTGGGCGGAAAGTTAGTCTGTCTCCCTGCAGGAGATATGCAGGGCAGCTACCTGGAAGTCTCTGCATACGTTTTTTCGACATTACCGCCTTGATATTCAAGTGCCAATTTTTGGTTCTTTTGGGCAGCAGGTACTTCGAGCGGGCCTGTCAAGGTCCCACCCTGTCTAGGGAAGCTTTGGTACATCCCATGGTCTGGACTGGTCCGGGTACGTACAGGGAAAGGAAAATTAGTTCTTACCTGTTAATTTTCCTCTCTCGGGTAAGAACTAATTTTCCTCTCTCGGATAATTTTCCTCTCTCGAGCGAGACTGGGACCGAATGTGTCGTAAGTAGTTAGAATCAGAGCCTGCTACCAGCAGGCACTGGCTCTCCGGAGGTGGTGAGTAAGCAGCTAGTCTGTTTTTCTTTGAAATGTGCATATGACTGAGAGAGAGGGTACCCAGCTGAATGTGATCATTTAATGTAGAGGAAGGGAAGTTTAAACTTTCTGAGTTAGGCTGTTTTTGTTGGTTGTGATTTTGCTATATATATGTGCATAAAATGATATCTTGTGGTTGGCCAATTTCAGACCTGGCAAGACTCCATAAGATCTGCTCCAAGATTAAACATTTCTCAGTATGTGGGTTCCAAATACTGGACAATATGCAGGCATGTTGTTTTATAATACTTAGCTGAGGCTCCTCTTAAATGTCAATGCTTTGTAGAGCAAGCAGGTTTTTCAGTTCTGCAGGCTTCTCTGAAATGATATGCTTTGGAGAGAAAGCAGGCTGCATCCCTGCAGGGTCCCCTTAAATGAAAATGCTCTGTCTGCGGAGTAAGCAGGTTTTTCAGCCCTGCAGGATCTCCTTAATGGTAAGGCTCTGTCTGTGGAGCAAGCAGGGGTTTTAGCCCTGCAAGCTCCTCTTAAACGTTAATGCCCTGAGGATCGAACAAGTTTGTCAGCCCTGAAGGCTTCTCTTAAATGGTAATGCTCTGACAGTGGGAAGCAAGGTGGTTTTTCATCCCTGCAGGCTACTCCTAAATGTCAATTGTTGTGGAGCAAGCAAGTTTTAGCCCTGCAGTCTCTCCTTAAATGGTAATGCCCTTTCTGAGGAGGCAAGCAGGTTTTTCAGCCCTGCAAGTGCCTCTCACCTGGCTGTACCCTGACTATAGAAACAAGCAGACACTTAGCCAGCAGATTCTTCGCCCTGGTTTAGGAAGTATAATGCAGAAAACTGGAAGCAGAATTGGGGATTGTGCCAAGTTGGATAATACAGGATCAGAATAGCCCAGGTCTTTCTGAGGAATTGTTTCCTCCCTTCCCTTTTGTAGGCTTACTAAGGGACAGCCGAGGGGGAAGATCCAGGAGGGCTCTGAGGATCCCTGATAGGGATACTTTGCCACTAATTTCATAAGAGCAATACATAAAGCATTATCCATAAACCAGTGAATTGTGAGATCTGAGGTAGCTTGGTCTTACAAGTGGTAAAGCTTGTTAGACGAATCTTATCAATTTCTTTGATTGGGTGAACAGAAAGTTAGAGAGTGCTAGATGTAGTGTACTTGGATTTCAGCAAGGCCTTTGACACAGTTCTGCACAGAAGACCTATTAATAAATTGTACGCCCTTGGTATGGATCCTAGAGTTACTCACTAGGTTAGAAACTGGCTGAGTGGGAGGCGACAAAGGGTATTGGTAAATGGAGTTTTCTCTGAGGAGGGGGTTGTTACTAGTGTGTGCCTTAGGGATTGGTTCTTTTCAGCATTTTTGTTATGGAACGTAATGGAAGGGTTGTCAGGAAAGGTTTGTCCTTTTGCTGATGATACCAAAATCTGTAACAGGAGTAGAAAACATGGAGGGATCTAGTGAAATCATGGAAAGATCTAAGGTCTAGCAGCTAAGATTTAATGCTGAAAATGCAGAGTAATGCATTTAGGCTGCAAAAACCCAAGAGAAAGGTACAATATTGGAAGTGAAATTCTTCCAAGCACAGAAGAAGAGCGGGATCTGGGGGTAATTGTATTAGATGATCTTAAGTTGGCCAAACAGATAGATAAAGTGACGGTAAATCAGAAAGATGCTTGCCCGCAAAAGGAGAGGAATGGTCATCAGAAAAAGGGAGGTGATATTGTCCTGTATAGCTCACTGGTGAGACCTCACTTGGAATACTGTGTGCAGTTCTGGAGATCGCACCTTCAAAAGAACATAAACAGGATGGAGTCTGTCCAAAGGTTGGCTACTAAAGTGGTCAGTTGTCTTGGTTCTAAAACATATGGAGATAGACTTAAATATCTAAACATGTATACCCTAGAGGAAAGGCAAGATAGAGGAGATATGATAGACATTCACATATCTCAAAGGTTTCCATGCACAGGAGGCGAACCTCTTTCAAATGAAAGGAGGCTTAGAATGAGGAGTCATGAGATGAGGGTGAAAATGTGTAGGTTCATGAGTAATCTTAGGAAATATTTCTTTACAGAGAAGGTGGTGGAGGTGGTAGAGACAAAAACAGAATCTGAATTCAGGAAAGTGAGGGATAAATGCAGGGATCTCCAAGGAAGTGATGATAATTATATTGCTAAATTGGACAGATGGGCAGATTGGATGGGCCATCTGGTCTTTTTCTGTCGTCCTATTTCTATGTTTCTATTAATTTCCCATATAGGGACCTACACATCCTAGTGTCTCTGATTCCCCAAAGATGGAAAGAGGAGCTGGCACCATTACTTCTAACGTAGGACCACTGTTTAAGGATGGTAGTTATTCCGCTAAAGACCTAATGGAAGGGGATGTCGCCCTTCAGTGTACTAGGAAACAATCAGAGGTTCTCCCCTTATATAGCAAGGAAAAGGAATCTGCAGGTCAGATCCCCCAGCAAGGGCTAGGGTTCAGAAGCAGACATGTACTCGTGGATCCAAGGCCAAGTCATAGCCGTGCTAGGTCCTGCCATGGCCACTTACAGGTTGACAATAGAGAATGCAGTGAACTGTCTATGCCTAGTTAGCTAAGAAGGTGCTGGTTCATGTATCTGATAGCTCCTGTATGGAACCCTGTCACATCTGTATAAAGGAACAGGGCATTATCTAACAGGGTCCAGACCTGATGGAGGATCGGTTTGAGTTCTCTCTTGTGGTCTGGTTCTTGAAAGGGGGCATCAGCGAAAGAGAGGTCATTCTACTTGTAAGGCCAATGAAGTTAAGGATGCAGAAATTCTGCTTTCCTAATCCAGGACAGGTTTGAGTAATTTTTTGTGTGAGGTTTACTTCTCTAAGTAGGAAGTGGGTGTCCCACGGACTTAGACTCCCAACGAGCGGGCCTGAACTAAGAGCTGGCATGCGGTCTTGTGAAGACCCAAGTAGCAGCATTCGCATGCAATGGGGGTCGAATTAAAGGCATGCTAATAGCAGTGCATCTGGATATAGAGTGTTTCCTATGAGGGATAGATCTCATTTTTTCTGCCCAGCTATTCACCAGTGGGACTTCAGTGCTAAAGGCCTTGGGCAAATGGCCTTGTTGAGCTGGTAAAATGGCCATCTATGGAAGGTGTATTTCTGTACACTTGTGCAGGTAGTACACATTTTAGAGCTGTAGGCTCTGGACCTTAGAAGCCTTTATCTGGGAAATTCACAAGGTCTGGTTTTATCACTCTTGACAAAATTAGTATAGGCATGCCAGTCCTCAGTTGAAGACTTCTTGTCTCCTGGCAGCCCTACTACTATGAGATGTACAGGAGATTATCTTGATATACCTGAAGGAAGTCCCTAATATTTTAAAGGAAAATACTCGCTCTTCATGATATTTGATGATGCCAAAAAGGGCAGGTGCCTTATAGTGCCACCATAGCCAGATGAATCAAGGTAATACCATCGGCCTGCCTATTGTCAGGTTAACAGCCCCTGGTAGTGCTCTGGATTGATTCTACAAGGACATAAGTCTCATTCTGGGCAGAGGCAGCTCAGCCTTGCTGGAAGGACTTTACAAGGCAGCAGCCTGGTCATTTTCACACCTCTGGGCAAACACTAAGTTTGCACAAGGCAAAGATGGGTAAGACAGCCCTGTCTTCCTCTCTCCCCCCCCCCCCCCCTTTTTAAGGGTTTGCTCTTGCCCCCAGTGTAATGGACTGGTCTAGCAATCAAAAAGGAAGGTTAAATTATTTTTTACTTGTTAATTTCCTTTCCTTGAGTATACTAGACCAGTCCAGATCCTGCCTGGAAAGACAAGGAGAATCGTTGGAACTTTTCGCAGTATAGGAGGAATGCCTGGCTGTATCCTCCCTATTCAGCCTCTCTACCTTTTCACTCTGTTTACCTCTTGACTTCACTCAGAATGGTTTATACTACTCTGTAGTCAATATTGTTTAAAAAAAAAAATAATTGGCATTAAGGAGAATGTTTGGTGTCTCATCACTTTGACAGTAGGCTACTGGCATTGGACCAGGACCATACCCCCTTTATAATCCAGAATGAGGTCATGAAAGAGGTGTGTCCTCTGTCTCCATCAAACTGTGGAGGAGGTATATTCCTCTTTAATGGACTGGTCTAGCATACTCAAGGAAATGAAATTAACAGGTAAGTATAATTTAACCTCGTTCTCAGCATTTCTAGAATCCCAGTTTGCCAAATGAGGACTCTTTCCTGGCTCTGTAACCTTGAGGCTGTGGTGCTGAATCCTCTATTTGGTTCTGGCAGATGTTTATAAGTGGGATCCAAAACAAAAGGCCACTTGGGCCACTTTACTTGTAATTTCAGGAAAAAAAAGGAGAGCGCTCAAAACAGTTTGCATATTTTAAACCTGCTCCATCATGTTAGTGACATTAGAATGATGAGAAACTTTGTGTGTTTGGTTTGGATTTTGAAGTACATTTTTTGCTACTGGCCCGGAAGTTTGCTCAGAACTCAGAAGAGGGTCTTGTGCAGAAGTATGAGCACTGTTGATATAACTGTATTTCTTTTTCAGGATAAACAACTGTGTTGGGGAGGACAACCACTGGCTCTTCCTGCAGCTATGCTTCTACACTCAGCTACTTAGCGCCTATACGCTGCTGCTCGATTTCTGCCACTATTATTACTTCCAACCCCTGCACATTGTTAATTGGGTAAGAAACCTGGTGCATAGAATAGTTCATGTAGTATTTTACCTGTGATGGCAGTTCTCTTATTACTTACTTATAGCATGAAATCCAGCCCTTACCACATACATTTACAAAAACATTTTTTATATCTGAAAGTTGATTTATGACAACAGAGGATAATACCTCAGAGTGAAAGTATGCAAGTTATTATACATAACTTGAACATACTCATTTGTTCAAGGAGTCTCCACTTTCTGTAAGTTTCAATTAAAAATCAATTCCTTTATTAAACCTCAGTTTCTCATCACTCAGAACGACAGGTGCCTACGACACCCTAATCTTCAGGCCTTGTCCCTGACTTGCCTGGATGTTGAAAGGTTAATTCTTCAGCCACTCAACCTTTCGGAGCCAGTTTCCCATGTCCTGATTGCTTCACGGAAGCCTTCCACGAGAAAATCTTATTTTTGCAAATGGAACAGGTTTAAGTCATGGTGTTCCTCACTATCACTTGATCCTTTTACCTGTTCCACCATGGAAAGTGATTTTTTTTCTGGCAATCACATCCGTTCGCAGAGTTAGTGAGTTACAGGCTCTAGTTACCTATCCGCCTTACACTAAACTTCTGCATGACCGGGTAGTACTCCGCACTCACCCTACATTTTTGCTTAAGGTAGTATCGGAGTTTCACATTAATCAATCCATTATACTACCCACCTTCTTTCCCAGGCCCCATTCAAACCCAGGAGAGCAGACTCTGCATACCCTTGACTGTAAACAGGCTCTAGCATTCTGTCTAGACCGTACAGCTGCCCACAGGAAAAGCACTCAACTGTTTGTTTCTTTCCATTCCGCCAGATTGGGGCAGCCTGTGGGTAAGCAGACTCTCTCCTCCTGGTTAGCGGACTGCATATCCTTTTGCTATCAACAAGCAGGCATTCCGCTTCAAGACCGTGTCAGGGCCATGGCAACCTCAGTAGCGCACCTACGTTCAGTGCCACTTCCTGATATTTGTAGGGCTGCTACCTGGAGCTCTCTCCATACGTTTACAGCCCATTATTGTTTAGACAAGGCTGGAAGACAAGATTCCATCTTCAGCCAATCTGCCTTGCGCAACCTTTTTGCAACTTGATGTAACAACACCCTTCCGCCTGCCCATTAGGGTTCAAGATGCCCTCTACCAGATTCCACCCCAGTTGTTGTGCCTGTTGTACGTCTTTGGGTACATTTAGTGCATTGCTCGGGCATCCTCAGCTCGGTATTCACCCATATGTGAGGACTACCATCCTGCTTGTCATGTGAGAAAGCAAATGTTGCTTACCTGTAACAGGTGTTCTCACAGGACAGCAGGATGAAACGAACCCAACACCGTCCCCGCGGTGTTGGGTTTGTTTCATTTTCTTATTTTATTTTTGGCACTTACTATAACTTTTAAACAAGACTGAAGGGGGACCCCTGTTGGTTGCAGGGTTAGTGCCATCCTGGGCATGCCTAGTAGGTTCCAGTAAAAGTTCTAGAAACTTTGACAAAAGTGTTCTGTGATTGGTCTCCATCCTGTGATGTCACCCATATGTGAGGACTAACATCCTGCTGTCCTGTGAGAACACCTGGCTTACTTTACCTGTACAGCTCACCATACAAAAAAAGATATTCTGGATCTGATGACATCTCAGTAAAAGCAAAACAAACTCTCTTTACTGGCAAGCACAATACCCCTCCTTATGAAAAGACAGTAATTTACCACTGCAAATATTTAACCAGGCCCTAAACACTAATATACCTCCTATTAGGAAAACAGAGCAAGCCAAGCTGCTATAGATAGATACCCACTTAGAAATAATTGTAAAACTATACTAATAAATGTTACAAAACAGCTGATGAACAGAATAACATCCAACAATTAAAAACTCATAAAAATTATTAAAAATTGTCCAAATAGCAATAAAATATTTCAAAACAGCAGACACATCACATAATACCCAATAATTAAAATGGCAGTCATTCAAGAAAAATAAACTTAAAAAGCTGCCTTTACTTACCCTTTCCAGCAACTCTCCTACTCCTTTCCCTTGCAGGCCAATAGCACTCACCAGAAGCAGCAGTGGCTGCTGAAGCTCTGTCCTCACAGTCCTCTTCCTTAGGGCCCACAATCAGTCACAACCAGTCTCTGTCTCACACAGACCAGTAACTTCCCTAACTAGAATTTCTTCCTCACGCACACACCAGACTCCTCCCTGACCAGTCTTTGTCTCTCTCTCACACACACACACACCAGTCTCCTCCCTGACCAGTTTCTGTCTCTCTCTCACACACACACACACACACACACCAGTCACCTCCCTGACCAGTCTCTGCCTCTCACACACACCAGTCACCTCCCTGACCAGTCTCTGTCTCTCACACACACCAGTCACCTCCCTGATCAGTCTCTGTCTCTCTCACATACACACACACCAGTCACCTCCCTGAACAGTCTGTCTCTCTCACACACACACACACCAGTCACCTCCCTGACCAGTCTCTGTCCCTCACACACACACACACACACACCAGTCACCTCCCTGACCAGTCTCTGTCTCTCTCTCACACAGAAACCAGTCACCTCAGTGGCTCTCTCTGTCTCTCTCACACACACACACACCCCAGTCACCTCCCTGATTAATTTCTGTCTCTCACACACAGACATACCAGTCACCTCCCTGACCTGTCTCTCTCAATCACACACACATGCTCTGTCACTTACATACAAGCTCTTACATAGAAGCTCACACATACTCTGTCACTTACAACCACACACACACAGCCACTCATGCACCCATTTACCACACACACACAAGCTCTCACTCATGCACCCAGGCACCCATTGTACCACACACACACCTGCCACTCACGCACCCAGGCACACATTCTACCACACACACACACTCACACACACACACACACACACACACAAAGCTGCCACTCACGCACCCAGGTACCCATTCTACCACATACACACACACACACACAAGCTCTCACTCATGCACCCAGGTACCTATTCTACCACAAACACAAGCTCTCACTCGTGCACCCAGTCACCCATTCTCCCACCACACACACAAGCTCTCACTCATGCACCCAGGTACCCATTCTACCACACACACACAAGCTCTCACTCATGCACCCAGGCACCCATTCTACCACACACACAAGCTCTCACTCATGCACCCAGGTACCCATTCTACCACATACACACACACACAAGTTCTCACTCATGCACCCAGGCACCCATTCTACCACACACACAAGCTCATATGGAGCCTGTTCTCATTGTTCGGCCCAATAAGCCTGCCTCCGCTTCTCAGCCGCCTCTGGCCTGACCTCCGGCAGCGTGCAACAGTCTCTCCAGCTGCCTCCGCGGTGCGCAGGGTCTCCTCCGCACTTCGGCCCTGCTGGCCTGGCCTCCGGTAGTGGCGCACAGGTCTCTCCACTCTTCAGCCGCCGGCAGCAGTGTGCAGCGTCTCTCCATTCTTTGGGCCCCGGCGGCGGCGCGCAGGTTCTCTCTACTCTTCGGCCTTGCTTGGCCTGGCCTCCAGCGGTGGCGCGCAACGTCGCTCCGTTCTTCTAGCCCCGCCCCTAGGGAGAAGGGAAGCACAAGTGGGGCAGTGGAACACCAGAAGCCGTGACACACCTGCTGGTGCTTGGCGACACACTGGTTGAGAACCGCTGTTCTAGAACTTTGAGCCTCATTGAGCATGCTCATGCATGCATTATACCACGCAGGGTTCCCTCAGTCTCTTCTTTTCCGCGGAGCCTTGCGTCACACGGTCAGGTGAGCCTCACTTTTTGCATGAGTTTCTAGTGCTTTTTCAAATAGATTTTTCTGCTTTTCTTTCAAAGTATTCCTTGCAAGGTGATGGGATCCCCTCCGTTCTTCCATTATCATCCTAGTTAGGTTCTTCGACATTTTTCAGTAGATTTCTTTTTATTGTCAATTACCCCCGGAGTTCCGGTATGCTCTGTGCCTGCTGGCCATCGAAAGCCTCTGCCATTGACTTTGATCTTATGTCCCTTTTGTTTCATGATGACATGTCCACTCTGGGTTTCAAGCGGTGCCCAGGTGTACGAGGACCATGTCTATCACAGATCTCCATGATTGATGTGTCCTCTGCCTTGGGGCATCACACAATGTCTGGGGTTGCAGCAAGTACTCCTGAAGGGACACAAGATGGAGCGCCTCTATGGGTCGGAGAAGACCAATCCATTGGCATAGGCATCAAGGGACTTCAGAGCCACATCAATGGTCACCGACCCATCAACATTGGTGAGGCCGCCGGTTCTAGCAAGGTCGTCGGCTGAGAGGGATGCTGGAGACCTTGGTTCACATTACCTCCCCGTTCATCTTTATAAACCACCTCTAAAACTTTGAAAGTTTACAATGCACCATTTTAGAGGTGGTTTATAAAGATGAACGGGGAGGTAACGTGAACCAAAGGCTGTTACAAAGAGAACAGCGATGGATCTTTAACTTGAATACAGTCTTTCCTGCCGGGCTCAATTGGTCGATTGGTCCATGTTCATGTAAGCTAGATCTCCTGATTGGTTAGAACGCTAGTCAAAGAAAGTGTATATATATATACCAAACTTCCGGTAATCATGGGTGGAAGCGTTGAGTGCTATTTTTTGAAGAATTGTTGCTGTAGCAGAGCCGAGATCGGCCAAAAAGTGAGTCTCATGGAAAAGTGGCTAAAGTTAGGAAAAAAAGTGTTTTTTACAGTGTGAGACAGGTTGTATGAATGGAGTGTTTATTTGTTTATAAGAATAATTCAAGTCCCCTGAAGAAGGCGTGAATCGCATGCCGAAACACTGTCAATGTTGGGTGGTTAAGAACATGAGCAACACAGCGGGTGACAGTGGACAACAATAAATTAAGTGTTCAAGTCTGAAGAGATTGAGATAAGTCTTGATAGTAATAACGGGGTTTCACTTTATGGGAAATAATATTGCAAAAACTAAATGATAAATAAATAATATAGCAAAATTAAATGAAAAATATTTTAAACGGGATGAAGTAAATGACGTGACAACTAGTGCGTACACATGAGACGGGTTGCAGCCCATTGCGGGCAAGAGCCCAGGAGATTGTAGTATAAGCACTCTTCATTCTGATACAGATTCCAGATATTTTAGAATTAAAAAATTTAAAACCAAATTGGTCACAGGGGAAGTGTTTGTGTGTCTTGATAAAAATGAGGGATAAAGCCATCATTTGAATATTTTTCAAACTTCTATCTTAACCAGTCCATCGTCCTGCCAACATTTTTTCCCAGGGCCCATTTGCACCAAGACTAAGAAGTCCACAGTTTAGACTGAAAAAGAACTTTAGCCTTCTAGTTGGAGCGACAGAAGCCCAAAGACAGTACACCCAACATTTAGTTTGTTTTGATCAGAACAAGTTGGAGAGCCCCATTGCCAGCCAGACGCTCTCTAATTGGCTAACAGACTGCATCTCCTGTTATGCCCAGGCAGGACTGCGTCTTGGGGGCCATGTCAAGACTAATTCTGTTCGAGCCATGGAAGTGTCAGTGACCACTAGTGAGAAATTCCCAAAGAGGAGATCTGCAAGGCTGCGACATGGAGTTCCATCCACTCATTTACATCACATTGCTGTCTGGCTAAGGATGGCTGTATCGACAGTAGGTTTGGCCAATCTGTCCTTTGGAACTTGTTTGAGGTGTAGAATCCAATTCTTCCTGCATGAGCCTGTTCTTTCTCTTCAGGCTGCCCCTCCACTTGTTACCAACCAAACTAGTTGTTGTGCCCATTGGACTTATTTTGATGTATTGTTGGTCCCCTTTTATGTTTGGGGGTAACCTGTAGCTAGGTATTCACCCATGTGTGATGACTTCCATCCTGCTTGTCCTATACTACTTTTTTTTTTTTTTTTTTTTTTTTAAAGAGAGGTATGACCTTAAAGATAAAGGGCAACGCTGGAAGTGTTTATAAATAACATAGCTGTGAGATCAGAATCTGTTGCTGCCACCTTGAGAAAACAAAGTTGCTTACTTTTTTAATTGGTGTTCTCCATGTAGAGCAGGATAAACAATCCCTCTTTTCCTCCCATGGGACATGAGATGACTTTGTTTAGGTCCTACAATATGGCTGGTGATCTGACTGGTGGCTTTAAGTGTAATAAGCTTTTCTTGAAGTCAGGCATCATTGTTCAAGGAGAGCACCAATTACAAGTAAGCAATGTCATTTTCTAGCTATCTACACTATGGTACTACTGCTGCTTATTAGAACCTTGTACAGGAGGTGCACTGATATACGAAAAACATTAAAATAGTATGGACAAGGGCAGTGGCTCTAAACCCTGTCCTGGAGGCATATTTAACTGGTCTGGTTTTCAGGACATTTGTAATGAAAATGCATGAGTAGATTTGCATATATAAGAGATCCTGTATATTCATCAGAGCCTGCATATTCATTGAGGTAATAATAAAAAAAAAAATATTTTGTAGGTGTGCCTCTAGAATTGGGTTGGAAAATACTGGACTTCTGTGGTGAGGAGGACATGGTATGCCTATAATGAATTGTACAAAAATGTGTATTTCAAATAGAAATATAGAAATACACAAAATAATATTAGTACACAAATGGAATAGGTAGGCATACAGTGAGTCTGAGGTTCTAACAGTAGAGCCAGAAAACAAGCTGATTCTTGAGCAATTTGACTAGCATTGCTACTTTTTAAATTACTAGCATGACAGTTCCATATGCTACACATGTTGACTTCAGTGGTTGGCTTGTTTGTTTTGTTAGGCCTTTGCTGGCAGGATTCTGAATTTAATAAAGTTCTGGGTTGTGGAACATCCCTTATAAATGTTAGCTGATTAGTTCAAGATTTACTGTACAATTTTTTTTTGTTTCATATGCTGAATATCCATATGACCTCTGTTGGATTTTTCTGGTAGATAAAGGGTTTATTCAGCCA
Organism: Rhinatrema bivittatum; assembly: GCF_901001135.1. NCBI lineage: Eukaryota > Metazoa > Chordata > Amphibia > Gymnophiona > Rhinatrematidae > Rhinatrema > Rhinatrema bivittatum. The sequence continues at coordinate 460,491,613 of NC_042615.1, read as the reverse complement.
GCATTTTCTACATACATCTTTTTCTCTTTCCACCTCCTTCCTTCTTTTCTCCTGCTGTTGTGTTCTCTTTGGAATGTCTGATCTGTTTCTAACAAGTTGTCTAATCCATGGCCTCTTCATTTCACATTCTTTCTTTTTGTTTTAACTGAGATCTAGCTTCTCTAAAGGCATTACTTCATTGCTGCTGTCTTTCATGGACGTTCTTAATTCCCACACAATTGCTTGATAGGCTATGGTGGTGCTTGTCAGTCTACTGCTCTCCCCCATTTTCTGTTTCAACCCTTCTTCCTACGTCTTTCACTCCATCTGTCCGTTTCCCATCAATGCCACTCAGGTAATTCATCAATGGCTCCTTGATAAGTCCCTTTCTTCCTTCCTCATGGACTTCAGCTCTTGAATTCCTTTTTTTTTTAGAACCATCTGTCACTCTTCCCTTATCTTTGGCTTCCCAAATGTTCCCTCTAAGCTACGTGCCTTTTTCATTTGGACCTCCAGCTAGGCTTGTATTGTCCCACCTCACCAGTATGGCCACTACCTTGAACTAGTCGTTTTTTTCATCTACTCGACCTTGGGCTTCTCTAATGATTAGAGGCAGTGGGCTGAGAACCAGGTAAGCCAGGGGTTCAAATCTTGTTTCTTTCACCTGACGCTCCTTGTGACAATGAGCAAGTCATTTTACCCTTTTTTCCCATATGTACATGTTTAAATTGTAAACCCTCTGGGGTAGAAAAACTACCTGCTATACCTGATTATAACTTGACTTGGTCTCAGATTCAGAAAGGCATGGTTAATGGGACATAGCCGGCATGGATACACATGGGAAATTCTTGCCTCACCCAGTTTGCTACATTTTTTTTTGAAGGGGGGTTAATAACTTGTGGATAATGGGAGCCAGTGGATGTAGTGTTTTCATTTTCATAAGTGTTTTGATAAAGTGCCCCAGAAGAGACTCCTAAGAAAATTAAAAAGGCACAGGATAGGAGGCAATGTTCTATTGTGGATTGCAAACTAGTTAAAAGAAAACAGAGAGTAGGACTAAAGCAACAGGTCTCAGTTCTTTCGTCCCAGACGGTTCAGATGGGGCACGGGTAGTGGAACCTTCTGGGCCTACCAATGAAGATTGCTAATCCACCCCTGGGAACAGGGAAATGGGGAGGACGCCCTCGCTCTCTTTTATCGGAGGTGGGTCGAAATCACATTGGACCAGTGGATCCTGGAGGTGGTATGAGAGGGATATGTGCTGGAGTTTCACAGTGTTCCTCTGGACCTGTTCATGGTGTTTCCCTGCAGAAGAAGCAGGCAGTGGAATGTACATTGTCAAGGCTTCTCCATCTGAGGGCTGTGATTCCATTGCCCATTTCTCAAGAAAATAGGGTTCGATATTCCATTATTTTGTTGTGCCTAAGAAGGAGGGCTCCTTTTGTCCCTCTCCTGGATCTCAAGGGGTCCTGTCATTTGTCGGGTGATCATTGTTGCATGGAAACATGCGTTCAGTGATACTAACCGTGCAGTCTGGGGGAATTTCTGACCTCCTTGGTTCTGACCGCGGGCATACCTGCATATTAAATACTGGTTATTTCTGAAAGCCTTTCAGACACCAATTGAACCTCATTTCAATTCAATTAACTAAGACCCTCCCTACAGGGTAATAAACAACTTTGACAACTCCATAATGTTACTTTCTCTTTTAAATTGGCAGGTTTACTTATCTATTTTTATTCTTTTATTTCACTGTTAATTTGCTATCGCCCTTCTCTACATTCCAAGTTGTATTATGTCCCTGTTTTATTGTAACTGCTATTTTTTTCTTCTAGCACTTGTTAATGTTCTAAGTATTTCTCCTTTTGTCACACCTTGTTAATTGTAAACCGGCATGATGCGATTCCCATCGCGAACTGCGGTATAGAAAACTATCAAATAACTAAATAAATAAATATTCCCACCCTGCTAATGCACCACGTTTTCTGCGATTTATGATTTTGGGATACCATTATCAGTTTCTGGTGCTGACTTTGGTCTGGCCACTGCACCCAGAACCTTTTCCAAGGTTATTTGTGGTGGGTGGTGGCAGAGTTGAGAAGGTTGGAATCCTGGTATACCTGTGTTTGGACGACTGGCTGATTTGGGCCAGTCTCTGGAAGAGAGCTGCCTGTTGACCCGCAAGTGATTTCCCTGTTCGCAAAACCTCGGCTGGGTGGTGAATCTGGCCAAGAGTAGTCTTCAGCCTTCTCAGTCACTAGAGTATCTCGATATTCGGTTCGACATGCAGCAGGGCAGCGTTTTCATCCGGAAGCTTGTATTCAGAAATTGATGGTGTAGGTTCATCTTTGATGAATACTATCTGCCCAACAGTATGGTCCTATCTGCAGGTACTTGGTTTGATGGCGGCAATCCTGGAAGTGGTGCCATGGGCAAGGGCACATATGTGTTCTCTTCAGTCGCTACCTGCTATCCTCGTTGGAGCCCACAGTCTCAGGACTGTTCAATTTGGCTCCACCTGCTGAAGGAGATCTGCTCTCAACTTCAGTGGTGGTTACAAGTGGATCATCTAAGAGAGAGAGAGAGAGAGAGCTTCCCTAAAATCACCAGACTAGTTAGTACTCACGACAGATGTGAGCCTCCAGGGTTGGGGAGGCTCACTGTCAGGAATGATGGTGCAAGGGTGCTGAAGTGCATACAGTGTCTCTCTAGGACATCAATTGGCTGGAAGCCCAGGCAGTCCGATTGGCATGCTTGCAGTTCACCGGCAGGTTGCAGGGTCGACTGGACCGGATAATGTCGGACCAATGCAGCTGACAGTGGCTTACATCAGTCAGCAGGGAAGAGAAACAAGTGCCTGCAAGTGTCGCAGGAGATAGACCAACTTATGGAATGGGGTTAAAGTGCATCTTCAGGAGATCTCGGCCTCGCACATTGCAGGAAAAGACAATGTGAGAACAGACTTTCTCAGCAGGGAGAGTCTGGACCCAGGAGAATGGGTATTGACAGACGAGAGGTGTTTTCAGCTGATAGTGGATTGCTGGAGCCTTCCGTTTCTAGACCTGCTGGTTGACTTCTCATAATGCAAAGGTTCCTCAATTCTTCAGTCACCAGGGTGGAGATCCAAAGTCCTTGGCTATTGTTGCTCTCGTGCAGGAATGGCCAGAGGACAAGCTGCTTACATGCCTTTCCCCTGTGGCCATGTTGGGCAGGATGATTCGGAGGGTCCAGGGTCACAGAGGGCTGGTGCTTCTGGTTGGCACTAGATGGCCCAGGAGACCATGGTATGCGGATCTATGAAGGCATCCTGGTAGACTCCCCCCATAGGTTTCAGGTGCACAAGGAATCTGTTGCGACAGGACATATTCTTCACGACGATCAGTCTTGATTTTGTCTTTACGGTTATGGCCCTTGAAAGACTCGCTTTGCTGAAATGTGAATATTCTACGGCAGTGATTTCCACTTTGCTGAGAGTTAGAAAGTTCCTCCACTTCCCTTGGCCTTATGTGCGGGCTCTATGGGCGAGTGTTTGAGGCTGTGTGTGGGGATTAGAGGTACTCTTCCTTGTTCGATCAAGATCCCGCTCATTTTGGATTTTGCAGGATGGCTTGAATAAGGCTTGGTACTTAATACCTTAAAGGTACAAGTGGCAGCTCTCGGCTGTTTCAGAGGTCAAGTGAATGGTGGATCCTTGTTGGCTCGTCCATGATGTGGCCCGTTTCCTGAAAGGAGTGAAGCATTTTTTGTCCTCCTTTGCAGTTTCCGGTGCCCTTATGGAGTCTTAATTTGGTATTGAATTCTTAGTGGGGTCCTACATTTAGAATGATGCCTAACCTGAACTTGCGGTTACTGACCTTGAAAATGGTGTTTCTTGTGGCAATTTGTTCTGCCGCGTAGGGTTTCCCAAACTGTAGGCCTTGTCTTTCTGGGAGCCATTCCTCCGGGTGACTCCATACTGTTCCTCTTTTCTACCGAAGATGGTCCACTGACTTTCACTTGAATCAGTCTATCTCCCTGCAATCTCTGCACAGAGAAAAGATGTAGGAGTATTGTCTATTGTGACTCTTGAGATGTGAAGAGACCTATTGTCTGGTATTTGGAGGGTTACTAAGCCTTTATGGAAGACGGATCACCTGTTTGTCCTTCACGGTGGTATTAGGCAGGGAAGAGCTAGCCTTGCGGGCTACCATAGCTCGCTGGATTAAGGAGGTAGTCATGGCTGTATACGTTGATGCTGGGGAAAGCCGTTACCTAGTCGGGTCAGGGCTCAGGCAGTATCATTGGCAGAAGTGTCTCCTGATGACGTTTGCCGAGCTACAACATGGTCCTCATTACACACCTTTTTCCCAGGTATTGTCTGGATGTGCAAGCCTGGGGGGTTGCACTCTTTGCACGTGCGGTTTTGACTGGACCACGGGGCAACCTCCTGCCCTATTCGGAGTTGTAGCTTGGGTACATTCCACTTATTTTGGATTCATCTGACTGGACACTAAGAAATGAGAAATTACTACTTACCTGATGATTTCCTTTTCTTTAGGGTAATCAAATGAATCCAGCTTCCCTCCCTTGGCTGCCGAATGGCTGGATTATGGTCCTCCTCCATGGCTATGTATTACAGGGATTACAGGTAAGTGTTCGTCCAGTCCCTAAACTAGTGTTAATACATTCTTGTCTGAGCTCAGTGTTACCTGTTGACTGAGTATTGAAATGGTTATCTGTTTAATCAAGTTTTGCTAGTCGTCCACAGTTGCTTTTGAAGCGAATACTGGCAGACTGATGTCGGTGCAGGGGTATATATATGTGGTGTCAGTTTGCTCCATCTCCATCTGCTGGTAGAGTTGCATAACCCACTTGTTCTGGATTCATTTGACTGTCTTAAAGAAAAGAAAATTATGAAGTAAGTAGTAGTAATTTCTCATGTCTTCGGTATTCCAGTGCTCAGAGTCTGGTTTTCAGGCTTTCCATTTCAGTTTTGTCTGCATGTTTTTTTCTAATTTGTAGTCCCTTATTCTGTCTTAGGTCTGAACTCTGTTGTGCATGTGTGACAGAGATGCAGTAATTTTAGCTAGCATCTAGTTTCTCTGTAAGGGTTTGTAGGCAGTTGGTTTGTTCTGTTTGCCCACTGGGATAGTGTATTAGTGTTCTAGGGCATGGTGAAATGTTAGCCTTGCTGCCTTTTCATAGATAAGGTTGCTGCTGTTTGAGTCCTGAGAGTTACTGTTATGATATGGTAAAGTTCTATTTATTTAAGTGTTTAGCGTGAAGGGAATTATTTTGCTATCACTGAGGTGACACTGGGATTTGTATTTTTTTTTTTTTTTGGCATGTCCTAGTTCAGTTCACCTGTTGCAAATCTTTTTATGGTTATTATGATTATTGCTAATTTATTGTAGTTTATGCATTTTTGGAGAGGATTGCATAAAGATATATTGACATTAGTTTTAATTACGTGATTAGATCTGATGTTTCTTCTATTGAAATGTTCTTTGTTTACGTTTTACATGATATTGTGTATTTATAAAGTGCAGCAAATATAAAATAATTTAATATAGATTAATAAGCATTTTTAATGTTGGGTAAGTGCTTGAAGTAATAGAATTAAAATATTTTAAATTGTCACTCATGCATGATGGCTGTTGCAGAACCACTCTGAAATCTATTGTAGGGTGCATGCTAAAGTATTATTTATCAATAAGAGTACAAGTAGTAGGACCTAGATCTGTATGTCTACTGCCCCACCATGTTAACGTTGGAGCTCCCCCAAAAAGTCAGTTCTGGCTACACCACAGGTTTGAGGGTAGTAAATTATGGGAGATAATGGACGAGAAAAGGATTGATGAATGGAGGAGAGATGAGTAGGACAAAAAGGAGAGCATCAAGGAAGAGAAAGTATTAAAATATCCACTCAAGGAAAGAGACGAAGAAGTAAAAGGCACCAGAGAGAGGGAAAACAAAAAAAGGAACAGAGAGAAGACCTGAAAATGAAAAAAAAAAAAATAAAAATCCCACAATCAGCCAGAAAAGCAAAACCAGAGACATCAAAGATGGGAAAATTTTATTACCTGATAGAGAATATTAATAACTCACCAGTATAAAATATACTGGGACACACAATCAAAGTCTCTGATCTGGATATGTCTCCCTCACACTGTAGAATTTGCATTTATTTATTTATTTAGGATATTTTATATGCCATTGTCCCACACGTTGGGAAGAGTTTAATTTTGCCGACTAATTTAGACTTTATGACATGTTATTAATTCTCTTGTATGCAGGACATATTCACCAGCATGGAGGCTTTTTGTACTGGGCCCCAAATATTTGTGTTAAAGAATGTGCTTTTAGGTCTATTTTGAGAGTAGATTACTACAATTTTCCATGGGAACAGTCCACCAGACTTCTTCCCTCCCACCAAAAATGAAACTGCTCCCTCACGACTTATCCTACATGGGACAAGTTTCCAATTCACCTACCAGAACTTTTGTAATCTTACATCTCCCTCCTTTCCATGGAAGGAGAAGGGGCAGTGCCTTCTTACCTGTGTGCACCTCCTGTGCCAGCTTCAGTCTGATGTTTGAATGTGGTGATGCACTGTAATCTCACAGGATTGGCTGATTCTGCATGTCTGATGTCAGATTTGAAGCTGGCAGAATGAGACAGACACAGGTACAAAGTGCTATTCTCTTGATGAGGGGTAGGGGCAGCGAGAATTATGCAAAATTGATTTGCCATGCCACAAGAATTAAGCGAAAGTTTGCATGAAATATAAAAAGTTGAGAAGCCTTGCCTGTGGTATATGCATAGGTCCTTACATTTCATATCATAAGCTTATGATACAGACTGAACTATTTTGGTAACCCTTCTCTGAATACTGTTTCTATGCTGTCTTTTTGGAGAGCTCTTTAGATTGGATATACTACTCCAGATGAGGTCACCCATGATTTATACAAAGCATTATATCGCCTCACTGTTTGTAATGCCACTCGAGTTCTTCTCGTTCTTGCTACTGTCTTATGACAACATTTCAGATCACTGGATACACCCCACAATCTCTCTCATAGTTGGTGTACATCATTGCGTTCATTCTTACTTGCCACAATCTTAAGCAGGCCTCATCTTTTTCATCTCCATCTTATTTGTCCACCCATCTTTCATTGGAGCAAACTCCTTTATCACTATTCTCTGTTGCCTCATCACTCAACCAGTTTTCAACCTAGTTCACCACCTTAGGAACCATGCCTAGGCCTGCTCAGCATATTTCTGAGCCTCCTGTATGGGACAGATATAAATAATGCAAAAGGCTACAAGGCTGGTATGGTATTTAGTGTGTCCATGTAAATGTGGGGGAAAGAACATCTGTATAACCCTTCAGAGGCTATATTGAGTGCCACTACTATCTTTAATTTGAACATTGCCATACTAGGGCAAAATTGCTGTACTTAAAGCATTCATTTTCGATGCTGTAAAGGTTTAATATTTGTGCCTGTGATTTCTTTGTTTTGTATTTATTTTGTTCTTTGTGATGTCTGTTCCATACATTTATTCATTTCTTTGTCTGCCTTTGCAGGATTTGTTTGTGTTTAAACACGAGCTGGCCCTGCTTAGAATATCCACTTTCATGGGCATAATCATGTTTATTGGAATGTGTGGCCTCTTTTATACTCAAATCATAGGATTATTAACTGTAAGTATTTTAATTCTTTAGGATTACTATTATGATCTCTTACATACTGTACACTCTAAATAGAATAGTATTTTTTTTTAAGTGCACAGGATGAGTGCTACTGTTTTTAATATTCGTGAAACTGTTCCCCTAGAAGTCTGCTGAACTCCTAAAGCACCCATATTTGAAGCAGTGTCATAAATTACTTAAAAATCAAAGTATTTGATTGCTCCTTATTGATGCGACGTGTCAAATGGCATCTTACACACTGCATAAACTGATCTCATTCCATATGACACTTTAAACATCGCTGTTTTTTTAAGGTCTGGGTATTTTCAGGGAAGCAACTTAAATGTCCTGATTCACTTACTGCTTTTCTACCATTCTGTCTCTGTAGAAAAATATCTTGATGAACTGGGCCCACAAAATACCAAGAATAAATATTTTATTAATTACAGCAAGCACTGTATTGTGTGTATTACATACTATTATTTCATCCTGCTGTACCGGTACAAACAGGTCAGTGGCAGAGTAAACAGCTTCTAAGTGACCCTCATTGTCACTATATAGAGGTGGGTGTAGCACAGAGAAACCCAGTATTCTGTCCTCCTGCAGATGGTAGAATAACTGGGAGGTGCAGCAGGACTTACTTCGGCCTTGCCTCCTGCTTGGAGTGATTTAGGCATTGGCTAAGTCTTTCTAAAGTCAGGCATCTGGTTTTCAGCCAGAATAGCGACCCCCCCCCCTCAGAGACCCAGTCCCAGAAGGGACTGGTAGAGCTCAGGAGGGAAGTTCTTCTGTTCTTGTAACTTAAAAAAAAAAAAAAGAAAGGATTCAAATTGGCAAAGGATATTTTTTTCTCTTTCTCTCTACTCCTACTGCTGGACTGTGAGGATCTAAAAAAAAACAACTTGATCTTGAGCACTGGTAAGGGTAGAAAGATGGTTTGTTTGGCCTGTTCTGGCTCAGGTAAGTGCCTGGGGGTGCCAGGTGTCCTTTCCGCATATCTGCGCCTGGGCTCTTGCTGTTACAATAGCAGTTTTGTACAGGATCAAAAATGAGCAGACAACAGCTGATGCTATGGGGCCAGCAGTTGCCCGCGGTGTCTATTTGAACTGCCTATATATCAAGCAGGGAAGATGCCAGAATGTTCTACAGCCTCGTGACAACCTTTGGGCACTGGTACAGGGTGGCTCATGGAAAAGTAACTCAGCTCCAAATACCAATGCATTAGAGGCAGCCTACTTTTTCATGGGCCACCCTGTAGTATGGGGACAGAGTCTCTCTCAGCACTGTGCTCAGAACAGAGATCAGGGGAGGCCTCTGAGTTGGTGGGTTTGGTGGGAAAGTCTGCAGGTCTTTCTCCTGCAGCCATTTCTGATTCTTTTCAGCGTGTTTTCTGTACTTCCCCAGGATCTCCCAGTGCTGTCTCCTGTAATTAGATCATCCTTTTCAGTTCCTAAGGCAGGGACTTGTATTTTTCCCCGGAATCTTCTCCTGAATTTTTTATTTAGATTCCTACTTCAAGCCTTCTATTCAGAAGCCTGGGGGTACGGGACAACTATCTCCTCCTTTGGGTGCCCCCTTGAAGGTACAGCCTGTGGATCAGGAGTCCAATAAACATGTCAGGTTGGTTTTGGAGTTTCAGTTCAGTGATCCTGAAGAGACACAGGAGTTCCCCAAGGATCAGCTAGATTCGGCCAGCTGTTTTCTGTGGAAGAGAGCGAGGATGTATCCGGTAGAGAAGATGATTCTATTATCCATTTTCAGAGGAAATATCAGTCCTTATTGACCCGGGGTTGTATCTTTACTTTGGATTGCTTTCCCCAAGGTGAAGGAACTTCTATAGTAACATATAACTTATAACATATAACTTTAGCATAGTAAGTAAACTGACGAATGACAATAATCAGCAAAATCAGGAACTTCCCGAACATAGATGTGATGAAATAGCTCAGTTTTTTCAAAAATAAAATCGATAATCTACTTGAGAGCATAAAAAACCAACTCATCGCAGGAAGTAAAAATGGTACCTAGAGATGTAACTAGATGGAATGAATTCAACGAGGTCTCAATATTAGAGATAGAGAATATGAGTAAAAATTTAAACCCAGCTAACCATATAATTGATGCAATTTCCACCTTAGCATTAAAACCCTTAAAACAATTGATAGCCTCAACTATTGCTAATATTATTAATCTCTCATTAAAGGAAGGAATCTTCCCTGTATACACTAAAAGGAGCCATTATTAAACCCATCAAAAAGAAAAAAACATTGGATCCATCTATCTTAAACAACTACAGACCGGTTTTCAAAACTTACCTTTCATGGCTACTAAACTACCGTATTTTTCGCTCCATAAGACGCACCTGACCATAAGATGCACCTAGGATTCAGAGGGGGAAAATAAAAAAAAAAAATTTGTGCTAAACCGGCTCTGTCCCCGGGTGTCCGTGCGTCTTATGGAGCAAATTAGGGGAGTGCATAACATTTTTTTTTCTTCCCATTTGTTTTCGGGTCTGGGGAGGGCCATTTCGGTCCATTCCCCAGATCAGAAAACTGTTTTGTCTTTCTAATTCTGTGGGAAACCCCCCCCCCCCAAAAAAAAAAAAAACCCATCCCAACACTTTAAATTAATTAACAACCCCACCCTCCTGACCCCCCAAGACCTGCCAAATTAATTAAATACAACCCCCACCATCCTGACCCCTCCCCAAGATCACTGGGGTCGACCAATGGCAGCGGTAGCCCTGTGACATAGTAAGGGCAAAGGGCCGTCGGCGCCATTTTGATTGCTGGCAGCCGACTGCCCAAGTCCAGGAGACTACTCCTGGACCCCCGCTGGACCACCAGGGGACTTATGGCAGGTCTTGGGGGGGTTCAGGAGGGTGGGGGGTTGTAGTAAATTAATTTGGAAGGTCTGGGGGGGTCAGGAGGGGGCGGGGGTTTTGTTAGATTTTTAATTTTTTTTTATATTTGCTCCATAAGACGCACAGACATTTCCCCCCACTTTTGGGGGAAAAAAGTGTGTCTTATGGAGTGAAAAATACGGTAATCGAAAAATCAATACAAATTCAACTAACTGAACACTTAGAAAACAATAACATAATATATCCTTTCCAACATGGATTCAGAAAGCATTTTAGTACTGAAACACTATTATTATCATTGACATACAATTTTGAGAGGATTTGATAATGGATAACATTACCTTTTAATTTTACTTGATTTATCATCTGCATTTGATACAGTGAACCACATAATATTACTAGATAGACTCAAAGAGATAGGACTCAATGGCGCTACCATTTCATGGTTTGAATCATTCCTATAAAACCGTTTTTTTCAAGTTCAAATAATAAGCTTTTAGTGAGATTGGGGATTAACCATTATTTTTATGTGGATGATATTCAGTTGATTTTACAGGTAACTGATGACCTAGATAAAACATTGAGACTAGCGGCGATGTATCTAAACATAATCAAACAGCTATTGACACAAATGAAGCTTATCATAAATATCGAGAAAAACTGAATTATACATTTAGAAAGAAAAGCTTCAAGAATCACTCAAAACACCAATAACTATTAATGATAATCTAACAATCAAACTGAAAGGTACGTGATCTGGGAGTAATAATTGACAATGAAATTTGCTTAAAAACAACATATAGCTCAAAAGGTTAAAGAAGATTATGGAAAATTAATGACAGTAAAAAGATTAAAACCATTATTAAGCCAAGCGGATTTCAGAACTATATTACAGGCATTAATATTCGCAACCATTGACTATTGCAATGCACTATTATTATTTTTTAATTTATATTTTACTAATTTTACAAATGTCATGACATAACATCAAAACACAATGCGGATATCTATTATCTTAAAATACAAACATACAAATAAGATTGGATAATACAAAACTACAGAAAAACAAAAATTTTCAGTATAAACTCAACAGTCCAATATTGTCAACTATATTATACATTTTCAATAGTTTATCCTATTTACCATGAAATTAGTAGTAAACAATTTAAGATAAATTGAGCATTTCTTAACGGTAATACATCTAGGAAAATAAGTATAGCCCCTCTTTCACTACTATGCGGCAAATATTTTAGCCAACATTACTCCCAACTAATTTCTTAGCTTCTAGAAACACTTCTAAATCTTTTGGTTCATAGTATATGTACCTCGCGTTGTTCAGTCTTAATAACAAACATTTACAGGGATAGCGAACTACTATTTGGGGCCCCAAACTGTACAGCTAGTTGTTTTATAGCCAGGAATTCCTTCCTTCTATGCTGAGTCACTTTGGCTATATCGGGAAAATCCAGATCTGATGATTATAGAATTTAACAGCTCTGTTACACAAGAATAATCTAAGAACAGTGTCCCTATCTGAGGGAAATACAAATTTTACTAATACAGTTCCTCTCTTTTCCACAATCTCATCATTAGACATCTCAAGCAACTCAGTCACATTTAGCGGAGGTGTTTGTTCTTCACTCACGCTATTGGACGAAATATAATATATCTTTGCAAGAGGAACCAGAAGCCAACAGGTGTCCATGGAGATAGACCCCCTAATGATGTGGGCGGAAGCAAACCTGCAAGGGATCTCGGCCGCCCACGTTGCAGGAAAAGACAAATTCACCTGCGGATTACTTCAGCAGAGGAAAGTCTAGACCTAGGGGAATGGAGGCTATCATCCACAGCCTTCCAGTTGATAATAGACCGGTGGGTAACCCCAGCCATGGATCTCCTGGCAACTCAGTCCAACGCCCAAGTTCCCAAGTTCTTCAATCGCAGACGAGACTCGCAATCCCAGGGGATTGACGGCCTCATCCAAAACTTGCTGTACTCCTTTCCTCCATGGCCACTACTGGGCGGGATTATCCGCAAGATAGAACACCACTGGGGGTTAGTATTTCTAGTGGCCCCGGACTGGCCAAGAAGGCCGTGATACGCAGACGTGTGAAGACTTCTGGTGGGGAACCCCCTGTGTCTACCTCCACACAGGGACCTGCTCCAGCAAGGACCGATCCTCCACAAAGACCCAACTCAATTCTCTCTTACGGTCTGGCCATTGAGAGGACTCGCCTGAAGAAGAGCAGATACTCGAGGGCAGTAACTGACACCTTGCTCTGAGCACGCAAGTTTTCCACATCCTTAACTTATATACGAATATGGAGAATATTTGAAGCCTGGTGTGAAGACCACAACATCCTTCTGTGGACAGTCAAAATTCCTATGATCCTGGAATTCCTGCAGGATGGTCTGAAGAAGGGGTTGTCTCTCAACTCCATCAAGGTTCAACTTGCCACGGTGGCCTGCTTCAGAGCCAAAGTGGACAACATCAGTCCATCTTCCCATCCAGACGTCTCCCGCTTCCTGAGAGGGGTCAAGCAAATCCGACCACCACTAAAGAGGCCGGTACCTCTATGGAATCTCAAATGCAAATGCTTGTTGATGAGCCTATTAGTTAGTCACCCAAAATACAGAAAGTAAAATTTGTGGCCAAGCCACACATTTTACTCTCAGAAATTAACAGCCTGCCAAAGGCAGGTGTTAATTTCTGATGGCACTGGGCAAGTGTACAGAAAAGCAGAAAAAAACGCTTTTGGTGTACACCCTCCGACTTAATAATAAGTTGGAGGCCCCAAAAATTTAAAAAAAAAAAAACTTCTTTAAAAAAAAAAAAATCTGCCCATGGGTTGGAGAATGAACGCTCAATTTTGCCGGCATCCATTTTCCAAACCCGTGGCTGTCCGCGGGTTTGACAACCGATGCCAGTAAAATTAAGCGTCGATTGTCGGACCCACTGACAGCCGCCACATCCGCTAATAAGGAGGCACTAGGGACGCGCTAGTATCCCTAGCACCTCCTTAGCGCGGGCCCTCATTTAAATAAAGAATTGCACGCCCAGGAGAGGTGCCTGGGCACGCGTCGGGAGAGCAGGCGCTCGCCTCGGAGTGCCGGCTCTCCTGCGGAGTTTATTGAATCAGCTTGCTGGAAAGTTGGGTTGTAAAAAGGAGAGAAAGGAGATGATTCAAGTTCTTACCGGGTATATTTTTGCTGCAGTGTATATTTCCTTATCTGCACAGTTCTTTCCCTTTTCTAATGTATCTGTTCCTGTTAGTATTTGGGACAGATACTGCATTCAAGGGGATCTTCCCTTCCAATTTTGAAGTGTTGACAGCTTGAATTTTATTATCAAGTTAAAGAGTTTGATTAGTGCTTTGTCATAGGTATACTGGGTTTCTCTGCACCACTTTTCTATATTGTTGCTAAAAGGTCACTGAGAAAGTTGTGTACTCTGCCTTCATCTACTGGGGACATAATCTACCTAACCAGACTGGTATAGCAAGATTCATGGAAAGAAAATTAAGAAGTAAGAAAACTTTTGAAATAACCAGTACACAGAAGACATTCTTTAATACACATTAATTGTTTCTTTGCCCTGTGCATAACATTTAACATTCTTGAAGACAATGTTAGAAAAAGTATCATTAGTGATGATATAACTGGGTATGAGAAATAACTTCACACAGTTGGTTGCCAGAATATTTCTAAATATCTTAAATCAAAGTGCCAGTCACACTTTGAAAAATGACCTCAAGAACTGTAAAGAGATTTCAGGCAATACATCTTTCTGTGAATTGGTATCATCTGGAATGCCATGTGAACACCTTTTAAAACTATTGTGGGGAATCTTAAACACATTTCCTTATCCTGCGAGGCCAGTCCAGTTTATACCACACGTCTGGACTGGTCTGGCAGATGGAGGTGGAAAATGAAAATTCTTCAGTGACATCATTGATATGAAGGAGTGGTGCGATGAAACATTTTCCCGGGATTTTCCATCTCCAGTAGGTGGCAGACTTGTGAAGTACTGGTACAACAGGACTCTTTAGCTCCCAAATCTTAGGTCATTTACTTATGGGTTCCCAGGGCTTCACTCTTTGAGCTGCAGCTGCATCTCTTGTTGGAGCAGCAGGCCCTTTTTTGGCTTCTAGGACAACAATTGTTGTCCTTTGACAAGCAAGCCTGAATTAGCCATAACTCATGGGCGACAGCATCAGTGGCGCCAAACGTATCCATCTCTCATAGTTCAGATAAATATTTATTTAGTTTGTGAGAGAGTTTCTGAGTGTGCACATGTGCTGCTTTGTGAACCCCTCAGTCTTTGAGCTACTGCATGGATGTGTCCCCTCTTTGAGATTGGTTCTATTATTCACTGTCTTATGGCAGTCCTTTTGCCTTACAGCCTTGGCAGCCCCTCAGCAGCATGTCTAAGTTCTTACCCTCCCCCTCCCTCCCCATCAAAAAGGGATACTATAGCTAATGTTCCTTCTAATGTTTGAAAGACTATGTGAGCAAAAAAAATGTTTGCGCAACTTCTTATAAGCCAAGTTCAAATTTGTGCTTTGAGTCAATATAATGCAAATAATATTGCGATTTCTTATACACATTGGGCCGGATTTTCAAAAGGTTATAGGTCCAGCAACGCGTGTAAAGCCCCGGGACGCGTGTAAGTCACGGGGTGGGAAGGGGGCGGACCGGGGCTAGGGTGGGGTCCAGAGGCTCCAGGCACCACGGCCATTTGCTGCTGTGCTTGGGATTGCGCGCTGGCAGTTGGCCAGCGCAAAAGGTAAATTAAAAATTTTGGGGAGGTTAGAGTAGGGCTAGGAGGAGGAAAGGTTAGGGGAAGGGGTGGGAAGATCAGGTTAGGGGGAGGGAACGGGGGAAGGCAGTGCGGCTCAGCGCGATTGTATAACATGCGCGCACATGTTATAAAATCGGATGTACATGTGCATGCGCCGGGTAGTGAGCACACATGTAGGCCGCGCGCGCTTCTTTTAAAATCTACCCCATTATGTTTTCCCATTAGTGTGGGGTTCACGACCTGTGTGCGCAGTTGCACAGTTTAGAAGGTACAATGACTGGTGAAACAGGAGTTTTGAATGTTAATACTATTATTTGTTTGTCACATAAAAATTTCACTTGAGAACCTTTGTTTTGTATTTTCTGACTATCTAAAACTGGACAGCAGGTGGCAGTGTTTCTTAAGTACCAGCAGCTTAAGCTGATAGGGTTAATTCCAGATGACATCATTCTGCCCAGGCTCCAAGAAAGTGACAGTTAAAACTGCCTGTGAAAATGAAAGTGATATTGGAACTAGGAGAGAGAAAAAAAGTGAGAGACCTGAGTGGACCAGCTGATTAGAGTTTAGCAGTTACTCTAACATGAAAATTCCTTTTATCATCCATTTGGTTTTGCAGCTTTTCAGTCCTTTTTTGTGTTCACTGTAATCTCTTTTTAATAATAAATTTATGTTTATTAGTACAGTGTTTTGTGACTGATTAGCAACCCAGGTAAGTGAGTTGCTTTAGGATCCCAGTATTTTTAGCAAATGGTGTGAAAATACCTTTCTTAGTGCTCTGTAACCTAAGGGTTGTTGTGAGGTCACAGTGTCCCGAGAAACCCTCAGGGAGTAGCTTGTTGGCAGAGTACTTGCCCAGAAACAAATGGAAACCCAGTTTTTGGTTGGGAAGTTGCCAGGTCACAGGGTTGAGATGTAAATGACAGTATCATCGTGAATCATGGTTTTGACTATGTACTCTGCAAAGGCAACAAATGGACCTATCACTAACCTCTCATAATCTGTTTCCTTTTTTTATTTTTTTATTTTTCTTTAAGCTCCTCTTCAACAATAGCCTTCCTTATAATGGCAGTTTAAAACGGCTCTTGTTTAAAATCATAGCCATAAGACTTTTTTTTATTATTTTATTTTTATTGCATTTTTAAAGTTTACACAATTAAACATTGTGAATGGAAAAATTAGGTGGGTTTACAGTGAAAACTTTTCAAATCAAAATGTTATACTTGTAATTATCATTATATCTTAATCCACCCTATAATAACAAGAAATAAGACGGGGTGGATGTATTAACTTAAGAGTGTCAATCTAGAATATTCAAACAGAAAAAAGAAAATATGTGCTCATAAATGAGTATGCCTACTCATGCCATCTGTGCTGACTAAGTCACATTGGGGTGAGAATCTAGAAAGAAAAGTAGTTGGGACGGTTCAAAAAATACATAGGTCAAATTTGCATGCATAACTACACATTTATAGGGATAACGTAAACAATGCTTCTGCTCTCATTTCTATGAATTTCTTTCTTCTTTCCTGTGTTGCGCGAGTAATATCAGAAAATAACCACACTTTGTAGCCATAATACAACTCTGTTTTTTCGTAGTAGATCAATCTCAGTATATTGTTTTTCTCGCTTAAAAAAGCAAAATAAACAAATAGAACACCTCTTGTATCTACTTTATCTTCATGAGACAGCTCCAATAGTTCAGTGACTTTCAACTGTTATTGTGGTTCTAAATTCTCTCGATCCCCTTCTATTTTCTTCTGTGGTAAATAGTACGCTTTTGATATTAAGGATAGCGCCTCTGTGGGAATCTTTAATATAACATTTAAGTAATTCTTGAACATATCCAAAACTGAAAATTGGGTTATAATCGGAAAATTCAGTACCCTTATATTTAAACTATGGAGTGAGTTCTCAATATTTTCAATCTTCTTATTCTGCACAGCTTCATGTTGAATTGCATATTGTTGGTAACTTTCCATTACTTTAATTTTCTTATCTATTTCGTGTAACTTCTTTTCCTGGTCTTCAATCTTTTTTTTCGTTCTCCATGCTTCGTTTATTTGAATCTGTGCGTATTTTGGAGAGTTTAATAATCGCTCCTTCAATGGCTGCCAAAGCTTCCCATATCGACTCAATTGTGATTACCATGGGTTTTACAAGGAAAGAAGTCAAAACTTGAGGAGACTCACCCATTTGCGTGGCTTCAGACACAGTGTCCCAAATCATTTCCAGCATCTGAGGATCTGGTTCCGTATCCTCCGACATTTGAGGTAAATATAATCCAATTTGTGGAACAACCATCTGCCGTCCTGCAGAGGTTTCTCTTTCTTTGAGGGATACTCCTCCCGGTTCACCTCCCTTCTGGCCTCTTGGCTCTATGGGGTTCTCCGGAAGGCTCATGCTGATATTATCCTGCATCTCTCTTTCCCGCTGGGGAGGGGACGGTGTCTTTGGCGAGCCAGGACATGGCGAGATTTCATCTGCCAATGGCGGAGGCATTCGCTCTCCGCCTCCGTCCTCCGTCCTCCTGGCTCTTTCGGCGTCGATGTGAAGAAGGTTTGGATAGACATTTGCCGTACCTCTGGACTTGCTGAAGCAGCCTGGCTCTCACGTAGCAGGGCATTACATTTGGTATGTGGCATATTTGAAAGTCTTAGGCAAAGGAAATCTGGTTTTTAAGAAAAAATCTGAGGAGCAACCTTCTCCCACTCCTCATTCGGGCGCTATCTTGACTCCACCCCCGAGCCATAAGACTTCTAACCCTTCCTGAAACAGGTATCAAACTTGAAGAAACCCTTATAAGGTCATTTAGACTGTCTGATAGATAGCCATGACTTAAAGCAGAAGTGCTTTAACAACATTGCTTAAACAGATTACCGCTTGCACCGATAAAACATTCAGTGAGAACCCATGCTTGAATATTAGCTCTTTTTTATTCAATTCTTGAGAGAAACATCTCCTTCCAGAGGGGTAGTTCGTTTACTGGCTTGTTCAGAGACCATTGTAGCAAACCGCGGCATTTGAAATAACCTTGAAACTCTGAAGGAATTGAGCTTAGATAGAAATCTCTTTGAAACAAATTTTTGAAGAGTACATGATTCACTAATGCTCAATATAGTGGAATGGCTATTGATGCTTTATGTATCCTTTTATTAATTGGATCACAAATGGAGTTCTTTTCATATTTATATACTGTCAGCTTTAGAGAAGGAATAACATGAAAATAATGCTGTAATCACTGCTTTAAGAAATGGGAGGATTAAAGAAAGCTTTCATCTCGAAAGAAAACTCCCCTTTTCTAGTAAAGAATCCAAACTCTTAGCCCCATATTCTGCTTCCATGCCTGCAGTAGAAAGATTTATTGCTTTAGGGGCAGCTTTTTATATAAGCTTCCCTTGAGACTTTAAAACTCTTAGGAGACATAAATACAATGCTTAATGCTCCTGAAAAATCTGTTTTATAGATGCTAATGCATCTAATTATTCACACTGATTGCAAAACACAAATCTTAATAAGAAATCTGAAAACTGTCTTGTGGAAAAGATGCTGTCTGATGACTGATCCCCTTTTTGACATAATGTTCAAGATTCAAAAACAGGGAATCATGAGTATTTATCTACGGCTGTACAGAGCTTTGCTCAAGCCATTTTCAAAATAGATGACATTTTAAAGATGAGACGAAAATGTTACAAACATCTCTGGGCAAACATATTAATTTTCTTTTTATAACTTTAGTTTTGTTCAAGGCCTTTGTTACTACTTTTGAAACATTCTCCATGTTTTAATCGCTACGATTTCATGCAGTGCAGTCTAAACCACCTGCCACAGCTGTTCTATTGCAGTCACAGGGAGCACAAACAGCAATAGTGATCCAACCTGAGAAGAGCATTAAACAGCTTTATTCTCTCTGAGATGAAGAAATTGCTTTTAAATGAATTGAAATCCATTGGCTGAATACCTTTGTCTTACCTTGCAATGTTCAAGGGATTCTTTTTTTTTTATTTACCTTTTCCTAGCATGTAGCCAGTGGGGTTATGTGCTCTTCTGCTAGCAGATGGGAGACGGAGTCAGATTTCAAAGCTGACATCACTCTAGATATACCCCTGCAGTAACCTCAGCTCTTCAGTATCTCTCCGTCTCCTAGCAGATGTGGACACTATCCCACACACTAGAATAGTGTTAAGAATTACAGCAAAGAAGAAAAAAAAAGTACCTTAAAGATCATCGAGCCCTGCTCTCCTGCGGTGATACCTAAGGGTCCCTCCCCCAGTTGAGAATTCCTGAGGTGATCTCCGATATCCCTCAGAGGTAGCCGGTTCCCGGCATGGACTTAGCCCCCAGTGTGGCTGAAAGGCAACGGGTGCAGAACCGAGCGCGGCGGTGAAGGTAATTCCCTCTCCCCCCGCAGCTGGAGACTGTCCGGCACATGATCGTTAAGCGCCGAGACCAGGTAAGAAAAAATCTTTAAATTCAGGTCTCCGGTCTCCATCGGATTTCCGTACCAAATTCGTCCAGCGAGGTTAAAAGGGAGCACTGATCGGGTTGAGCAGCCTTGGTTGGGCTAGGTCCCGATCCGGTGCAAGGGTCCACAGAAGTGGAGACCCTCGGGGAGTGCCATCTTATGCACTGTCTATAATCCTATCTAGGTGATACCACCTTTGCACCAGGCAGGCAAGTTACCTTATGTCCACCAGCCACCCTGCTATCTACATTTCTAATAATTAAATCACCAACTATAATGGCCGGCCTAACCCTTCCCTCCTGGGCAGTAGCCCTGGGAGACTTGTCCTCATTGTGAGAGGACAGTACATCACTTGGAGAGCAGGTCCTTGCTAAAGGATCACCTCCTATTACACCAGGATGATGTTCTCCAACTGGGAGACCTTTCTGATCCAAGGCAACACTGGGGCTGCCAGATTAGATTTGGTACTTGGCTACTATGTCCCTGAAGGTTTCATCAATGTACCTCTCCTCCAAGTCTGCCACTCTAGCCTCCAGAGATCGGACTCATTCCCTGAGAGCCAGGAGCTCTTTGCATCGAGTGCACACACACAGTCTCTCACCGGCGGGTAAAAAAATCATGCATGTGACACTCAATGCAAAATACTGGAAAGCCCCCCCCCCCCTCTTGCTGCTGGATTGCTGCCTTCATCTTAATTTTGTGGAGTTCCTAGTTAAGTTGAGGATAATAAGGGAGTTGGAATTAGAGTACTTTAAATCTACAGGTGTATTTATTAATTAATTTACTAATTAATCTGGGTATTAAATGTTTAAGAAGTTACTTAGGTGTGTTAACTTCAATATTTGGCCAGCCTTTGACAAAGAAATAGGTTATCACGAAAAAACTGGGAGCCCCTCAGTTCTGCTGCTTCCTCTACAGGCACATCATGTGATACCCCTCCCTCCCAGTCCTAATTTTTTAGTGTCCTTTTGATCCCAGTAAAATGGGAAGGGCTGTTGATAAATTAACTCTGGCTATCAGAAAGTATGGTGCTCTGGTGTTGTCTAGAAGCAGGGAGAACTGTTCTGTCAACTGGTAACAAAATCCACATGGGAGGGGGTGATAGTGAACCTGGTATACTAATCAATGGGGAGAATATTTCTTTTTTTTCAAAATAATTTTTATTGGGGTGAAACATGAACAGGCAGTGATTTGGGAAGAATATTTCTGATATAGCGGATGATCAACTGAGCTCCAGTGATTATCAAATAGTGTGGTTCAGTATTAGAATGCAGGCAGCGAAGATTCATTCAGAGGTGAGTGTTGTAGACTTTAGGAAAACTATCTTTTTAAATTGGGGGAGTAGGTTAAAGTTATTAGTTGGATGGGAAAATCTAGAGGAAGTAGAAGAGAAGTAGTCAAAAATAAAAGATGTAAGGCTAACTAACCTATCTGTTAGAAAATTAATGAAAGGTAAGAGGAAAAAGATGTTGCTATGGTTTTCTAAAGTAGTAGCTGTAAAGGTAAGAAAAAAGCTTAGTGTTCATAAACGACAAGAGATTGCTGAAAGAGGAAGACAACAAGAGGTCAAGACTTTTTTTTTTTTAATAAGTTTGTGGTAGCAGGAAGTGCAAAAGTGGTATTGAGATTCAGATGTGAAGAGGAAAAATATATAGAAGCTGCCGAGAAGAAAGTGGAATTGCTTAAATAGTTCACTTTGATGTTCCCTGAGGAAAGGTTAGGAGCAGAACCACAGAAAACAGAGAAAAAAATATATGTGGAAGCAAGATAAACCTCAAACAATTTTCAGAAGACTGTTTATGATGAACTATCTGAACTAAAAGATAAAGTGATAGGGCCAAACGGAATACATTAGAGGGTTTAAGGAAACTTAGAGAAGTTCTGGCAGCTCTGCTGGCTCAACTTTCAGTGCTTCTTTAGAGTCAGGAGTAGTTCTGGATATGGTTCCTCTTCACAAAAGTAGAAATGAGGAGGATGAGAACTACAAACTAGTAAGTCTGATTTTTCTGAGGACGAGAACTACAAACCTAGTAAGTCTGATTTTTCTGAGGACAAGCAAGATGGCAGTCCTCACACATGGGTGACATCATCAGATGGAGGCCCGACAAGGAAAACTTATGTCAAAATGTCTAGATCTTTGACTTGCCACACTGAGCATGCCCAGCATGGCCTATACCACGCATCTTCAGTCTGTCTTTTTCCACAGAGCTGCAGAATCGTGGTTTGTGAGCTCTTTTTTTTTTTGTTGGCATTTTTGGGTTTTTTGGCTTTTTCTGGGAAATTTTTCCCCTTTTTGCTTAACGCGATTATTTATTTATTTTTTTTACAGTAGCCACAGTATTCAATGCCAGGTCCCTCTCAGTCCTCCCCGTAACGTTCTAAGTTAAGGATTTTCAAAGTTTATTCATAAGTTTCCTTTCACGGTCTATTCCCCATAGCGGTGGTGCTTTGATGCCCACCAGCCATTGACGGTCATCGCCATCGATTTTGATCTTGCCTCCCGTTTATTTCATCCCGTCATGGCCTCGTCCGGGTTTAAGCGATGCCTTTGGTGCCTGAGGACATGTCCATCACTGATCCTCATGATGAATGTGTCCTTTACCTGGGGCATTGCATGACGACTGGAGTTGCCACAAATGTGCCCAGATGACCCCAAAAGGACGTTGTCTTCAACTTGACACGATGAAGCACCTCTTCGGGTCAAAGAAGTCCGAGTCGGCATCGGCATCACGGAGCTGCACCGATGGACACTGAGCCATCGACATTGGCAGGACTGTAGGTACCATCATCGGACTTTTCCTGGCTGAGGATGTCGGGTTTCTCGTCATTGGCTTCAGCACCAGGGAAAGACCATGTCAAGCACTGAGGGAAGCCAAAGAATCATCGGCATCGGACTCAGTCAATGCACGTTGCCAGGCACTGGAATGCCCCAGCTCATGCTGTGATGCCCTGAAGCAACCCCATGGCGAGAAGTGCCAGTCCTCCATTGGTGCTGGGGGTCTGGATGGTCTCCATCAGTCCAGGTGCCAGTCACTAATCATCCTCTCTATTCCAAAGAGGATCTAGTCACCTCTGCTTCCTCCCAGTCGCTGTTGGCTTCAGCATCGTTTGAGGAGGAGCTCGAGAGGCGACTACAGCTGGCAATGCAGGATATTGGTCCAGCACCAGAGCTAGCACCATCCATCTTGGAGCCGCTGTTGGAGAAACTCCATGTGCTCATTGGCACATTACCGATCCAGCTGGAGTCTGTACCTGGGTTGGAGTTGGTGCCTGTCAGAGCACTGCAGCCTCCCCCTGCCAATTACAGTGGTTGTGCCCAGTTCCTTGGAGGAGGAAGCTCTGCCTAGGACAGCCAAGACGCCAAGGCCTGCAGCTCTCCAGGTGCCTGCACCTCTGGACAAAGGCCGAGCACCCAGGGCCCTATCCCCTGTAGTCAGTGAGGAGGAGAGCCCCACCAATGACTCTGAAGATTTCCTCTCAGATCCTTCTCCTCCAGAGGAGTGAAGAAGGTCTCCATCTGAGGACCTCACTTTTGCAGATTTTGTTCGGGCGATGCAGGAGGCCATCCCTTTTCAGTTGCTGACAGAGGAGGATTTCAGGAGCAAAATGCATAAAATCCTCCAGTTCGTGGAGCCTGCTAAAGAGGTCATGGCGGTCCTAGTGCATGACATCCTTAAGGAGTTACTGCTGAGAATGTGGGAACATCCTCTCATGGTGCCTTCCATGAATAAGAAGGCTAAAGGGGTTTATCTCATCCAGAAGGTTCCCAGGTTCAATAAGCAACAGCTTCCTCACCAATTGGTGGTAATTGAATATGCTTTTGAGAGCCAAATGATCTCAAACCCATTCCTTGGTGCCCCTGGGGAAGGATTACAGAGCGATGGATGCCCTTAGGAGAGAGGTATTTCAGGGAGCCATGCCATTACTTGCATAACTTCCTACCAGCTCTACATGAGCCAGCACTCACTGGATATCTCGAAGCAGGTGCAAGAGGTGGCCGAGCAGTTGCTTCTGCAGCAGCCAGATACCCTCATGTCACTGGTGCATGAGCGCCTGGAGTGCGCAAAACACGAGGTCTGAGCAACCTATGATGTTTTTGAAACTGCATTGAGGGTCTCTGCAGCGGGAATCAGCACCTGCAGAATGTCATGGCTGCAGGCTTCAGATCTCTGACCAAAGGTACAGGAAATACTCATTGACGTGCCATGTACTGGGGAGAATCTCTTTGGAGATAGGGTGAGGGATGCGATGGCCCAGCTCCAGGACCACCATGAAACCCTCCAACTCGCTACCAGCACTTCGGACCCGTCCTCTACTAGGAGGTCAGCAAGATCTGGGCAGAAGAAGTTTTTCTTTCACGAGAGGAAGCATTGTCCTCTGCCCCTTCACTCCTGTCAGCAGCATCAGAGCTCCCACAGCCATCCTAGGCAGCAGAGAGCTCCCATGGCCCAGTTAGCACCTCAGTCAACTCCAGGGATTGGGTTTTGACTATGTCTTAGGGAGCATAGTCCAGTTACCTGTACCCGGGCCGATGGATCTGCCGGTCAGGGTAGGCTGTGGTTTTTTTGTGAACCAGTGGCCCAGTATAACCTCAAACCAGTGGGTTCTTTCTATCGTCCATCAAGGGTACCAATTGAACCTATTGGGTGCCCCGCCAAATTGCCTTCCAAGTCTGCTTTGGGGGCTGGTAGTGCATCAAGAATTACTACTAAGGGAGCTCTCCTCTCTTAATGGCCAGAGCAGTCGAGCCTGTTCCACCAGGGCAAAGATGATAGGGATTTTACTCCAGGTACTTCTTGATTCTAAAGAAAACAGGACTCCTCCTTCCCATCCTAGACCTAAAGGCTTTGAACAGATTTATCAGAAAGGAAAAGTTCAAGATGGTTTCCCTGGGTACCTTGATGATCCCCCTTGTACAAAAAAAGGGGACTGGCTATGCTCCCTCGATCTGAAGGACACGTAAACACATATCAAGATCTTCCCAAGTCATGGGAAGTATCTCCGATTCATGGTGAAAAAGCAGCACTTCCAGTATCAGGTGTTGCTGTTTGGGCTCATGTCAGCCCCATGGATTTTTACAAAATGTCTGGCCGTGGTGGTGACACCTTCGCAGGCTGGGGATACATGTTTTCCATTATCTGGACAAGAGCACCTCTCAGGAAGGGGCTGTCAAGTCCATGAGCTTAATCATCCGGGTGCTAGAGTCACTTGGGTTTGTCATCAACTACCTGAAGTCCCATCTCATCCCGACGCTTCAATTGGACTTCATAGGAACCCTGCTAGACACGGCTTAGGCTAAGGCCTTCCTGCCTTGTCAAAGGTCAACACCCTGATGAAAATTGTGGTAGAGATTCAGCAGAGCCAGAGAGTCTCAGCCTGGCACATGTTGAGGTTGGGCCATATAGCCGCAAACATTCACGTTACTCCCTTGGCATGACTGTACATGGGCAAAGCCCCATGGACCCTGAGGTCACAGTGGTGCTTGGCCAACAAGAAAGGAAACTATTTTAAACCTAGTCCTTAGTGGAACACATGATTTTGTGTGAGCGGTAACAAGTGTTGGAACTACTTGGCAATAGTGATCATAACATGATCAAATTTGAATGAATAATTGGAAAGAGGACACTAAAGAAATCTACTGCAACAGCATATAACTTTCAAAAGAGTGACTGATAAAATGAGGAAAATGATTAGGAAAAAAATGAAAGGAGCAACTGCAAAGGTTAAGAATTTACATCAGACATGGACCTTGTTTAAAAATATCATCTTGGAAGCCCAGACCAGATATATTCCACACATTAGAAAAAGTGGAAGGAAGGCTAGATGATTCAAGGTGAGGTGATAGAGGCTATAATATCTAAAAGAACATCTTTCAAGAAATGGAAAAGGGATCTGGATGAAGAAAACGGGAAACAACATAAACATTGGCAAGTTAGATGCAAAGCATTTATAAGGAATGCAAAAGAGACTTTGAAAGGAAGCTTGCCATGGAAGCACTAATTCATAAAAACGTTTTCAAGTACATTCAAAGTAAATAAATAATCCAGGGGTGATCCAGGAAACTACAGAGTAGTGAGTCTGACATCTGTACCAGGCAAAATGGTAGAAACTGTCATAAAAGACACAATTACTGAAAATATAGATAGACATACTTAATGGTACAAAATCAACATGGATTTAGCCAAGGGAAGTCTTGCCTCACCAATCTGTTAGTTTTGAGGGTGTAAATAAACATGTGGATAAAGATGAGCCAGTTGATATAGTGTATTTGGATTTCCAGAAAGCATTTGACATAGTCCCTCATGAGAGACTTCTTTGGAAATTAAAGTCACGTGATAGGGGGCAGTATCCTATTGTGGATTGGGAACTGATTAAAAGATAGAAAACAGAGAGTAGGTCTAAATAGTAAATTTTCTCAATGGAGAAAAGTGAATAGTGGAGTGCCCTAGTGATCTGTTGTGGAGCTACTCCTTTTTAACTTAATTATAAATGACTTGGAAATGGGAACAGTGAGTGAGGTGAAAAATTTGATGTTGATACAAAATTGTTCAAAGTTATTAAATCCAAGAGGATTGTGAGAAATTGCAAGAGGACCTTGCACTTGGCCACATTAAATTTCATTTGCATGCCCAGTTTCCCAGTTTTGCAAACTGATGCACTTAGGGAAGAGTAACCCAAATTATAGCTACATAATGCAATGTTATATGTTAACAGTACCATTCAGGAAAAGGATCTAGGTGGTGTTGTTGACAACATGTTGAAATCTTTAGCTCAGTGTGCAGCAGCAGCCAGAAAAGTAAATAGAATGCTAGGTATTATTAGGAAAGTTATGGAGAATTAAAACAGAGAATATCATAATGCCTCTGTATCACTTCACGGTGTGTCCTCATCTTGAGGTCACACCGTGTTCTGATCACCACATCTCAAAAAAGATATAGCAGAATTAGAAAAGTTACAGAGAAGGGCAACCAAAATGATAAAGGGGATTGAACAATTCCTCTATGTGAAAAGAGATAAGGACTCTTCAGCTTGGAGAAAAGACATGGTTGAGGGGAGATATGATAGAGGTCTATAAAATGAGTAGAGTAGAACAAGTAAATGTGAATTGATTGTTTACGCTGTTAAAAAGTACAAAGACTAGGAGACAAGCAATGAAGCTACTAAGTTGTACATTTAAAACTAAGAGAACAATTTTTACTCAAGACATTAAACTCTCAAATTCGTTGCCAGATGATATGGTGAAAGCTGTTAGTGTAGCTCTGTTTAAAAAAGATTTGGACAAGTTCCTGGAGTCAAAGTCCATAAACCATTATGAATATGGAGTTGCAGAAATCCACTGCTTATCCCTGGGATAAGCATCATGGAATCAATCTACCCCTTTGGGATCCTTCCAGGTTCTTGTGACCTTGATTGGCCACTTTTGGAAACAGAATACTGGGCTTGATGGACCTTTGATCTGACCCAGTATGGCAATGTTATGTTCTTATATTTGGCTAATCATCCTAAACCTCAATGATGCCTATACATATACCCAGTTCACAAGGTTCACAGGAAATTTCTGTGATTCACCATAGCCAGCAATCATTACCAGTACCATGTTCTTTCTTTTGGCTTCTCCACAACTCTCAAGATGTTTACAAAATCTCTGGCAGTTATTCCTGCTCACCTAAAAACTAGCAATACTTTTGTTTTTCCTTGTTTAGATGACTGACACATATCACACCATAACCTTCAAGAAGCTCATTCCTCCACTCTCCATATTATGAACACCATTTGGTCCCTAGTATTCACCATCAATTTCCCAAAACTCAATAGGGAGCTAACTCATATAAAAAAATGTCATAGGAGCCTACCTTGATACCACACAAAGGAAAGCATTCTTCCTTCAATAGAGAATACATAAAGAGACCTAAACTAATCCAACTCTTTCAGATCAAAAATTAATTTGTGCCAATTTTCTTCATGAAAAATGTTGGGCCACCTGGAGGCAACAGTCCATGGTACAACTTTGGCGTGTCTCAGCATTGGACAGTTTCAGTGGAACAAACATCTGTCATGTTAGCTGGATCCTTCAGATGTGTTGTGAGGTCAGTTTCTTCACCAGCTTCAATTTCAAATTAGAAGAACCACAGATGCCTCCAACCAGGATTGGGGAGTTCAACTGAACAACCTTTTTTCTCAAGGAGCTTGGTCTCCACAAGAAAGGTTACTTTACATTAGTCATTTAGGGGCGGATTCTAAAAGCCCTGCTCGCGTAAATCCGCCCGGATTTACGCGAGCAGGGCCTTGCGCGCCGGCGCGTCTATTTTCCATAGGCCTGCCGGCGCGCGCAGAGCCCCGGGACTCGCATAAGTCCCGGGGGTTTTTGACGGGGGCGTGTCGGGGGCGGGGCCGATCGACGCGGTGTTTCGGGGGCGGGCTCGGGGGCGTGGTTTCGGCCAGGGGCGGTCCGGGGACGTGGCTGCGCCCTCCGGAACCGCCCCCCGGGTCGCGTCTCGGGAGGCGTAAATCCATGGAGAAAGGTAGGGGGGGTTTTAGATAGGGCCGGGGGGGTGGGTTAGGTAGAGGAAGGGAGGGGAAGGTGAGGGGAGGGCGAAAGTGAGTTCCCTCCGAGGCCGCTCCGATTTCGGAGCGGCCTCGGAAGGAACAGAGGCAGGCTGCGCGGCTCGGTGCGCGCCGGCTGCCCAAAATCGGCAGCCTTGCGCGCGCCGATCCTGGATTTTAGCAGATACGCGCAGCTACGCGCGTATCTACTAAAATCCAGCGTACTTTTGTTTGCGACTGGTGCGCCAACAAAAGTACGCGAACACGCATTGTTTTAAAATCTACCCCTTAGAGCGCAAAGCAATCTTCACTGTTCTTAAAAGCATTCCTTTCATGATTAAAAAACAAAGTAGCGGTGTTTGAAATAGACAGCAAAGTAGCTGTTTTCTATATCAACAAATAAGGAGGAACAGGCTCTTTTAGTCTGTCAGGAAGCCTGGGCAATTTCCCAAAAGATGTATCATACAGTTTTCAGATAGCAGACAAAGTCACCAGTTACAGCCACATGAATGATCATTGGATGAACATATAGCATGGGAACTGTTTCAGTTTTTGCGCACTCTGCAAATATATATGATATCTTTGAATATTAGTCTTCCATACTCCAGGAGACCCTCAGTGGGCAATCTAGCTACCAGTGCATTCTCGACTTTTGGATTCAAGGACTTGTGTTCCTCAGTTCCACTTGAAGGAGAACGAGGACACAAAATTTGGTTTGGTACAGTAGTCAGTCACAGTGAACTATGAAATAGGGCAGACTGTTAGGCCCTTTGCCAGTTCTTTCTGGGATTTTATGCTTTTTAAAAAATTATTATGAGCAAAATTAAACCAGTTTGCTATGATAAGCTACTGGCAAATTTTTCATGCACTTTATCTGGCACATTGTCAAAGACATGAGCAAACAGAGGGCTATATGATAGATTTGCTTTAATTCTCAATAACTAAGATTGCCTGCCTCTTGGAGATCTGACCCCTTGCCTGAACCTGACTATTCTCACTAGCTGCCTGTCTCAACCTTTGCCCTTCTCTGACTCCATTAACCTGTTGTCGGCCCTGACCCTGATGTGTCTGTGAACTCTATCACCACCATCCTAAGGACCTGCCTAAGTCCTGCCAGCTGCCGGAACCTAAGGGCTCAACCTGCGGAGGAGGTGGCTGGTAAAGGTAAAGCACCAGACTGTTCTACTACAGGCGCGTTCACCAGCTGCTGGCTTAGGCCTCCGTGGTTTGCCCTCAGGGCTGCATCAGCTATGCCACAGCACTAAGGGCTCATACACCCACTACTCTTCATAATCAGCAGCAGTAGAACCAGTTGGAAAGAGGCTCATGCACCTTTGGAGAAAGTCACATTACAGTGCTGCTTGTTAAAACCAATAAACCCAATTTTGAAATCAGGAGGGGTGGGTTATATCAGTTGTAACCAATAAACAGAAGCACTAATTACAGTGTATAAATTATGCTGAGGAAGGAATCCTAGTAGTTCCAAGAGCTAGCATCCTTAAACATTCTTAAGCCTTAGAAATATATCTCTAACAAATTATTATTTAGTCTGTCTAGTTATAATTCATTTATATAATGAGTAGTGCAAAATATATTTTTTGTGGGGGGCGAGGTATTATAGGAAAGGAAACCTCTCCTTGTCCTTTTGACCAAACAGCTTTCCTTGTTTGCTTATAAATCTGCCCCCTTATTGTCTTTTTTTTTTTTTAATTATTTTATGTTTCTGTACCAAAATACATCCGTCCCTTTCTCCTGTTCTTAGGTTTAATAATCTACATACTTTTCTAGTAAAAGATTTTTCTGTTTTGTACTGAGCTTCATATTCTTTATTCGGTGAGACTTAATGCTGTTTTTGCTTCAAAATCTGCCACAGTACTTGCTAGATCCTGGGGAATATCAATATGCCTGTTTTTGGTCCTATATGCTTCCTTTGGTCGTATTCATAGAGATGTGGGTTTTGTCTTAGTATAATTTAAAAAAATATTTTTACACTTTGTGAACTCAAATATATATATACTTGTGTTCCCTTATCAAATATATATAAATATACTTGTGTTCCCTTATATATCCCTTGTATTCCCTTATCAAATATATATATGTACTTATGTTCCCTTATATATCCCTTGTATTCCCTTATCAAATATATATATACTTGTATTCCCTTATATTGGGAACACACTCTACTTTTCAAAATGTCTTTTGAATTCAATTCTCATATTTATATTTGACATACCTAAATGTCTGCAGGAGATTCTACCGTAGTGAGGATCAGCGCACCAGTGTCCTGATGATGATAGTGATTAGGCTAACTTTTCAACACTTTAGATTTTGTTTTATCCTCAGGAGTTATTTAAAAGAATGTAAAAGGGGAATATTAGTGAATTTCTTTTAACTGTCAAGCAAAACAACTTCTTCCCCTTATTGCTAATACTGCTGCTACTTGGAGCACAGCATTGTTTCTTTCTGTGTAACCCACTTGTCTTAGCTCTTCTCTTTTTATGACTAGAAAGTTTTTTTCCCCATTTGAAGTAAGTATTTTTGTGACTATACTTTTATTTTTACATCGATAAGCAAGCTGAATTAGCCATGTTTAGTGGGTAAAGTCATCAGGTGCCACTAGGTGGCGCTGTCTCTCAAAGTTAGTAGAGCTTTGCTCTACTGGGCATGTGCAGGAATTCCTGCATGATCATTTGTTCCAGAATCTCCTCAGTCTCTTTTTAACCATGCTTTGCACGAATGCTGATACCTGTGTCTCTCTTCCTGCTTCCATCTCGCTTTTTTTGCATTTGCTCTCCCCACAAAAGCACTATTCGGTGCTAACATGTCGTCGCACAAGACCTCAAGATTAAAATACTGTTCCTGGAGGCACTTAATGTCCATCACTATCGGCCACAATTATTGTTATCTGTGCCTGGGACTGGAGCACCACCAGGCCAGTTGTTGGGACTGCTGTAGGATGTCGCCCTAAGCTTAGCAGTAACAGGCTGAAAAGATAGCCTGCCTCAGAGCCAAGGGTTCACATGTGAAGTTGGGATTGTCATCCACTTCTGGAAGTTCCCATAGTAAGTCCCCTCCAGAATCTGGCCAAGAAGCCAGAAAATTTTCTTGCTGGGAAGGCCAGCGTGTACCCACAGCCAAAGACGTTGCTCAGCCTCTGCGGAGACAATAGAAGCGTTGAGTGCCATCAAAAGCGCCATTGGTACACTTGACTCTACTTAGCGCCGAGGTGGAGAAAAAGAAGAGCATTGCGCATACTGCGTTGATGCCTGAGGCTCACAATGTGCCTTCGCATGGTGCACACCTCACCCAGTGCAAGCTGTGCTGCAGTCGACTCGCGGCTTACCTCCCTTGATGCATGGCACACGAGAGCAACGTACCTCAATGATTGGTTGATCGTAGAGCCAGAAAGAAAGGCGTTCCTTTCCAATACCGAAACAATGATTTGTTGTCTAGAATTGCTGGGATTTCTCGTAAACTATGAAAAATCAATCTTCCTACTAGCACAACGCCTTCAGTTCATAGGAGCTTAGATAGATTCTATCAAACTAAAAGCCTTCTTTCCCTACAACAGAGAAAACACACTTTGAGTGCTTGCCTTACAGCTATTTCAGTTGAAGTTAAAGACAGCATATTACATGCTAATAGTGTTAGGTCAGATGGCAGCAGCGTTTCAAGTTGTCCCTTTGACTCCTGAGGCATCACTGCAATCGACACATATGGAGGCGAGGCAGTGGTGTCAGTTTCTTCAACCCTTATTAATAGTCATTCGCATCACAGAACAGATGGCTGACATCTAGTGCTGTGGCTGGAAGAAATGGACATGGGTGCTCCACTTCGACCGGTCCCCCACCAAGTAATCCTTGCAACAGATGCCTCCACTGCAGGATGGAGCTCACATCTACAGCAGTACAAAATTCAGGGCCTTTTGGTCCCTGCAGGAAAGAACATTGCAGGTAAACATGCTAGAACTGAGAGCAATGTGTCATGCCCTTATAGCATTCAGACACATGCAGTAGGAGAAAGCCATTATGATTCATACAGACAACCAAGTCACCATGTTCTGTGTGAACAAGCAAGAAGACACCGGCTCATGAAGCCATTGCAAAGAAGGCAGATTGATCCAGGGCGACGCTGTAAGCTGTTTACCTGCTAGGTATTGCAAACACAAGCAGACAGACTCAGCAGAATGTTTTGCCCTCACGAATGGTCCCTGTCGCAAAAATTAGCCAACAACCTTTTACACCACTGAAGACCGGCTGTGGATAGACCTCTTTGCCACCCGACAGAACCAGAAAGTGCACTTTCTGTTCCATACATCCCAGCCTGTACTGGGAGGCACTGGATGCCTTCCTCCTGCATGGACAAGGGGCTTGCTCTATGCTTTTCCCCCAATGCCACTAATGTTTAAGAAGGTCCAAATATGCATACAGTACTAAGCCAGGATGATCTCGATAGCTCCTGCATGGCTGAGACAACCATGGTATGCATATCTCATACAATCCTCAGTATATTCTCCACTTGCCCTGGAATGCAATCTAGATATTCTCTCTCAGGAGGGGTGTGGTCTCTCCTCCACCTGAACAACCATCCCTGAACCTCAGCACATGGTTGTTAAACATGCAGTGCTAGCCCACTGGAACCTACCAGAGACTATTCAGGAAGTTCTGCTGTTGTCAAGCAGTCGGGACTGGTGGCTGCCTCAGTACGGGTACACCTGAGCTCCATAATGGCGTACCATCGACAGGAGGATAGATCCCCTATCTCTACACACCCATTACTATCATGTTTTATGAAGAGCCTGCTCCATCTTCATCCGCCCATGAGAAAACCAGCGGTCCACTAGGACATCACTGAAGTTTCTCATTTGGAATCTGTTCTTCTTAGTGGCATTTACATCCACGAGACGAGTAAGCGAGCTGCAGACCTTGGTTCATTTGTTACCTTATATGCAATTTTTTCTTGACAAAATGGATTTTCACACACATTCTAAATTCTTACCGAAGATAGTATCCATTTTTCATTTAAACCAGACCATCTTGCTCCCTACTTTTTTTCCCCAAAACCTCACAAGCAAGAAAGGGAAAAACAGCTACACACTCTGGACTGTAAGAGGGTGTTGACTTACTGTAAAAGGAGGACTCAAATTTATAGAAAGACTTTGCAACTCTTCATCTCGTATGATCCCAATTGACTAGGGGCGCCAGTTTCAGAACACATTCTATCAAATTGGATCACCCTCTGCATTTGTTACTGCAATACCACAAATTCTCTGCACCTCACAAACCCAGTAAGGGCTCATCAAGTACATGTAATGGCTTCCTTGATAGCACAATTCAGAAATATGCCCATAGAGGATAGATGTAAGGCTGCCACCTAGCCATACCTTCACATCTCACCACTGCCTCGATGAAATGGCCTTGGACAGCTTGTTAGGCCGAGCGATATTGAGCCATGCAGTAACCAGATGAACTGTCCACACAGGAATCCTGGTTGAAAAATAATAAATGCACTGCAACCTTCAGCTTGGGACTTTCCGCTGAGCATGGCTAATTCATCCTGCTTATTGACAGAAAAAAAGCAAGTTTGTTTACCGTAAACAGTGTTTTCCATAGATACAATGAATTAGCCATGCAAAACCTGCTCTTCTCCCTGTTCAGCAATTCGGAGAACTGAGCTAAGCTTTGATATAGACTGAGGAGATTCTAGAACATGCAGTAAGCGCGGGAACTCCTATCTATGCCCAATAGAGCAGAGCTCTACTAACTTTGAGAGACAGCTCAACCTAGTCCCGCCTGATGACATCACCCATTGAGCATGGCTAATTCATCCTGCTATGTATGGAAAAAAAAAGTTTACGTTAAGCAAACTTGCTTTTATCTAATGCATTTATATTTGAGAGCCTGCAATTTCATTATGATCTCATTGCGGCTACAGTAAAATATAATACACTAAAAATTAATACATAGTATGTATAAAAACTACCTGTTCAAGGATTTTTTTGGCAGTGTGGAAGAATATCATGCATTCTGTCAGTTTACTCTAATCATTCACGACTATGAAACTATTGATGACTTTTCTCCTCTTCCCTCAAATAAAAGAAAATCTTTTCTTCCCAAGCTGCTGTGTAACAGGATAATGGCTGAAATACTGATCCCCTGATTGATGTCTTTGCGTATGGCTTGCCAAAGGAGATTATCTATAACTTGGATGCTTGCATATAACTGATCTCATAATCTAATTTCCAGAATTTAAAAAAAAAAGTCCGTCTTAACATAACATGTCCAGATGTTTCAGTTGGACTGCATCCTTTGCACAGACTGATCTGAAGCCTAATTTAAAGGATTATCTTTAGTGTAAAATCAATCAAACAGGGCAGAAATGTGTTTTCCCTTATGCCCTTGTGTATTCTGACAAATATATAGAATGGGATGGATTTCTGGTTCCTTGTTTTCTTTTGTGTTGGTATTCTTATCCATACCTTGTCCAGGGACAGTGGGTTATCCTCTGCCAAATTTTTGTATGTTTGTCTGATCTTTCAAAACTGACCTAGATGATCAGAATATCATTCAGTACAGAAATTTAGGTGATGCTTGAAAATTTGCTCTTTTGATCATGAGGAACTACATCTAAACAGTAGGGTTGGCAGGGCGTCAATCAAAGCAGCCATTATAGCTAAAGTCCTCAAAATACCAGATTGACAGTTTATTAGCCCTGTTTTTTCCTCATTTGGTTTAATTCCTAGATTTCTTTTTTTAAGCCCAGTATATTGTACCACTTATATTTTCATACTACTTTGTATGATAGACATCCATGTTTTGAAAAATATTCTTCCGTCAAGCCATTTTTCGATTATGCATTCTGCAACTAGATAAAGACCTTCAAGACCCTTCTCACTGTTCCCATTTTTCCTACTTAATGCAATAGAAAGACCAGAGAACTGTTTCTGATCTTAGCAAATTTTCCTCCAGAAAATGCACAGGAAAATGATTGGAAAATATGAACAGCAAGTTAGACATTTAAAATTTTCCTCTCATATTAGTATATCTGCATGGGGATCAGCCAACTGTTAGCTTGCCTGGATTAATAAACATTGATAATGTTTTGATCTAGAGTATGGTCTTAATTTAACTGTCTGCAGATTTCAGATACTCTTAAAATGTGTTTCTAGGTGATTTGAAAAATTATGCCTCTCTTACCTGATTCCTCCTTACTAGCATGCTCCAAAGCAGTTTCAAACTGCAAAGTGAATGGCCTTTACCCATCCTCTGACACACTTTAAACTTTTACTGGTTTCAAGTCATCTTGTGAAAAAAATGAAATAAAGACTACTGTGTTTAATCTTTTCACTTTCTGCATTTTGAATACTTTGTAGTGTGTGGTAATTTTTTAAATTGCTGTAGAATCTTCTGACAGTGCCAACATGATATATCACATAATACCAGTGCAAAGTTATTAATGTTCATGTCTGTCAAGTAGTAATCTTATCAGCATGTCATAAGTTAATTTACACAAAAGCTTTTTGCTGCTAATAATTTACCAGTTAGCTTTGAATAGCAAATCATTTTTAAAAATTCTGCCAGTCAAAATTCAGCCGAATTGTGATTTGAAGTCAAAATTTGAAGTGGCCCTGAAAATTAAGTAAGTATAATACAGGGGTCAGCAGCTCTGGTCCTCAAGTGCTTCAGACAGGTTTGTTTTCAGGTTGGTGGCCCTTGAGGACCAGAATTACCCACCTCCTCTTAACCACAACAATTTATAATCTACATGGAAAAATGGGGGAAATATGGGTGAGTTTCAGGGGTGACACTTGTGTCTCCAGGTCATCAAAGATATGCTGAGCCTATCTTAAATTTGTGTTTCATAGATTCACACTTTCTATAGTGCCAGGATGCTTCAAAGCTAGCAATGCCATTAAAAAATAAAAAGAATATATGCCAGGATAGGCAACTCCAGTCCTTAAGTGCCACAAATGGGTCTAGTTTTCAGGATATCCATACTGAATATTTATGAGATATAATTGCATATAATAGAGGCAATGCCAAGGTACCTAAATTTTCTCCAGAACCCCAATCTTCTTCAGAGGAGGAGAAGAGCTTACCTCTTCCCACTCAGCAGCCGGTTGTAAGTCTTAGTTCAATTAATATCCACTTCACCTCTGGCCACTGATTGGTCCTTTCTCTGGCAGATGAAAGTGAAAGGACCAATCAGTAGCCATTGAGCTCCTCTCTCTATTCAGTAGCAGCAACTGCCTGCTAAAGATTGGCAGAGAGAAAGGCATTGGCCAAAGGTCTAGCAGCAGTAGAAGCCTAAATCTGAACCAGTTTTTATGTCCTTGAGGCCTCCCCCTCTGGCGGGAGAAGGAGTCCAGTCCTTATTTTTGGAATGGTTCCATGTCACCAGGGACCGGTAGATCCTGAAAACTGGGTGCGGGTTCTCTAACTCTAATGCAATGGATTTTATTCTTTAGCTCTGACCCCTCTCAGTCTGTCCAATTGTAGCTGGAGGTAGAATCACTCCTTCAGGTACTTATGATTAATTATAATATTTGTTCTTTCAGCTGTGTGCTTTGCTTGATAACTTTTTTCGTTTGTTGGGTTTGTAACCATTTATTTTTTTTAATTAATAATGCTTGCAATTGCTTATTTTTCTATCACCCTTTTATGGTTGTTGGATTTATTACATGTGTGTTGGCTTTGTTCAAGCACATGATTTTTTTTTTCTCTTATCTTTTCTGTTTCTTCCTTGTCCAACAAAAGCTTTTATTTCTCAGTGTTCAGTTTTCTATGTGCTTGGTTCAAGCACATGGGTTTTCCTGTTCTCGTTTTTCCTTGGCCTTTCTGCAGTTTAGTTTATTTCTCATCATTCATTTTCCTGTGTGCTTTCATTGTCGCCATATTTTAATAAATCCTTTTTGTTCTTTCAACCGTGTCATTTGCTTGAACAGCATTTTATTTTCTGGTTGTTGTGTTGAACTGTCTATTACATTTTTTCTTAGGTTCTCAAACAGACAAGCTGGTTCTCGATACAGCTGTCCTGTAGCTCTGTGTTTGGAATTGTTAGTGGTAAGTTTTTTATTGCAGGTATCTCATTTTCTTTGTTTCCACTCAAAATTGTGACTGAGGTAATACAATGTTTCTTTTCTTTTTTCAAGAATACATGAGTTTACTCCGATGGAAAAATGAAGCATGTGGCCAAAGTGGTGGGTAAAAGAATACCCAAGGGAAAAGAGGTGGTGAGAGAGTGAGTCAGGAGCAAGATCCAAGAACAGAAGGAAAAAGGAAAATGGTGGAGGTGGAGAGAGAAGTAGGGGAAGCAGGCTCGGCCCAGTGTTGCGCCCCAGAAGCAAATGCGCGATGTATGTTTCTCTGAGGCTGAGAAGGAGCAGTTGTGCCAGAACATGTGTGAAAACCATGCTGCGTTGTTTCATTCTAAGGCTTCGGTGGCAACAAAGAGGAGGATTTGGGCCTCAATTGCCGTTGATATCCCCACACCCTTGTGGTGAAGACCCGGACAGTGCAGCAGGTACAGCACTTCTGGCACGATACGCAAATGAAGGTGAAAGAAAAGGCAGGGAAAATACAAGTTTCACAGCACAACAAGGGAGGGGGGGTTCCAACATGCGCTCTGGTATTGACCCCTTTGGATGTACTAATACTCTCGACTATTCAACCCGAGGAGGTTGATGGGTGGATGGAACCAATGGTTGGATACTTATGCAAGGCAAGGTACGTTCGAGAAAAACCTATTGATGATTCTCTCGGGGGTTGTGGTGGTGAAGAGCTTCAACCTGTGTTCTTCTATCCTTTAAACAGGTGGCAGTAATAACGAAGTGGAGACAGTCACAAGCTGTGCATGATGGCATGAAACGAGAACAAAACCCTTCCACACCAGAGTTCACAGTTCCCATGGATAGTGAATTGCACCCCCACCCCCACCCCCTCCCCTTGTGGATGCCACAGTTCTCGAGGAGAATCAACCCATTGACGCTTCCACCATTATGTTGGAAGCAATCATCCAAGAACCTCCCATTCCGTATGTTGAGACACCAGTTGCTTCTGAACATGGTACCATCATGGAGCTGGTAAAGAGTGTGCAAGTCATGCCATCCCTCATCAGCCTGGATGGCGTGAGAGAACAGTTGGCAATTGAATTGATATTCCGGCAGGAGCAACATGACCAAGCTGTGGCTGAGGAGTGGCACGCAATAGAAATTGAATTTTGTGAAATGCGTCGGGAGACTGATGCTGTCATGGACAATATAGCCGGCATTCTGGTTGACCTCACCAGGGCGTTCAAGGATCTGGCCAGTCTATTCAAGAAGGCAGCCACAGCATGGTCTTCAAATCAACCAAGATTACCCCATTCTCTACTTCTGCTCCCGTAGCGCAGTTTGAGGGTTGGTGGATTCTGGATACCGTCTCGTTCTCATCCTTTTCCTCTAATTTACCTCCACCCCCCTTCTCTTATTGATCATCTTTCTAATCCTTCGTTTCTGCTTTTTCTAATTTTCTCATCTTTTTTCCACCACTTTCCCATGTGTGTGATAGATGCCGGTCAGCTGCTGCTGTTTTCTGATGTTGCTGTTAATAAGTTCCTTTTACCTAGTTTATGAATAAAGGTTTTTAGTTTCATTGACCAATGTATGAATTATATCATTTTAAAATAAAAGCTGAAAAGTAAAAAATTGTTGTTCATGCTTACATAAAATGTGACATGATGCCCATGCCCTTATTCTCTGTGCCCAGGGGCCTGGTTTCCTAGGGAGGGGGGTGGGGGGGAGCATGACATGATCCTTGCCCATGGAACAGGCCACCAGAAGGGAGTGTTGGTGGTTGGCCGTCAGATGGTGGGGTGCCACCAATAGGAGACAGGCACACGATGGTCCCATCCAGTCTGCCCATCTGTCCAATTAATGTAGCATTATAATTCTCATCACTTCTTTAGAGATCTTCCCTAGAGGTTCCTAAGATTATTCCTGAGTCTACCTCCATTGAACCTTATCTCATGCCTCTCATAGAGCTTCCTTTTCATTGAAAAAGCTCA
Source organism: Rhinatrema bivittatum (assembly GCF_901001135.1). NCBI lineage: Eukaryota > Metazoa > Chordata > Amphibia > Gymnophiona > Rhinatrematidae > Rhinatrema > Rhinatrema bivittatum. The sequence goes on along the minus strand of NC_042615.1, from coordinate 460,452,249 downwards.
CTTCCTGTGCATGGAAACTTTTAAGATATTTGAATATCTCGCTCATATCTCCCCTATTTCACCTATCCTTTAGGGTGTAAATGTTTAGATCTTTAAGTCTATTCCTGTATGCTTTATAACAAAGACCACTAACCATTTTAGTAACCACCCTCTGGACCAGCTCCATCCTGTTTATATCATTTTGAAGGTGCGGTCTCCAGAACTGTATACAGTATTCCAAGTGAGGTCTCACCAGGGACCTATACAGGAGCACTATCACCTCCCTTTTTTTGATGACCATTCCTCTCTCAATGCTGCCAAGCATCTGTCTGACTTTTACTATCGCTTTATCCACCTGTTTGGCCACCTTAAGATCATCAGCTACAATTATCCCAGATTTCGCTTCCTTTGTGCTTAGAAAAATTTCACCCCCAATATTTTACCTTTCCCTTGGATTTTTGCATTCTAAATGCATTACTCTGCATTTTTTAGCATTAAATCTTAGCTGCCAGATCTTAGACCATTACTCGAGCTTCGCTGGATCCATCCTCATGTTTTCCACTGCTTCCTGGCTGTCTACCCTATTACAGATTTTGATATCATTTACAAAAAGACAAACCTTTCCCGACAACATTTGTATTATGTCACTCACAAAAATGTTGAAAAGAACTGGTCCAAGGCCCGATCCCTGAGGCACACAGCTAGTAACAACCCCATTCTCAGAGAAAACTCCATGGCCATCATGCGAGGGGAGCTAATGGCTGGTTGGGTGGGTTACCTTCATTTGATGGCACAGAGGGAGGGGCAATTGGTATATGGGGGGGAAGGAACAACTATCCCTTCTTCCCTGACATGCTGCAATGAAAGCCTCACTGAGCAGGCCCTATTCACGGGTTACTATGGCCAGCCACCTTGATGTGAAGACAGCAAATTCGAAACCATTTAAAGGATCAAAAAGAATTTTTATTTACAAAAATAAATAAGAAATTAAACTTGTTTTTCAAATAAACAGTGGTTTGCACAATAATAAAAAAAATAAAAATTATTTAATAAAAATAAAAGGGGATGGGAAGTGGGCCCAAAGGAATTGAGAAGGGGTGTGGACAGCTAGCGGGCTGGTAGCCAACGTGGTCATGGCTGGGCCATCACCAAGACTGATGGAGCTGCGGACATTGCTGCCAGCAGCTCTGTCGCTCATTCCTGGCCATTGACCAGCTGCTCCATGCTGGCCCTCAGCCCTCTTAGACGTCCTTCCATGGCGGCCAGAGTGTTACTCTGCCGCTCTAGACTAGCCATCACAGTGTCAGTGTTCCCCAGTGGGAGCAGGCATTCCTCCCTCCTGGCACCCTTCTGTTGCTGCTGCAGAAGCAACAGGGCCACATCTGGGGCATCATCAAAGGATACATAATCTAAATAGATGTCCACTTCTTCATTCTCAATGTCCAGGGACTCTGGAGGGGGGAGGGAATAATGGGGGGAGCAAGCTGGGTTTCTGGCTTCCAGCTGGGAGAGGGATGGCTGGGGAAGAGGGACACCCAGCTGATGGGGGGCCATCCATTATGTGCCAGTGGAGCCTGTGCTGCTGGCATGGGGCCAGTCCCAGTGGGGGGTAGTGGCGGTGCACTGCCAGTGGTGGTAGTGCCTGGGCCACTGGTAGTGCTGTTGCCTGTGGTGGTGGCGCCTGTGCCACTGGTGGTTGTGAAGGCCACTGGGTGGCTGGAAGTGGCATCATCTGATGTTGCTGAGGTGGGCCCCCTCTATCTCTTCCTCCGAGGAAGATTTGGTGGTGCTCTCTGAAAACACAGAGAACATAAGAACATGCCATACTGGGTCAAACCAAGGGTCCATCAAGCCCAGGTTCCTGTTTCCAACAGTGGCCAATCCAGGCCATAAGAACCTGGCAAGTACCCAAAAACTAAGTCTATTCCAGGTTACCGTTGCTAGTAATAGTGGTGGTTATTATCTAAGTCAACTTAATTAATAGCAGGTAATGGACTTCTCGTCCAAGAACTTATCCAATCCTTTTTTAAACACAGCTATACTAACTGCACTAACCACATCCTCTGGCAACAAATTCCAGAGTTTAATTATGCGTTGAGTGAAAAAGAACTTTCTCCGATTAGTTTTAAATGTGCCACATGCTAACTTCATGGAGTGCCCCCTAGTCTTTCTATTATCCAAAAGAGTAAAAAAAACGATTCACATCTACCCGTTCTAGACCTCTCATGATTTTAAACACCTCTATCATATCCCCCCTCAGCCATCTCTTCTCCAAGCTGAAAAGTCCTAACCTCTTTAGTCTTTCCTCATAGGGGAGCTGTTCCATTCCCTTTATCATTTTGGTAGCCCTTCTCTGTACCTTCTCCATCACAATTATATATTTTTTGAGATGCGGCGACCAGAATTGTACACAATATTCAAGGTGCGGTCTCACCATGGAGCGATACAGAGGCATTATGACATTTTCCGTTTTATTCACCATTCCCTTCCTAATAATTCCCAACATTCTGTTTGCTTTTTTGACTGCCGCAGCACACTGAACCGATGATTTCAATTTGTTATCCACTATGACGCCTAGATCTCTTTCTTGAGTAGTAGCACCTAATATGGAACCTAACATTGTGTAACTATAGCATGGGTTATTTTTCCCTATATGCATCACCTTGCACTTGTCCACATTAAATTTCATCTGCCATTTAGATGCCCAATTTTCCAGCCTCACAAGGTCTTCCTGCAATTTATCACAATCTGCTTGTGATTTAACTACTCTGAACAATTTTGTATCATCTGCAAATTTGATTACATCACTCGTCATATTTCTTTCCAGATCATTTATAAATATATTGAAAAGTAAGGGTCCCAGTACAAATCCCTGAGGCACTCCACTGCCCACTCCCTTCCACTGAGAAAATTGTCCATTTAATCCTACTCTCTGTTTCCTGTCTTTTAGCCAGTTTGTAATCCACGAAAGGACATCGCCACCTACCCCATGACTTTTTACTTTTCCTAGAAGCCTCTCATGAGGAACTTTGTCAAAAGCCTTCTGAAAATCCAAGTACTCTACATCTACCGGTTCACCTTTATCCACATGTTTATTAACTCCTTCAAAAAAGTGAAGCAGATTTGTGAGCAAGACTTGCCTTGGGTAAAGCCATGCTGACTTTGTTCCATTAAACCATGTCTTTCTATATGTTCTGTGATTTTGATGCTTAGAACACTTTCCACTGTTTTTCCTGGCACTGAAGTCAGGCTAACCGGTCTGTAATTTCCCGGATCTCCCCTGGAGCCCTTTTTAAATATGGGGGTTACATTAGCTATCCTCCAGTCAGCAAATTCCCCTGATGGGGTGGGGTGTGGAGGAATAAAAATACATCAAAATTGCCACAACAGAATCAGAACATATTTTGTTATGAGCTGCTCAAACCTCAAGTGCGAGGTGCTGGCCCAGCCTCAGCTCCACTTCCTCTGCCCCCAGCCCATGTCCTCATGGACCGACAAAATGTTCCAACAATGACCACTCCTCTGCCTTTCTCACTCTTCTTCCCCCTCCTCCTTCAACCCCCAACTCAAACTCTTCCTTCCCTCTCTCCCTAGTACCTTATCTTGACATAGCAATACCGAAAGTGCTGGGCGAGACCATGGTAAACATAGAAATGACAGCAGAAAAAGACCAAATGGCCCATCCAGTCTGCCCAGCAAGCTCCCACACTTATTTTCCCATATTTATCTGTTTCACTGACCACCAAGTTCAGGGCCCTTGTTGGTAACCGTTTGATTCAAGTTTCCTGCCACTCCCTGCCGTTGATGCAAGGAGTAATGTTGGAGTTGCATCCAAGATGAAGCATAAGGCTTAATGGTTAAGGGTGGTAACTGCCGCATCAAGCAAGTTACTCCGATGCTTGTTTACCCAGACTGCACAGATCAATGCCTTGTTGGATATTGATTGAATGTAAATCCTCTTTTCCACATTTCCCCCTGCCGTTGAAGCAGAGAGCAACACTGTTTATGCATTCAAAGTGAAGTATCAGGCTTAATTGGTTTAGGGTAGTAACCGCCACAATAAGCAAGCTACCCCTATGCTTATTTGTTTACCTGCACTGTGTAGTTAAGTCCTTATTGGTTGTTATCTAATTGCAAATCCTCTTCTACACATTTCCCCTTGCCATTGAAGCAGAGAGCAATGTTGGAGTTGCATTAACCGTGTGAAGACTTATTGAATTAAGGGTAGTAATCTCCAGGTAGTAGCCACCATTTCAGCAAGCCATTCCCATGGGTCTTCTCTTCATTCCCATCCTCTAAACCTTGCTTTTGGACCGCGTCAGTGATATAGTAATTATGGTACACCAATTTTCTAAGGGAAAGTTTGTGTGACTATAACTTACCTTTCTGCTCCCCGAGTTCAGCACGCACATCCTGATGCCACTCCCACTGTTTGTGGCACAGTTTCAGTTCCTGCTTGTTTAGTGCTTCAACCTGGAAGATACAAAGGGTGAAAAAAACGCTTTAAATATGAGAACGAGCCTGCTCTCCTAGTCCCCCACTCCCAAACAGCGTATTTGTTCGTCCACTCACTCTACTATACCCTCTTGTATTGATCACCAGCACTTACATCCTGGGGGAAGGAGTCCTGCACATTAAACTTCTGCCTGTGGACCTTCCAAGCAACATCTGCCCGGTCTTCGTTACACCTCCTCCCAGGCTAGAAGTACAGTTGCCGCTCATTTGCAATAATGAGCTCCGACAGGAGGCGTACATCACCCTCTGAAAAACTGGGCATCCGTCCCCTTGGCATGGCTGCAGTAGCAATGGCCCCGCACAAAATGGATGTCGGGATATGGCCGTGCAAGAGAGGTGTGTGCCCTCCATTACCTGGGCATCCACTGACATAGAAACTGTGTGTCCATGTCTTGTGTGTCTGTTATGTGCGGTTGCAGGGCTCAAGTACTGTGCATCCCTTATGTACAGTCAAAAGGCCATGTATGTGCGTCCATGTGTGCATTTGCAGGCACATGTATGCAGGGCCCATAGACATTGGACTTCTATGTAAGGTGGTGCTGTAGTGAGAGTCTGGAGCTCCAGGACCCCAGGCATTGATGAAATGGTGGGGCGATGAGTGGAGTGATGGAGGGGGCCTGAGAGCAGCAATCGCACTGAGGCACACCTTTGACGGGGGATTGCGAGGGGGTGAGGGGCTACACACCTTTGATGAGGGGCTGAGAGGATGCACACCTTTAACAGTGGGCTTGTGAGGAGGTGAAGGGTTGTGAGGGTGGAATGGATGAGCGAGATGAACATAGAGATCACATACAACTTTGTGCCACATGACCAACTGATGGATTCTGTTATTTAAAACTATTTAATTTTTTATCGATTAATTAAAGAACACATAAAAGCACAAATGAAAACAGGCAAATGAGTCCATTCCATCCAGCGACCTCATATTATAGAATCCTAAAATAAAGCACAAGGAAATGGTTGCTCAACTGCAGGCAAAACATCTTCCTTTTTCCTTATTCCTGTCAAGTAAAATAACTGGGCAGAGGGGTAATTGCTAGCAGACTTTAAAACTTACATGAGAAGTAGTCAGTGATGAGTTTTCGATGAACCTCATGGCCCTTCACGGTAGTGTCCATCTCTGTTGCCGGATGCATGGGTGGATCTTGCTCCAGGGCATTTGTGAGTTCATTTTCCATGCCAAACCACAAAGCAATATTGTGTAGTGTACAGCAGACCATGACTATGCATACCACTTTCTCCGGACTGTACTGCAGTGCACTGCCAGACTGGTCCAAGCACCTAAAATGGTTTTTCAGCAAGCCAAATGTCTTCTCGATGACAGACCTAGTGCTTGTATGTGCCTCATTGTATCGTCTAGCCGCAGCAGTATGCGGACCCAGGAGCGGGGTAAGCAACCATGCCTTACATCCATAGCTTACATCACCTATAAAAGGGGAAAACGAAATGGCATAACAAAAAAGGTACAAATTCATCATATACACTACTTCCACCATATCCTCCAGGATTCTCAACATACATTGTCGGCACATTTACCCTCAGGGCACAAACCATGCGCAATTGACATTCATTATTTTTCCATTTTACATCCTACACACATCAGCTTGCCAAAGCATTGCTATAAGTAGCTGTCACTCCCCCATTCCCCATCCACATTACTGACCCTCCAAGTAGAGTTTCAAACTTTCAAGCAACCTGCCATCATCATATTTTCCCTCAGCACAATCACAGCCGGGCGCGGAGTGGGAGAAGATGTACAAATTGTGGCAGCTTTCAGGAAACCTTGAGACGACGCTCAGAATCTTAAGATGCGCGTTGCACATGACCTGGACGTTCATTGAATAGAAATGTTTCCTGTTGCGGAATGCCATTTCCTGCTCCGACAGATCAGTGAGAGTGATATGGGTGCAATCTATAGCGCCAATCTTATTTGGCATTCCAGCAATGTCATAAAACCCATGCTGCTCTGAGTATTTGACGTAGTCCTTGTGTTTCATCATTGCCTGTAGTACTTGACCAAAGTGCCTCGAGAATAAGGACTGGGCCATCTGGCCAACTATATTTTGGAAACTTCCAGTGGCAAAAAAACATAAAGCACTGAGCAGTTTCACCAACCCAGGTATAGCGAGACATGAGGGGGTCTCTCATTACTCAGGCCCTCATAAAGGTACAAAATTTCCCTTGAGTTTAAACGATACCTTCGTGCCACATCAGTCTCTGGCAATCCGAGGAGTGTTGTCTGCAGTTGAAATATACACTACCTGCAGAGTTTCCAGATTATAGGGCCGATGCAAAAAACTTGCGCTGAAAGCGGGTGCTGTGTATTCAGCGCCCGCTTTCCTAACGCGCCCCCAGGCACCTCTCCTGGGGGCGCGATGCAATATTTAAATTAGGGCTCACGCTGTCGAGGAGGCACTGGGGCAATTGGGCGCCCCTAGCGCTTCCTTGACAGCGCAAGCCGGAGAGAGGTCTGCTGTCGGTGGCTGTCCGTCCATTCTCCCAACCTGACTACCGGCACCAGGAGTGTCGGGCACTTAATATTAACTTATTCACTCCTTCACTTATTGCGGATTGGTCTCTTTACTGTCACATGTCAGTGAAAGGACCAATCTCCTTTCAGAAGGCTATCCTGAAAGGGGATTGGTCCTTTCACTGACATGTGACAGTATAGGGGCTGATTGCATGAGGGGATTAGTTAGCGCCTCTACAACCCGTGTCCAACTGCGGGTTATATTGCATCGGCCCCTATGACTGTAGTCTGTGCCGCATGGTCCTCTCTCCTATCTTGATTGTTCTCTTCCCCGATAGACCTTTCTCTTTCTTCCCTGACTGTCCATATTCTCGCTTGCAAGAGATAACTCAGCAGAATAAGGAAGTACAGAAAAACCGTCTTGTAAATGTCTAGAAAGCCTTCACCAGCCTTGACTGCTAGATCATGAGTAAACTTTACTCCAAAGACTAAGCTGGAGCTAAATTTCGTACATTACAAAAATGTGCATTGAGCAGCCAGCTTTTGGGCGCACTTTCTTGCAATGGAGGGTAATAGCTAATCTTTCATTTATATGGAATTTAAATGCGATAGATGCTATCCAGTAAGTGTTTGTTAGTGCACGAGTTATGGACACGCTAAGCTCCTTAAACCGCATCGGAAGCTGTGATTGTGCACCCAAAATGCGTGTCCAACCGTAAATAAACCTGTGTGCTAGGCAGGGCACACTTTATTGCATCGTCCTGTTAGATAGTGAAACCTGTAGGGACATGGAAACACCTACAGTACCTGAATGTAATCTGCTTTAAAGGTGGAATATAAATCAAATAAGTAATAGATGTGACATGGTCACAGTCTGCTACATAATAATGTAACCTGAACCATTGTTGTAACGCAGAGTTTCTCTTTTGAAGAGAAACAGTTTGCTCACAGCCTAGCCTGGGATTGTGTGGTTTATATTTTTGTTATGAGAGCATGATTAAGTTCATATGTACTTTGTGGCAAAATGTCTCTAGGAAATACTAGCCACTGACAAAATAATGCTCAGTTGTTACCATTTTTGTTTGGTACCTGTAGTATTGCAAGGATAGTATCCACCCTAGTGGACATTATGAATGTTCATGCCAATATTTAGCATCTCTTCAGAGGAAGACTTGGTAAGAGCAAAAAATGGGGGCATTTGAGATGTTGGGGGGAGTTGAAGTTTTGGGCCCAAACTCCTTCAAAGAGACAGCATTGACATTTTTGCAGTCTCTTCTGCTTTCCCTGAAACACTGCTTAGGTTTACAGTGTTTGCAATATTCTGTGGGCCTTAGAAACCACTGTCAATATCCTATAGATGGCGCTGTTAGCATTTTAATATTTTTGGAACAGACCATAAAATCTAAAGCTTTTCTTGTCATCTCATTTAAAGAAAATTTACTTTTAAAAGTATTTTTACTGCTGGCAAAAATTACTTATTAAATCACAGTGGGGGTTTTTGTCTTTTTTTTTAAATTTTTTTTTTAAATAAACCTATTCTGTAAAAGTACAATTAATACTTTGTAAAATGATTCTGATGAGTCCATTTTGAGTGAAAAGAGTCTTTGGAAGTATTGCATCGTTGCAAGCATTTAGTGCTTAGTAGAATACTTATCTGAACACACAAAGCACACATAATTTTATAGTTATAATCAAGCCTCTATAACTTGTTTAGTATTAACTACAACAGAAGAATGCAAATGCTCAACTTAATGAATCTGCAGAATGATTGCTTGCACTATATAAAGGGTTTGTGACTATATTGTAAAATGGTTGTCTTCATTAATTCTACTCCTTTTATAAAGAACATGGCTATAGTCCAGTTATTGCAATACTTCATAAAAGGTTCTTTTTCTTTGCCCTCCCCCAACACCAAATGAAATTAGCCTAAATTTGAGAGAAATGTTTCTGATGCATTGTTTCTTGTTTTTATTTTCTTTAACAGGATACTACAACAATAGAAAAAATGTCTAACTGTTGTGAAGAGATGTAAGTATCTAGAGGAGAAAGAATGGGCAAATATGTAAGTGAAACCTTAAATAGAGCAACAGTTTTTCTGCTGACTCACGGTATGCCTGTGGCCTGGTTGAGAGGGATGGGAGGGGTGAAACAAAGGTACCATAGGGCTGCAACTTGGAGCTTTTCCCTCCCCTTAATCCCTGGCCCTCTGACTTTAAGGCCATGACCCATGAGCTTACAGGTAACTTTTAATGCAGGCAACCTCCCTGAGCAGCAGAGCTAGAGACTAATTCCAGGAACCTTGGCTCAAGCTGTAAGGAGTTAGTCAATAGACGTTACTGGATAGAGAGTTTTGCATATCCCTTCCCTTCTCCTTCTCTCCCGTCTGCTTTGTAGGGGCTATAAGAACTACCTCTATAGTAACTTTCCTAGCGTGTAGCCAGATGGACTCAGGACCAATGGGTATTGTACTCTTCTGCTAGCAGATGGGAGATGGAGTCAGATTTCAATCTGACGTCACTCTACATATACCCGTGCAGGAAGCTTAGCTCTTCAGTATTTTCCGTCTCCCAGCAGATGCGGACACTATTCCACAAACTAGAATAGTGTAACAATTTAAAACAAAGAAGAAGAAAATGTACCTAAGGAAGATTGAGCCCCGCTTCTCCTGCGGTGATACCTAAGGGTCCCTCCCCCAGTCGAGAATTCCTGAGGTGAGTTCTGAGATCCCTCAGAGGTAAATCTTGGTCCGGCAGCCGAATCCCGGCATGGACTTAGCCCCTCCGGGTGGCTTAAAGGCAGCAGGTGCAGATTCGAGCGCTGAAGTGAAGGTATTTCCCTCACTCACCGCAGCTGGAGACCGCCCGGCATGCAATCGGTAAGTGTCGAGACCAGGTAAGGTAGAAACCTTTTAATCTAAGTCTCTGGTCTCCAGAGCTCGAACAGCTGTATCGAGCATTTTTCCCAGCGAGGTTTAAAGGGCACCGATAGGGTTGAGCAGCCCCGGGTCGGCTGCGCCCCGATCCGGTGCAAGGGCCCACACAAGTGGAGACCCTCCGGGGGGGCGCGCACCATTTTGTAAGCGTGATCGTCGGTGCCATATTCCCCTCTCATTCGGCGCGGGGCAGGTCAGTCGACCAACGCACCTAATTTGCGCACGCCCAATGTTGCCATACGCAACGAGGCGCACCCGGCGCGCATAACTAACCGCCCCCATGCGCATAACTACACGCGCAGCCACCGTGAGGTTTCCCACGCGCACAAACATGGCACAACCGACCAAGAAGGCCAAAGGCCCCTCCCTCTGCTCAGCCTGCCGCATAAGAGTGGCACAATCAGAATTGGAGGCCCTCATGTGCCAGCAGTGCCATGAAGCTCAAAGGGAACCTAAACCTGGCCCCCTATAGTCGGGAGAGGGGTCCGGAACTACTGATGATTGTACCCCGGACCTATGTATCTCCGGCTCGGCTCCGCCATAGGAGGCCACTTCGGGGGCACTTACTCTAACCACCCCGGGGATCAACATGGACCCAGGAACCTTCTCCTGGGTGGAATTCTTTAGAGGGCTGCAAACCTTCGTTCAAGCACAACCAGCCCCTGCTGTGCACCAGGCTCAACACCGCCTGGATGCTCAGGATCCTCCCGGCACTACCCGGACATCTCGAGATATGGCTCGCCTAACCAAGAGCCACCCTATCTCAGTTCCAGACTCATCTGAGGGCGAGAGCGACTCCCTGGAAGGAGAAATCCCTCTAGGGATGGAACCATACCGAACCATGCTTCGCTTCTTCCACAAGGATGAATTACCAGCCCTTGTTTCCCAGACCCTGAAGACACTGGGTATCCCAGGCACTGACCAGTTCCATTGGTGCCTTCACCTCTGGACTTTAGCCAAGCACCTAGGACTCCACCCTCTGTGGATATACAGTGAGGATGAGGGTCCCTATGACCCCTGGGAGGATGATCAGATGGAATCCTCAGAGGAATTGGAGGGTCTCCCATCAGACCCTTCTCCAGAGCAGCGAAGGAGGTCCCCGCCTGAGGACCTGATCTTTACAAAGTTCATCAGGGTGATGTTGGAGGCCATCCTGTTCCAGCTTTTGACTGAAGTAGGTGCCAGGCACAAAATGCTTGAGGTTCTTCAGTTCATGGAGCCGACTAAGGAGATCATGGCGGTCCCAGTACACGAGATCCTTACGGAGTTACTGCTGAGGATGTGGGAACAACATCTCACTGTGCCTCCCATGAATAAGAAGGTGGACGGGATTTACCTCATCCAGAAGGCTGCCAGATTCTATAAGCGTCAGCTGCCCCACTAATTGGTGGTGGTCGAATCCGCCCTCAGGAGGCCAAGCACTCTCGGACCCACTCCTCGGTGCCCCCAAGGAAGGAACACAGAGTGTTGGACGCTGTTGGGAGGAAGGTGTTCCAAGGTGCCATTCTTATTGCCTGCATCGCTGCCTACCAGCTCTACATAAGCCAATGCTTGTGGAACATCTGGAAGCAGGTGCAGGAGGTAGCTGAGCAGCTACCTCAAAAGCAGCAAGACACCCTCAAGTCACTGGTGCACAAGGGATTGGAGTGTGGAAAACATGAGGTCCATGCCACCTATGATGTTTTCAAAACAGCATCTAGGGTCTCTGCAGTGGGAATCAGCGCCTGCAGTCTGGCATGGCTGCAGGCCTTGGATCTCAGACCAGAGGTGCAGGAACGATTCGCTGATGTGCTGTGCACTGGAGAGAATCTCTTCTGAGATAGAGTGAAGGATGCTGTGACCCAACTCCGAGTCCATCATGAAACCCTTCAGCAGCGCTCCACCAGCACTCCGGACATGTCGTCCTCATCCAGGAGGCCATCGAGACAGGAAGTCTTTCTTTTACCAAAGGAAGCACTATCCTCCGCCTTCTCAATCCTGTACACACCAACAGAGCTCCCTCGGCCGTTCCAGACAGGAGAGAGCTCCCAAGCCCCAACTGGCTCCTCAGTTAACTAAGGGCACAGGGTTTTCTGACTAAGCCATAGGGAGCATAAACCAGTTGCCTGTACCCAGGATGATGGATCCTCTGGTCGGGGGCAGGCTGCGGTTCCTTGCAAACCGATTAGCTAGTGTAACCTCGGATCAGTGGGTTTTACCCATCGTCCACCAGATGTATTGGGTATCCCACCAAATTGCCCTCCAGCCCATCTTTGGGCCAGTAACTCATCAGGAAGTGCTACAAATGGACTTCGCCTCCCTCTTAATGGCCACCTGTACCACCGGGGCAAAAAGGGCATGGATTCTACTCCATGTATTTCTTGATTCCAAAGAGAACAGGACGTCTCCGTCTCATCCTAGATCTGAGTGCCTTGAACAAGTTTGTAAGAAAAGAAAAGTTTAAGATGATTTCCCTGGGCACCTTGATCCCCTATTTGTAAAAAGAGGACTGGCTATGCTCCCTTGACCTAAAGGACGCATACACTCACATCAAGATCTTCCAAGTCACGAGGTATTTCAGATTCGTGGTGGGAAAACAGCACTTTCAGTATAGAGTGTTGCCGTTTGGGCTAGCGTCAACCCCACGTGTCTTTACAAAATGCTTCGCGATGGTGGGGGCGCACCTCCGCAGGTTGGAAGTGCATGTTTTCCCTTACTTGGACAATTGGCCGGTCAAGAGTACCTCTCAGGCAGGGGTCAATCGGTCCATGCATCTGACCATCCAGGTTTTGGAGTCACTAACGTTTGTCATCAACTATCCGAAGTCCCATCTCAACCCATCACCTCGATTGGACTTCTTAGGAGCCTGCTAGACATGGCTCAGACAGGAGCCTTCCTGTCGCGATCCAGGGTGGTCAGCTTGGCATCCACAGCGGTGGTGATTCAATAGATCCAGCAGATGTCAGCTCAGCATATGTTGAGGCTGTTGGGCCACATGGCCGCAACCGACCATGTTACTTCCTTGGCACGCTTACACATGTGCAGAACCCAATGGATCTTGAGGTCTTAGTGGCATCAGGCCACCCAAAGCTTCCAGGCTCGCATCCGAATCACTCTGTCTTTCTGGGATTCTTTGTCCTGGTGGCAGGTTCTCTCGAATTTAGAACAGGGAATATCTTTCCAAAATCCCCCTTCCCAAATTGTCCTAATCACAGATGCAACCACTCTGGAGTGGGGAGCTCTCCTCCGTGCCCATTTTGGGGGCCAATAGTGCATCAGGAAATACTGTTAAGAACATAAGAACATGCCATACTGGGTCAGCCCAAGGGTCCATCAAGCCCAGCATCCTGTTTCCAACAGTGGCCAATCCAGGCCATAAGAACCTGGCAAGTACCCCAAAATTAAGTCCATTCCATGTTACCGTTGCTAGTAATAGCAGTGGCTATTTTCTAAGTCAACTTAATTAATAGCAGGTAATGGACTGCTCCTCCAAGAACTTATCCAATCCTTTTTTAAACACAGTTATACTAACTGCACTAACCACATCCTCTGGCAACAAATTCCAGAGTTTAATTGTGCGTTGAGTGAAAAAGAACTTTCTCCGATTAGTTTTAAATGTGCCACATGCTAACTTCATGGAGTGCCCCCTAGTCTTTCTATTATCCGAAAGAGTAAATAACCGATTCACATCTACCCGTTCTAGACCTCTCATGATTTTAAACACCTCTATCATATCCCCCCTCAGCTGTCTCTTCTCCAAGCTGAAAAGTCCTAACCTCTTTAGTCTTTCCTCATAGGGGAGCTGTTCCATTCCCCTTATCATTTTGGTAGCCCTTCTCTGTACCTTCTCCATCGCAATTATATCTTTTTTGAGATGTGGCGACCAGAATTGTACACAGTATTCAAGGTGCGGTCTCACCATGGAGCGATACAGAGGCATTATGACATTTTCCGTTTTATTCACCATTCCCTTTCTAATAATTCCCAACATTCTGTTTACTTTTTGACTGCCGCAGCACACTGAAACCAACGATTTCAATGTGTTATCCACTATGACGCCTAGATCTCTTTCTTGGGTTGTAGCACCTAATATGGAACCTAACATTGTGTAACTATAGCATGGGTTATTTTTCCCTATATGCATCACCTTGCACATATCCACATTAAATTTCATCTGCCATTTGGATGCCCAATTTTCCAGTCTCACAAGGTCTTCCTGCAATTTATCACAATCTGCTTGTGATTTAACTACTCTGAACAATTTTATATCTGCAAATTTGATTATCTCACTCGTCGTATTTCTTTCCAGATCATTTATAAATATATTGAAAAGTAAAGGTCCCAATACAGATCCCTGAGGCACTGTTATGGGAGTTCTCTACCCTCTTAATGTCCAGAGTGTTTGAACCTGTCTCACCAAGGCAAAGAGTGCAGGGATTCTACTCTCAATACTTCCTGATTCCAAATAGGACAGGAGGACTCCATCCCACCCTAGACCTAAGGGTCTTGAATAGGTTTCTTAAAAATAAAAGTTCAAGACTGTTTCCTTGGATACCCTGATTCCCCTCCTGCAAAAAGGGAATTGGCTATGCTTCCTCGATTTAAAGGATGCATACACTTGCATTGAGATCTTCCCAAGTCACAGGAAGTATCTCCGATTTGTGGAAGGGAAATAGCACTTCCAGTACCATGTGTTGCTATTTGGATTTGTCTGCCCACAAGTCTTCACACACTGCCTGGCCGTGGTGGCAGTGTGTTTTCCCGTATCTGGATGATTGGCTGGTCAAGAATACGTCTCAGGCAGGGTCCATCTGGTCCATGCGCTTGACCATTCGGGTGTTGGAATCACTAGGGTTCGTTCTCAACTACACAAAGTCCCTTCTCAGTCTGTCACCTCAATTGAACTTTGTCAGAACCCTGCTAGACCCAGCTGAAACCAGGGCCTTTCTGCCACTCCAGAGGGCTGTCGCTCTGGTGACCATTGCGACAGAGGTGCAACACAGCCAGCAGGTATCAGCCTGGCACATGTTGAAACTGTCCATGTCACTCTTTTGGCACACTTACACATGCACAGAGCCTTGCAGTGACGTGAGGCCACCCAGAGCTTCCAGGCTCATACCCAAAATACTCCGTGGTGGGTTTTCTCGAATTGTCCTAATCATGGAACCTGGGGTGGAGAGCTCATGTAGAGGGGCTCCACACCCAGGGCCTATGGTCTGCCCGGGAAATATGATGTCACATCAACTTCCTGGAGCTTCAGGTGATCAGGTACATGCTGTAGGCTTTCAGAGATCAGCTGTCCAACAAAATTGTCCTGATCGAGACCAACAATCAAGTAGCTATGTGGTATATCAACAAGCAGGGAGGCAAGGGATCATACCTCCTATGTCTGGAAGCGGTCCATATCTGGTCCTGGGCCCTAGCCCAAAGGATGGTGCTCAGGGCCAGATACCCAGCCAGAATGGAGAACGTAATGGCGGACAGGCTGAGCTGAGCCTTCAGACCCCATGAGTGGTCCCTGGATCAGGTGGTAGCGAATTAGTTTTTTCCCCTCTGGGGGAGCCCAGACGTAGATCTGTTTGCATCCTTCTGCAACAGGAAAGTACCTCTGTTCTGCTTCTGTCCAGGTCAGACAGCAAATCAGCCTCAATGCCTTCGCCCGTCATTGGACCAAGGATCTTCTGTATGCTTATCCTCCGATTCTGTTAGTGGTGAAGACTCTCTTGAAACTTCACGAAGACAGAGAGACTATGATCCTCATAGCTTCTCATTGGCTGAGACAGGTCTGGGTTCCACTTCTGTGGGAATTGTCCATCCGGAAACCCGATCAATCTAGGGACCTCCTCTGATTTCATCAAGCAAGATCAGGGCAGGCTGCGGCATCCCAACCTCTATGTCCTGTCTCTCACAGCCTGGATGTGAAAAGTTAATCCTGCAGCCTTTTGATCTTTCTGAGGATGTATCTCTGGTCCTTGTGGCTTCCAGAAATCCTTTCACTAGAAAGTCTTACAGACTGAAGTGGAGGTGGTGAGAGCAGAAGGCCCTAGATCCGTTCTCCTGCCCCACACAAAACCTGCTTGACTACCTTCTACACTTTTCGGAGGCTGGCTTAAAAACCAACTATGTAAGGATTCATCTTAGTGCAATTGGCGCATGCCATCTCTGTACAGCCTATAGTTGTATGTTTCATGCGGGGCCTGCTTCAATTGATGCCTCCCCTAAGGCCTCCCGCTGTGTCTTGGGACCTAAACATGGTATTGGCTCAGCTGATGAAAGCTTTCTTTGAGCTCGCTACGCTCCTGTGACTTGAAATACCTGACCTGGAAAGTAATATTTTTGGTGGCAGTCACTTCAGCGTGCAGGATCAGTGAGCTCCAGGCCTTAGTGACTTATCCACCTTATATTAAGTTCTTTCATGACATGGTGGTCTTGTGTATGCATCCTAGGATCCTGCCTACGCTGGTAATGGATTTCCATCTTAAGCAGTTAATCATCCTGCCAACATTTGTTTCCCAGGCCCCATTTGCACCAGGGCGAAAGAGTTCAGCCCGGTTTGGATTACAAGAGAGTCTTAGCTTCTATCTGGAGCAGGCAGAAGCCCATAAACAGTCCACCCAACTTTTCATTTCTTTGGACAGGAATAGATTGGGAGTTGCTGTTGCCAAACAGACACTATCCAGTTGGCTAGCAGATTGCTTCTCCTTCTGTTATGCATAAGGGGAACTGCATCTTGAGGGTCATGTCAAGGCTATTCTGTCAGAGCCATGGCAACTTCGCTGGCCCACTTACGAGCAGTTCCCGTGGAGGAGATCTGCAAGGCTGTGACGTGGAGTTCTCCTAGGATAAGCAGGATGGTAGTCTTCACACATGGGTGACATCATTGGATGAAGCCTGACACAGAACTGTGATCTCAAAGAATCTAGAGCTTTCAGCATGCCCTATTGAGCATGTGCAGCTGTAGTCATCACCCTGCCCCCTAGGCAGAGTCCCTCAGTCTCTCGTTTTCCACAGAGCCTTGCGGTTGCGGAAGCCGTGTGCTCATGGTATTCAGCTTTGCTCTCTTCTCGCAGTTTTTATAAGTGATTTTTTTTAGAGCTGCAGCTGTTTTCTTCCCTTTTCTCTTAAAGTAGTTTATTCTTCTATTTTTCCTTCTTTCTAGCTGTCTTCTGGCCTGAATAAACCTCGGATAAAGTAAGACTGATAAAGACCATCTTTAAAAGTCAAACAGTGAAGTTTATTATGAAGAAAGGCGTGGTTTCTTCAGAAGTAGCAAGCTTTACAAAGCAAATGGTGCAAGCTCAAACCTACTCAGTGCTCTACTGCTAGTGCATAGCGTTATAAAGGTTTACCTTCAGCCAATCAACAGGTGTCTGCGTTTACCCACCCCTTATCCCTTGTCCAATTAGTAAATTTGTGCATGTATATGTGCCTTGTTACTAGGGTGTTTTTTCTGCCATTTACACTTGCTGTTAGTTTCCAGGAAATCAGTTTTCTTAAGTTTCATTTTCTCAGCTCTGACGTCTCTTGTACTGACCATATTCATACAGGCCGCATGGTGGGCTTTTCCCTGAGCAGTCTGGCAGAGTCTGTTACTAAAAAAAAAAAATTTAAAATGCTTCTGCAGTTTTTATATCTGTGTCCTCTCCTTGCTCTGTCTATTTTTTCCACGGTGCTGACAGGACTGACTTATGCAGTCCATCTGATCCATGTTGGCTGCTGAGTCTGGGGACTCGCCTGAGTTCTACCCAGGCTGGAGTTCCATGGCGGTTCACCGATCGATTGGCATCGATGGATTCAGATGGTGGAAGGATCGAGGACCATGCCATTTCTGTGAGGGGAGAGCTCATCCTCCCCACATCTCAAGGAACTAGCTTCCATGGGCAGGAGCCTGGATGATGTTGCCTCCCCTCCTGCTTGCCAGCCTTGGCCATGCAGTCTCCCTGGGAGAGAGAGGGTGTGCAGAGCCTGAGCTAGTAACTAGCTGTTGTACTTCGGTGCCTGGCCCATGAACCAGTTGCCCATGCACAGCTCTGACCAGCGCGCACTGTTCATCTGACGCATCGATGTCGGGCCTGTGTCGGGGACCAGGCCCATCTTTGGGTAACATGGTCACCCTTGACACCGTCAAGGTTCAGGTCTCCCTTGTGGCCATCGAGGTGTGTGACCGCCCACAATGCTGTAGTGGCCTTCTGTGTCGTTGGCATCGGTGGAACTGAAGTCTCACTGCACCAGCTTGAGCATTGAGGGGACAGAGTACAGTGCAAGTTGACTCCCTCGATGCTGCTGATGTCTCGAGGTTACGCTGCCATCGATACTGCGCTGCTATCAGTGCTGTGGTGCCCTCGATGCCGCACACGCAATGTACTTGATGCCACGGTACCTTTGATGCATTCGTTGTCACGGTGCCTTCGGTGCACTCGCCATGGTGCACTCGCTGTACTCAATGCCTCGGCGCTCTTGCTGCATTCAATGCTGTGGTGACCATGGTACCATTGATGCCATGGTGATCTCGATGCCTGTGAAGCCCTCGATGCCATCAATACCCTTAATCCATCAAGGTGCATGCATGGCCACTCTCGGGGCTGTCGAGGTCGAAGAGGTGGCAAGCCCTCGATGTTGTCAAGGTGCTTAGCATCGATGCTGCGGCAGCCCTTGATGCCATTGAGACGCATACCCTTGATGCCACGGCCCCCCACTTGGTCGTCAAGGTGCACGGCCTTGGTGCTAGCAGGATCTCAGTGCCATCACAATGCAATGCTGCCCCAATACCATTAATGCCCTCAAGGCCATTGAGGTGGGAGGGCCACCATAGAGGCTTTCAGACCACCAATGCCTCTCATTACCGCCTCAACTATGTCAAGTTCCACAGCCAGGCATCGGGTTCGCCATTGAGCGCCCTTGTCACCCCTGAATTCATCGACCGCTGGGGCTCTCTGAAGCCCTCAGGTGACAAGGTTTGTTTTGGCCTCTTATGCAGTGCTAGCCATCTACTCGAGGCACCCTGGTGCGCTGGTGCAGCCGTACGTGGTGGTCCGGTGCCCTCAAGACTCCTGGGTGGTGTCCACTACGGAGCACTGAGAAGCTCAGAGCCATCCTTTCAGCTGACGAGCCCAGCATTGGAGGCCCTGCCAGGATGCGCACACCATCATTGTTAATGGGCGCTAGCGAGGCTCTCGTCAGCCATAATGCTTGTGAGGCCATCGTGCTCACAGCATCGACAGCCTTGGATGAGTAAGTGAGCCATGGGAAATTGCCGTTGGCACTGGCGGTCATCTGCTCTTTTTGGCATCTGTGAGCTGTGGGTAGGCTGCAGGGTCTCTCCCTGCAGACACACCCATGGCTTCTTTGGTCGATACCTTCAGGCTGAGGCCCCATCTGGACCCTGGGTGATCGACATCCGTGAGCACCTGTGGCACCAGGGATGGAGCTATTTACCATCGAACTGATTATAGTTCGGTTTAGCACCGTCAAGGCCCTGGGTGGCAGAGTCATTGGGTGCCCGATGGTGGCTTTGCGTTGGTGAGTGCAAAAGCGCCATGGGCCCTAAGGGCACCAGCACCGCTCTGGGCCCCAGTGGCTGCAATCGGAGATTGCAGGACATGTGCACAGTACTCAATAAATACCTGCTGTCATTCCCTGTGGGACTCACAGGTGAGCCGGTTCCGATGCAGTTTCGAGGTCCTTAATGGTACTGGCCACTTCCCCGCCCAGACCCCGCCCCTTCTTAGAGACCCCGCACTTCCACGCATACCAGGAGATACACGCGTAACTGGGCTGCTTTAAAATGGGCTTGGCGCAGCCACGCGCGTATCTCCCGGTATTGCGCGTGCTGGGGTTTGAAAATTGACCCAATAGTGAGCTAGAAATAGTTCACTGAACTGGCACTTGCTGTATGTATTGTGATGTAATTTACAAGGAACATGTCGTATAGCACCAAATAGAAATGGAGTATGCTCATCCTCTTCCCATCTCCACAGTTTTTCTCCTATATACACTGTGCCATGCCTTATTTAAACTGTTATTACTAGGTTTATGTGAAACTAAATATAGTTTATTTTTTTCTAATTTGCTCTTAGTTTCTAAGAATACAGTTATAGCTGATATTCTAGGCATGTCAAATATAATATTGCAGTTTCAAGAATTCCAACTATGGTGTATAGGAAAATATATAACCTCTCTTTGTCTCATATAGAGCCCAAAATTGATCCTCCTGCAGGGACAGTATTGCCATCACCCTTGGGTTTCAGGCTATATAGAAAATTCTTTTGAAGCCCATAATCATATTTCTTTAGCTCATATTGTCTGTTTTCTTAAATTTTGAAATAATGTATCACTGTGCAATCAAAGTAATGCAGCTGTACTTCTCTGTATGTCGGGACACTATTCGTGTGGAAGCATGGGGTCCTTAATAGAGAATGTACTGCATTTATATATAAAGCTGATCTTCTGCAATGTTTGGTAAGCTGCCACACTTCCATCCAACTGAGTGAGATCCCCTGTTTGTGCTCTCGCCCTGTTGGAAAGCAATAGCTTTTTAAAATGTCTTTTAAAAATCTATATTGTATTTTCATTATTAACTTTTCTGCAAGTATTTACTGATGATATTTTTTTTCCATTTTTCCTACAGTACATGCATGTGGACTGAGTCCTTTTTTTCTCCCCAAAGAAAATAGAAATGGAAAACAAATTGTTAGTGTGTTGACATGCTTTCTATTGATTTGAGTAGTCTTCATTTTACAAGCTGAGCTCTGGCTAGGCAGAATACAGTTTCTGCTTCCCAGTGTTCAGCCTCAGCTTGCTCACCATTATGAAAGGAAAGCTGTATTTGTGATGGTGAGGACGCAATTCATCAGAATTAACTAATGGATCCCCAAGCAGTCTGTATTGTTTTCAGTTGAGTGAAGTGCACACTGGGAGTGCTGCCTCTCACTAATAACGCTGTCTTCCGCAGGTCCAGAGCGACCCGAAAGCATGGCAGCAAGACCCTTCTCAGAAGTTTTTGGCACGGCCCTGGAAGATCCTGTGGTTCATTTCCTTTCAGGCAAAGGCAACCACTGCGAGTCTCCTACCACTTTGCCAATCATGTCTAAACAGATGGATGGTGGGCACAGATGGGTCCTCTATGCTGGAAGCGCCTTTCAGGTTTTATGATAATAGAACTGTGACAGTCTTCCAGTCAATTATAATCCACCCACCAATCCTAGATGACATAATTTTACCCCAGGCTTTATTATAATAGTGATCTTGATCCTGTTTAAGGATTAGTAAAAAGATCTTTATTTTTGTTTTTAAAGGGGAAGAGGAAGGAATGTTCCTTTCAAATGAGCCTTTCCCCTAGGCACCTTTGTAAATATACGGGTTTAAATGAAATGAATGGGTGAGTTATTTTTGAAACAGGGAATTTTGGGTTGTTCTTGACTTACTACTGAATAGAGCACCACGGACAAGTACATCAGGATTCTTATTGCATTACTTTCTATAGCCGAATCACTTTTAACATTGTTTTCTTTACTATCAGTGATGGATATTTTTCTGATTCTTTTCAGAATGTCACTGTAAGATAAATTCTGTTTGTTTTGTGTGCTGACATTAATTAAGCATTTCTTTTTCCCATAAGGGAGGCCCCCAAGGAACTCTTCCACAGGCTTTTTTTTTTTCTTTTTCAGAGTCGTAATGCAATGTCTGACTTGCAGAATAGTTTTCATTTGCCCAACGGAAAGCATGATGCCCAAGGCAGAATCTCTGAAAGGAAAGAAAGCCCAGGGACTTTTTTTTTTTTTTTTAAGAAGAAAAAGATTTCTTTGGCAGAAAAATGAATGACCTTAAGCCGCCTCCTAAATTCCTCTGGGCCTACTTTATCGAAGAGTTTTCCTGCAGACCTAGGAAAGGGAGAACCCTTAGTAAAACAGACCTAATCTTTTTCTTCTAAGGGTAAAGAGGGTAGAATTGCAGGAGACCTGCTTTGAAGTGTTGTACACCTGTTAGCTGTGTAGCACAGCGTTCCAAAGATGGTTTTCATTTCTTTTCAATGTGTATCTTTTTTTTGTTTTTGTCTTACATGTCAATTTTATATTGATGTTATTCATATAGCAAACTGTTATGCTATTAAAAAAATGTGCTCATAAGATCCATCAAACCCCAAAATCCAAGACAAAAATGCATTTGTTGCCGACTAGGGGTGATACTGCTACTTTCACCCCAAGAAGGTTTGCTTGCAAATTGCTCATTCTCTTCCATTATGCAATATGGTAGACTAAATACCAGAATAAGCATGTGGCATATGTTGCACTGAGATGTATAAATCTATATGAAGATGTATTGTGTAAATATCTAAACTTTTATAGGATGTGTATTTCTTAGGAAATATTTCTGGAAACAGGGACCACCTTGCCTAAGTATTCTATTCATATGTCATTAAAGATGCTTTTCATCCAACCAATATAATAGCGATACCTAGCTGCAGGCAGCTAAACTAAATTGGCATGCAAGTCTCTAATTGGCTGATTGTTTGTGTATTGTGTTTTTGTATAAAATGATTTGGCTCTTGTTCAGGGATATATGGGTTGTCTTTGTCACTTTCAGGATTTGACAAGAGAAGGGAGAAAGCATTATGGCCTTTTCGACATCTCAGTGGGGTTTGTAACCATTGGCAACTTTTTTGTCCTTCAGTGAAGGAGTACAGTAGTGGTAATTGTGATATTCTTTATACTATATTCAGTACATTGCAGTGCCCAAAGCTGAAAAGCTACAGATTTCTGTTAGACATCAGAGGCCATATATAAAGTAATGAAGTTGTCTACTGACTGTCTATGGAGAATCTAGCTTTTCAATGGTATTTATGTATAGCAGTGTTTCCCAATCTATCCTTAGGATCCCTCAGACAGTTGAGTTTTCAGGATAGCCACAATATGATATAATTGTATTTGAATGTACTGCCTCCACCATGTGCAAATGTATCTCCTGTATACTCCTGTGAAGATTTTGAATACCTGACCAGTTAGAGTCTGTGTGGACAGGTTTGGGAATAACCACCCCCTTGTTTTTCCTCTCTGCACACTTCCTTTGTTGACATCCTCCCTTCTATCAAAACCCAGGTCACTGACTGCTGCTTCTGAGAATGTCCCTGGGTATTGGGCCACCCTTCTAAACTCATTATGTTTATAACTGCCTTATTTTATCCCTTTCACTCCTGCAATTCCTCATCTGTCTATACAAGTGCCTATATACAAAACTTTTGTCCTGGGATCACCTTGAATATCGTTTTTCCTTTTTTATTCCCACATTCAAACTCTCATTAGGTGCTGTCAGTACATTCTCAATATCAGCGTCCCTTTCTCATCATCCCAAGTGCCAAAACATTCTCCCTTTACTTTTATTCTCCATCAACAAGCAGGGCTGAATTAGCCATACAACGATATCCAACAGTGCCAGACAGAGCTTTCTATCTTAGCTCATAGAGTTCCTTCATAGGCATTGCCTCGTGAGCCCCTTTTTTTTCATCCGAACTTCAGCACGGATGTGTACCCTATGTCTGTTTTTCTTCAGATGTATCTCTTGATATCTTCAGATTTATAGTTGGGGTTTTTTTCTACTACTGCATTGCCTTACTGTCTTGGCAGCCCACCAAACAGCACTTTTCAGTGCTATTTCAAAAAATAAAAAAGAAGATAAGTTCTTCACAGAAAAATTCTGGCTCTAACAAACCAACCATCAGTGGCTTCAAGGATTGCATTTATGGTAAGAAAATGTCCATAACTGATGGCCATGACATTTGTTACTGGTGCCTAGACTTGGCCATGACCAATCTAACTGCTATCACTGCAGCTGGATGTCTCTTTGATTTCAGAGCCTGGAAGATGGAAGAGCTGCGTATGTCTCGGAAGAGCCACAACCATTCCTCTTCCAGAGCAGAACCTCTTCTGACTCCCTGGGTGCCAAGATGAGCAGGAACTCCTCAAGTATTCTCCACCCCCTTATTGGAGCAGGCCTGCCCCCCCCCCCCCCAATTGGAGTCGAGCAAGCAGCAAAAGCAATGTTCTCAGGAATCCGCAAGCCCCTCATGGGCACTGCAGTGCTCGGGGCTGAGTAAGAAGAAGCACTACTCTTCAGAATCAACAGTACCATGTGTGTGTCAAAGAAGCTATACTGAGGCCTAGGCATTGGTGTCAAGGTCAATGCACGAAATACTGGCACCGATGACACACTATTTGCTGGTTCATTGAGTCCCATCGAACCTCAACAGTGCCGATGCTTCATGAATTGAGCCTCAGAGCATGGATCAGCACCGTTAACACACTGAACTTTGGTGCTGCCAAAGCAGCTATTCCTCAAATTGCCAGTCCCTTCAACCAATTCAGGGAGGATGGGAGGTGCGGAGGGAGACATACTTCACTTGCCTTCTATCTCAAAGGCTATTTCCCCATCAAAGCTTCTTGAGCAAGGCCTTTGTCTAGAGACACCGTATCCCCGTCTGCTCACGGGTGCCCTTAATTTGTAACTGCCTCCTGGGGCAGATATGTGCAATAGAAAGCCAGTTGGTCTTTGTGGTTTTGCTGTGGCTCCTTTCTTACAGCCCTGTGTCTTGAAAGCAGTTTCCTGAAAGAGTTATTAAACATACCTGGGAACTCCTGAATTCTGGTTGCCCTGAGATTGGAATAGATTTGCAGAGATGCAGAGCATGCTATTACATAAACTCACTCTCCCCCCATGTATACAGTCCCACACTCACAAAATTACTCCCACACACTTTTCCTCACTCATATACACACTCACTTTCTTCTCAGACCTGACTCCAGCACTCTATCCCTTCCTGCTTCCAGGCCCAGCACACTAGCTTGTAACCTACCTACCTATTCAGCCTCCACTACTGCCCCCTCCTTTTGGACCAGGGGGGATGATTCAGCCAGCATCTGTAGATTTCCCTGCTTCTCCAAAGACTCAGTAATTTATACAAATTCCTGGAGTCTCTGAGAGAAACCAGATAATACCCAGGTACATTTTTGAGGGGATGGTCCAGTTGCTTAGTGAAAGTGCTGTGCACTACCATGTAAAGGCACCTGAATTTGATTCCTGTCTCGGATCTTTTGCTTCCCATGTCAACCAGGGTTAGCAATGTTGTGGAGGAGTCATTCTTATTGTACAATGACAGCACCTACTGGCCGGATGTTTGGCCATGATTGCAGGGATTAGAAGGAGCCCTGCTGCATGTCACACCCCGCAAATGGCTGTCTAGGTAAGTTGGGAGTGAATATAAAATAAGGGAAAAAAAATTGCAAATAGTTGCAAATTAGATTATGGTGCCAGAATCCAGCCCCAGTACCATCTGAGCTGGAAGCCCAACGGAGCAGGAGGAAACTGCTGGCTTCTTCCCCCCCATCTCCAAAAAAAAAAAAAAAAAGCTTACAGGTGAATTTTCAAAGGAATTACATGCATAAATGTAATCTACGATTGAGGCAATTTTCAAAAGCACACTTACACAGGTAAAGTGCATTTACACATGTAAAACCCAATTTTAAGCCTGTAAATCCTTTTGAAAATTATCCCTCTTAATGAGTGCGGAATGGTAGTTTAAAATATAAAAACAAAGCAAAACCCAAATAGTTTTTGCAAATTAGGAATGCAAAAAAGATTGAAACTACAGAAGAATCTTTCTTTTCTTTTTGCAAATCATATGCCACCGAATAAAATGTATTTTTTTAAGCTGAGAATCATGAATATCTAGCTGTAGCTGTAACTCAGCTGTCACCTAGTTGAGATCATATACCCCTAGCGACAACCTGAGTGCTGAAGCTGTAACCCAGAGTTAGTTGTCTGTTGCCCAAATTATAACCAGTCTGAGAGCAGGGTTTCATAATAAAAATGTAGTGTATTGAGTATAGATAAAGTAATCATGTATTTATAAGTCACAGGACCATAAACATTTTAAAGTATATGTGAAATAAAGTGAACCAGGCAAATTAATTTCATATCTTCTTTAAGCTGAGTACAGTATAAATTGAAGCCTTATATTTAGCGTAGATGTGATGTGAGGACACGCAGTAGGGACAGTGATAGAAACTTAAGTAGCACTTGTGAAGTAGCCTTTGTTTCCTCTGCTATTGCTGATTTATGATAGTAAAATCAAAGATCAAACTGGCTTAGATGCACTTTGCCATCTGTGAAAACAAGTTCAGCTTCCTTCTTATAGAAACACAAATTCATAAATTATACTGGTATACATATAAAGGATGAATGAGTTACATTAGCTGGATAACTTATCCAGCTAATGTAACTCTTCCCCAAAACACCTCTGGAATGCCCCTAAATTGTCCAGCTAAATTTTAATCAGATTATAAGAAATCTGGCTACAATTTAGCAGGATAAGTGCCCAAATATTCATTTAGCCGGATAGTGAGTTATTTGGCTACATGCCTTGGAATATAGACCTCCATATTTTTTCATTAAATGGGAGAATCAGGGGGTTTTAAAATTATTGATTGTCTAATCTGAGAACAGAGAGTACAACAACTGAGCTAACATAGTAAATGACGGCAAAAAAAGAGCAATTGGTCCATCTAGTCTGCCCAGTTATTTCTTCCATACTTCTAAGGTTATATCCCAGCTGTTGGCAACAGAACTTGACCATCTGTAGGATATCACTTGTTATCCAGGACAACTTTATCTTCTTCCACCACTGTAACCACCCTCCTTGGTAGCTTGGCATGGAAGGTCCCCTTTTTTACACCACACCTTACCTCCCATTTCCAACGAAAATGTCACAAAATAATCTAAACAGCCACCAACACCAGCATGCTATTGAAAGAAAATCCAGCCTCATAGATGCCCACGGCCTTTCCAGATGGCTCCCTTCCGCCACCAACTTGCCACACCAATCTGCTCAACATGAGGAGCGTATAGCCTGTCAGTCCCAGCTTCGTGTGCCTGTTTCCACTCGAATTTCTGGTTATTACTGTACTTGCATCCTACCAGAAAGACCTGGGTGCTAATTCATTCTTCAGCTATCTCCATTTTTATAACTACAATCCTCTGTGCTTACTCCATGGAGTTTGTATAGACCATTACCATTTTAGTTTCCACCTCCCACTATAGCAGGGTACTTCACACATCTATCGCCCATTGCATAAAAAAATATTTCCTGATGTTGCTCTTGAGGTTTCCTTCTCAGAGCTTCACATTGCTGCCTTATTCTAGAAATTCCTTTCTAATGAAAGAGGTTTGCTTCTTGTGCATTATTGATTCATTTCAGATACTTGAATGCCTCTGTTATATTTCTTCTTAGATCACTAAGCCTAATCTCCTAGGACTTCTGTTGCAGACACAGACTGCACAATTTTGATAGCCTTTCTCTGGCCTGCCTCCACTTTGTCTATATTTTTGGAGGTGTAGCCCCCAGAACTGGGTGTAGTAGTCCAGGTGAGATCTCACCAATAACTTGTACAGGGGTCTCTCCCTATGTACCCTAGCGTCTTCTGGCTCTGGCCACAGTCTTGTAGCACTATTTTGCTACATTAAAATCATTGGATATATTCACCCTAACTCTTTCCTTTTCTGTGCACATCTGTAATTCCCTTTGATTTCTGCACCCAAAATGCATAACTTCATTTTTTTAGTATTGATCCTAGGGGTTTGTTTACATCATCCTCTCATCTTTCCATGTGTTACTCTTGGGAGGTAAATAAAACACACAGTTTTTTTCTTCATAAGACTTTATTTTGACTAATGCTTTACATAATTTAAAAACTGTGGAGCTGTGATAAACAGCTCACTCAAAAGTTACTGCATGATATTATGTTTTAGCACAAGATGTCACTGCAGTAACACTAGTTTACTCTATGGTGATGATGTAGTGATGCAATGCAGTGAATTATGAGATGTGCCACAATATTTTCCATAGTAATGTCCAGATTATTTTATATCACTATTGTAACCAGATCTCACTTATTGCTGATGTTGGAAAGGTATTTCTTTATAAGGTTAAAGTAAGAGAGGGATATTTATAAAGCTCTATGCATGTAAATTCTTGATTGGTGGTAGGTAAAAAAATATATATATTTTTAGAATATTCATCCACTCTGTTTTATGTGGTCACTATATATTTCACTAATGACAGTTACTGTTCTCCATTGACAAATAGCCATGAATGAGCCATAACGCATGGGTAACATCATCTGACAGTGCCGACATGGACCCAGCTCTCAGAGCCTCTCTTCATCCAAGATACCACACGTGTCCCAGTCTCTTTTAGGAATGTTCTAGGGCCTAGTGTTCCTGTCTGCATTGATGCTTTCAAACATTTTTTGCTGCTGCCTTGGACGCCCTTCAAACAGAACTTTTAAAGTCTTTAAAAAAAAAAAAAAAAAAAGTGAACCTACAAAATATTGACAAGCAGAGAGAAGCTCAAGGCCAAAAAGGCTGCAATAAGTGGATTTAAGTCCTGCATCTGAGGGCACCAGATGTCCCTCACAGATACACACTCCATCTTTTGTCACTGTTTGAGCCTGAATCATATTTCCTCTAACTGCTACAGCTATGGTCAATGTCCCCCAGGGCGTTGCAGTACCACACGTGGAAGATGGATGTCCTAAGAAAGGCTCGGCAAGTAAAAGCTCCCAATCCGCAAGTGAAAGTGAACAGTGGAGCCATGCCTCATCAAGGAGCAAGGTGTCTTTGGGCTTTCGATTCATGAAGTTGACAGGAAGCTTCCCCACTCTTTGATCTCGCAAGCACAGGAAGACTCCTCTCCCCCTCCATCCCATGGCACAGATGACTGGATTTGCCTCAAGTCAGGGGTTGAGTGTGGCACAGAAGCTTATGGTTCTGGAGGAGACACTGAGAAAAATTCTGAAGCAGCTTAGGAGACCTCTTTGGAGCAATCCTCCTCAGAGCTGAAGAGACCAGCACTGTTGGTGCAGAGTTCTGCTGGAACGGGACTCTCAATGCTGAGGTGGTTCTTAGCGAAATTAGCACAGGTGCCATCATGGTTCAAAACACAGAAGTCTCCCAAGGCACTGAGCCACTCATTTTATCTGGATTCAGGAAATTTCAGGGTGGTGTACATGTCCTCAGAACAGCACCTGCATTCTAAGGTACTGTCAGCATACTCTGTATGGCAGCCTGCATACACTCTGTATGGCAGCCTGTGTCAGGAGTAGAGTGCTTCGGCATGTAGGTCTAAGAGTCCCCTGGTTTTGGACATGGCGCAGAAGGAGCTACTAGTGCTATCCTTGGAGTGGCGTGCTAGTCGACAGGAGTTGGTGCAACTGGCCGCTTCTGCAGCAGGGGCTGCTGTGTTGTGCCAGGTTCCACTTCAGCTATTCTTGCAGCTCTGAGTGAAGATGAGCTGATCTGGGTTTCTGAAGAGGAATCTTAAACCAGTAGATCCCAGCTTAGAACTTCTCCTGTCCAACATGTAAGAAATGTTTCCACAGAGTAGATGGCTCCAAGGCCCACACCGGTACATACTTTTCCACAGGAGAATAAGTCCTCATCTGGAGGTGGTTGATTCTCCTCCAGGGAGTCCCTTTATTATTTGGAAGAGGAGGAAGTGGGCTCTATTTACTCTTAGTTTCTACTGGATATCTCTCCCGTCAAACCAGCTGAGGTCACTTTAGTCACCCACTTTATCATTGGTGTCCTGGTTTTGCGTTCCTCTGTGGCCAAGAGATGAGGATTCTATGGGGATTACGTCCAATCCCCTGTTGGAGTTGCATCAGCATACCTCTCCTCCAGTATTTCTGCTATTCCATGTTTTTGGATAAACTGGTAAAAACTCCAGTCCTACAGTATTAGGAAGGAAAAGGACCCGAGAACAGATGTATTAGGGCTCCTCCAGTTACTTCAAACATTAGCATATTCTGGGTTCTTCTGGTTCACAAACTCCATGACCTTCAGATGAGGATGTGGCACACGCCCTCCTGTGTTCTGGTAGCCCAAAACTAGACCTGAAGTACACAGTTCAGGCCACCCAGATTTTGAGGTGGTCCAGTTGCTTTATGATTTGGTGGAGGTTTTGAAGCGTCCTAAGCATACACGTGATCATTTTAATAAGAACCCCTGGGAAAGACCCAAGGCATTGGATGCATTTAGGAAGTCTCCCAAGGTTGCATGCTGAGTGCTCAAATTGCAGCACCCCAGCTCTGCATGGTACAGTATTTAAACTGTAGCTGGGTTCAAAAAAGGTTTGGATAAGTTCTTGGAGGAGAAGTCCATTAACGGCTATTAATCAAGTTTACTTAGGGAATAGCCACTGCTATTAATTGCATCAGTAGCATGGGATCTTCTAGTGTTTGGGTAATTGCCAGGTTCTTGTGGCCTGGTTTTGGCCTCTGTTGGAAACAGGATGCTGGGCTTGATGGACCCTTGGTCTGACCCAGCATGGCAATTTCTTATGTTCTTATGTTATTCTGTAAGCCGTCTAGGGCTATTGCATAGGCAGCATCTAAATAAAAAAACCTATAATTGATGTCAGCATG